>NC_056679.1:16550000-17750000 GCF_018350215.1 Panthera leo
ACTAAAAATCTACCAAAATTAAACTTAGTATAATTTATCAGTGACATAAAATGTTCAGGGATATTTTATATGTAAGAAAGAGTAACTTTATTTTTGAAAATAAAAAGAGGTTGGAACGTGATCCTCTTGAAACCTATTTGGTTTTTAAAGTAAAGAGCAATATCAATGGAGTTAGAAAACATGGGTCTTAGTGTTGATTTTTATCACTAAGTAGATGTGTATCATTGAACTGATAAGTGCCTCAGCTTTATTATTGTGTAAATGAAAGAATTAGACAAATTCCAAATTTCATGCTGCCTGTAAAATTTTTATTATTTGATATAAACACTTTCTTAAAAACTACTCTTTTTCAGTTTCTTTTTTAAAAAAAATTTTTAAACTGTTAATTTATTTTGGGGGCACCTGGGTGGCTCAGTCGGTTTAGCGTCTGACTTTGGCTCAGGTCATGATCTCACGGTTTGCGAGTTCGAGCCCCGCGTCCAGCTCCGTGCTGTCAGCACAGAGCCCAGTGCAAAGCTCCAACTCAGGAACCAGGAGGTCATGACCTGAGCCACCCAGGCACCCCACCCTTTTCCAGTTCCCTCCAACTAAACACTTGTCCCCACTTCTCTAGCTACATTGGCTAAAAAACAAAACAAAACAAACACAAAAACAAAAAAACAAAACAAAACCAAGAAAATTCTCCAGTTTAGATCTCTTTCATCAGGAAAAGAAAACCTAAATGGAAATTGCTTATCAAAATATGAGCAGGGGCCACAGCACGCTATGACAGGTGGCACTTGCCTTCCAGAGAAACTAAAAGCAGCTCATACTTTCATTTTTAAAAAAAGGTGGCAGGTCACAGTTGCAAAGCCAACTTTCGAACTTTTGAAATGCTTTCATTTTGGAGCTTCCCACGAAGAAACGCAACCATCTTCCCCGGGAGCTACAGCCGCAGGGTGTGTCTACTCAGGAACACAGAACGGAAAAAATAAAGGTACATGTGATTGCGTACAGAATGACAGGCTTCGTGCTGCCTTATGCACTCTGCTGCTGTAAACAGAACCTATAATCTCAGGTGGTGGAAAGGGGAGAGAATACATGCATGTTTTAGGAAGATCTTTAGATTCATCCCCCAAATACATTTTTGGTTTATAAGGCAAGCTTTAAACGAAGCTATTTAAATGTGCCACATGACTGTATTCTCATTAAACATACCGATACATTGCATAGCTAATCATTTTCATGTCGAAAATTCCCAGTTTAAAGCTAGAGAGTGATGATTTTAAATATCTTTCTGCTGTTTAAGTTCGATTCTTTTCCAGATCATTAATGCCTCCTGGAGAGGAAAAAAGAGGAGTCAAAAAGAAAAAAAAAATCTTATTGAAGCTGTTCTTGTAATTAGGGTGAAATATAAAGTTTACAGTACCACAAAGACAAATGAAAGAGCTAGTCAAAAGTGAAGAAGTAACACCATTCATTAAAAATAAGCCTCAAAAAAACAAAAAACAAAAAACAGAACAAACAAAAAAAACAAGCCTCAGCCCCTTACACCGCAGGCCCTACGCAGTACTGTGGAAATTTCCTGGAAGCCTCTTGAAGCAGCCTCCCGGAACCCTTGTTTAGACTGTGGTCCAGAGATTCAAAAGGTTTCCCATAAAACCCAGCTAATGAGAGTCCTTTGGGATCCACCATTTAGTTGAGGTTCCTTAGTTATATGGTTAATTATAACTCTTTTATTCCTCACTTTGATCCTCCCCCCCCTTCTCTTTCCTATGCATGAACACACAAAACTTCATTAAACATAAGAGTGTGGTACATCAGAAAGTCTTACAATAGAAATTTTTAAATATATGGATTTTTTACTATTTTATTCATCACTAACCAGGTGTGATATTTAATACAAGCAAACTAGCTCTTTAAGCCTCCTTTTCTCCCTTCAAAATAGAGACATATTTTACATTCCTTCATTAGGGTGTTGTGAGGCATGCCTGATAATATGGCATTACTGAGAACCCTGAGTCAAAACACTCATGCCATAGAGGAGAAAAAAGACAGTGACTCGTATTCTCAGGATACAAATATAAAAGCGGTTAAGCTTTTCCGATATTGTCTCTAATAGAGTATCAATAAAATACTTCTATAGCTTATTAAGTAAAATCTACCGGATACTGCTTAATTTTATTTTGGTGATTCAAGGTTTGTTGTGCCGAGAAATCATAATGGTGACTATTAATCTTTCTTTTATAATTCTGCAGATGTAAAAAGTCACTGGAGATTGGATTGGATATGTATGGACTCCAGGTCATATGCTGAAAAATATTTCTCTATCACTATACAATGTGCGCTTTTTTCCTTCGTATTTATCTCTTTCCTCTGAAGACCTTATTATTTCAAACCACATAGGACTAAGATTTTCAAGCCACGTAAGACCTGGCATATTAAAAGATATGTCTTGGATATCATTAGATTTTCCTTAATGTTGTCACAACCAAAATATATACAATGACTGCTTGTTGGTATTGGAAAGCAATCAATGCAGGATTATGGTTTTGAAAGAAGGAAGCATTGGAGGTTAGGACCACATGCATTCCAGCTTCCCTCCAAGATCATTTTTCAATTATTAAGCTGCTACATAGAGCCCAAGACAAGAGTGGAAGTCTCACTAGGCAGAGGGAAGAGAAAGAGTGTTCCAAGGTGCCCAAGTGGTTGGAATAGTAGGGGAAGGATGGGAAAAGGAGCCACAAATTCTCCTTGGGTCCTTGGCCAACTGGTAAATTGTTAATGCACAGTGAGAAATTAGAGAAGGCCTAGCATAGAATAGCTTCTAGAAGGTGGATATCCTATCAAAGATCACAGAAACAGTACCTAGGGGATGAAAGATGGCCTTGGTCCCAGCTACAATGGAAAGAATTTGATGAATACCCTGATCTTTAACTTGAGACCCAATAGGACCATTTTATGAGAGTAAGAACCAGTTCCTTGGAATAAGGGCAAAACAGAGAGAGTGTCTCTCCCCCATCCCCTCCCCACTCCCAATAGAATGCCTTTCTTTCTTTTTTTTTTTTTTTAATATATGAAATTTACTGTCAAATTGGTTTCCATACAACACCCAGTGCTCATCCCAAAAGGTGCCCTCCTCAATACCCATCACCCACCCTGCCCTCCCTCCCACCCCCCATCAACCCTCAGTTTGTTCTCAGTTTTTAACAGTCTCTTATGCTTTGGCTCTCTCCCACTCTGACCTCTTTTTTTTTTTTTTCCTTCCCCTCCCCCATGGGTTTCTGTTACGTTTCTCAGGATCCACATAAGAGTGAAACCATATGGTATCTGTCTTTCTCTGTATGGCTTATTTCACTTAGCATCACACTTTCCAGTTCCATCCACGTTGCTACAAAAGGCCATATTTCATTTTTTCTCATTGCCACGTAGTATTCCATTGTGTATATAAACCACAACTTCTTTATCCATTCATCAGTTGATGGACATTTAGGCTCTTTCCATAATTTGGCTATTGTTGAGAGTGCTGCTATGAACATTGGGGTACAAGTGCCCCTATGCATCAGTACTCCTGTATCCCTTGGATAAATTCCTAGCAGTGCTATTGCTGGGTCATAGGGTAGGTCTATTTTTAATTTTCTGAGGAACCTCCACACTGCTTTCCAGAGCGGCTGCACCAATTTGCATTCCCACCAACAGTGCAAGAGGGTTCCCGTTTCTCCACATCCTCTCCAGCATCTATAGTCTCCTGATTTCTTCATTTTGGCCACTCTGACTGGTGTGAGGTGATATCTGAGTGTGGTTTTGATTTGTATTTCCCTGATAAGGAGCGACGTTGAACATCTTTTCATGTGCCTGTTGGCCCTCCGGATGTCTTCTTTTTTTTTTTTTTTTTTTTTTGTTGTTGTTGTTGCCAGTATTTTATTTATTTTTTTTTTAATTTTTTAATATATGAAATTTACTGTCAAATTGGTTTCCATACAACACCCAGTGCTCATCCCAAAGGGTGCCCTCCTCAATGCCCATCACCCACCCTGCCCTCCCTCCCACCCCCCATCAACCCTCAGTTTGTTCTCAGTTTTTAACAGTCTCTTATGCTTTGGCTCTCTCCCACTCTAACCTCTTTTTTTTTTTTTTTTTTTCTTTTTTTTCCTTCCCCTCCCCCATGGGTTTCTGTTATGTTTCTCAGGATCCACATAAGAGTGAAACCATATGGTATCTGTCTTTCTCTGTATGGCTTATTTCACTTAGCATCACACTCTCCAGTTCCATCCATGTTGCTACAAAAGGCCATATTTCATTTTTTCTCATTGCCACGTAGTATTCCATTGTGTATATAAACCACAATTTCTTTATCCATTCATCAGTTGATGGACATTTAGGCTCTTTCCATAATTTGGCTATTGTTGAGAGTGCCGCTATAAACATTGGGGTACAGGTGCCCCTGTGCATCAGTACTCCTGTATCCCTTGGATAAATTCCTAGCAGTGCTATTGCTGGGTCATAGGGTAGGTCTATTTTTAATTTTCTGAGGAACCTCCACACTGCTTTCCAGAGCGGCTGCACCAATTTGCATTCCCACCAACAGTGCAAGAGGGTTCCTGTTTCTCCACATCCTCTCCAGCATCTATAGTCTCCTGATTTCTTCATTTTGGCCACTCTGACTGGCGTGAGGTGGTATCTGAGTGTGGTTTTGATTTGTATTTCCCTGATAAGGAGCGACGTTGAACATCTTTTCATGTGCCTGTTGGCCATCCGGATGTCTTCTTTAGAGAAGTGTCTATTCATGTTTTCTGCCCATTTCTTCACTGGGTTATTTGTTTTTCGGGTGTGGAGTTTGGTGAGCTCTTTATAGATTTTGGATACTAGCCCTTTGTCCGATGTGTCATTTGCAAATATCTTTTCCCATTCCGTTGGTTGCCTTTTAGTTTTGTTGGTTGTTTCCTTTGCTGTGCAGAAGCTTTTTATCTTCATAAGGTCCCAGTAATTCACTTTTGCTTTTAATTCCCTTGCCTTTGGGGATGTGCCGAGTAAGAGATTGCTACGGCTGAGGTCAGAGAGGTCTTTTCCTGCTTTCTCCTCTAAGGTTTTGATGGTTTCCTGTCTCACATTCAGGTCCTTTATCCATTTTGAGTTTATTTTTGTGAATGGTGTGAGAAAGTGGTCTAGTTTCAACCTTCTGCATGTTGCTGTCCAGTTCTCCTAGCACCATTTGTTAAAGAGACTGTCTTTTTTCCATTGGATGTTCTTTCCTGCTTTGTCAAAGATGAGTTGGCCATACGTTTGTGGGTCTAGTTCTGGGGTTTCTATTCTATTCCATTGGTCTATGTGTCTGTTTTTATGCCAATACCATGCTGTCTTGATGATGACAGCTTTGTAGTAGAGGCTAAAGTCTGGGATTGTGATGCCTCCTGCTTTGGTCTTCTTCTTCAAAATTACTTTGGCTATTCGGGGCCTTTTGTGGTTCCATATGAATTTTAGGATTGCTTGTTCTAGTTTCGAGAAGAATGCTGGTGCAATTTTGATTGGGATTGCATTGAATGTGTAGATAGCTTTGGGTAGTATTGACATTTTGACAATATTTATTCTTCCAATCCATGAGCAGGGAATGTCTTTCCATTTCTTTATATCTTCTTCAATTACTTGCATAAGCTTTCTATAGTTTTCAGCATACAGATCTTTTACATCTTTGGTTAGATTTATTCCTAGGTATTTTATGCTTCTTGGTGCAATTGTGAATGGGATCAGTTTCTTCATTTGTCTTTCTGTTGCTTCATTGTTAGTGTATAAGAATGCAACTGATTTCTGCACATTGATTTTGTATCCTGCAACTTTGCTGAATTCATGTATCAGTTCTAGCAGACTTTTGGTGGAGTCTATCGGATTTTCCATGTATAATATCATGTCATCTGCAAAAAGCGAAAGCTTGACTTCATCTTTGCCAATTTTGATGCCTTTGATTTCCTTTTGTTGTCTGATTGCTGATGCTAGAACTTCCAGCACTATATTAAACAACAGCGGTGACAGTGGGCATCCCTGTCGTGTTCCTGATCTCAGGGAAAAAGCTCTCAGTTTTTCCCCATTGACGATGATGTGAGCTGTGGGCTTTTCATAAATGGCCTTTATGATCTTTAAGTATGTTCCTTCTATCCCGACTTTCTCCAGGGTTTTTATTAAGAAAGGGTGCTGGATTTTGTCAAAGGCCTTTTCTGCATCGATTGACAGGATCATATGGTTCTTCTCTTTTTTTTTGTTAATGTGATGTATCACGTTGATCGATTTGCGAATGTTGAACCAGCCCTGCATCCCAGGAATGAATCCCACTTGATCATGGTGAGTAATTCTTTTTATATGCTGTTGAATTCGATTTGCTAGTATCTTATTAAGAATTTTTGCATCCATATTCATCAGGGATATTGGCCTGTAGTTCTCTTTTTTTACTGGGTCTCTGTCTGGTTTAGGAATCAAAGTAATACTGACTTCATAGAATGAGTCTGGAAGTTTTCCTTCCCTTTCTATTTCTTGGATTAGCTTGAGAAGGATAGGTATTATCTCTGCTTTAAATGTCTGGTAGAACTCCCCTGGGAAGCCATCTGGTCCTGGACTCTTATTTGTTGGGAGATTTTTGATAACCGATTCAATTTCTTTGCTGGTTATGGGTCTGTTCAAGCTTTCTATTTCCTCCTGATTGAGTTTTGGAAGAGTGTGGGTGTTTAGGAATTTGTCCATTTCTTCCAGGTTGTCCAATTTGCTGGCATATAATTTTTCATAGTATTCCCTGATAATTGTTTGTATCTCTGAGGGATTGGTTGTAATCATTCCATTTTCATTCATGATTTTATCTATTTGGGTCATGTCCCTTTTCTTTTTGAGAAGCCTGGCTAGAGGTTTGTCAATTTTGTTTATTTTTTCAAAAAACCAACTCTTGGTTTCGTTGATCTGCTCTACAGTTTTTTTAGATTCTATATTGTTTATTTCTGCTCTGATCTTTATTATTTCTCTTCTTCTGCTGGGTTTAGGCTGCCTTTGCTGTTCTGCTTCTATTTCCTTTAGGTGTGCTGTTAGATTTTGTATTTGGGATTTTTCTTGTTTCTTGAGATAGGCCTGGATTGCAATGTATTTTCCTCTCAGGACTGCCTTCGCTGCATCCCAAAGCGTTTGGATTGTTGTATTTTCATTTTCGTTTGTTTCCATATATGTTTTAATTTCTTCTCTAATTGCCTGGTTGACCCACTCATTCGTTAGTAGGGTGTTCTTTAACCTCCATGCTTTTGGAGGTTTTCCAGACTTTTTCCTGTGGTTGATTTCAAGCTTCATAGCATTGTGGTCTGAAAGTATGCATGGTATAATTTCAATTCTTGTAAACTTATGAAGGGCTGTTTTGTGACCCAGTATATGATCTATCTTGGAGAATGTTCCATGTGCACTCGAGAAGAAAGTATATTCTGTTGCTTTGGGATGCAGAGTTCTAAATATATCTGTCAAGTCCATCTGATCCAATGTATCATTCAGGGCCCTTGTTTCTTTATTGACTGTGTGTCTAGATGATCTATCCATTTCTGTAAGTGGGGTGTTAAAGTCCCGTGCAATGACCACATTCTTATCAATAAGGTTGCTTATGTTTATGAGTAATTGTTTTATATATCTGGGGGCTCCAGTATTTGGCACATAGACATTTATAATTGTTAGCTCTTCCTGATGGATAGACCCTGTAATTATTATATAATGCCCTTCTTCATCTCTTGTTACAGCCTTTAATTTAAAGTCTAGTTTGTCTGATATAAGTATGGCTACTCCAGCTTTCTTTTGGCTTCCAGGAGCATGATAAATAGTTCTCCATCCCCTCACTCTCAATCTAAAGGTGTCTTCAGATCTAAAATGAGTCTCTTGTAGACAGCAAATAGATGGGTCTTGTTTTTTATCCATTCTGATACCCTATGTCTTTTGGTTGGCACATTTAATCCATTTACATTCAGTGTTATTATAGAAAGATACGGGTTTAGAGTCATTGTGATGTCTGTATGTTTTATGCTTGTAGTGATGTCTCTGGTACTTTGTCTCACAGGATCCCCCTTAGGATCTCTTGTAGGGCTGGTTTCGTGGTGACAAATTCCTTCAGTTTTTGTTTGTTTGGGAAGACCTTTATCTCTCCTTCTATTCTAAATGACAGACTTGCTGGATAAAGGATTCTCGGCTGCATATTTTTTCTGTTTAGCACACTGAAGATATCGTGCCAAGCCTTTCTGGCCTGCCAAGTTTCAAAAGAGAGATCAGTCACGAGTCTTATAGGTCTCCCTTTATATGTGAGGGCACGTTTATCCCTTGCTGCTTTCAGAATTTTCTCTTTATCCTTGTATTTTGCCAGTTTCACTATGATATGTCGTGCAGAAGATCGATTCAAGTTACGTCTGAAGGGAGTTCTCTGTGCCTCTTGGATTTCAATGCCTTTTTCCTTCCCCAGTTCAGGGAAGTTCTCAGCTATAATTTGTTCAAGTACCCCTTCAGCACCCTTCCCTCTCTCTTCCTCCTCTGGGATACCAATTATGCATATATTATTTCTTTTTAGTGTATCACTTAGTTCTCTAATTTTCCCCTCATACTCCTGGATTTTTTTATCTCTCTTTCTCTCAGCTTCCTCTTTTTCCATAACTTTATCTTCTAGTTCACCTATTCTCTCTTCTGCCTCTTCAATCCGAGCTGTCGTCGTTTCCATTTTGTTTTGCATTTCGTTTAAAGCGTTTTTCAGCTCCTCGTGACTGTTCCTTAGTCCCTTGATCTCTGTGGCAAGAGATTCTCTGCTGTCCTGTATACTGTTTTCAAGCCCAGCGATTAATTTTATGACTATTATTCTAAATTCACTTTCTGTTATATTATTTAAATCCTTTTTGATCAGTTCATTAGCTGTTGTTATTTCCTGGAGATTCTTCTGAGGGGAATTCTTCCGTTTGGTCATTTTGGAGAGTCCCTGGAGTGGTGAGGACCTGCAGGGCACTTCCCCTGTGCTGTGGTGTATAACTGGAGTTAGTGGACGGGGCCGCAGTCAGACCTGATGTCTGCCCCCAGCCCACCGCTGGGGCCACAGTCAGACTGGTGTGTGCCTTCTCTTCCCCTCTCCTAGGGGCGGGATTCACTGCGGGGTGACGTGTCCCGTCTGGGCTACTTGCACACTGCCAGGCTTGTGGTGCTGGGGATCTGGCATATTAGCTGGGGTGGGTAGGCAAGGTGCACAGGGGTAGGAGGGGCAGGCTTAGCTCGCTTCTCTTTAGGTGATCCACTTCAGGAGGGGCCCTGTGGCAGCGGGAGGGAGTCAGATCCAGATCCGCTGCCGGAGGTTTGGCTCCGCAGAAGCACAGAGTTGGGTGTTTGCGCGGAGCGAGCAAGTTCCCTGGCAGGAACTGGTTCCCTTTGGGATTTTGGCTGGGGGATGGGCGGGGGAGATGGCGCTGGCGCCTTTGTTCCCCGCCAAGCTGAGCTCTGCCGTCCGGGGGCTCAGCAGCTCTCCCTCCCTTTGTCCTCCAGCCTTCCCGCTTTCCGAGCAGAGCTGTTAACTTCTGACCTCCCAGACGCTAAGTCGCGCTTGCTGTCGGAACACAGTCTGTCCGGCCCCTCCGCTTTTGCCAGCCAGACTCGGGGGCTCTGCTTGGCCGGCGAGCCGCCCCTCCGCCCCGGCTCCCTCCCGCCAGTCCGTGGAGCGCGCGCACCGCCTCGCCGCCCTTCCTACCCTCTTCCGTGGGCCTCTCGTCTGCGCTTGGCTCTGGAGACTCCGTTCTGCTAATCCTCTGGTGGTTTTCTGGGTTCTTTAGGCGGGTGTAGGTGGAATCTAAGTGATCAGCAGGACGCGCGGTGAGCCATCTTCCCTCTCCTAGAATGCCTTTCAAAAGCCCAGAATGAAGTCTTGAAAGAATCAGGAAAACATGCTTGGATTCAACTGTTTGCCAGTACAGAAAAAAAAAAAAAAAAGGTCAAGAGAAGGAGACCCAGAAATGAGCCAGTGGAATTAGGATAGAAAAAACTTCAAAATAACTCTGATTAATATATTTTTAAAAATCTGAGGAAAACATAAACAATATAGAAGAAAATATGTGAAGTCCTTCATTAACTGAATTGATCTGACAGCAGATTGGATACAGCAGAATAGTTAGTGAATTCAAAGACAGACTGATAAAAATTATACATACTAAAGCAGAGACAGAAAAAATAATGAAATACAAGAGAAAGCACTAAACGTATGAAACATGATCAAATAGTTGAATTGTGATTGTTTCTCAGAAGGAGAGGATAGAAGACATGAAATAGAAGAAATATTTGGAGAAATGTTGGTCTAGAATTTTTTTGATTTTTTTTAATGTTTATTTATTTTTAAGAGAGAGACAGAGTATGAGCTGGGGAGGGGCAGAGAGAGAGGCAGACACAGAATCCGAAGCAGGCTCCAGGCTCTGAGCTGTCAGCACAGAGCCCGACGCAGGGCTCAAACTCACGGACCGGCAGATGGTGACCTTAACAAACTGAGCCACCCAGGCGCCCTGGTCTAGAATTTTTTAAAATCAGATGAAAGCTATCAACTTACATGTTTATAAAGCTTAGTAAAACCCAACCCAGTAAAACTGGGATAAATGAAAAGATAACTACATCTAGTCATATCATCGTCAAATCCTGAATATCAAAGACAAAGGAACATTTTTTAAGTGGTCACAGAAAAACGTCATCTTAAAAGGAAAAATAAGACTGATGGTTAAATTTTACCAATAACCACAGAAGCCAACACCTAATAAAAAAAAAATCTTTAAAATACTAAGAAGTAGGGCATGTAGGTGGCTCAGTCAATTAAGCATGGGACTCTTGATTTGGGCTTGGATCATGATCTCATATTTTGTGAGTTAGAGCTCCATATCCAGCCTCACACTGAGAGTGCAGAGCCTGCTTGGGATTCTCTCTCTCCCTCTCTCTCTGCCCTTCCCCCACTTGCATGTGCTCTCTCTCTCTCAAAAATAAATAACCTTTAAAAAATACTAAAATTTGGGTGCTTCTGTGGCTCAGTCAGTTAAGTGTCTGACTTCAGCTCAGGTCATGATCTCCTGGTTCATGAGTTGGAGCCCGGCCTCCAGCTCTGTGCTGACAGCTTGGAGCCTGGAACCTGCTTCTGATTCTGCCCTTCCCCTCCCCTGCCCTTCCCCTTCCCTCTCTCTCTCAAAAATACATAAACATTTAAAAAAATACTAAAAGTAAACATCAATAACTACCCTGACCACCTAGAAATCTATACTTAGTGAAAATACTCTTTAAAATGATAGAAACAATTTCATACTTGAAATAGTTCATCACTAGATAATCTCCAGAATGAACACTTAAATGGCTGAACAAAAAAAGAATCTCAGAAAATCAAAGCAGTCAAAAAAGCATGAAACATTATCAGGAAGACTAAACGTATTTAGGCATATGTAAATTAATATTGATAGATCTTTAAAAATGAAGGATAAGGGATTTATATAATATGTAATGTAAAATATAAGACAATAGTCGTATGATGGGAGTGGATGTTAAATAGTACTAAACTGTTTTTGCATTTTTGTGCACTGGCAAAGTATCAAACTAGGCAGTGATAAATCAAGGCTCCTTTTTAAAAAATCTTCATGATCATCATTAAACACAAAATATAAAAGTTACACCTAAAAGGCTAAGAAAAAAGTAATTCTCCCTATATTGTTTTTATTTTTCTCCAAGTGGTTATTGCAAATATCTACAATGTTTTCCTCAAATTTTATAGTGTTTGCGGAAGATGTGTAATCACATTCATAAAGGATATCTAGATCCTAACATCTGCTGTCCTAACATCTTCCCAAAGTACAGGTTTTCTTTGTAATATTTGCAGCACCCTCTTCCAAGATCTATGAAATCCCTTCCTATGAACACAAAGTGAACAGTTGTCTTCTTTATTTTATTTTCATATGCTTGCTTATTTTTGAGAGCTAGAGAGAGAGATAGAGATAGTAAGCATGATCAGGGGAAGGGCAGAGAGAGAGGGAGAATCCTAAGTGGGCTCTGCACGGTCAGCACAGAGCCCGATGTGGGGCTCAAACTCACGCACCATGAGATCATGACCTGAGCTGAAGTCAGACACTTAACCTGCCGAGCCACTTATGTGCCCCAAGTTGTCTTCTTATAGGAGCCACTGTTCTTGAACAGATGGTCACGTCTGGGATTTTTCACTGCACTGAAACAGCGTTATGTTTCCTGGAGAGGTGGGTAGTGCTCCCCAAACTCCTCTCCCCTCAGCAGAACTGTGTCTCAGTGAGTAGCCCCTCTCCCATTGTAAAACTGAAAACAATGCTTCTAGTCTTAACTGGTACACCCTTCTCTTTCTAGGACTCACACATGTGCCATGGGTAGATTACTATGAAAACACATCAGATAGATTGGTTTTCAACAAGGAGTGATTTCGCCCCATCCCAGGGGAAATTGCTACTAGCATCTAGTGCCATAGAACATTCTATAATGCCAGGGCAGCCTCTGCAACAAAATATTACCAGTCTAACATGCCAGAAGTGCCAAGACGGAGAAGATCTGTAATTACACCAACCCCAAGCTCTACCCTGAATTACTTATGGCTGAGGCTTCCATTCTTTTTGATTGTTCCTCTATTTCCTCAGGATTAGTTCTAATCTGAGAGGCTCCTCATTTCACCTCATTGAAAGGTTCCAGTGAAATATAATCTTTGAGGTTAATATAACGCCATAATTCAGCTAAATTAGTACATTCTACATTCAAGAAGCATTTATACTTTTTTGTGTATAAGCAACAGCTGATTGAGTAAATTTCAGTAGCATTCTGTAGAAAACTGTAATTAATTTTGAAACTCATGTTCAACTGTCTAAATCAAGGTTTTGAAGAAGAGTAAGAACAGTTCATAATGGGGAAAAATGAAATGTAGTGGCTTGGAGTGCAGAATTTAGAGCCAGATAGGCTTTAACTCAAATTATCTCTGCCTCTTTTGAACTACAAAACCATAGAAGACTTTGTTAACACTCAAATTCTCAATTTCTCATTTGTAAATAAGGATAGTAATAGCTATCTCTTAGGGATGAGGCAAGGGATTGTTTTGTTTTGTTTTGTTTTAAATAATAAAGGGAGAAAACAGGTACAAGATCCATGGAAAGAATTTGCAGTATCTCGTCTTCAATAGGAAGGTTGAGCAAGAGGCTAATTCTTAACCCAAAGCAACTGACTTCTTGAACTGTTAAGTCTTATGACAGACTATTTCTTTTGTGACCAGAGTATTATGTATTCTTTTTCATATATATTTCCCATTAGTTTTTTTTATTTATTCTATTTGCACCAAATAATTCTTACTGACTGATAATTTCCAGCTTCTACCTTACTTTAGGTTGTATATGACATGACATAGGTTCCCAGGTTTGTTTGTTTGTTTCTTCATGACTGTAGAACTGTTGATCCCAATGAACTGATTTCTCTCAATATGTTCTAGCTTAATTTCCAAGACTAAGAAATGTGACTTCCCTAGCTCATATTTTGCCAAAATACATAATTAAGGGTGACTTCCTAAGATTTGGACTGAATGTTGAGTCACAAATCCACACTTGGGCCAATCAGTAGATGTGTGTGTGTCAGAAGGAGGGAAGATATGGTACCATTGCTTTCTCTGACTGTCCCTTGAGTGGGGGGGGGGGGGGGGGTTGTAGGTGGGTTCGGGTTTTCTCAGAATTAGCTTATAGGTATCTTGACTCGCAGATATATTGAATAAATGTTAAATGAGATAGATAATCTATTATATTTTAAGTCTATTTGTACAAGTCACCCAATAACTGTACTTATTATTATTACTATTACAATGATTAAAATTGCTAATTGATGAATATTTCAGTTAAAAACTATTGTAGGAAAATACTCATTAAAAAATGTAGTTTATTTTAAAAGAGGTGGTAGATATTTTTATGCCTAAGTATGAATTTGAAGATGAATTTATCTCCTAGTGAATTTTATATTCACTGAACATTAGGAAAAAGAAAACTTTCAAAGTGACTATTCCATGTACTTCTTTACTTATCCGTAAGAAGTTGTAGCTACAACTTGACGTATGATTTGTGCATGTTCTTAATTTCTGGGGAACTCTAGGAAACAGCATCTTCTCGGTTAGTTTGGAAATAGATAAGAAAAAGTGCTTTCACCATTCTTCCAGCAGAAAATCAATTTGTAATTATAGAGTAAATATACCAAGAGTAATCCAGAGAAGGAAAGAGACATAGAATGCTCATATTAGTGAATATTTCTGTATATATAAATCAGGCAGATCAAAGTTGAATTGCATCCTAGAGATGGTGGTAGAAACTCCCTGGAGTTATGTCCGTGCTTGGGAAATGTTGATTTTGTGACTATAAAGCCCTATGTTTGTTGTGTCCCTTGGAACAACTGATAGCCTGCCAGTTTTCTCTGGAACGTTTGCACCTGCCTCCCCCTCACACTGCTCCACCCACCAATCAACCCAGTAGACACACAATCCCTAGTACCAGAAAAAAAATCTAGATTCTTTATCAGTTTATTTGCAGCGTATTGAAGAAAGCTTGCGTTCTGAAGCCCGGTAGACATCTCCCTCCCACTTAGTTAGGTGCACGACATTGGAAAAGCCATATAGCCTATTTTGGCTTCAGATTTTCTTTTTAATCTATAAGATAATGTTACCTGATTTATGGGACTTTTATAAAAACCAAAGTAATAAAACACACAAAGTTCCTAGCCTTCAGTAGATTTCCTTTCTTTTACTTTTCAAGGATTTGTCAGAGAAATGAAAAGTTCTATCAGAATACATGAATACAATCTGTTAATGCTTCTGGTCACATCTCTCTGATTCTGGCAGTTATGGTGTCAGACAGAAGAGACTCTAATACCCACCCCAGATATTTCAACATAAATGTTTCTACCATATTCTGCTTGGCTGGAATATTAAAGGAAGAATGTTGTCAAACTAAAAGAAAGATTTTCTATCAAACAAAGTTCTGGAGCTTTATTACCCACTAAATCAGGGTAAATAACAAGTTTTATCTAGTATCCCAGACAACAGCAAATGTTTATTACTTAGCTTCCCTGAAAAATAAACTCCATCAGGACAGAGAGGCTCCCCACTTGCTCATTGATGCAACCCCAGGATCTAGAACCGTTTTTGACACACAAGTAACACTTGTTGAATAAATGCATGAGAGCTCCAAAAAATATTTGCAGTAATTTAATGAGAAATTAGATCTCTTAAAAAGAGCAGAGATGTTTAAAAATATTATGAAAGTCTAACATTAAGAATCATTAGGATCTGGACCACATAATAAAGAGGCAAAAAGGTTTTTTTTTTTTTAACTTATTTATTTAAATTCAAGTTAGTTAACATACAAGTGTACTATTCGTTTTAGGAGTTCCATCACCCAGTGCTCAGCCCAAAAAGTGCCCTCCTTAATGTCCATGTCCCCCCTCACCTCCCCCAGCAGCCCCCAGTTTGTTCTATATTTAAGAATTAGAGACAAAAAGTTTTAAGTGTCCAACTTGCCTGTATTAGCACAGAGCACAATGATTGAAATTCATATTGATGAACCTGAGTCATTCAAAACGTTGGATTATGTTAAGTATCTTTAATGTTTAAATCAGAGAAGTAAACATTTTATAAAGAATTCTACAACAGCTAATTTACAAAATAAATTCAAGCTTAGCTATTTAAGGGAAAAATCTTTAGTCAACACTCCATGCCTTATTAATGTTAGATAGTTAATTACAGAATTTCTGGTTGTGTGTGCATGTGTGTGTATAAAATATTTCTAAATGCAAAATGAAACGTTGTATAATGGATTTATACCTTAAGATAACAAGTTTTCTGATACTTCTGATGTACCACATACTGATATTAATTACAATTTAAATTAAAATCTGGGTATTAATAATTGGAGAATTAGAGATATAGTCACACATATTTCAAATAATACGTGTGTAAATATGTAAATTATATTATTTTTTTGAAATGGCAAAAAGTGGAAGAAACCTAAAAGTCTAGCATTAAGGAACAGATCAGATCAAAGACTGATACATCCACACAAAGACACACTGCAGCTTAAAATTTAAAAGATACCTCCAAATATATTGTTATTAACAACTGCCCTGGTCAGTCTTTTTTTTTTTTTTTCTTTTTCCTTCTCTTTTTTTTTGCCCTGGTTAGTCTTAAATAAAATTACAGAGTACTAGCCAATGTGTATAGTATGCTATAATTTGCATGAAAATGAAACATACTATATATGAAATATGTCATATATATTCACATATATGTTTCCTTCTGCATGGTCTTTCTCTGGAAAGAAGGATCAAGAAACCAGTAACTTTGGTTGTCTCTGGGTACTGAGCCAAGTCTAATTTTCATTTTACACTCTCTGACAATTTTTTCTAAGTTGTAGCATGTATGTGCATTACTGAACCACATGCGGCTTATGTCCCATATTTCTAAGCCCACGTCTGGGTTCACAGGCAGTTGCAGGGAGCAGTTTTGCAGCAGACTGACAGCTTCCCACCCCAGACACCTGGATGTGTCTGCTTCTTAATTGAAAGAGGCAGAGACAGAGAGACAGAGAGAGAGACAGCGCATGAGTGGGGGAGGGGCAGAGAGGGACACGCCCTCTGAAGGCAGACTCCTGGCTCTGAGCTGTGAGTACAGAGCCTAACTCGTGGGTCCAACTCAGAAACCCTGAGATCATGACCTGAGCTGAAGTCTGACGCTTAACCAACTGAGTCACCCAGGGCCCCTGGATGTCTCTGCTTCTGTACCTGAAGTCTTGCTCCAGCTCTTGAGAATTTATTTAGACCATGGCAAGAACATTTAGAATGGCAGCCCAACTCCAATCCTGTGATCGTCACCTTTTCAAAAATCGCAAAAATTTTACATTTGAATATATAATTGGAACTTAAAACATAGGAATATTTTTAAAATATCAGGTATAAATTTCAAAGTATAGATTTGAATGTATTAATATATGAAACCATTTCAAGCTCACATGTTAAGCTTAAAGAAAATGCTAGGTAAATACTTTCTTGAAAAATCAAAATAAAACATAATAGGGAAGGCTGTTTTAGAATGTATTGTAATGTGCCATCCTTTTTTAAGAAGTTTTTTTAATGTTTATTTATTTTGAGAGAGAGAGACACGGAGCACGAGTGGGGGAGGGCAGAGAGAGAGGGAGACACAGAATCCAAAGCAGGCTCCAGGCTCTGAGCTGTCAGCACAGAGCCCAACATGGGGCTCAAACCCATGAGTGAACTCATGATCTGAGCCGAAATGGGACATTTAACTGACTGAGCCCCCTATGATGAGCCATTCTTAAAGGTCCATAAAATCCTTATGTAATTTGTACTTCAAATAAGTGGGAGTCACTAAAGAGTTCATAAGTTTTATAAGGCATTTGCATTCCATAACATGTGTCTACTTCTGAAAAATGGATTTCTGAAATCTAGTTACATTTAAATAAATAAATAATAAATAAATAAATGAATAACATTTATTTAAATAAATAAATTATAAATAATATTTGTACATAAATATTCTGAAGTTTATAATGGAATGCTTTCTATGCCAAGTTATTTACATTATTTCCTTGATTTAAACTGAGTTATCAAGAAAAAATAATCACAAAAATGAGTGCTAATTATGAGTGGTAAGTTTTAATTATTTTAAAATCTATTTAATATAGATAGAGAGATAGTAGATATATTTCAATTGTCCATAAATAACACCACTATATCCACCACTTAGATTAAACAGACATTAATATTTTATCACAACAACATTAAAATTATTTTTGCATTTTTAAAAATAACAAAAGTTACAAACTTATATAAGTCTCTACCCCTTCTCCCTCCATTCTTTTTCTCTCCCTTAAAATTGGTGTACTGCATTTTCTTGCTTGATTTAATACTTTACTGTAATGAATGATATATGTAATTTTTTTTACGTATACATAAATATTATTTTACTGTGATATGGTTTTTCTTTTAATATTATGCGTTTGAAGTTTATCTAAATTGATTAATGTAGGTATAAGTCATTAATTTTCACTTATACACAATTTTCCATGAATAAAAGAGTCTAATATATAACTAATGTTAGTCGACATTTTGATGTTTTGTGTAATCTTCTGTTTAGTTTTTGGGTCATATTTACTTGGCAAGTCTAGTACTACATCCTAGGTCTCCTCTCTTCTTTGGGGATGTATACTGTATTTTTTGCAAAAAAAAAAAATGCTCATTTTCATTCCACAGGATGTCAAACATATTCACATGACACTGACAAATAATATCAGAGATGATCGTACATATAGCACTCAGTGTAACTGCAAAAGGATCTATAATTTGCTTTAATTTGGGGTCTGTCCATTCCTACAGTGCCTCTGCATATTTCTGGAGAGGCATTTTCCCAGGATGAACAGAAATGATGTCTCCAGACACCTAAATATACATCTGCCTTTTTTTGTCTTGCTTCTTTAAGCCTTGCTTTGGGCTTGTCTTCGATGGTGCAATTTCTTCTTGGCAGATAACTACCCTCTTGAGCACATTCATCATCAAATAGGATTCGCTGAGCAAAGCATACTGAACAAAAGTTTTAAAAACTTCACTAATCTGCACACCTTCTGCAGAGGTGTTCATTAATGAGTGTTTGAAAAATGGTGAACGGGAAAAGGAGATAGGGAAAATCTCTCAGAAACTTTATAGTGATTCCCATTACTCCTTCTTGTACCCCAGCAATCATCAGGATTCAAACTCAGTTATAAGACAAACTTAAAATATCTGCAGTACATATGAGAGGAATACAGTAAACATCTTGGAATTAAAGAATAAAAGAGTGTTCCTATTATGATTTTATTCCTGATATGCCTGGACCTATGAAATCTATTTTCACTCTCATGTTTAATCAAATGTAATCAATTGAAGAGTGTTGAGTCATGAAGCTTAACATTTGTTGAATGGAGTACTATGGGCAAAATTTGCATTGCTGTCTTTTGAAAAAATAGGGGATGATAACCTTCTTTCTAGCTTGACTAGTATCATGGCCGCTGCCCATTTGGGAAATAGGAAGGGAACCCACTTGCTCATTCATGCATTCCTTCATGCATCTGTGGGTTGATTCTTTATGGCGTGCCATAGGAATATGTTGAATACAGGTGATTTAAAGCAGCATGAGAGACACAGTTCCCGGTTTTACACTTTATCGGGACAGAAATCATTTAAATAAATATTTGTACATAAATAATATAGTACAATCATTGCTCATCTAAAATGAACACAGGTTGATGTGAAAATATATAAAAATGTCAAATGATATTAATCTGAAATGTTGGGAAAAGTGCCCCTGATGCAGTGTCATTTGAGATGTGACCTGAAGAAAAGTAGCAGGCTGTCATGTAAAGAATACTTAAAGCAAAGGGCCAACTTCTTATATGAAGACCCCAATGTGGGGAAAGCTTCTTATTTAAAAAAAAAATTTTTAAATATTTACTTCTTTTTGGGGGGGGTGGGCAGGGGAGGGGCAGAGAGAAAGGGAGATATCCAAAGCAGGCTCCAGGCTCTGAGCTGTCAGCACGGAGCCTGATGCAGGGCTCGAACTCACAAACTCAAGATTGTGACCTGAGCCAAAGTCAGATGCTTAACCGACTAAGCCACCCAGGAGCCCCAAAAGCTTGTTATTTTTGAAGAATGAAACACAGGCTCTCATTTTCCTCCTGCACAGAAAATCTTCATTCTTATTGGCATTAATATACCTTATTTGAAAAGTTAAATAGCTGGTTTCCAATCTTGTGTATAAGGAGGCTGGAAATCATCACGCTCATCCTCACAATGAGAAATAAACTGAACAAATTGAAAATCAACAACTTTTCCTAGGTACACTGGAGGACCGAGGTCATGGGGCAAATTGGAAAGGCTGGTAGGCAGACACAGAGATCACAGCTGGATGGAGTAGAAACCCAGAGCAGCAACTTTCATGGGCACTAGTACTGGGGTAGAAAAACAAACGATGATTTGCTCGAAGCTCAGTGCAGCCAAGTTTGAGAGTAAAACCCCAGGCTGAACTAGTCTTATGGGGAACCCCACACTTCTGTGAGTTTTATCTCCAGGAACCCTGCTAAGGTCTCACAGTGATCAGGAAAAAAAAAAAAAACCCTCATTCTCACAGATGGATAGAAAATTGGCCATTTAAAATGGCCTCAAAGGGCTAGTATCCAAAATCTATAAAGAGCTCATCAAACTCCACACCCGAAAAACAAATAACCCAGTGAAGAAATGGGCAGAAAACATGAATAGACACTTCTCTAAAGAAGACATCCGGATGGCCAACAGGCACATGAAAAGATGTTCAACGTCGCTCCTTATCAGGGAAATACAAATCAAAACCACACTCAGATACCACCTCACGCCAGTCAGAGTGGCCAAAATGAAGAAATCAGGAGACTATAGATGCTGGAGAGGATGTGGAGAAACAGGAACCCTCTTGCACTGTTGGTGGGAATGCAAATTGGTGCAGCCGCTCTGGAAAGCAGTGTGGAGGTTCCTCAGAAAATTAAAAATAGACCTACCCTATGACCCAGCCATAGCACTGCTAGGAATTTATCCAAGGGATACAGGAGTACTGATGCATAGGGGCACCTGTATCCCAATGTTTATAGCAGCACTCTCAACAATAGCCAAATTATGGAAAGAGCCTAAATGTCCATCAACTGATGAATGGATAAAGAAACTGTGGTTTATATACACAATGGAATACTACGTGGCAATGAGAAAAAATGAAATATGGCCTTTTGTAGCAACATGGATGGAACTGGAGAGTGTGATGCTAAGTGAAATAAGCCATACAGAGAAAGACAGATACCATATGGTTTCACTCTTATGTGGATCCTGAGAAACATAACAGAAACCCATGGGGGAGGGGAAGAAAAAAAAAAAAAAAAAAAAAGAGGTTAGAGTGGGAGAGAGCCAAAGCATTAGAGACTGTTAAAAAACTGAGAACAAACTGAGGGTTGATGGGGGGTGGGAGGGAGGGCAGGGTGGGAGGGAGGACAGGGTGGGTGATGGGTATTGAGGAGGGCACCTTTTGGGATGAGCACTGGGTGTTGTATGGAAACCAATTTGACAGTAAATTTCATATATTAAAAAATAAAAAAAAAATAAAATAAAATAAATAAATAAATAAATAAATAAAAAAAAATAAAAAAATAAAATGGCCTCAAAGGAAACTTTTTTATCGGAGCCTAACTGCCTGGAATTTTACTATATAACCCAACCAACCTGAGAAACAGAAATACCTAAATTCAGCCTTTTCTGGTCTTCAGCATGGGAGAAGGGAAATACCCAACATAGCCTCTTCTAACCTTTCATGTGGGCAAGGGAAATGCCCAGGTCTAGCCTTTGTGTCCAGCTTAAGGGTGTTAAAAGCACAAACAAAAATAAAACCAAAAGCAGGACCCTGAGAAGCACTTGTGAAAGAAACAGACCAGGTTCAAGGAAAGAATGGGATCTCTGTAGGAGAGCACACAAGGAAAGTCTCTAAGGAAACACAAGGACAAGAGGGAGACAGATAAGAATATCTGAGGACATTTTAGCCTCCAACACTTAAAAGTGCTGCAAACAGTAAACACAGCTAACTCTTAGGGAGATACATATAAAACCTCATGCTAAAGGTCTATGTACTACATTTACCTTTACCCAGCACATGTCTGGGTAGAATAAACATTTTCAAGAATATAAAAAGAACAAAAACAAAAGCAAAATGAAATAAAGCAACAAGAACAACAACCCCACCCCCCACAACAGGTGTTGAACAAAAAGACAGAGCAAGCATCAACCCCAACTCAGATACAGAAGAGATGTTGGAATTATCAGATGAAATTTAAAATAGCTATGATTAAAATGCTAAGGGATCCATCGGGAAAAAAAAAGTATACAACCTGCAGGAACAGATGGATAAAGTAAACAGAGAGGGGAATGCTGAGAAAGAATCCAAAGAAAGTGCTAGAAATCAAAAACACCGTACAGAAATGAAAAATGCCTATGATGAGCTCTCAATGGATCAGACATGGCCAAGGAAAGAGTCTTGAGCTTGAGATAATGGCAATAGAAATGTTCAAAACAGAAATACAAACAGATACAAGAATTCAAAAGACTGAACAGAATATCTAAGAATTGCGGGATAATTTCAAAAGATAAGTTGTATATGTAATGGGAATATCATAAAGGGAAGAACAGAGGGAGTGTTTGAAGCAATCATGATTGAGTTTCCCCAAATTGCTAACAGACTGAAACCACTAGGAAACTTAGAAAACACCCAGGAAAATAAATATCAAAAACTCTACATCTAACCATATTATATTCAGAAAATCGAAGACAAAGAAGCCAGGGGAGAAACTTTACATATAGAAGAGGAAGAATAAGAATTATATGAAACTTGTCTTCAGGACACATTCAACAAGAGAGAAGAGGGGCTCCTGGGTGGCTAAGTCAGTTAAGTGTCTGGCTCTTGATTTTGGCACAGGTCATGATCTCATGGTTCATGAGATCAGGCCCTGCATCGGGCTCTGTGCTAAAAAAGTGGAGCCTGCTTGGGATTCTCTCTCTCCCCCTCACTCTCTGTCCCTCTCCTGCTCACTCATACACATGAGTTCTATCTCTCAAACAAACAAACAAACAAACAAACTAAAAAAAAAAAAGAAATACAGCTGATTTAATAAAAAGATAAGAGTAAAATATTTAAATTGTTGAAAGAAGTTTAAAAAAACTCATCAACCTAGAATACTGTATTCAGTGAAATTATCTTTAAAAAGTGAAGGAGAAATAAAGACTTTTCCCAACAAACAAAAATTGAGTAAACTTTTTGCCAGGAGACCTGTCTTGCAAGAAACATTAAAAACAATTCGTCAGGAAGAAAGAAAAAAATATGTCACTCACTCAGAACTAAATAGAGAAAAGAATATCATTAGAAGAACATGAAGTAAAAGAAAACCCTTTATTTTTTATTCTAAATTGTTCTAACAGGTAACAGTTTGCTCAATATAATAATAGCAACAAAGTATGTGGTACTTACAACTGGTAAATAAGTTAAATAAATGACAACAAGGGATGGGAGGGAAGAATTGGGTATATTTTGCTGAGTTACTTGTACCACCCAGGAAATGCTGTAATGATATTAGAAAGAAGTCTTGGATTAGTTGGGAACACTTATTGCAAACCCAAGAACAACTAGTTAAAAAAGTAGTAAGAGATGAATAATTGTCATGCTAACTGGGGAGATGAAATGAATCATAAAATCTTATAAAATGCATAATTAAAACCAGAGAAGACAGAAAACAGAAGACACAAAAGAAAAATAAAAGCAAAAGAAAGAAAGAAAGAAAAAAAGAAAGCAAAAGAAAGGGGAACAAGAGAAACAGAAAAGTGTAACAAATATGGCACATATTAATATTTACCTAGTGTATTAACATGTCCAACTATATCAATAATCACTTTATGTTAGTTTCAAGTGTACAACATAATGATTCAATATTTATATACATTGCAAAATAATTACACTCTAAGTCCAGTTAACATCTAACACCGTACCTAGTAATACATTTTTTTTATGATGAGAAGATCGTAAGATCTTCTTTAAGTTCTACTCTCTCAGCAACTTTTAAATATGCAATACGGTATTATTAACTATAGTCACCATGCCATACGTTGTATCCCTGTGATTTGTTTGTTTTATACCTGGAAGTTTGTGCCTTTAACCCCCTTCACCCATTTCACTCACACCCCATCCCCCGCCTCTGGCAACCACCAGTCTGTTTTCTAAAGCCATGAGCTCCTTTCTTTGTTTGTTTTTTGGTTTGGAGGTTTATTTCTAGAGTCCATATAGAAGTGAGGTCGTATTGTATTGTCTTTCTCTCTTGGATTTGTTTTGAAGTAATCTCTGCTAGAAAGACAGATATATCGAAGGATAGGTGAAAAAATACTTGGCACATTTTGCAACTTGTAACTAGGATCCTGGCAGAGCCCTTCTGCTACTTATGTAACAGGTGCTTTGGGCCACCCTAGTAATAATGCATCCACCTAGCAATGTCTTTCTTTAAAAAAAAAAAAAAAAAGGAAATTAAGAAGTGAACATGTGTGCTCACTGCCCCCGCACACACCCGGGTACATAGACACCCGAGTACAAGTTGGTTGGAGCAGTGATGAAATTCTAGTATTTCAACCAGAGTAGGAGCTTCCATGTCTGAAGACCATAGCCCTAGTCCATGGCTAGCCATCAGTCATAAATTCTTATGAAACAACTTATACAAATATATAATTCATCTTTTAGGGCTCTTCTCATTTCAAAATAAAGTCAACTGAAATGGAAAAAAATGAATATTTAAACTTTTTTTTCCCTTTCAAAATAATGGGAGGAATGTATGAACATTTATAGGAGATTCAGGTACAAAGTAAACAGTGCTCAATGTTCCCTCCTGAAGAACAAAGTGAAATGAGTAGAGGGCAGTGTGAAACTGACATTTCCCAAAGAAAAGCTCCTCTGTTAAAAGCTGTGTGGTTCCATCAAATTTATGTAAAAAACAACACAGCGATGAAGAAAGGTAACAATTTGGTCATCACTGCCCGTTCTTATGAGTCAGAAATAATGGTCTTTAGGATTAAAAATATCTTTAAGCTTAACTTTAAAATATTTAACAGAATTTCTGAGATTCCCTCAAAACTCTTCAGCTCAGCAAAGAAGCTTTGTTATTCTATCATATCCGAATTTCAGCCATGACAACAATGTGTACCAAGTGCTCCTCCAAAACATTGGGGGTTCTGCATATTGTTACTATGGACCTGATTAGTCCATTATAGCTACCATTTTCTTTGATATGTCTTGTTTTAAAAAAATATCCTATGGATGCCTGGTGGCTCAGTCGGTTAAGCGAATGACTCGTGGTTTCGGCTCAGGTCGTGATCTCCCAGTTTCAAGAGTTCGAGCTCCACATCAGGCTCTACATTGACAGTGTGGAGTCTGCTTGGTATTCTCTCTCTCCCTCTCTCTCTCTTGCCCTGCCCCATTTTGTGCTGCTTCTGTCTCTCTCAAAATAAATAAATAAACTTAATAAAAGGAAATACATCTAAAAATATTCTATATTTCAACTCAAAAATACAAACTGCAAGTCATAAAGGAAACAGTTATCCTTTCCACAGAGACTTAATCATTGCTTTATGTGTTTATTCTGTATTCTAGTGCCTCGAAAGATGTAATGGATTGGTTAAAATAAGACTATTCATCATTTTTAGGAAATGTCTCTGATATAAAGTGGGGTATAAGTGTATTTTAGAGGACTAACATTCACCCTGCATTTCATTGATACAGGAGGAGAGGATAGCTGAATGGGCTGTATACACAGGTTCTTGAGTTCTATTTAATGGGTTTGAAACCAGACTCCTTCCACTTACTAACAGTGTGAAATTGGACAAGTTACTTTAACCCGGCTGTGCTTCAATCAGCTGTCTGTAAAATGAAAGCAACAATAATATCTACCTCATAATGTTGTCATGAGGATTAAGTAAGGTCATATAAAGTGCTTAGGTTAATTCCTGGCACATAGTAAACGCTTCATTAACATCAGTTACTCTTAACAATCTCTGCTATTTTTGCTATTAGCACTATCGGTGTATTAAGTGTGAAAACTAAGAAATAGGTACATGCATATGGACATACATAGTTGATCCTCATTATGCATGAGTTCCATTTTTTGTAAATTTGCCTACTTCTCAAAATTTACTTGTAATCTCAAAATCAGTATCTGGGTTCTTTTGCTTCATTCATGGAAGGCATAGAATACAAAAACAATTGAGTTTCCCTGCATACACATTTTAGTACCCATTTTCACTTTTAAAATGGTATCTTTTAAAAAATCTTTAATATTGTCCAGTTTATTTATTTTTTTTTTTCCTTTTTGAGTAAATGCTTTTTAAATCGTGTTTAAAAAATCGTGTCCTTGAGTATCATGAAGATACGGGTCTTTGTTTTCTTCAAAAAACCTTAGGTTTATATTTCAGATTCAGTCTATACTTCATATTTTTTATGTTTATTTATTATGAAAGAGAGAGAGAGAGAGAGAGCAAATGGTGGGGGAGGGGCAGAGAGAGAAGGAGAGAGAATCCCAAGCAGGCTCCACACTCTCAGCATGGAGCCCAACTTTGGGTTCAATCCCATGAACCTTGAGATTATAACCTGAGCCGAAACCAGAAGTTGGATGCTTAACCAGTTAAGCCACCCAGGCACCCCTATACCTCATTTTAAATTGACTTTTGTGTATGGTATGACTATGAGGGAAGAGTCTCTCGCTCTCTCTCTCTCTCTCTCTCCACACACATACACCCATACACATAAACCTACATAAAAAACATTATATTTCCATTTAAATATCAAACTGACATGGCACCATTTATGGTAAAGACCATACTTTCTCCTTTGTATTACTGTACCATCTTTGTCATAAATTATATTATAAATGTCCGTTTCTAGATGATATTAGGTTCCTGTTGCTAGTTTATCTAGATTTGAATCAATATCATACCAAATTAATAATCCTAGATTTCTAAGTCTTGATATCTCTATTGTAACACCTTCAGCATCATTCTAATTTATGAGTTTTAGCTATTCTTGCCTTTGAACTTGCACGTGAATTTTAGAATTGATTTGTCATTTCTACCCAAAGAACACACGTTGTAATTTTACTTGTAAATGCATTAACTGTAGAGAATAATTTTGAAAGAAGCAATATATTAAAATAATTGAATCTCCCAAACCGTGCACATGGTATAATTCTCTGGTTAGTACTTCTTTTCTTTCATTCAATTATATTTTGTATTTTTTAGTAAAGAGCTCTTGCTTTCAATATACTAGATTTATTCCTAGCTAGAGATATTTGTTAATATTAGCATAAGTTGTATAAATTCACAATTTTCAATTTTTTTTGTTCCAGGTATATGAAATAAATTATCATTTTTAATCTTGCTATATTGCTAAATACATTTATCATCTCTGTTTATCTAGAAATTTTTTTGGATTTCTACACACACCATCAACTTTTGATGAGTAATGCCAATTTATTTTCTTTCATCCCAATCATTATAAATTTAATTGTTTTTCCTATTATTGTGCTCTGACTAGACTGTCCAGTGAAATGTAAAATGAAGGGAATTATAATCTTTTCTCTTTCCCTATCTCTAGGAAGTGTTTTCAATAATTCATCACTTAGTATAATGATTCCTGAAGAATTTTTGTACATAATCATATTCAGATTAAGAAAGTACTTTTCTATTCCTGGTTTGTTTATATTTTCATTTTCATCTTTTCTGTAACATGAAGGATTGTTATTTAGTATTGAATTTTATCAAATTTCTTACATAATATACTAATGTATAGTGTTAGATTTTAACCAGTCTAACATTTCTCTTATAATTAGGGGATTTTGTCCATTTACTTTCAAAGTAAGTTCTATATTGAGCTTGAATCTATTATCTTACTACTTACTTTTTATTTGATATATCTACTACATATGCCTTTCATCTATCTTTTCCTCTTTTGATTTAATTAATTATATTTAATTATTTCTTTCCTCACTCTATTAGCATATTGATTGTACATTCCTTTGCTATTTGTCCAAAGGTTAAGCTAAATGTTATATTATGCATTTTCAAACAATTAGAACCTAATATAAACAATTAAATATTTCCTGATTTTTCTAGATCCTTAAAGTACTTAATCCATTTACTAGCCTCTCTTTTGTGTCACTATCTTGCAATTTAATTGTATGTAATTATTTCAATCCTATGACATTTATTATCTTTATTATCATAACTACTGTGGTTTTGAATTGATATTTATTTAAATTTAGCCACCTATTTAACCTCAAAGAATTGCAACGTTTTGTCTAAAATCCTTTTTCTTTTTATTAATGAATTATTTTAATATTTCTTTTGGTAATGCCATGCTAGCGATACATTCTTTGTGTTTGTTGTTCATTGTTTTCTTCAAACATTTTAATAATATCATTCCATTAGCTTTGGGGTTCCATTATTGCAATTAAAAAAAAATCCATTCTTGTTATTTTAAAAACAATGGATTTTTTTCCCGGCTGCCATTTTCGCATTTTTATCCTGATGTGCCTCCGAGTGATTTACTTATTCCATCTAGGGTTTAAAGAGATCCTGAATCCTACCTTAACGTCTTAATTTAGCTCTGGAGAATTCTTGGTGATTTTCAATATTTCTCTGGTACCTTCTTTTTCTCTTCACCTTTTAAAACGTAAATCGATCATAAGTTAGACTCTTTCGTTTTGTCCCATATATTCCTTACTTTCTGTTCTGAATTGTCTATATAGTTTTTTTCTTTGGCCTAGATTCTAGAGTTTTTGAATGATCTGTCTTCCTATTTATTAATCAATTATTCTATTCTGAACTATTAAGTTCTTAACTTCAATTATTTTATTTTTAAGCCCTAAAATGTCTATTTTACTAATTTTTATACATTTCAATTCTCTGATGAAATTCCTCCTTTAAACTCTTTTCTTCATTGTTTTCTTTATACTTTGACCATATTTACCATGGTTATCTAAGATTATTGTTATTCTTTTCAATATCTACATCATGTATGGATGGGGCCATTAATTTTTCTATTCTTTCTGTGTTTTTAATTATCTGGCCCTGTCTTTTGGTGTCCCTGTACTAGTAAAGTTTCATTGAAATTTGAATATTGTGTATAAAAATTATAGTCTCTCAACACTATTTTCTTATTCTAAGCAGAATTTATGTTTTTCTCTAGTAGACTTTGGGGCTATTCATCTTAAACCAACTAGAGATTGAACTGTCACGAGGCCAAATTGCTGTTTTAGTACAGCTCCATCTACTTCTACTACCTGACTGCCAAGGAATAACCTTCTAGCACTTCCAACTCTGAGCCTGAGCTATTAACTAGCCCTTTCACGTTATGAATTAGGAACTGTGCCTAAGTACCGACTACAAGACTACAAGAATCTCCTTTTTCCTTTGCCAAGCCTTTTGCTTAGTTTCTAGACTCTCATCTTATACTTTAGATAATGGCAAATAAAATCTGAGGAAAAAACTAACTGTATTGAGTTAATCATGAATTCCTGAGCCCTCAAAAGTTCTTTTAGCTGGACTAAAAATCATATTGACGTGAAACACAGTAACAGTAGAAAATATAATTTAATAGGCATACATTAATCTACATAGCATGGAAATTCCAAAGGCAGACAAAGTGAGGTATATATGTCATTCTGAACTCAGGAGAGGGAGTAAGGGTCTGGGATTTCAGAGGAAAGGAATGCACTTCATAGGATGATAAGAAGAAGGTATGTTTGGGAGTTAAACGTTTGCCCTACCATACAGATGGGTCACTCAGATAAAATTTATCTCTGTTAATAACAGAGATATTCTGATACTCTGCAAAAGACCCCCAATTTAGATTCTTCTGTGTGGTTAAGGGAGGGACAAAAGTTTCTCTTGAGCCCACAGTATCTCAAGTGGCTTCAGGTCAAAATAATCCACATGTCAAAGTGGCATATTCTGGGAGGGACTGTCCTTAACCCTTCACATGTCTTTTTTTTCTACATTTTTGGTGCTTTGACATGTTGGGAACCTGCTGAAGGACTGCTCCTCCCAAGACCAGCCAATTCCTAGAGACAGTAAAGGACTCACATACAAACACGTCTTCCCTACGCAAATAAACAAATCCAGAACTCACCGCCCCCCCCCCCCCCCCCCCCCCCCCCCCCCCCCCCCCCCCCCCCCCCCCCCCCCCCCCCCCGCCAGACAAATTCCTTACTGGGCTCTTACACTCTGGGCCTCTGTCGCTCTGCCCCAATCACTCCAGCGTCAAGTACCAGGCAACTAAGGACAGCCCTTACACCCCAAACCTTGCTGATATTATTCAAACTAGTCAATTCTAAACCTGCTTCCCCTTTCTTGCCTGTTCATTCTCATGAAAGCCACAGTGAAGTCTCTTGAGGATATTTCCCTCTTACTCCCTCGGCCTTCTGACCAATTCTGGTGCTTCTCCATGTGTGCCCTTTCTCCGTGACATAGCGTCGCCCCTCTTTTAAAGATCTGTGAGTATAACAAACTATCTTTTCAATGGAAGGTATTCCCTGATCTCTTGGCCCCACCATATGTGAATAATTATAAAACCTACATTTAAATATATGTATTGAATCCTTTCTTTCCTCCTCTCTTCACATCAGACTCCTAACCTCTAGAGATTCCAATTTTTCTTCATTTCTGTGAGAACAGAGACTCGGATATTTTCTGTGCCTTCTAGGAACAATCCTTTGTCTGAGTCTTTCATTCAAAAGCTCACCCACTTATTATTTTTCCAGACCTGGAAAATGTTCCAAGGAAATGGTGGCTAGAAAATGTATGGCTGCCCCGACAACCACTTATCAGCCCTGAACTGTCCTGCATTTTGGCATAATAACATTTTCCTCAAGTATCTGAGTACTAGGTCTATTACCAATTTTCCCCATATGTTTCAAACACTATTCGGTTATATAAGCCAGAGTTTCCCCTTCTACGTGACCCCACCTCCATCCACCATAGATGAAAGTGTCCTTTGATCAGCATTCTAGAATTCCCAACTATCACTAGCATTAGTATTTTTGTTACCATCTGACTGATGAGTAACACAATTCCAGAATCCTATTCTCAGGATATGCTACCTAGGCTAGTTTTCAGTGTATTTTCTCCCAGACCATGTCATATTTCTTATTTCACTTATGTCACTAATTGATGGCATCAGTTTTTCAATTAAGAAAAATACAGATTCAGAGAATGGTCACATATCCCTAATATTCACAGCTTGTATCTTAAATGTAACATAGCAATCCTGAACATCTCACTTCTGTAAAATCTGTTGCCTAATTTTGTTACTTTTCCATGTGTAATTGATACTGACACCCTTTGGCATTATCACAGTTGGTGTACTAAACAATTCATGAGCACTGGAAATTTGGTGCCCTTGAAAATCGGTAGTCAGTCACTCTGAAATTATTACTTAAGCTGTCTCCCTGCTATAGCAGTAGAAAAATTTTTTTAAGTTTTTTTTTCAGCGTTTATTTATTTTTGAGAGACAGAGACAGACAAAACATGAGGTGGGGAGGGGCAGAGTGAGAAGGAGACACAGAATCCGAAGGAGGTTCCAGGCTCTGAGCTGTCAGCACAGAGCCCGGTGCAGGGCTTGAACCCACAAACCATGAGATCATGACCCAGGCCAAAGTCAGACACTTAACTGACTGAGCCACCCAGGTGCCCCTAGACAGTAGAAATTTTTAATTATATGATACTTTTTCTTGATTGCACCACTTAACTTCAGGGTGAAATGCCTTACCTATTTATACTTCGCTTCATGTTGTAAAATAATTGGCTGGGACAGGCAGAAATACACATTTGCTGTCTTTTCCTAAAACCATGTTAACTTTCCTGCTCATTATCACAGTGTAATCTAAAGGAAACTTTATTATTTGATATTCCACAGCTAAACCTTGTGACAGGGATTTGAAAGTACTGATTTTACGGTAAGTCACATGCATGCCAGAAGTTGGGATAGATGATAACACATCAGGAGGGAAAACATTTTCTTCAAAGTCGAAGACAAGTTATTGTACCTTGCATCTCCTACCCTGAAATAAGGCACAACACTTCATTAGTCTTTTTGGATTCTGGAGAATGCATATTCCATACTGTATAATACTTCACTAACTACTTACTGAACAATAGAAGACTTTTAGTTTTGAGTGGGTGTCAGAACAAGGGGCTCTGTAGCAGTTTCAAGCTGAAGTGCAAACAGCCTTACTGTGGGGCATATGACTTATCAGATCCAAAGGTACATGAGGTACTTGTAATCCCTCATAGAAGAGGTACAGCATGGGATGAGGTGCCGCCACATTCTCTGTACCATTTTAGAGGCAATTTATGGTGTGCTATTGGGCTCTAGCAAAAACTGAGTACCTGACCACGGGATGTCAAGCGACTGTGTGATCAGAGTGTCCACCATGAGCTGAATACTGTCAGAACCACCAGATACAATATCATGCAGGGATACTAACAATACAATATACAATAAAAGCAAAGCATTCATGATCAGCCTCAACAAGATTTGGAGGGCACAAGTCAGTTACTTATTCTGGTGTCCCAGACATAAAGATGACATATAGTTGAAACATATGTTTCCTAGCATGTGACCTTTGGTCATTCATGGGGATGAATTATTTATACCTACCACAACTAGCTAAAGAAAAAAGAAAAAAAGAAAAACAATCCCAGACTTGGACCATGGATGGATTGGCTTGATTTGCCAATGTGAGCCAGACATGGACTGCTATCACAGCTATATTCTGTGGTGATTCTAAAAGATTTGGTGAGAGAAAATCCTCTCTCTGAGCAGAGACTCTAGCAAGATACATAGTTACCAAGCTAGAGTAGTGGGAAAAGTTGTCTGAGATAAAGATAAATATGGCAACTGGGCAGTTGCAGATGGCATGGTTGATTGGCCAGAAGACTGGAAGGAACAAGTTTTAAAGATGAGAGACAAGGAAATATGGAGAAGAGACATGTAAATGAGCCATGGGAAAGGTCACAAATTGTGTGGCTCTTTGTTCTAACACGAATTCTTGCTGGATAGTATACTCCACAGAGAAGGTTCTGAACAAACAACAAGAACACTGTATGGTTTTTCTAGGGGAATTCAGACAATCTCTGTCCTTGGAACACCATTGTCGTCACAATGAGCCAACAAATGGAATAGCCATGACAGCAGGGATGAGAGCAACATAGGTATTCAGGGCATGGGCTTCCTCCTACCAAGACTGACCAAGCTACTGCCTTTGTTGAATATACAAACTGTCAGTATCAGAGATCCATGATGAGTCCTTGCAAGAGTATTATACCTCAAGACAGTGAACAAGCTGATTGATTCGGACAATTCTGCCTCAAAGAGGGAGACAGATAATGATACTATTTGTTTCCAGGAATTTTTAAGGTGTTTTTAGCATTGATATACATTCTGTGTGGAGGTTTGCCCTTCCTGTCCATAGTAGTTTGGCTAGAATTATTATCTAAGGGTTTGTGAGGAGTTGTATTTACCACGATGGTCTATAGTATAGACCAAGTGACATTCTTTATAGTGAAGGAAGTATGAAAGAAGATCCACTATTTCTATTAGATCCTCTTATACCACATCACCAAATCCTGATAGACTTATGGAAATAGACTCTTGAAGCCTCAGCTAGAGAACCAACTAAGAAATGACACTCCATGGTATTGTGACACTGTTTTGCCAGATGTGGCACATATTTGAAACCCAAAGCCATCGTATGAATCTGTGTTCCTTATAACTAGAATTCCCTTCTCACCAACATTCCCAGTGGCATATATGAAGAATTTATACTTCTTGCCATTACAATAGAATGTTCTGGATTAGAATTCCTAGTTCCTGGAGAGAGATGATATATGAGAGAACACAATGAGTGTTCTGCTAAACCTGAAGCTACAGCCACTGCATCAGAGTCTTTTCATGTAGACAGACCAGTAGGCAAACAAAGGAATTTTCTACTGGAGTGGGTGATTTACCACAGTGATCTTCAGGACATAAGGTTTTACTTCTGTAATGAAGCAAGGTTGAATATTGCTGGAATACAGAGGATGCATTGAGGTGACCTAACTGCTTATGTGACCTCTGAAAACTACAAGTAGAAAATTTCAGCAACTGTGGCCATACAGGGTCATGGTAACCAGGGGCATGGGCCATTCAGGGAGGAAAATCTGCCCTGTCAGTCCACAAGTCAAGCAGTTTCGATGAATTGAAATGCTGGCCATGCTTGAGGGAAATGAAGAATGGGTGACAAAAAGGGCGATAATAGTGATCAGTTACTGCCTTGGGCCAACTGTGGCAGTAGAGACCATCGCTCTGAAGCTAAGTCTTATTTTTATTTTTTTATCTTTATTTTTTTAATTTTTTTTATTTATTTTTTTTCTTTTAGAGAGATAGTGGGGAAGAGGGGCACGGTGGGGGGGCTGGCGCAGTACGTCAAGAGAAAGAGACAGAAGAGAGAGAGAATCCCAAGCAGACTCCATGCTCAGTCCAGAGCCGGATGCAGGCCTTGATCCCATAAGCCTGGGACCACAACCTGAGCCGAAATCAAGAGTTGGGTGCTCGGGGCGCCTGGGTGGCTCAGTCGGTTGAGCGTCGGACTTCGGCTCAGGTCAAGATTTCGCGGTTTGTCAGTTTGAGCCCCGCGTCAGGCTCTGTGCTGACAGCTTGGAGCCTGGAGCCTGCTTCACATTCTGTGTCTCCCCATCTCTCGGCCCCTCCCCTGCTCATGCTCTGTCTGTCTCTCTCTCAATAATAAATAAACGTTAGAAAAAGAAGAGTTGGGTGCTCAACCGACTGAGCCACGCAGACTCCCTGTTGAGTCTTATTTTTAAACTGTTATCACTTAGAGAATCAGAGAGGGGCAGAAGTAGTCAGTGTGGGGTCCAAGTGGATCTGAGTAGCTCCGGGGATGGTCTGTGGCCGATATTGCTGATGCCTCATCCTAATTCCCTTGACAACTTACTCTCGCATTGCCTACCAACAGCTTCTTGATGTAAGAATATTCTCGCATTGCCTACCAACAGCTTCTTGATGTAAGAATATTCTCGCATTGCCTACCAACAGCTTCTTGATGTAGGAATATTCTCGAATTGCCTACCAACAGCTTCTTGATGTAAGAATATTCTCGCATTGCCTACCAACAGCTTTTGATGTAAGAATATTCTCGCATTGCCTACCAACAGCTTCTTGATGTAGGAATATTCTCGCATTGCCTACCAACAGCTTCTTGATGTAGGAATATTCTCGCATTGCCTACCAACAGCTTCTTGATGTAAGAATATTCTCGCATTGCCTACCAACAGCTTCTTAATGTAAGAATCTCCGACTCTGAGCTGAAGGGGTTTTTGCAGACACATGGGAGTATGCTTCACCTGTGAGTGGAAGGGTCTTAAGTGCCAGAACAACACCCACAGGGGCAGCCCTCAATCAAAGCTGAATGCAAATTTGTCGATGTGACCTAGCTTCATCGCACCATTGGTTGTTGTGTACTTGACCACCCACCGCATTTCCCGTCCCTGTATTTGCCACTCCATTCACCTGTAGGAGGGTCTCAGTGTCGCCTTCCACATAAACTACTTGAACTCAACTCTTAGTCTTAGCATTTGCTTCTGGGGGAACTTTAAGGCAATGACTAGAGAGATTGAAGTCAAGAGACAAGTAGCTCATCGCAGTGCTCTTTATTTTGTGGTTATACTGTGACTTTCTTCTTTTTCCTAATTTTATAATACTGAAAAAATTATACTCTTTGTTTTCAGGAAATTTTAAAGTATTTCTAGAATAAAAATGCTTTAATATAAAATAGAAGTACTCTGACTAATAAACAAATATATATATAATAAATGTAAATAAATAAATACTAAAATAGAAATAGAAAATAGAAATACTCTGAATGGAAAACCAGGTGGACTTTTAAAATACACACACTCATTTTTTTTTCCTTTCTAGTAAGATTATTTCCATTTTTCTCATCTTCTCATCAGACAATCCTATTGTTTTTTTGTTTTTTGTTTTTTGTTTTCAGACTGAAATCAGGTCAGAAGGAGAATAGTAGTTTAGTAGAAATTTAAATTTTAAATGTATAATCCATTTCCTCTGGCCCAAAAAGAAAAATAAATGAGCTCATTAAATATGTCAATTCAGGGGGAATTTTTCAAAATCATTTATTACATTGTTCTGTTGAGGTTGATAGTGTTTGTATTTCTAATGTTGATAATAATGGAGACAAACACTTTGAAGTTCAGAGAAGGCTTCATAAGAACTGCGGAATGAGGGATGCCTGGGTGACTCAGTCAGTTACGTGTCCGACTTTTGATTTCTGCTCATGTCATGATTTCACAGTTCCGTGGGTTTGAGCCCTGCGTCAGGCTCTGTGCTGACAGCAGGGAGCCTGCTTGGGATTCTCTCTGTCTCCCTCTCTCTGACCCTCCCCCATTTGTAGGCTTTCTCTCTCAAAATAAAGAAATAAACTTTAAAAAGCCCCTGCAGAAAGATTATTATAATGCTCGCCAAAAGGAAACAGAACATGCAAGACAGATGACATGATCAACTAAGATGTGTTCAAGTCTCTATTAGTTCTACCAAATAATAAAAATAAAAATATTCAGGGGCACCTGGGTGGCACAGTCGGTTAAGCGTCCAACTTCGGCTCAGGTCATGATCTCACAGCCTGTGAGTTCGAGACCCGCATGGGGCTCTGTGCTGACAGCGCGGAGCCTGAAGCCTGCTTCAGATTCTGTGTCTCCCTCTATCTATGCCCCTTCCCTCCTCATGCTCTGTCTTTTTGTCTCTCAAAAATAAACATAAAAAAATTTTTTTAATAAAATAAAAATATTCTATAGCAAACATTCATTAAACATCAGTGTTTTACCAGATGCTCTGCTCAGTTTGGTGAATATAAAAATTACTTATGTGTGGTTCCATAGCTTATGTCACACACAGTGGCTTCATTTCTTTATGAAGTTTATCTTTGCTTTTTTATTTGTTGACAGACACTTGAATGACAAGAAAGTACAACAAGACTGCCTCTACAATTTACCTGCAACTCATGCTTCTGATGCTCTAGCAAAATGAATAACAAGCATTTTCAAAATTTGGGCAATGCAATTATTTCTTGTACAAATTGCTATAGCTACTATACCTGGAGCTGACCTAGATGTGAATACCTTGATAACTCCAGAGGTAAATTTAAAAAATGTATTACAAATTATTAATGCGTGAAATAAGGTGTATAAGGGACATTATTGTGTCTAGGATTTGGTCCCTCACTGCAAAATCAGGGGCAAGGATTTAACTGCAGATAGTTTATTTGAGGTGCAATCCCAGAAGGCAGTAAGAGCAAAACATATAAGGAGTGAATTATTCATTTGCTCGTAAGAATAGAAAGTCGTACAGACACACTAGAAGGAAGCATAGCAATTTCTTAATGACCTAGACATTCAACTAGGATAAGCCTTGGCAAATGCAATCCTCAGCATTTATACCAGGGAAATGAAGATTTATATTCACACAAAAACCTGTGCATTGGTGTTTATAACAACTTTCTTTGTTATAGCTGAAATCTGGGGACAATTCAGATACTTTTCAGTGAGTACATGCTTCAACAAACCGGTACCTGCATACCATATGAGACTATCAGCAATGGTAAAGGAGCAACCTCGATAACACAAACCACCTGGATGAATCTCCAGGGAATTATGTTGTGTGAAAAGAGGTCAACCTTGCTAGGATCCCATACATGTAACATTCATGCAATGACAAAAGTATAAATACGGAGAACAGGTTAGTGGTTTCTAGGGGTTGGGAAGTAGGGAGTGGAGCCGAAGCGGAGGTGGTTATATAAAAGCCAATGTGAGAACTACTTTTGGTGATGGAAATGTTCTGTGCCTTGGCTGTATCGATGTCCACATCCTGTTTTCCAAGATGTTACCATTGGAGGAAACTGATAAAAGGTACATGTGAATCTCTCTGTATTATTTCTTGTATTTTAAAACGGCATGTGAATCTACAGTTGTATCAAGATTAAAAGTTTAATTTAGGGGCGCCTGGGTGGCTCAGTCGGTTAAGCATCCGACTTCAGCTCAGGTCACGATCTCGCGGTCCGGGAGTTCGAGCCCCGCGTCGGGCTCTGGGCTGATGGCTCAGAGCCTGGAGCCTGCTTCTGATTCTGTGTCTCCCTCTCTCTCTGCCCCTCCCCTGTTCTCGCTCTGTCTCTCTCTGTCCCAAAAATAAATAAAGGTTAAAAAAAAATTAAAAAAAAAAGTTTAATTTAACAAAAGACACAAATGCCTATACACACAGTTTACACTCTAGTGAAGAAATAGACAATAGACCAAACAAACCCATGAACATGTGGGATGTTAAAACAAGATAAGCAGTAAGGACATAAAATATGGAGAGAAGTGAGTTAAAGGGTACAAAGAATAGGGTGCAATACTAAATGAGTGAAAAATATCAGAGAAAGTGATAAAGTGATGAATTCCTGAAAGTAAAGGAGTGAGTTCTGGATTTATCTGCGTGTAGAGCTGTCCAGAAGGAGGGAACAGCACATGGAAAGATCCTAAACAGGATATTCTGACCAGACAAACATAATAGAGGGACAGAGTAATGGAGAAGCCTGGAAGTAGATCACATAGGGTTTTCTAGGATACTGTAAAGGCTTTGGCTTTTTCTACCTGTGAAATGTGACAGTTAAAAGGAAAGAGGTGAGAGATTCAAAGAGGGTGCTTAAAATCTAGAATTTATCCTGATCCAACTGCCAGTTCCCCAGACTAAGATCCAGTTTAGGTGATGTGAGGCCCCACTCTCCCTGTTAGATTCCCTCTTGTTTCCACACGCTTCCTTATAATACCCACCATATAACCTCATGTGTTCTTGCGTTTCAAGCACATCTCTGTGCCTCTGTGAGCATAAGGACTTCAAACAAACAGGCAAACTACCACAATAAATACAATATAAGGGACATCATGACACACAAGACAGATTTATTTTTGTTTCCAATAGCATTCTATAGTCTGGTAGAGAAAAAAATTATAAAAGTGGAAAAAAGTGATAAAGCAAAATGTGGAGGTGACCTAACAGATATCAATCATATTCTCCAGTGGGAAAAAAAATAGGAAAAAATGATTAATTCCAACAGAGTAAAATAGGCAATTCTTCATGGGAAGCCATTCAAATCGAATCTTAAAATGTATGCAGGATTTCACCAGGCATAGATGAAATGAAAGCATATTGAATGTGCAAGTTTTGCAGAGATGAAGGGTTGGAAACACAATTACTTTCCAGAGTAAATTTGGCTAATATTAATTTTGTCATACATTTTTGTCAGCTTTGACATTTTCATTATAAGATTAGTGTGTGGATGTTAAAAGTAAATTAGGTAGAAATAATGACAATTACAAGAAATACTACTTTGATGAGTTGCTAAGTTTGAGAGAAACCTTAAAATCTTTACTTAAGAATAACTGTTAAAAATATTTACCTTGGAGAACAAAATTGTGACTCATAGACATTTTTTTATGAGTATAAGAATTTGACAAAACAAGAGCCTGAATATGGTGGCAGAAATATTGCTCTGTGTATGCAATAAATATAATATGCCTTGTTATGACAATATAATTAACTTTCATGTAATAGCTTTAGGAAGTAATTCTAAACTGCACTGTGCAGAACAACACAGAAAGATGCCATTAATCCTCCTTATGGAGTAAATTCCAGAATATACCAAAAAATACACTAAACAGGAGGAATTAAAATCTTTAAAAATTCATTCTTTTATAAAACCATTCTCTCCCGATGCCATTGTAATATGCTAATTAGTTATAAAATACATAACAGAAACTTTCCCTTTAAATTTATTGAAGAGCGACCACTAAGTCTGATGATGAAAAGTGTCCTGAGGCAGCTTGGGAGAAAATTCTCCATCACTCTCTCTGACATTTACACATTTTGTGTGCAAGGCAGTAGCTGCTTTGTTTCTGGTCATCATTTCAAGAATGTTTGTATAGCAAATAATCTTAGAGGAAATAAATAATGTCTCCCTTCAGAGCAAAGGGCAAGTTTATTTACAGGCTTAGAGATATAGATAATTCCCCCCTCTGGAGCGAAGGACACTGTCCAATATAATAAAGACAAGTCCTTTTGGAAGAAAAGTAAGGTGTTTTCTTCTGTCCATTAAAAAAGATTTGGGGCCAGGATTCCTCCCCTGGAATACAACCCATTGTCTATGCAGGTGCTAACTGGTCCTTTCCATGCCACCTGGTGGGAACTGGGCTCTGCAAACATGTACAGGAAAATTCGAATACTCTGGCTACTGCTATTGCTGTAATAAAGCCCTTTGTCTCAAACCCAGGAGTCTTATATCTTCTGCCAGTATCCATAAAACTGGAGCAGGCTACTTGTTAATTTCCAAGTAGGGTGAAAATCTCAGACATTTCACTGTTCTTGACAAGGTAATTTCTATCTTGGTATTGAGGGTTTTTTTTTTTTTTAATCTAATTATCTTGATATACTTTCCCCAACACATTAGCAGTTCTCAAATTGCAGCAATAATGCCCTTACATTTCTCTGTCATCCAGGGTTTTAGTTATAGGATCCAGACCCACTTGCTTCAGACTTGATGAAATGGCACCACGACGGGTCTTAAGGATTAGCTGGCTTTAAAATAACACCTCCTCACTTGCTGGCCTAAGGCTCTTGATCTATAACAGAACCAATTTACTTTCTATGAGATTTTCAGCCCACTGGCCTTGAGGAGTGAAGGACCAGAACTTTCCCAGGCCGGGAAAGCCAGCAAATCTGTCTGAAGCTATCTCAGCTTTCTGATGAACCCAGCAATTTCTTAGCAAAATGTTTTTCTTTTTTTGTAGGTCACACAAATGATTTTTCTAACATCTCTTTGTGTATCTGTGGACCTTGGCCCTCCTTTGCAAAAAAGAACAAAGTACTCTTGCACATCACAAAACAGAAACCGGGCCTCCCTGAGCTCTGAGATAATGTCTATAGTTGGCATCATCGAGTCTGCACAAAATCAAGAAATGTTGCAGGCCACAGCACTCCCTGGACTGATTACCCTAAAACCCCTTGGATACTGTGGGGGGAAGCAGAAATCTCAGAGTTGGATTGTGGACGTGAGTTCACCTTCTCCAGGTGGCCAGCCTCCTCAAATTCCTTTCCAATCAAAACTTATCTCTTTAGTACTGACCTTTTGAGCCATCAGCACCCAAACTTGGGTTAGGTGATACTGGGAATATTGAAGACGGGTAAAATTTAGTATATGCAATACTCTTAATGTCAAAGAAACCTACTATTTCCTTATTGCTTGACCAGTGTTCTTTCATTTATAAGAATTAAATATTTGACAACCTTGTGAAGAAACCAATGACCTGGTCATCGGAGATTGGCCCAACGTTTATTAGGTACTTAAAGGCCCTAAAGAAAGAGAAGCAGAGTTCTTGCTAAGAATTTGCTAATAGCTTATATATAGAATTTGTTAGCTTTTCTTAAGTTAAAAAAATTACAGTACACTAATTTCTATCTCATCTCTATCAACCATAAAAACACATTTCACAGACATAACCAGATTAGAAATTCTCCATTCCTGTAGATTTTTAAAAATCGGGGCATTTAGGATTTTTCCAGAGTAAGATATGAAACATATGCTTCTAATTTAATCTTCCCCATAAAATTACAATAAAGAGAGGTTTTTTTTAAGACAAAACTCAAAAGGAGGGGCATCACAGAAGAGCAGACAACAGTAATAAAATTCTAGAAACAGGTATGCAGATGGAAGTATTAATATACTTTAATAAACAAAAGAAAGTTAAATCCTAAAGAAGTCAGGAAATAATGAAAACCAATTCAAAGAGAATCCTTAAAATATTAGGATACAACAGTTTCAGAATCAATCAAACCTGGAGAGTTGGGTCTAAAATAAATCCAGGGGCACCTGGGTGGCTTAGTCACTTAACCGTCAGAATCTTGATTTGGACTCAGGTCATGATCTCATGGTTCTGGAGTTCGAACCCCACATCCAACTCTGTGCTGACAGCAAGGATCCTCCTGCTTGGGATTTTCTCTCTCCCTCTCTCTCTGCCCCTCCCCTGTTCTCTCTCAAAATAAATAAATAAATTTTTAAAAAACAAATAAATCCAAAAGTTGGGTTTAAAATAAATATAAATGTTTAAAAAATGATTGACAGGAGTTGGTTCTCACGCGTCCCTTTCCCATAGGCAATCATGGAGGCTCTTCCTGGGCAGGGGTTCCCAGTGGAATAAAAGGCATGACTGTACCGAATTTTGTGGCTCCTCGTCCTCTGTCTCCAGTGAGCTCCCAGAAAGCCACCAGCTAGACTTTTATCCTATAGTAATAATACACAGAAAAGTGAGAGAAAATATCACATCAATGAAACCAAAAGAGAATTCTACTCCAAAAGAAGAAAATAAGTTTTTGGAAACTCATTTGGCCAGCTCATATGGAAACCCTAATAGCAAAAGAGAAAAGTTAAAAGAGGTATTCAAAGAGTTTTAGGAAATATCTCGGAAACTAGAGCAAAACTGCGAGATTTGAAAAATCATAGAGAAAACTGAAGAAAACGTAGAGTTTGTCTACGTGTCCAAAACCTGAACCAGAAAATTTCCTCAAAGACTAAACGGAGGGGAAGGAATTGACAACACTGAGGAAGATAATTGATTGGGGTGCAAATTATATTTCAAGAATGTAGTACAGGGAGCTGTCTTTACCAGGGGTCCCCCCCACCCCCGTATTCGTGTCATCTTTAAGCTGGGAATATTAGTCTTGACAACGTAGTGATAAACGTTGGGTCCCTTCACTTCCCATTGCTTTCATCAACTGAAAATATGCCTTTAATTCCAGTGAGGTGTTTCATTTTGACCTTCTCATAAGATCAGGCCTTCCCCACAGTAAACTTAGAAGCAAACTACGTAGAGTAGCCTAGCCTTACTGAACTTATTAGGACTGTCTAGCCAGCATTTTGCTGCCTCAACAGTCTTAAAAATGTTTCTACTGTGTTGATTCATATGATTCACAAGACTCCTCGATGATACTGACCATTAACTTTTCCAGAAAGGGCTTCTCTATCAGTTGTCAGGAAAGCTGAAGTTAGATTATGCTCCAAACACTGGCTTACCCTCCCCGGGGTGTGGTAAGTTGTCCTTTCCTTACAGAGTTAAACTTGTGAGGGCTACTCAGCTCATCACAAGTAAACAATGTATTTTGCTGGGGGAAGAAAGTTTAAGAATTCTGTATGCTTCTACCAATGGGCTAACAAGGCTTAGGGCAGAAAGCCACCTACCCAGGAGAAAAGCATCTGAAAACAGTTAGAGGTGGGAAGCTGCAGGAGGGCAAAAGCGCCCAAGGTTAGTCAACAAATAGAACCAAGTGGGAAGCGGAAAGCTGCTAGGGGGTGAAGACGCCCAAGGTTAGCTGGTGGAAAGATGCCTTGTTGGCCTTGAGGCAGCAAGCTCAGGCAATCTCACACTTCGGAGATAATAGCTACTTCACTGTATCGCCTACAGAGAAACACTGTCCATCTGGCGTCTGGCGCCAGTTTGTCATTGTGCTTTAATCTCAACTCACGTGGCTCACCCCCCAAACCCTTTGCTTCTTAAGCACACAAGCTCTTGATCACCATCTTACTGTTTTCTTCGGCATGTTCACCACACATGTAAAACCTTGAGAGCTCAATAAATACAGAGACGAAACCCCGGTTCTGGGCTCTTGTCTCCTTCCGGACATTACCCTCTCTCATTTTCAGTTCTCTGTCGCTCTCTTGCTGGATAAGAGAGAACTCCAGACTCATAGTCTGTGACATTTTGCAAGTGTAGCTACGCTGGACATAAATTATAAAGGAAAACAAAAGAACGATTAAGCATCAGATTACTAGTTGTCCCTGGGAGTGGAGGAAGGCACAGTGCTTCTCCACATTGCTGACCTTCCACTTGTAACCTACTTAGCAAGTACATGTATAAACCAATTAAACCATGCTTATACATTCACACACTTCTCCATACGTAAGTTATTTCAAAGTAAGACTTTTTTTTTTCCTATAAAAAGGCACTCATTTTCTGTTTCCATTCAAGTCAAGAAGGTAAATTAGGGTACTAAAATATCTCACTTTCTTTTCAGATTCTATAATTATGTTAAATAAGATCTTTAAAAAAAAAAGACAACTAGAAGTATGTACTGGCTCTTACACTTGCCAAAGAAAATCTATTGGAGATTAAAGTTAATCTATTTAATGTATAGGTTTGCCTCCATGACTTTTCGTCATGTGTGTAAGTTAACAGGGTTTTGTTTGTTTGCAGGCACTGAATATATGTGGAGAACAATAGAAAAATGTGGTGAACATTCTGAGGAAGGAGGACAGTTGACTTTTGCACAATATGGAAGTTAGAAGTGCTAATCCCCATGCAGTTGAAAACCCACTAATAACTTTTGACTCCCCCCCCCAAAACTTAACTACTAATTGCCTACTGTTGACCAAAAGATTTACCAATAACATAAACAGTCGATTGACACATATATTGTATGCCGTATGTATTATATACTGTATTGTTATAAAAAGGACCTACAGAAAAAGAAAAAAAAATGTTATTAAGAAAATTACAGGAAAGAAAAGATACAGTTATAGTATCCTATTCTGTGTATTTGACAACATTTCATATAAGAAGACCCACGTAGTTCAGAATCATGATGTTCAAGGGTCACTGTCTAACTAGGACCAACTAGAATTCAATAGTTTGAATTTTTCCAGATAATGTGTTTATTATTTGTTAAAAAATATTTTGCATCATATATTTTAGAACGTTTTCTGCTCTAAAAACGTGTGCATCAATTACTGCTATAGACTAATACTGTCACAGTTTGGTAAATAGATATAAATTTAATTATTCTGACCTCTGCATAAGCACGTAATTACCTAATTAGAAAAAGCAATGGTTCATTAAGCAATGCAAAACTTCATGTCTTTCTGCTTTATTAAAAACCTGTTTTGTTTTACAAAGAGTTAATTCAAATGCCATCATAACATGTTTTAAAAGGGTTAGGAATGCTATTGTCATTTTTAATTTAAATCTATAAGAAAATGGATTTACCACTGATAATTTAAGTTAAAATCATGACATATTTGTCAAAAGTGTCTTTTCCAGTACAACTTATTATTTTGGTGGAGGTATTCAATGGTCGAAAATATACTTGCATCTAAAGTGCTAATTGTCTTGCCGAGGGTGGTGGAAAAGTACTAGGCTTTGAGGGAAAGAAAAGGAAAATTCCATTTTACATATTAAGAGTAACCAGATCAGTAAGAGTTTGGAATAAACTTCCAGATGAAATAATTATTTCCTTATGCCATTTGCAAAGAAATATAAGATGGGGCAAGATGATATTTAACCAATAGTGTAACAGGGAGAGAATGTATTGAATGCCTAGGGACATGTGAAATGGATTGTGTTAGTTTGGGTTTGGCCAGGAGAAAGAACTACCCTAGATGATATAAGCAGCAAATTAGAGAAAATCATATTATCGATTTCAATATTCAATGATTTTTGAAAAAAATGAGGGGGAAATTACCAAGGAATGCCTCTGCTGGTTTTAAAAACACAGGAGAGAAGGGAATGGCAGGAGGCAAATGCCAATTCTCTCAGCTGCCTGTCAAGGGACAATGCCGGGAAACTGCTGGCAAATCCTCACCTCACCAAAGCCCACGCACATTCCTGGAGGGGTTCTCTTTGCACGCCTTCCAAAATTCATGTAACTCACATCGGTGGAATATAAATGGGACCCTGTTGGCCAGGGATAGATAGGAAATATTTAAGATGCAAATGCACAATGATGAGCTGCGATTCAACACAAAGATAAATTAAACGGTTTTCTCGGTTAAGACTACTAATCCACCAGTTATCAAATATAGCAAAATCCTGCCTCAGGTACTAGATAGCATACACAGTAAGCTCTTATAATTTCTAAATTGAGAACTTTGTTTGATTGAAAGCTTGAGCAATATTTTATCTCAGGCCATGAAACTCATATTGGGAATTATAAAATATGATTAATTAAAATATATCTCCAGATAGCTAAGAGCTTTTTTTAAACTTAATTATAGATAATAATAATTTTTACCAAGACATATTTGGTATAAATTTGATACACATGAGTCCTCTTAAAACAGACATAGGCACAGGATTCTAGTTGATAAATTTAGTAATTATTATAGTCAATCGTCTTAGACATTTACGACAATATTTTAATGACCAATCAACTGACAGCCAATTAATACAATATTATTAAACAGCCTTGTGGAAACTATTCCTGGTCATTTAGAAGGTGGCATCCTAGTCCAAATGAATTAGGAATACCATGAATGTTGTTTATTTATGGTTTTACTTATACTTCATTTTTATTTGTTTTAATATTTATTTATTTTTCAGAGAGACAGAGACAGAGTGTGAGCAAGGGTGGAGCAGAGAGAGAGGGAGACACCGAATCCCAAACAGGCTCCAGGCTCTGAGCTGCCAGCACAGAGCCCAAGGCGGGATTCGAACTCACAAACTGTAAGATCATGACCTGAGTCGAAGTCGGATGCTTAACTCACTGGACCACCAAGGCGCCCTGGTTTTACTCATACTTTATTGTTTTCTTTCATTTGACCAAATGATTGACTATTTAACTGGCTTCTGGCCCTAATCCTCCATTTTTCTTTACTTTTTAAAAATCTGGTCTATCATTGGTATGACTATGCTGACATTTATTTTCAAAGCAAAAAAAATCTCCTGGGAATCTACTTCACCCACCAGAGGGAAAAGATGACACAATCCCTGACACTGCTCACCACGGAAATGCAAGGATGCTCAGATTCTTCTGAGAGTTCACATTCTCACAATCCTTTCTGCCTGTGGATCCCTGATTTGTGTGATTAGTGTGAAGAGATTGCTCACTTCAAATCTATTGAAAAGAAACACTAAGTGTTAAAAATGAAGAGAAAGACTAAAACCAAGGGGGAAATCAAGGAACAAAATTTTGTTTCTTAAGTTTGTTTTTATTTATTTTGAGAAAGAGAGAGAGAGAGCATGAGCAGGGGAGGGGCAGAGAGAGAGGGAGAGAGAGAATCCCAAGCAGGCTCCGAGGTGTCAGTGCAGAGCCTGATGCGGGACTTAAACTCACGACTGTGAGATCATGACCTGAGCTGAAATCAAGAGTTGACTGCTTAACCAACTGAGCCACCCAGGCACCCCAAGGAACATAAATTTTTTGAAGAACTAAAATAATCTACCCTCAGTTATTAAGAAAAATGAATAGAGGAGCCACGATCAAAGGTACGTTCAGAACTCTGGATCAGAAATGAAAGCTCTTTATGGATACTTCAAGTTCAGAGCCTAGAGTTGATGTATCATTATTACTCCTATGTTCTTTTTTTTTTTTAAGTTTATTTATTTTTGACAGAAACAGAATGTGAGCATGAGCTGGGGAGGGGCAGAGAAAGAGGGAGACACAGAATCCGAAGCAGGCTCCAGGCTTCAAGCTGTCAGCACAGAGCCCGATGTGGGGCTCGAACTCATGAACTGTGAGATCGTGACCTGGGCCGAAGTCGGACGCTTGACCGACTGAGCCACCCAGGTGCCCCATTACTCCTATGTTCTTACTCCTCTCTACTTTTAGTTGTAGTTATAGCTTCTGTGTCATTTTCTATATTGTGGAGAAAGCAAAAACTCTACCTCAGCCTTTTCACTTTATCCAGTAGGGACGAGTATCTAAGTTTGCTCTCTCTCTTTTTTTAAAGTAATCTCTACATGCAATGTGGGGCTCAAATTCCTGATCTCAAGATCAAGAGTCACATGCTGCAAGGACTAAGCCAGCCAGGTGCCTCCTGACTCTTCTCACTGAATAATACCCTAGCTCCTTTCATTCGAGGGAAGGTTGAGAACTGTGTTAGTTTCTGTCTCCTAAAACCTGAAGTCCTCCGAAGACATAAAAATGAAAATGGAGGCCTTTAGAGGTCAGGTGAATGATCTCAATAGTGTAGATTCATGCCAAGCAGTCTTCAACTGTGTATGCAGAGTAAATGGTGGGTCTTACAGAAGAGCAGTAAAGGTTGCCTCTCATAGTTGGCAAGTTCCTGTCGGAACTCCAAAAGCAATTTTTCCTATAAGGGATTTTGGCAAACTTTAAAAATGATGTGAGAAAGCCCTTGGTGAGGGAACATAGTGGTCTCAATAAATGCTCCCAAAGCTCTTGATCGGAAATAGAGCATAGATGTGTTCACTAATTCTGAAACCACCTGCCAGAGAGACCCTCTTTACATAAACTCACCATAGGAGATACGCTGTTTAGAATACAGTGTGTTTCACATCAGTGTGTCAGAGTTCTGCAAAAAGTTGCTCGTTTGCCTGCTTCCTTTGGAGGCAGATTTTTCAAGATTTTGCAGTTGAACATTCTTTTGCATACACTAGTTTTATCCTTTAGCATCTGTAAACTTTACTCATAGTTATTCATAGTTCTCATTTATTCATCTGAGAACTTTATTCATAGTCATGATTGTATGAAATATTGATAGCCTATTAAAAAGATCCCCCCAAATAAAGACAAACTAACATTTAGGCTCCTAACTGAAATTTGTGCGAGTTCCAATTAAAAAGTAACTGAGCGGAGAGGAATGCTGTATCTAAGAATCAACTCTCTTTTGGAATAATGAATGCCATATCCTGAAATGACATTTTTAGACAGTAATGAAACACATTATTAGAAGTTAACTGTGGTCTTTTGTGTCAGAGTCTCACTCCTCCTTGCCATGGCATCAGCAGTGAGCCTCAGGCAGAAAGGAGCTCTAAGGATATACGTGGAGGGCCCATTTGTCCTGTGTGCCCCATATTCCTCTAATCAGCACTGATCATGGTCTCATCTTTTTTTTTTTTTTTTCCTTCAGGGTCTAGAATAGAGATCCTTGCCTAATAAACCCAAAGAAGCTCTATGTGGGAAAAATGCAACGAAAACAAGCACATCACAGTAAGACTGCTGAAAAGAAAAAAATGAAACCATTTCAAAAGCTGCAGTTGAATCAATATATTAGTATTTATTTCAATGCTTCTGGCAATAAAATCTCTCTGCTTTTGTTTGTCTGACCTTGTTTCTATTCCTAGGGTTTCCTGGGTATGGTACTCTATACGGGCAGTTACTTCCTTTCAACTTTTCGAAGACATCATTCTGTTTTCACTAGTCTTACATTGTGTCTGCTGGGAAGTGAGCTCTTTTATTGTCAGTCCTTTGGAGTTTATGACACATCTTTGCTCTGTTGCTAGTCTGGTGTAGCGACTACAGTATTGCTTTCCTCCTCAGAAGATCGTTCTAGTAACTTTGTGTCGAGCCCTGAAAACCGCCCAGGACTTTTCTTCACACTTTATCAAACACTTAAGCAAGCTCATTTCAGTTCATAAGGCAAGGCGAAGCAATTTCTGTTTCTTTGAAGTTACTTAAAAAAATTTTTTTTGGTCTACGAAATGCTTCTTGTTCGATATTTGAGTATAAGATGCTACATAGCTTTTTCTATTATTCTTTCTGAGACTATCACAGGTTTCCTCTTCATAAACCATAAACTGGGAAATATGGAAATGGAAGTATTTTTAGAAGCATAAGAAAGTGGAAAAGATAACTTTTCCCATTTTATTGCAGATATAGTAGAAACTCTTTCTTGAGGTAAGGTTGCCTCAGGTGAAGTGGCAAAAGCGAACCTAGGAGGCACTATCTTTCAGGTGGAGTGATTATTTGCCTTCTTTTTAGGAGAGCTGGGTATCCACTCTTCCAGTCTCTGTAAGGGCACTCAATTTATGCTCGTAATGGAGCTAATGACAGTGGTAAAAAACGAATACAATGACAAAGAAATTTGAGGAATTTGGATGGCTCAGTCAGTTGAGCATCTGAATTTGGCTCAGATCATGATCTCAGGGTTCGTGAGTTCGAGCCCCATGCTGCTGTCAGTGCAGAGCCCGCTTCAGATCTGTCTTCCCCTCTCTCTGCCCCTCCCCTGCTGGCTCACAAAAACAAATAAACATTTAAAAAAAATTATGAAAGGGGCGCCTGGGTGGCTCAGTCGGTTAAGTGTCCGACTTCGGCTCAGGTCATGATCTCACGGGCGGTGAGTTCGAGCCCGGCGTCGGGCTCTGTGCTGACCGCTCAGAGCCTGGAGCCTGTTTCAGATTCTGTGTCTCCCTCTCTCTGACCCTCCCCCATTCATGCTCTGTCTCTCTCTGTCTCAAAAATAAATAAACGTTAAAAAAATTTTTTTAATAAAAAAATAAAAAAATAAAAAAATTATGAAGAAATTGGAAACAAAAATAAGAAGGAAGGTACCAGCTTATGTAACTGTATGCTTGGTGGAGACATTTTCCGAGGTAAAACAAAACAAACCACCCCCATCTCCCCCCCACCCCCCAAAAAGACAAGTACTGACATGTTTTCAATTAGTATTAGTTTTTTTTCCCAATATATGAAATTTATTGTCAAATTGGTTTCCATACAACACCCAGTGCTCATCCCAAAAGGCGCCCTCCTCAATACCCATCCCCCACCCTCCCCTCCCTCCCACCCCCCCATCAACCCTCAGTTTGTTCTCAGTTTTTAACAGTCTCTTATGCTTTGGCTCTCTCCCACTCTAACCTCTAGTATTAGTTTTTTAAGAGGAAGAGAATGAGTATTTATTTTGGACAAGATTTATTTGAATTGCCTCTGGGACATTCAGGAGTTGAGTCCAGAAAAAAAAAATGTCGGTCTCAATTGAGAAAAATCTAGGATTTCATTTTAGTCAGCATATAGGTAAAATGAAGGCAGTGGCATGGTTTCTGTTTCCCTAGAGGAGTCTGCATTTAAAAATTTGAAGAGAAAAGAAAAGAAAAGAAAAGAAAAGAAAAGAAAAGGAGAAGAGAAAAAGAGATTCCTGGTGGGAGCAGAAGAATGGCGTCAAAGTCCAGCACGACATTGAAGGAAGAAGTGCTGATAGAAGAGAGGAGACAAGAGGAAAATAATTAAGCTGGTCTCAGAAGAACACATAGAAATTAGTTTCAGTTGCAATTTGGAAAGTCTAATCAGGATCATGACATGTAATAGATAATGAGGACCTGAAAGGAGTTCTTTAATAAAAGCAGATGACCATTAACTGGTAAAGTCAGTCCAAACAGACCTGTCTCTACAGTAGCATTATTAGTGTGGCTTGAGGTATGAACAGGATGTGAGGAAGGAGAGAGATCCAAAATGGAGCACTGTGTCAAGCAGTTTAATTGCAGCATAAAGATTAGACATCGGCTAACGACGAAGTGGAGAAACAAGGTTGAGTGATTTTTCTTTGTTTTGGTATGTTTTTTAAATACTTTTGAAGCAAAGTGTAGATCTACGTAAGGTCTATCATTTTCCTACCATCCACACTGTGTGACCCAAGTCTAGTGTCCAGTCATACCTAGGTCACCGCCTCCAGGTTCTCACCAATGTCAGTCACAGTCAATCAGTCAGTTTGGTTTCCTTCTTTTGGTATTGCATTCCTTTCCATTGGTTTAGAAATACGCAAAGTATTTCAGGTAATATTCTTTGGTAAACGTGGTCCCGTTGATTCTCAGCCTACACTCTAGCCTTACAATTATGCCCCCATCAAAGAGTAGCTTAATAAAATGCTTAATATAAAATAATCAAAGAAGGAAAGACGTCTGACCCTTACTATAGTCCCAGTCCTGCCCCAAACCCTATGCAAGCTTAGGCAAAGTATAACCTCTCTAAACATCAATTTATTCATCTTGAAAAACAATAGCCACAAGGAAACAAGAATGTTGGATTACATATATGAAAGAAATCTCAGATTTTTTTTCAGTATGAAATTCTAACAGTCTATTAAGAAATTATCTAAAGTACTCTCAGGTTGCCCCTGTGTTCTACCTAATGAAAACATAAATCACATTGTTTTCCATGGAGACCATATGGAGTGCTAGTAACAATTAAGTGTTTACATGCAATTACATTTTATGTTTTGTTACGAGTTTACTTGCTAGCTGGATCCTGGGTCAGAGACCTTGGTCTAATTTATGCTTACTTACACTGAAGTTTATTTATGGCACTGAATAAATGATAGTGTAACAACACATTTGAAAATATCTGCCTCAGAGACAAGAGTTATTGCATGAATTTGCATTTTTCTTTCTAAAATTTGGATAAATGTAAGTATTTATGGAAAGAACAAATGTTATGTGTTGGCTCTAAGATCTGTCTTTGGTATGTACTAGGGTGTTTATCCTTCATGTTACCTTGATGCTGAGTTCTTTTCAAAGAGTTGTAGGGTGATTTATGAGGCAGATATGAAAGCAATGTTGACTCAGTTACATTTTCTATACTTTTTCCTGGTAGTTTGCAAAGAAAAAACAAAAACAGCTAAATCAAGCCAAATTCTAAAATTGTGACAGCCTGTGAAGAAAATTAGTGATTAATTACAATTCAGATTTACAAGACTATTTGTTTTTGAATGAAATAGATTTCCACTAAAATGTAAACCAGGATCAACCCAAAAAATTTTTTTGATGTGTGTTTTATAAAGAAAATAATTGTTACAATTTCTAAAACCTTTGGCTGGGAGATCTATAGTGAAAAAAATCTGAAAGTGCTATTTATAATTAAAAATAAAACTCAAAAGCTTAATTTCTAATGCTTTCTCTTCCAGAAATCTCAATTGTATTCTCTCAATTGCAATACAATTAAAATATTTCTTTTTGTGAAGCACCCAGTGTTTTGAAAGGAAAATGAGCTTTTATTTATTTTTTTTTAATTTTTAAAGTTTATTTATTTTGAGAAAGAGAGCAGAGGAGTGGCAGAGAGAGAGGGAGAGAGAGAATCCCAGGCAGGCTCTGTGCTGTCAGCATGGAGCCTGATGTGGAGCTCGAACTCATGAACTGTGAGATCATGTCCTGAGCCAAAACCAAGAGTCAAACGCTTAACTGACTGAGCCACCCATGCACCCTGAAAATGAGCTTTTAGTCTAAGTACACAACAAGGGGCACTAATCCTGGCTTTGCCATGTATCAGGTGAGGGACTGTTGAAGGAACTTGACCACTTGAGTTTACAGCTTCCTCGTGCATAAACATAAATAATATGCTTACTCAATGGGATTATTGCATTGGTGAGTGGTGCTCTGTTTGTAAAGCATCTGTGGTAGAAATCGGCACCTAACATGCTGGGTCATGCTGGTTTCTTCCACCTTTCAGTTCTTTTGTACCCCAAATTCTCCTCTCAACCTAACCTCATGGGATGTAGACTTCCTCTTATTTTCATTGCTTCTGCTGTGACGTATCGGTTAAATATATTATTATAAAAACCAAGACTATTTAGCAACATGTCAGCATGCATCGGATGAAAAAGAGGTGAGCGTGGGTGGCTCAGTTGGTTAAGCGTCTGGCTCTTGATCTTGGCTCAGATTATGATCTCACAGTTTGTGAGCTCGAGCCCCATAGCGGGCTCTGTGCTGATGATGTAGAGCCTGCTTGGGATTCTGTCTCTCCTTCTCTCTGCCCCTCTCCCTGGTTGGTCTCTGTCTCTCTCTTTCCCTCTCAAAATAAGTAAACTTAAAAAAATTCAAGGATGAAAAAGAGATAATGACTGGATTTCTGATGTCGATGTGGATGAGACACAGAATGAGGGAATTTGTAATGGTGGCCTGTTTAGGGTGTTAAGATACTGGTAATATTTGTTATTTATAATTTTAATACCCTGACTTCACAGTAAATACATGGTTTAATCCTTACCATCCAATGAGAAACTCAGAGAAGGAAGCCTGTTCTTAAGACCAAATGACTGTGGGGTGCCTGAGAGGCTCAGTCAGCCAAGTGACCGACTCTTGATTCTGGCTCAAGTTATGATCTCGTGGTTTGTGGGATTCAAGCCCCATGTTGGGCACTGCTCTGACAGAGCAGAGCCTGCTTAGTATTCTCTCTCTCTTTCTCTTTCTGCCACTCTCCCACTCACATATGCATGTGCTCACTCTCTCTCTCAAAATAAATAAATTAAAAAAAAAAAAAACCCAACAAAATGACTGAGATATACAGAAGTAGGTAATTTAGTGCTACAGAGACATAGTAGTGTTATTCCATAAATGTAAAAATCAGAGATTATGGGATCAATTATGGAAGACTTCATAAATGAGATGAGTTTGAGATAAATTTTATGGGAATGAAAGATATTCTTGTAGGGTAAAGAGCAATGACAAATTTATTCAGAAGCCCTCATTGTTACTGTGCTTGGAAAAGTTCTGGCAGAAAAATCCCATGTCTTGGAGAATGTTCGCTGCTGGCCTTGTGTCCTACAGGCTAGATCTCAGTGTAAAATGGGGGGAAAAAGTAGGAAAAGTTCACAATAGGATCATTTTACCAAATTCATTAAAAAACCCCACAAAACTTTCTTTTCATTGGTTTTAGCTCACTATTGAGTCACACACAGTCTGTTGTTCATAAAATGTTTCATTTTCTTTCAATTTCACTTACTTGTTATTTCTTATCTTTAATGCCACCTTTATATGAATAGCAGTTGCTGGCTATGAAATGAATGTGACAGTCCCCTCAGACACAACAGACTTTTCCGTGGCTGTGATTAATGCTGAATGATTCACTGATGTTAGATGTAGTACCTATTAATTAATATCTTTCCTGTGAGATTAACTCCATGGAGGTAAAAGCAAAGCGGTAGTTAGCCTTCAAGTGCTTTTTTGTTTGTTTGTTTGCTTGTTTGTTTTTCCCCAGAAGCCAATAAACTAAACTCTAATTAAAATTGTGATGCAAGATGATATTTTTCATGGCGACTGTCGATTCCATTTCTGCACCCTTTTTGTTGTGCCTCCAGGACTAAGGGAGGGTGGCCTTTTCCAGTAGGCTATCGAAGCAACACCACTATTTCAATCTCTCCTCTCTTGCATCAGAACGCATGACTCTATGTTCACTTGCTCTATCATTCTACTTCACAAAGAGCTAATATTTAAACGAAGGTATCAAAACTGGGGATGAGATTTTATTTATTCCATGGAAGAGCATCTCATTAATTCAATAACTGTCATATAATTTTCTAATATGTTTTCACTCGGCAAACATTGAGCATTTAGAATGCATGAGAATAAAACCAACTCAGGAAACGCAAAGATGAATATTACATATTCCCTGACTTCATTGAGCACAAAATGCTGTAGAAGGAAATATTTGTGAACAGGTTAACTATATTATAATATGAGCAGTAATGGGCTTATACAAAAAGACTGTGGGAGACAGAAAAATGAATGTCTCCATCTGTATCATTTCAATATTTTTAGGTGCATGTGTGTGAGAACCGTGGGTACCGAAGTAATCCTGAAGGGTCAGAACTGGGCTGGTGAGAGGATGTTCCCCCAATGTAGGTGACCAGCTAATCAATCAGTACAGTATTATCCTTGCCAAATAGTATAGTTTTCACATATTATACTTTAAAAATTAGTATAAACCAAGTGTTATTGGGACCATAATTGTGTTGGTTTCTTTTTTTTAAGAGTTTTTTAATGTTTATTTTTTTAATGTTTATTTATTTTAAGAGAGAGAGTGAGCAGAAGAGGGGCAGAGAGAGAGAGGGAGAGAGAGAATCCTAAGCAGGCCTCACGCTGTCAGCACAGAGTCTGATGTGGGGCCTGAACCCACGAACCGTAAGGTCCTGACCTGAGCCAAAATCAGGAGTCGGATGCTTAACCGACTGAACCACCCAAGTGACCCCACGTCTATTTATTTTTGAGAGACAGAGCGCAAGCAGGGAGGTCCAGAGAGAGAAGGGACACAAGATCCAGAGTGGGTTCTGCGCTGAGAGCAATGATCACGAAACACGAGATCATGACCTGAGCCAAAGTCCGAGGCTCAACCTACTGAACCACTCGGGTGCCCTCCCATTAATCATATCCAACCACATAACTTTTAAAAGACTTTTATTATTGGAATGTTTGCATGGTTGACCAAAGGTAAAAACGAAGCCTACGAGAAGTGGACTGGCATTGGTTCCTCTGAGACATCCTTTAGTACTCAGAGCATATGCAAATTTGGAATTACTCTCTGGTTAGAAAGTTACTGAATAGATTTGTGCATTAAAAAATGGACTATTTCTGGGGTGCCCGGGTGGCTCAGTCAGTTGAGCATCCAACTCTTGATTTTGGCTCAGGTCATGATCCCAGGATAATGGGGTGGAGCCCAGCATCTAGCTCCACGCTGAGTGTGGAGCCTGCTTGGGATTCTCTCTCTCTCTCTCTCTCTCTCTCTCTCTCTCTGCCCTTCTTCCCTGCTTGCATGTGCCCTCTCTCTCTCTCTCACTTTTTTTAAAAAGGACCATTTCAAAAAGAAGACAAGAAACTATAGGTAAACTTTGAAAATGAAAATCCATAAAATGTTGCCTTTTTGTCAGTGTAATTTTCACTTTTTGTGGAAATTGCAATGTGAAAAGCAAGGCTTAGTCACTGATCCCCCTGACTTGCCCCACCTTTCAGTGTGCCAGAACCACTGGTTGAAATCCATTCTCCCATGTATTGGATTATGAATACTGAATGGGGATTTTCTTTATTTTATTATCAAAGGTTCTATTTCATGGCTTTTTAATTTGTGGGAATTTTGAAATTCCCTTTGTTTTAATAATCTAAGTGGTCATATTTCTTTGGGTAGCCTTTTGACCCAAGGAAGTCTCAAAACCATCAGAAATCTGAATCTACCTCTTATCATGTAAGTCTTTAAGAATTAGGGGCGCCTGGGTGGCTCAGTCAGTTGGGCGTCTGACTTCGGCTCAGGTCATGATCTTGCGGTCCATGAGTTCGAGCCCTGTGTCCGGCTCTGTGCTGACAGCTCAGAGCCTGGAGCCTGTTTCAGGTTCTGTGTCTCCCTCTCTCTCTGACCTTCCCCCATTTATGCTCTGTCTCTGTCTCAAAAATGAATAAATGTTAAAAAATAAATAAATAAAATAAATAAAAAATTAAAAAAAGAATTAAACAAATAAGAGAGAGACAACTAAGACTAATAGTCAACATTTTAGAATTGTGTTCCTTTTTAAATAATGAATATAGTTAGCCAGATAGAATTAATTCCCAAAGCATATTTTCTTCTTAGCACAGAATCTACCAGATGCTTACAAAGTCTTTTTATTTTTCCTTGCTGATTCACTTGTCTTTGATTTAGCAACCTTCTTATGTTTTTTTTTCATTTTTCTCTTCCCAACTCATAGTATCTTGGCCATATCAAATTTTTAGCATTAAATTTCTTGTTCATTTTCCCCCATTCCTACATATATTTTATAGTCATGTATGACACAGCCATGTAATTCTGAGGTTTTATAAAAGTATAAAAACTCTTTAAATATTTGGCTTTAAAAATGAATACATTTAAACATTTGCAACATGTTATTTTAACAACTTAAGATACATAATTGTTATTTTTAAAAATATGAATGTTATTTATAATCACAATCATTTCTCACTACTTATAATACATATTTGCTAAATTCTATTATTTGAAAAGCCAAGTTATCTTTGGGTTTTGTATTTTTCGGGAAAACCCACATGGTCACAATGTATCACACAAACCACACATTTTTTAATGAAGTCAATTTACTAGTATTTTTCTTCATTGAAATAGAATCGACATAGGACATTATAGTAGTTTCAGGTGTACAACATAATAATCATTTGATATCTGTATATATTGTAGAATTAGTAGATATTCTAAGATGATCACCACAATAAATGTAGTTAGTATTCATCACCACACATTGTTACAATTTTTTCTTGTGATGAGGCCTTTTAAGAGCTACCCTCCTAGCAACTAGTATTTATGCAAAACAATTGGAAGTAGATTCATTAAATCTTGGATTTGTCTGTTTTATGTGTTTTTAAAGAATTCACTTAGGGTTTTGTTACTTTATCTCTGTTTCTTATGTCAACACTAATTTGTATGTTAATTAGCATTCTTATATTATGGACTTAATTTGCTAGCCTTTCTCTAAAACTTTGAGTTGGACATCTTTTCTAACACATGCGTTTAAATAAAACTGATCTTTGTTAGCCTATTATAGTTGTCAAAATATTTAAATCTTTTTATTCAGATATATTGAAAGCCATTGTCTGAGCCACTACCCCTCAGTTCATGCAAGTCTTGAGCCATGTAGACTACTTTCCTGGACTTTCCACCTCCACCAGACCCTGAATTGGTGTGAGACAAATCACGTACTTGCCTAGGGGACGACATTTAAGGAGACTCCAAAAAACTCAGTAATTAAGATAAAGAATATTTCACACAATATTTTAGAAAAACAAAATTGATGAAAATCCATGGAAAACAAAATATCAAAATTGTAACTTAAAATAGTCAATTATCGTTTCCTTATTTTAAGACCCTGCAACAGGAACATTCATTCCCAACTGGCTTGAAGTTCTCAGTCAGCCAGTCACCAGCTGGGTGAGTTTATGAGTGTTGATTATGGCATGCAAACAGATCGAGCAACACATAGCATTAATATGTATACATATATATACACATATACACATACCTATACACACACAGTAAAACCTTGGTTTGTGAGCATAATTTGGGAAACATGCTTAGAATCCAAAGCACTTGTATATCAAAGCAAATTTCAAGAACCTTTGGCTCAGTTGTGATCATGTGACGTTCGCCGGGCACATACTACTCATATTGCAAGACATCGCTCTTTTATCAGGTTAAAATTTATTAGAAATGTTTGCTCATCTTGCAGAACACTCACAGAACAAGTTACTTACAATCCAAGGTTTTACTGTAATTATATTTTATTGTATAACATTTATTAGCTCTTTTCCACTTGGTTTAAAATATGGGAGAATATTTTGATAAGCCTATAGATGGGCCACAACTTTTCCTTTTGCCTCAGCACAGCTCTACCTTCTAACCTACCTTCTAATGCCAATCAATTCCCAGTGCCCTAAGAACTCCCAAATTCTCACTTCCTAGACATTGCCATTTGCATTCCCCAAGCACTTTATACATATGACCCCAAGAAGCCACTGGTAGACAACACAGAAACACCAACTATGTCACTGGTGGTCTTGCACACTGACCACAATCTCCAAAAGTCTACATAGTAAGACAGAGCCTGGCATCACTCACAGCAAACTTTGCACCCCTGGAGGAAAAAAAAAAAAAAGAAGCCTATCTGGCTTCTCCTCTTCAGTTTGGTTCTGAGAGATATTAGGAGGGACCAGAAAAGCTCATGGCTGATGTTAAAGATCCACCATGGGCTTTGGCCAGCCTCCATGGTGTCCACTACCATAATGAACATTCCAGCAACAAGAGGAAGACCACATATACTGAAGGAGACTTTGGTGAGGTTTAGGACCATGAACATGAAGGATGTGGGCTAATGTTGAATTTCATGTTCATTTAATTGCCCTGGATCACGAAAAACCCTCCATCATTAACCTATCATAGGTATTAACTACATTTCTACCAATGCATAGAGAATTAATGCCTACACAGCATCTTCCCTATGTCAGGCATGATTCTAGATGAACACTAACCTATTAGGATGATGTAACTTGTCATCTTCATTTTAAAGATGAAGAAACGGAAACTCTGATGGGTCATTTCACACTTGGGTGGTAGACCAACAGAACCATGTTCCCAATTATCCTCTTAAGCCACCTGTCACCTGGCCTGAAGAATTAAATGAGAGTCGAATCCATGATTCTCAAGACACGGTAAAAAATGGAGATACCAGTTATATAAAGATTTCGGATGGTGTTGTAAGTATTATAAACTTGATGAAGCCTTTTATCAGTACAATTGTTGTTTTATAGGTAATATTTCATTCCTTTCTGGGTGTTTTTAGGACTTCTTTATTTATCTTTAACATATTTTTGGCTCAGGGGCACCTGGGTGGCTCAGTAGGTTAAGCATCCAACTTTGGCTCAGGTCATGATCTCGCAGTTTGTGGGTTTGAGCCCTGCATTGGGCTCTGTGCTGACAGCTCAGAGCCTGGAGCCTGCTTCGGATTCTGTGTCTCTCTCTCTCTCTCTGCCCCTCCCACGCTCATGCTCTGTCTCTCTCTGACTCTCAATAATAAATAAACATTAAAAAAAAAACTTAAAAAATGATAAATAAAACATATTTTTGGCTCAGAAAAAAGCAGAGAGAGAATGCAATAACATCAACAATGTCATTGATTTTCAGTGAATCTTTCTCTTGAAACTATTTACCATGTAGTGATTATCGATTTAATTTGGGGTGGTCGTGAAAGAAGTCAGTGTTGTTTTTTAAAAGAAATCATGACAAGAATGGAGGAAACACTTAGCAAAAAAAGATTCTTCAAACACAACATCATACTAAAAATATCATTCTGAAAATCAGCAAATGGTTTGGAAATTATTAGAATTATCAATGGGTGATTGCAATATAAACTATACCACTTGGTAAGCAAATTTGAATATGTAGTTTAGTTCAGAGAATGAAAAGTAATATATATTTTAAGATCTAATTTGTATGTTGGTTTTAAATTAGTTTAAAAATCCAAACAAGTCATTAAACAGTTGGACTTTCACACCAGCATTAAAGGCTAAAATTTCCCTATCATATATTAAATTATCATATTCTAGTATTGACCAGTTTTAAATACTCTTCAGATTGGTTAGGGTTATTTGCCTTATTGATTTGCAAAATCAATTCTTGTTTAGATTTAAATATATGCATATATTTATATATATTTTTTGTTTCTGGCATCTTACTGCTTTCTGGTTCAACTTCTTTCTTCCTGAAGTATATATTTGGCAACTCTTGCACGGAAATCATATAATTCCATTTTTTTTAAAGCTCTGCTTCTTTTCTTGAAATTCTCTTTATTTTACTCTCACTTTTCAGTGATAGTTTACTTTCTCCCACAACATTGAAACTATTTCATATTATTCTGGTCTCTCCTGTAGCTATTAAAAAGCCTTTCACTGTTTTTCAAATTGCTTTTTTCTTTAAATTGTTGCTTCGTAGGGGTGCCTGAGTGGCTCCGTTGGTTGAGCATCCGACTCTTCATTTCAACTGGGTTCATGATCCCAGGGTTGGGAGATAGAGCACCACATCGGACTCTGCTGAGCACGGAGCCTGCCTAAGATTCTCTCTCTCTCCCTCTTCCCCACTCATACTCACTCTCTCGCTCTGTCTCTCTGAAAAACAAACAAACAAACAAAAAAAATCAAATTGTTGCTCTGTAGGTAGTCGTTCCTTTCTTTCTGGGTACTTTTAGGACTTAAGTATTTGTCTTTAGTGTTTTACAGTTTTATTATAATGTGATTAATTATGGCATCTTGAAAAATCTGTTCAAAATGCGGAGTGATTTTCAATTTTAAGATCTATCTTTCCGCAGTTCTAAAAAAAGATTCCAAATATTTCTTTGCTTCCATCATCTCCAATCTTTTTTTCTCTGGAACTGAAAAAGGTTCTGGAAAAGCTAAATACATGATTTTCAATAATTGTCCAAGCTCGCAATAAAGGAAAGGAAACATGTAGGGTCCAGCAATGAAACTGGAACTTTTTCTCTGAAAATTGTGTATTTATTTTTTTCCTGAATCTTTTGTGTTTTTTTTTTTTTAATATGGGGAAAGATTCTGGCCAGCCTGGTCTACCATTTTGCCAGAATCAGACAGATTTCTTTTTACGTTATTTTAAAGCAGGTTTTCTTCTATACTTGGGTAGATGCCATCATCCCTAATCACAGAGTAATTTGCAACGAGGCTTATTTCTGCACATGGGGCTGAAACTCTTTACATAGAAAAACACCATAATATACACATGCAAAAGAGAGTCAGATGGTGAGAGGAGAGACAATTTAGCATATTTATAACTTGCTCATACTAATGGGCACAGCATTATGTTGGGGAGACCTGTGGTGACTGCCAAGAGAAGCTGGTCTAAGAGATTGGGACTGTCACAGGAAAGCCTGAAGGGAAGGGTAGTATGCTTCAGAGGCTGGGATGAGGGGAGCGCCCTGATAGGAGATAGTGCTTTTGAAAAGGAAGTCTATTGGAATCACTTAGGGAACTTCGTAAAAATAGCCATTCCAGGCCCTGAAAATCCTTTCATGTGTTCAGCTGGACCTAGGAATCCATGTTGTGATAAGTTACTCCAGGTGACTCCACACAATGGTATACCGAGCTGCTTTGGGAAACCAGTTGGAACAAGCAGAAGAAGAAATTAATAGGGGGGTAAGAAAACTGGTTCATAAAGTACTTCGGGGGCACTGGGGTGGCTTAGTCAGATGTCTGACTTCAGCTCAGGTTGTGATCTCCTGGTCAGTAAGTCCGAGCCCCGTGTCGGGCTCTGTGCTGACAGCTCGGAGCCTGGAACCTACTTCGGATTCTGTGTCTCCCTCTCTCTCTGCCTCTTCCCCACTCATGTGCTCTCGCTCTCTCTCTCTCCCTCAAAAATAAGAATTACACCCCAAGGGCCAATATTGCATGTGACTTGTTTTTGTAAGGCCAGTGAGCTAAGAATGGTTGAAAGTGTTTTAAAGGGGGGGAAAAAAAGAATATGTGACAAAAATCATACTTTGGCTCCCAAATCTTTAAATACTTCATGTCTGGCCTTTTACAGAATACGTTTGTGGAGTCCCTGAATTTAGACAAACTGAAGGGTTTCCATGCAATGGTGGCAAATTAGCCACAGCGTGATCGGGGAATATATATGGAGAAGCAGCTGTATGTGAATAAGGCAAAGACAAAGTAGAACTTGACTAGAAGCCATGGTCCAAAGCGCTATCAAAACAAGATCATCAGAGCATTCAACTGAGTCACCAAAGTATCTTCCATGGCATGACACAGTGACCTTTATACAGTGAGAATTTAATCATGTTCAAGTTGAAATTCTTCATTAATTTCTAATTACCCTTAAGATAAGGTCAAAACACCGCATAGTACACCAAGCTCTTTGTCACCTAGTCCAAATTCACATTCTTCAAGGTGTCATGACTGATCTACCATAATCCATTCCCATGAAAGTCCTCAAGATCCGGTGAACACACAAAATACGTCCTCATTGGTTTTATTTTATTTATTTACTTACTTATTTTTTGGTTTTCACAGTAATGAAGTATATAGTTTAAAAATCAAATTATACATGTGTCATTATGAGCATCAACTGTTCCAAACTCTACTCCCAATTAAACTCCAAAAAAGGTCTTTCTTTGTTTCCATTTTTTCCCGGATTTTACCTCCATAATTCTAATGAATTTCCTTATACTTCCTTTTTCTAATATTCTATATTATTTCCACTTAATTCTAATTGAGATCAAGATTTAGCACTCTTCCACTATTCACTCCCTCCACACAATCCTTTCCCTTTCTCCCAGTATTATTTTAGCATTTTGATACTCAGCGTGTGTTTGTGTGTGTGTGTGTGTGTGTGTGTGTGTGTGTGTGTGTAGGTATATAGTTTACAATCTGACACATAGTCCACATGTCCTTCCTTCTACAAAGTTTTATTATTTTTTGGTATTTATTTTTTTAAGTTTATTTATTTTGAGAGAGACAGAGACAGTGTGAGTTGGGGAAAGAGTGAGGGAGAGAGAGAATCCCAGTGCAGAGCCAGATGCAGGGCTCAAACTCCTGAAACCACGAGATCTTGACACAAGCTGAAACCGAGAGTCAGATGCTCAACCGACTGAGCCACCCAGGCACCCCACCTCCTGGCATTTAGCCCCACTTCCTGGCATTTATGATTGCCTCATTTTTTGGTGGCTGAATACTGTGACTTTGAAACAAAAATTCTTCCTATGTAAAATTGTACCCCATGGGGCATCTGGGCGGCAGTCGGTTAAGTGTCTTACTTCAGCTCAGGTCATGATCTCGCGGTTTGTGAGTTCCAGCCCCACGTCCGGCTCTGTGCTGACAGCTCAGAGCCTGGAGCCTGCTTTGGATTCTGTGTCTCCCTCTCTCTCTGCCCCTCCCCTGTCTCTCTCTCTGTCACAAAAATAAATAAAAAACATTTTAAAAAATTAAAAAAAAATTGTAACGTACCCCCAAAGAGCTCCATATATTAGAGAATCTACCAAATCCATTTCTATATTTTTGGAATTATCCCTCCTGGAACTTTTTATCATCTTGCACAAACCTTTGCAAATTGCTTGCTAAGTTTCCTGTACTATTTGTCACTCCCCAGTTTTTGAGAAATTCACTTTGCTTCTCTCTTGTTCGTTGCTTTATTAAATGTTTTGCAACTACATAGCATGGATATCCAGCCATCTGTCCTGCTATATAGCTATATTTTCCACCTTCAACTGACTAATGCATATTTTTTATCATGCTCTTCATGTATCTGTTTTTCCCTTTTCACTCATTTTCTGGCTCATATCATCCAGAAGCTGCTGGAGAAATAGAGAATGGAGGCACATTTTTAAGAATCCGCATTCCCAAAATATTTTTATGCAAGCTTCACAGTATGGTTGGATATAGAATTCTACATCGTTTTCCAAAAAAAAGTTTGGGGTCTTACTATTTTCTAATTTCCTGTATTGCTTTTGAAAAGTTCAGTGTCATTCAGATTCCTTCATATGAGAGTGAGTGTTTCTCTTTGTCTTTCCAGAATTTTTAGGACCCTCTATTTATCCTTGAATATTCTGAAATTTCATACTTACGTGACTTGATACACACTTTTTTTTTGATAGACACATTTTTTTAAATTATCATGCTGGGAACTGTATTCTTCATTTTGGAAAATATCTATAAAATGTTTCCTCAGTGCTTGTGCCACACATGTAATCTTTTTGTCTTTCTAGAACATCTATTTTTCTAATGTTGGACATTTCAGATAGAATCTCTGATTTTCACATTTGCTTAATTTGCTGTAATATAATAAATTTGTGCATATATATATTTGTGTGTATATATATATATATACACACATATATAAAACACAGGAACAGAAAAACTAAACACAGGATCACAGATTTGATGGAACAGAGGTAGGTCTGGTAACATGAGAAAAGGTTGACTCTGCCAAGAAACGATGATGTCGTACCTTGATTGATCGATGGAGACTCCTCAGTGTCCTAAATCTGTTCTAGATGGCAGTAGAAAGGGGTGGAGTGTGGGGCACCTGGGTGGCTCAGTCGGTTAAGCGTCCGACTTCGGCTCAGGTCATGATCTCACAATTTGTGAGTTTGAGCCCCGCATCAGGCTCTGTGCTGACACCTCGGAGCCTGGAGCCTGCTTCAGATTTTGTGTCTTCTTCTCTCTCTGCAACCGCCCCCCCACCCTCACTCATGCTCTGCCTCTCTCTGTTTCTCAAAAATAAATTCACACTAAAAAATTTTTAAAAAAGGGGGGGTAGAGTGTGAACTAAGGTTAAATCTGATTCTTCCTATAACATGTGATCCTTTTGGGTTGGTTTATTGTTTCAGTCAGTGCTCATCTGAAGTCCTGAGGGTTGCCATGATCTATTGTGAGCTATTTCTATAATTAGTAAAGTGTTAGGTAAAGAAATGAATTAGTATCAAGGGAAGTTCAAAGCCAGAAAATGAAGAGGTAGGCTTTTTTTTTTATGTGATAATGGATGGAATTTACTACTGGAGTAGGCAGGCTGTTAATCAATCATTCACTAAACAATGAGTATAGTTTATCTGGCTTGTTTCTAAGCTTCTAGGCCACGGCTCACTCTCTAACTTTATAGGTGATCATTTTCAGGTGATCTGGAATAGCAGTTGGGTTTCTCACCATCTTAGTCTGATATTTGCTCCATGTAACTTTATTCAGTTGAGAAAAATGTTTTTAGCCCCAGGCATTCAAGGCCTTTCTTAAGTTCCATTTTTCAATTTGGGGGGATAAAAATTATCTCTTTTTCAAAATATGCAAGGCCTTGGATCCTTGGACTTCTTCATTACCTTTCATTTCTGATTTCAAACCGGGCAATTTTTTACCAAGCTCATTTCTTCTTTCCTGTAATACTTTGCCAAATGCAGCCAACAGTCAGCAATACAATACACACTATTATGGTACAGTTTTCCAAATGTTTCCCCTAGAGCTAGAGACAGAGCAGGCACATTATCTGCATTACGAGTTACAGCAGGTAAGTTATTAAATGTCTGCAACAACATAACATGAAAACGTAGACATTTGTCCTGGCACGTCTCTTTATTTGCCACCTGCAAGTAACTAACACTATATATTTTATATGTTGGCTATAGCAAATGCTATGTAGTTCGCTTTTTTTTTCCTACAGTAGTGTCCCAATTCAAGGTAGTAATTACTATACAGGTAATGATAGCACATAGTCTATGCTATGGTAACAGTTATACTTTGAAATATTAGCTGGTTTATGTCAGTAAAGGTTGATATCTGCCTCACATTACAGACTAAAGCAGGTTCTCTCCACACGATGACTCAGGATCTGGGGTCCTACCAACATGTGTTTCCAAAGTAACGAAACCCTTTACATCCAGCTGCATTAATGAAAGAGAGAGAAAATACGTGGACAGTTACACAGGGGTCTTACGCAAGTATAGACGTAACATACAATAGTTGCCCACACGTACTACCAGCCGGCACTACTCAAAGAGCCCCCCTGATTGCAAAGCCCCTGGATCTGTGATTTAAATATGTATACAGAAGCAAAATAAAAATATTTTAGTAAACACAGAACAAAAATAAAACTTACAAAAATGATTTAAGCGATAGAATACCTGAATAATCCTACATCCATTAAAGAAATTGTAGCAGTAGATTAAATTTGCCTATGAAGCAATCTCCATGTACCAATCAATCAGAAGAATAATTAGAAACAGGCAAAGCAAAGACGGGAAGGGGTGGGGATATTTCCCAATTTATTTTTGGAGTCTTTTATTACCGTGCTATTAAAACCTGACAACAAAAGGATGAAAAATGAAAGTTGTACATCAATGTTACGTATTAATATAGTTAAAATTATATTGTCAACAATAATTCAAGCATACATAAAAATGATGTCTTGGCCAAGAAGTGGTTTGCTATAGAAATCCAATGTTTACATTTGAAAATGGATTATTCCCACCTCATTATCATACAGGGAAAAATCATATGTGACCATTTCAATTTTTTTTAATATTTATTTATTTCTGAGAGAGAGACAGACTGTGAGTGGGTGAGGGGCAGAGGTAGAAAGAGACAAAGAATACGAAGCAGGCTCCAGGCTCTGAGCTGTCAGCACAGAGCCGGATGCAGGACTTGAACTCATGAACTGTGAGATCATGACCCGAAAAGAAGTCGGACGCCTAACTGACAGAGCCACCCAGGTTCCCCATGTATGTGACCATTTTGAAAGAAAAAAAAGATAACCATTTATGAGGAAAGCTTAGAAAATTAAGAATAGAGTGAAATCTCCTTAATCTTATAATTAATATTTATGAGAAACTCAACAAGAAATATCATATTTGTAAACTATTCACATATATTTGTGAAACATTTTCCTTTGAGATTATACTAATGAAGAAATCTTGAAACTCTTCTTTTTTGAGGTCAGGAATAAGAAAATAATGGTATTATCACCATGACTATTAAATATTTTTTCATTATATTACTAAGCAAAGAAGGAAATTATCAAGAAATGTGCATAAAGATTGTAAAGGATTGTAAAGTCACTAATTGAAGATGTTATCATTGTGTATGTAGAAAATACTTTAAAAATCTACCTGTAAATTACTAGAATTAATAAAAGGGTTAAGTAGCCATATGTAAAACCAATATATGGAAATAAATTGTATTTTAAAGTTTATTTATTTATTTTGAGAGAGAGAGAGAGAGTGAAAGCATGAGCAGGGGAGGGACAGAAGGAGAGGGAGACAAAGAATCCCAAGCAGGCTCTGTGCTGTCATCACAGAGTTGTATGCAAGGCTTGATCTCACAAACCATGAGATCACGACCTAAGCTGAAATCCGGAATCTGACGCATAACAAGCGAGCCACCCAGGTGCCCCAAAATCAATTGTATTTTAAATATCATTTTATTATAAAACGAGATAAGAAGAGACCATTTAAATAATACCAAAAATGAACTATATAGAAACAAATCCAATAGAGAATATATAAGACCTTAGAGAAAAAATGATGAAGTTTTTTAGAAAAAATTTGAAGCACATATTTGGATAGAAATATATACCATGATCATGGTTTTAAAAAAGCAAAAAAACCCAATGATTTATATGTTTAAGGCAATCCAAGTGCAAATACAGATTTATTTTTGTTGCAGTTGGTGATCTGATTTTAAAATTTTTATGGACGTGCAGTGACAAAGATACCATTGAAGAAAAACAAAACGAGAGGACTTGCTCAACCAGGTAGCTCTCTCTATATTTCATATTTATAGGAATAAAGACAGGTTGGTATTAACAACGGGATAGGTGAATATCCAACAGAATGGACTAGCATGCTCCAAAACAGATCTATTCATATTTGGATACTTGATATGAGAAAAGCTAATCTTTATACACCTGATAAATGATGTTAAGAGTTTGAAGATTCATAACTCATACCATGTGAAAAATAACTCCAGTGGTTTGACGACTTAAGTGCATCAGTCAGAACTGTAAAGATGTTATAAAAATTAAACATAAGAAAATGGATTCATAATATCAAAATATGGAGGACTTTTTTCAACTATATGGGAAAATAAATGCTAATGTTAAAGAAAAAATTGTTAAGTTCAACTATATGAAAATGAGGGAATTCTGGTCATCAATATATATCATGAAAAGAGTGAAAAAGCAAGAGAAATGGACTAACTTGACTGCACAGTTTACAAAGGAAAATGTTTAAATGCCGAAAACCCACAAGAAAACACGCTCAACCACGTTGAATTATTAATGGATATGAGAATTAAAAACACATCCGATAGGTGGGCAAAAATTTAAAAGTCTGACAATCAGCAAAGCTGGCAAGCATGGGAACAAACAATATAGCCCAAATGTACTAAGGGTATGTACATAAATTCACTTAAACACTTTGGAGAACAAATTGTCATTATTTAGAAAAGGTGAAGATGTGCATATCCTATAAGGCAACAATTTAATTTTTGTTATCTTAGAGAACGTCTTTTCTGTATTTGCACCTTGATACACGTATAAGCACACTTTGGGTAGCAGAGTTTCTGGTACACAAGAACTGACAATGAAAAAAAGAAATCACAGATTCATAAATAATAGAATGAATTTATAAGCTGTTGCATATTTTTATAACACAAAATTAACATGCAATGAAATAAATGTATCATGAATGTGACAAACTGAATGTTGAATGAAAGGAAGAAATAAAAGCATATGTACGTGCAGTGTTATTCCATTCATTTAAAGTTTAAAAACAGGCTAATTAAAATATGTAATCTGGAATCCATACACCTAAAGAAAAGTGAGAAACTGGTTTTCACAAATTCAAAATAATAGCTCCAACTAGGAGAAAAAAGTTTGGAGGAAATTTGGGGGACATTATGGTTGCTAATTATGTTCTCCTTCTTGACGTGAGTAGGGTAAGATATATTTTAGTTTCATAGTTATCGGTAAAATTATATATCTATGTTTCAGTTAAATTTTTTATATATGAAAATTACAAATGAAAACAAACGAGAAATCTAAAGACATATAGTGAAGTATTTTTTAATGTCATGCTAATTAGGGGCGTCTGGGTGACTTCATCGGTTTGGGTTCAGGTCATGATCTCCCTGTTTGTGAGACTGTGCCCCATAGAGGGCTCTGCACTGATAACAAGGAGCCTGCTTCGGATTCTCTCTCTCCCTCTGTGTCTGCTCCTCTCCTGCTTGCTCTCTCTCTCTCTCTCTCTCTCTCTCTCTCTCTATTTAAGATAACTAAATAAACGTAAAAAAAAATCATGTTAACTAAGAATCTAATTGCAAATGAAGAAAACTAGTTGCAAATGAGAGCAGTAAAAAAAAAAAATTGCCTTTTCTTTCTTTTTTTAGTCAACCTTGTTTTTCTTTGTGTTTGTGTATGAGTGTGTATAATGTGTTCCAAAGAACTAACTATCCTAAAGCAAACGTCAGTCCAGCCTGTTTCTCTGGGGTAGTGTTTCTTCACTTTTATTGTACATATGTTTCAACCTGGGATCTTGTTACAAATGCAGATTCAAACTCAGTAAGTCTGGGGTGGAGCCTCAGATCCTAACACGGATGTGTTCCCACTGGTAGCCCAACAAGGCTGAGAATCAAGGCTCCCAAGGACATGTGTTATGGTTGACACTGGATGAATTAGAATTCAGTTCTTAATTTATATGTCAAGTGACTCTATATTTTTTCATTCAACTGGGACACCTTTGGGAGTGAAACAGAGCTTACATGAATAACGGTGCTTGCCATAAGGCATAAACAGGAAGTTACCCCAGAACCTGGGACATATGTTTCTTCTGTCAGTTGCAATGATCTTTTATGCCCTCCACAATTTAGTATATTGCATTCTAGGAAACTGAGCACCGTAAACCCTCCTTCAATATCATACCAACATGAGAAATTACTAACCTGAAATGCATTAAAAGCATTCTGAAGAAAGGCCTTTGAGTTAGTGAGTAGACGTTTATATTTTGGAAAATGCACAGTAAAGAAAAAGTTATGCCCCAGTCGAAGTGGGTGGAAATTTCCCATCTGCTGCTAGCTAGACAGTCTGGACCTCAGATTCTTTTTGCTTCTGAAATGCTTGTAAGACATGAGCTTATTCCATTTTAATAATATAATCTCTACCTATGGCACGAGACACTGTTTTGTTTTATCTCTTTCACATGTTTATATTTTGAACTTAAAGTCATTTTGTTTGTTTCTATCTAATTTTCTTCATATTCTGTGATTTCAAAATCATTTATAAATCAACATTTTAAAAGAAGACAATAATTACCTGTGATTCAAAAAAACTCAACGATTTTAGGTCCCATGATGAAATGCTTGTATTTTTATAAGTAACTCATAATATATTTTGGGATTCTTTTCAACAGGATAAGTATAAAAAATAGGGGTTGGGATTTTCAATTATCTGATCAATTTTAGTCATATGATGCTTTTGTTGAAAATTTTAAATGTTTAACAATGATGCAAAGTTCTAAGGGACAAAAAAAGGAAAGAGCAACACAATAAAAAAAAAGAAACTGCATTAAAAAAAAGAAACTGCATTTTTATAAAATCAAATAAAAGTAACATACATGCAATCTGAAGTTTGCCAATGAAGACTAATGCATGAATTTCAATATATAGTAAAGTTATTTATACAATATTTCACTAAACTGACATCGGGAAATAAAGAGGGTTCAAAGATGACAATCATAATTAAAGAGTAAAAACTAAAAGTCCCTTTTGTCTTTGAAACACCAGGCCTTTCCGTCTTATCTATTAAATGTCATGGTGAAAATTTTACTTCTGCCAGTATGAAAGAGGATGTCTATGAGCCTCGTTTAATATCTCCATCCATATTCATGCAAAATGTTCTTAAGTAATGGAGATGAATATTATGGCTTAAATAATTAAAAAGTTAAAAATAATGAATCATATTCAGTACTGAAAGAGCCTTAAACTTGAAGTATGATTCTTTTGATAATGACATATGGTTTTCAAAAAGAAATAGCAGAAACTGACATTCTAGAAAAACAAAACGAGTGATTCACACCCCAGCAAAATTTAATATCACTTCCAGGATATTGAAGGCTTCATGTGCCAAGTTAGTCATAGATTCTGGCCTTACGGCAGGAGGCACTACTGATGTTCCTTATTTTTCAATTTTATTATCATTATTTTGTAATTCTTATGAATCCATGAAGATGTATTCACCTATAAAGAATTCATAATGAAACAGCCTTATCACATCTGATTCATTGATTCTTCATGAAGTCGACATAAAGACTTGGTGCAGAGAGCTTCTAGAATGAATTCCCAACTAAACTATTGGCATTATTCACCTTCACAATTGTGCTCTGATTGAGAGGAACTGGGGACATCCTACCTGTAATGCCTCTGCTCAGGCTTTTGGATGTCTTTATTTAAAAAAAATTTTTTTTAACAGTTATTTATTTATTATTGAGAGACAGAGAGAAAGCCAGAGCGTGAGCAGGGGAGGGGCAGAGAGAGAGGAAGACACAGAATCCAAAGCAGGCTCCAGGCTCCGAGCCGTCAGCACAGAACCCAACGCGGGACTCGAACTCACAAACCGCAAGGTCATGACCTGAGCCGAAGTCGGACGCTTAACCGACTGAACCACCCAGGCGCCCCTTGGATGTCTTTATTTATTAAACAATCGATCCCACTCCATTTAGCACACATCTCTCCAGCATATTTACCAGAATCCATGGTGACTCTGAAGGGTTAACATGACAACAAAGCACAACCTCTTTCCTCAAGAAGCTCGCACTCACAATGACAGAAAAGGGCACATCACCACAGTTTGACAAGTGCTAGAAACAAGTAGAAGTAGGTGCTCGAACAAAAGGGAAAACGAGTTCAGCTCCTGCCACTTTTAGCTAAAATCCCATTTCGCACGATGTACTTACTTTGGATCCATGTGTACATTGTCGTCTATAGGAAGTCAAACATCTTTTCCACGTGGCAAGTCTTTGAATTTTGTTGCTGCTGTTGGTTCGTTAGTGTTTATTTGTTTTTTTTTTTTTTTCTTCTGGCCTGACTGGACACCACTAGATACCTAACTGGATACCAATGTCACCACCTTCTATGAAATCTCATCACCTGCTTCTCTGATAAAAAGCAGTCTGCATCTTATTTTTTTCTGAGTATACTTTGTGCTTCACGAACTCCTTAAAATAGAATTATCAAAAGCAAACAGAATACCATAACATGATATGAATAATACAATTCTATAAAGACAGTTTAAGATATTATTATATTTCTCATAGTCAGTGTCATAATACTATATTCAACCAATTTTTCTCTTCCCGTCTATTTTTTAAATATGGCAAGGCCGCGTAAATGCAGTGACTTCTTGTTTGTTCGCTTGCTTTAAAAAATCCTGATTTATTCCTATTAGATTACACAGACACATTGGAATCTGTTCAACTATTTGAATTTAAATTCTAACACAAAATATTTTAACTCTCCTATCAGATTGAGAGATTTGATTAACATTACTTATATTTTGGTCCAGGCAATTATAAAAGTGCTAATTAATGTAAAGTCAAGAACAGGATCTCCTGGATTTCTAGTGCAGCATAAAATAAATATCTCCAGGGAAATGCTTGCTGTCTGTTCCTGAAGAACCGACTCCTACTTGGGGAGATGTCTTCTACAGGGGTCCCCAAGATACTAATCAAGACTGAAAAGTTCATCAAAGATGGAATCTACTTTCCGTATGTTTCCACTTCTAGTCTGTGTTACATCCGGTCTCTGTTTTCTCCTTTGTTTTTCCAGACACTTCTATTGTGTTTCCGCTCTGTTACAGTGTATAGTTCATGTGGCATACTCTGCTCTGGTCCCTCCTTCATCTTCTGAAACTCTTCCTTCTTATACACATATGAAAAATACATCCATCAAATATTACGTCTCTTTAACCCTCCAGAATGACTTTGGATTTAATGATCTGAAGATTGCTCTTCATTATGTGCCCTGACCCCTCAGTTCCCACATCCTCATTGCTTCCAAAATGATAAATGGTAATTTTTAAGAGGTATTGAGTATTTGATATGTGCAAGCACCCTCGTAAGTCTCCCTTAGGTATATTTTCATTTAATCTCGATAACAAGTTACAGACCACTGCAATAAAGCAACTGTCACAATAAAGCAAGTGAAAGGGCACCTGAGTAGCTCAGTGGGTTAAGCGTCTGACTCTTAGTTTCAGTTCAGGTCATGATCTCCCAGTTCGTGGGTTCAAGCCCTGCATCAGGCTCTGAGAAGCCTGCTTGAGATTCTCTGTCTCTGCCCTTCCCGTTCACGCTGTCTCTCTCTCTCTCTCTCTCTCTCAAAATAAATAAATAAACTTAAAAAAAAAAAAAAGGTTTGTAATGGGAATGCCCATCTCAGCATTATTCTCTTTTTTTATTTATTTTTTAACATTTATTTATTTTTAAGAAAGAGACAGAGCATGAGTTGGGGAGGGGCAGAGAGAGAGAGGGAGACACAGAATCTCAAACAGGCTCCAGGCTCTGAGCTGTCAGCACAGAGCTCAATGTGGGGGCTCCAACCCACGAACCATGAGATCATGACCTGAGCCGAAGTCAGACGCTTAACTGACTGAGCCACCCAGGTGCCCCTCAGCATTATTTTGTACTAAAAACCAGGAAATTCTCCAAGTGTCTATTAATAGGAGAATGAATAAATTAAACTGTGATGTTACATAAAATGGAACACTATTCAATAATGAAAGGGAATGGGCTTCTGCTACATGCAAACACAAAGATGAATCTCACTGAAGTTATGCTGAGTATAAGAAACCTTTCACAAAAGTTAATTTATACCAGAGCAACGACATTCCCCTACTTCACTAAGGAGAAAGGAAATTGTACTTTGTACCATGCTTTGTTCTTCATGAATTCACACTGGAAGCTAGGATTTGCTTCATTCCTCTATGTACAGTACTCCAAAACAACCCAAATAATTGAAATCAAGTTCCCATACATGTCATCTACTTCCTTTTAGGAATGGGATTATTTCCCTGGATTCTGCTCATGTATCTCCTTCTCTGTGGTTTTGCAGTGACTATGAAACCTGGTTCCGAACATTCTTTCTCTCCACACTCTCATCATTCTAACCTGGAGGTGTCCTGATGGGGAAGTGCTGAAGCTCTGTGCCGTCCCCCTACCCGCCCAGCTACACTGGGAGGTAAACAGCATTGCCTCTTCCCCTAACAGTTTCAGCGAGACAGATTCCTCTTAGGAATAGGACAAAGGCAAAATGGCAGTTAAATTGTTCTGTTAACATTAGACCATCTGTTCCAAGGAACGGAACTCGCTCTTCCGGGTTCCTCTTGCTGTTTTCAACCTGGCAAAAATGATCTTTTTATTGTGCCTAGCATATTTTGCAAGGCTCTGATTTTTTTTTTTTATTAGCTTTCCTCTTCGGTTTCATGCAACCCTTACATGTGTGTTTAAGATCACTTCTCTGCTTTTTTCTTTCTAAATATACAGTCACTAAAGAACCCTGCAACATCACAGATTTCCTTAGAAACTATCACATTTTCTTCTCTTGAGACTTTTTTTCTTATGCAGGCTCTAACTGTGAGATGCCCCACCTTTTCTCTAAGGTTGTATTTTTTTTCTCCAAAATTAAAACAAACAAGCAAAAAAATTATAGTTGGAGACTTGAATGGATGTGTCCAGTTGAAATTAGAGTGAAGTCTGAGAACTGAGAAAGGCTTTCATAAATGTACCTTTGATCACGCCTCCTGTTCAAACCAATGATGGGATTGGGATATTTTCTCTCTAAAGGAAGAAATTATTTTATAAGTTTATGATTTCTTGTTGTTTCTTTCTTTTTTACTAACAATGACTAAGAAATTTTTCACTGAGATTTAAGTATAGGCTCTGATAAGAATGGGTTTATAAATTGTCTTAGCAAAATAAATGGATAATATTTTAATATATTTTAAGCAAAAATGGTATAATGATACTAATCAATTCCTGTGTTGTTTGTTTATTTGTTTTGTTTTTTGGCTTTTTTTAGTTTTAGTTGTTTTTGTTTGTTTGTTTACTTGTTTTTTTACCTTATAGTCACAATGGTGCAAAACTCTATCAGTGTCACTGCACTATTGTCAATGACATGTTATGTGTCACATTTTCAGGATTAAATAGTAATGTTGTAGGGACTATTTAGAATTATATCAAATAAAATGTTGAAAAATGTGCTGTAAATAGAACAGGGCAAGGAGCTATAAAGTTCTTCCCCACTCATGCTAGAGACAGCTGAAATCAGTAGGTAGGATTTGAACTTTCACCTGTTGGTGAACTGGTGATGTGGTTTAAAATAGGTAATTTCATTAAAGCTTGCGAGAACGAAGTCCTTCATAGTTAGGCATTCAGTTAGACATCTCCCAAATATGCCATCAGGCCCTCTGTATAGGTAATTTAAGTTAATACGATAACCTCCTAAATAGTGTCTCAAACGTCAGTGTCCCTAGTCTGTCCCTCCATGTTGCTCTAGAGAATAAATACAGTCCAAATCTCTAGGTTGGCATTCAGGATCCTTCACGATCTGGCTCCAGTCTGTCTTTTCGCAGTCTTTAAACAATTTCCCATAATCCCGAAACAATTCTATTCCATACAATCTGCTCTGAAGCTCCCTCTCAACTTCTTTAAACATAGTTATGTATAATTAAGCATATATATAGTTAAACATGCACATAGCTGAGCATTGTTACATCTCCTGACATTAGGAAGGGCAGTCATGCAGTAAGGAAAACCAAATCCATACTGTACTTTGAAAGGATGAAACACCTATTACAAACACTGCTGAAATCTTCATTATTTTGAGTAACACCATTACTATCATCAATATAGTCATGGGTCTCTCTCTAATGCTCTCCTCCCTTCAGATGTGGACTGAGAATTGGGAGCAGAAACTGCATGTGTAGCCAAGTTCCTTTCAATCCGATCATTCCTGGCAACTGGGCACATTGCAAGAGTGCGCTCTCTGTTCCTTTCCTTTCAGATATATGTTTTCAAAGATGCATAGGGAGGCATGTGGTGACCCAGTTCTACCAATAATTTGGAAAAAAACTCCATATACTTTCTAGGATTCAATATTAGGAAGTCCACATGCCTCCAAATAAAGGAAATACTCATCACTGGCACTTCCTTAGAAACGAAAATGACCCTGTTTCTCCATACACTTTATATTTTAGACATATTTACTAACTGATTGAAGACATAGTGGAGAAAATGGTCACTGAATGGATTCTCCTTCAATCTCAATAATATTTCTCATTAATTTCCTATAAATATTAGTAGATATTCCCTCTTACAACTTGTCATATATTGTGCCATATTTGGATTACAGTACTTTTGCCATATTTGTCTTCAATAACATTTTTTTGCTCTCCTTTCATGATCATTTTATGGATAGTTTGGATTTGATGCACCAGTATGGTAAAGTCTGCCACTCTAAAATACTATTTCTTGATCCTTCTTAGGTAAAACGTGGAGGATTTTTAGATTTATAATTATGTGAAAATCTGGAGTAAGAAAATGGAGATTGTCTTTGTGTTGTTTTTATTTTATTTTATTTTTTCTGAAACTGTTCCTGGATGAAGCAAAGTCGATGCTATTTATCTCACAGTGATACCTATACTTTAAAAAGGTGTATAAAGTCAAGTCTAAATAAAAGCTTGTGTGACTATCTACAGATAAGCAGGTAGCCACCTTAGCACTGAGAATGTCTCAAAAAAAAAATAGCAGATGTGACTGCCATCCATGAAAAATTACATAGGCTCACACTCCACTATAAACATTAAGAAACATGGACAAAATACATGAGAAAAGAAGTGTTTTCAGACATTGAAAAACAGGGAGATGGGTGAAGGGATAGGCGAAATAAGTGAAGGGGATTCAGAGTGCACTTATGATGAGCACTAAGTAATATACAGAATTGTTGAATCACTATATTGTACACGTGAAATTAAAATAACCCTGTATTTAATTATACTGGAATTAAAATTTTTAAAAATCCCATTATTTCCCATTATTATATAATAGATTAGCATACATCATGAAAAAAAAAAAAAAAAAGAAAAACAGACCATACAGGGTTGTAATGGCAAGTCTTGCAATTTTGGTTTCTAGGTTTCAGCACTGGGAGGCAGAACCCAAACAGAGCCCAGTGGTCTTACTGAGTTGAGGAGAAAAAGATGGCAGTTAAGGCAGACCAAGGCAGCTACACTGTATGTGACAATATAACTGATAGGAGGGATCTATACGCAAAAAGATCTCTGGATTCCTGCAGAAATGTCTTGGCAATTCTTTGGCACATGTGAATATATGTGGGAAATTATCTCTAAAAAGCAACAAATTGGTTAATTCTTAGAGCTCAGTAGGTCTTGGAGTAGATTGATTTCCACCCATTTGGAATGGACAGGCCACATAATACAATACAAGCATCGTTGGGTAGAATGCCCAGAACAATATGGCCGCTTCAATGGGTTAACTTAGGCTTAAATTAAAGTCTGCTCTGGATAGATCCATAAAAACCAAACTCTAAAAAAATCAGCCGTGAATAGAACCAAGAACATCTCAAATAATTGCATAACAAAAAAGCCCAATGATCTTTTTAAAAAGTGCACCAAAATGCAGCACACAAAACAGAAAAAAAATTCTGTGTGTTGTATCTGATCAGAAATGTCAAGACCTGAGGGGCGCCTGGGTGACTCAGTCAGTTAAGCCTCCGACTTGGCTCAGGTCATGATTTCATGTTCGTGAGTTCGAGGCCCACATTGGGCTCTGTGCTACCAGTGCGGATCCTGGAGCGTGCTTCAGATCCTGTCTCCTTCTTTCTCTGTCCCTCCCCTGCTTGCGCTCTGTCTCTCTCTCTGTCTCAAAAATAAATAAATGCTAAAAAAATTTTTTTCAAGACATGAAAATAAACAAGAAAATATGTCTTTTAACCAGAAGAAAAATCAATTCATAGATACGGACACAGAACTTAAGGATGTGATGGAATTAGCCAAGCATTAAAAGAGCCATCACTAATATGTTCTATATGTAAATACTATAAATTCCACAAATTTTGATTATGCATAATTTTTGTTTAATCCAAGATATTGCTGAAAAATAATGATAAGGGATGAATGAAAATCTGAAAAGGATCTCAAGAATAAAGACATCATGTACAAAATAATAAATCTAAGTATGATAACAGATTTCTACAGAAACAATGCAAGCCAGATTAAGGTGATGGAGAGGCACTTTTAAAATACTGAATGACAAAAAAAGGTCAACATAAAATTCTAGAACAAGAAAAAATATATTTCAAAAATTGAAACAAAATAAGAACGTTGCAGACAAACAAAATCTGTGAAATTTATTCTCAGCAGAACAAATACGATATATTACAAAAGAATGTATTAAACAGAACCTCTGAATGCAGAAAAAAATGCAACAAGGTGGAAAGTTGGATTAACACAAAGAAATGTGGTTACAAGAAATGAAAAGTATATAGGTAAATATAAAAAACTCCTATTTCTTTCAGTTAATCTCTTTAAAAGATTAAGAGATAATTGACTCTGTAAGCAAAACTACTGACATCGTTGTATAGGATTCATAACATATGCAGAAGGAAATTGATTAATGACCATAATACAACAGTTTGGAGCAGAATATGGAAATTTATTCTTGCTAAATTTTTGTGGTATAGATGAAACACATAGGAAACAGTCACTGAGACAGATAATATTCTATGCCATTGAAAGTCGTCATAAATGTAATAGTAATGAAATCATACAAAGTATATTCAATGACATAACAGAATATAGCTACATATCGTTGCTGGAAGATACATTGAAAAATCCACTTTTGGAGATAGTTCAGGTAGGTTTCTAAGTAAACAATTAGTAGCATAACTCAAAAATATTAAAGGAAATTAGAAAATTATCTTGGTATAATAATAATTAAACACTAAAATCTGTGGACTTCTTCTAAAGAGGTGATAAGAGGGACATTGTGGTACTAATTTATGTTAGAAAAACAAAGAGATCTCAATTCACTTAATGAGGGCAATGAATAGAAAATAGTTCCAAATATGATGAATATCAAAGCAACTATATAAAAAAATCACTTTAATATGAATTGTCTAAGTACACTAATTAAAAGACAGATTTAAAGTGGACTAAAAAACAAGGCCCAACTCTATGTTCTACAAGAAACTCGCTTTATTTATTTATTTTTTTAAGTTTACTTATTTTGAGAGAGAGAGAGAGTGCAAGCAGGGTAGGGGCAGAGAGGGAGATGATCAATCCAAAGCAGGCTCCAGGTCCTGAGCTGTCAGCACAGAGCCCAACACGGGGCTTGAACCCACCAACTGAGAGCTCATGACCTAAGTCAAAGTTGGACGTTTAACCGACTGAGCCACCCAGGGACCCCTGGAAAGGTATTTATTTTATTTTATTTTATTTTATTTTATTTTATTTTATTTTATTTATTTTTTATTTATTGTTAAAAAATATTTATTTATTTTTGAGAGAGAAAGACAGAGTGTGAGTGGGGGAGGGGAAGAAAGAGAGGAAGACACAGAATCCGAAGCAGGCTCCAGGCTCTGAGCTGTCAGCACAGAGCCCAATGCAGGGCTCGAACTCATGAATCGTGAGATCATGACCTGAGCCGAAACCAAGAGTCAGAGAAGCTCAGCCGACTGAGCCATATAGGTGCCCCAAAACTCACTTTAAGTGTAAAGACACCTCTGCAATGAAAGTAAAAAGGTGGAGAAAAATATACAACGTTTACATTAGTCAAAAGAAAGCTGAGACAGCAATATGAATTTCAAAGCATATATTGGAGCACAGAAACTTATCAAGAATAAAGAAGAGCACCACTTAATTATAAAGGGGTCACTTCTCCAAGGAGACAAAACAATCCCTAATGGGTTTGCACTTAATAACCGAGTATCAAAATACATGAGGCCAAAAAAATGATAGTTTTAAGAAGAAATACACAAATCTACTCTGACAGTTGGAGACAGTAAGACCTCTGTTAGCAACTGACATTTCCAGCAGGCAGAAAATAAGTAGGACATAGTTGAACCGAGCAGTACCATCAATTAACTGGATCTACTTGACATTTGTAAAATACTTCATTGAACCACAGAAAATGCATGTTCTTCTCAGGCTCACATGGAATATTCACCAATATGGGCAATATTTTGAGCCATAAAACACACCTTGATAAATTGATAAATTAAACATAAAACAAAATATATAAAGAATGCTTTCAGGCCACAACAGAATTAAACTAGAAATTAATAACAGAATGATATCTGGAAATTCCCAGAATATTTGGAGACTAACAGCACACTTCTAAATGATAATATGTCAAAAAAAAATCTCTAGAAAATTTAAAAAAAATGTTTTGAATGAAATGTCCAGTGATCTAACTAGTCAAATGATCTAGGATAAAGGGGCGAAGGCAATGCGATGTAGAAAGAATTGTCTTTTCAAAAAATGGGACTGAAATAACTGAACATCCACATGTAAAGAAAAAAGAATCTAGATACAGACTTTATACCTTCACACACAAAAATTAACTCAAAACAGATCATAGACCTAAATAAAAAATACATAACTATAAAGATTCTAGAAGATAACAGATGAGAAAATCTAGGAGACCTTGGATTTGGTGACTGCTTTGGTATCTGCAATGCCAAAAGCAAAATCCATAAAAGAAAAAAAACACAAACATTAGGTTCAACTTCACTAAAATGTAGAATGTCTGCTCTATGAAAGACACTTTTATTTATTTTTTAAATATGAAATTTATTGTCAAATTGATTTCCATACAACACCCAGTGCTCATCCGTGCCCTCCTCAATACCCATCACCCAGCCTCCCCACCCTCCCACCCCCCCATCAGCCCTCAGTTTGTTCTCAGTTTTTAAGAGTCTCTTATGCTTTGGCTCCCTCCCTCCCTAACGTCTTTTTTTTTTTCTTCTCCTCCCCCACGGTCTTCTAAGTTTCTCAGGATCCACATAAGAGCGAAAACATATGGTATCTGTCTTTCTCTGCCTGACTTATTTCACTTAGCATAACACTCTCCAGTTCCATCCACGTTGCTACAAAAGGCCAGATTTCCTTCTTTCTCATCGCCACGTACTATTCCATTGTGTAGGGCCGCCTGGGTGGCTCAGTCATTAAGCATCTGGCTTTAGCTCAGGTCATGCATGATCTCACGGTTCATGGTTTCCAGCTCCAAGCCAGGGCCTGGAGCCTGCTTCAGATTCTGTGTCCCCTCCCCCGTTCTGCCCCTCCCCTGCTCTCGCTCTCTCTCTCTCTCTCTCTCTCTCAAAAATAAATGAACATTAAAAAAATATTTAAAAGAGAGAGACAGAAGATCTGAACAGATACCTTACAAAAGAACATGTAGTGATGGGGTTTAAGCATATGAAAAGATGTTCAACGTCAAATGTCATTAGGGAATTGAAAAGTACAACAATGAGATGGCACTACACACCTATTAGGATGACTAAAACCCAAAACCCAATGTATTAGTTTGCTAGGGCTGCCATAGCAAAGCACCACAGACTGGGTAGTTTAAATGACAGAAACTTATTTTCTAAGCCTCGGCTACAAGTCCAAGATCAGAGCATTGATTTCTTCCGAGGCCTCTCTCCTCCACTTGTACATAGCCTCCTTCTTCATGTGTCTTCATATGATCTTCCTTTGTGTGTATCTGTGTCCTGATCATTTTGTTGTAAGGACACCAGGCATGTGGATTAAGTCCCGCTCCAATGACTTCATTTTGATTTAATTACCCTTTAAAGATCTTGTTTCAAAATACAGACCTATTTTTCTCATTACTGGAGGTTAGGATTTCAGCATATGCATTTCAGAGGAAGCACAATTCAGCTCATTACACCCTGACAACATCAAATACTGGTGAGGATGTCGGGAGCATCAGGAACTCTCATTGCTGGTGGGAATGCAAAGTGATACAGCCACTTTGGAAGACAGTTTGGCCATTCCTTAAAAAGCTAAACATAATCTTATTGTATATTCAACGATCATACTCTGATATTAACCCAAAGAAAAGGCAAGTCATACTCACACAAATGTTTATAACAAACTTGGAAACAATCAAGATGTCCTTCAGGCGGTGACCATTCACCTAAATGAACTGAGATACATCAGAAAATGGAAGAATATTCAGTACAGAGAGACATGAGCGACCAAGCCATGAAATGACATGGGTGAAACTTGAATGCATATTACTAAGTGAAAGAAGCTGTTCTAAAAAGTCTACATACAGTATAATGTCAACCATATGACATTTTGAAAATGGCAGAACTGTAGAGAGTAAAGAGATCAGTGGTTACCAGTGGTTGGTGGGAGAGGGCAGAATAGGTGGGGCACAGGGAATTTTTAGGGTAGGATACTATATGTTCATCAATAACACACAGAACTATATACCACAAAGAGTAAATCTTACTGTGAACTGTGGACTTCTAGTTTAACAATAATATATCAATATTGGTTCATCAATTGTTTCAACTGTACCACACTGATGCAAGATTGTAACGATAGAAGAAACTGAACGTGTGTGTCTGTGGGATGGGGGTGAGGCTGCTGGTGAAAGAGGAGCGGTAAAGGGGACTCTCTGAACTTTCTGTACATTTTATGTATTTTTTTATAAATCTAAAACTGCTTTTAAAACTAAAGCCTATTTTTTTAAAAAAAAACCTTAAAGAACTAAGAACAAATAAAAAGTCACTAATACTCATAAATGAATTTAGAAAACTGCAGGATGCAATGTATATTTACAAATCTATTGTATGGCTATGTATTAGCAATCAGTATTTGGAAACTGAGATTTTTCACAGCTTTAAAATCACAAAACAGAAATAAATTTAACTTAATAGGCACAAGGTCTGTGCCTCAAAAACCACAAAACATCATTGTAATAGCCAATTCTGTGTCAATTTGACTGGACCATCAAGTCTCTAACTCTGGTTGTCAGACTCTGGTTGTGTCTGAAAGGATATTTCTGGATGAGGTTGACATTTTCAATGGATGCACTTGGTAAAGTAGATTACCTTCCCCAATGAGTAGTGTTCATCAAACCATTGGAGGCCCTGGCTAGAACAAAAAGTGGAAGAAGGGAGGATTCAAACAATTCCTCTATGCCTGTTTGACAGGGACATTAATCTTCCCCTGCCCTTGTTCTGAGATTTGTACCATTGTCTCCTCCTGCTTCTCAGATCTCATAACTTGGACCAGAATTACCCCTCCGGCTTTCCTGGGTCTATAGCTTGCAGCCTGCAAATCATGTGACACTCAGCCTCCATAATTGCCTGAGCAAATTCCTCATAATAAACTCTTTTATATAGACATCTATCCTATAGGTTCTGTTTCCCGGGAGAACCCTGACTAATACAATCATTAAAAGAAATAAAAGATGAACTAAATATGTACTATGTTCATGGTAAAAGACCCAGTATTATCAAGGTGTCAATTTTTTCCAAAGTAATCTGCGGCTTTATGAAATTTGGAGAAAAGCAGCAGAGATATTTTTTGGAGAAATTAATAATCTTAAAACTATGTGATAATAAAAATGACCTAAAATTGCTTTAAAAATATAGAAAAATAAGAACAAAGACAGACGGGTTTACACTACTGTACTTTGAGACTAATTATGAAACTATACCAAACAACTTGGTGTGGGATTGACCTATAGAGTAATTTATAGATAAATAGAACAGAGTCTAGAAATTCTCATATAGGTCAATTATAGATGATCAATCAATTTTGGTTTGAATGAAAAAAAAATGAATCACAAAAGAAATAAGTGATAAATTACATTCCATTGAATTTAGAAAATATAAAAAAAACCACAAACTGCTAAACTACCTTTAGAAAACTTTTATGTGTTATAGTGCTTGTATTCAACATCTACACAAAGAACACTTAACATTTATTAATAATAAGATGAACAACTTGATTTTTGAAATGTAAACAAACATTTCTCCAAAGATGATGTGGAAAATAAGCATGTAAAATATGGTCAGCACCATTAGTCATTAGGGAAATGCAAATTAAAATCACAGTGATATATGTCTCTACAAGACATATCACTATAATACTAGAAAGGCCAAAATTTAAAATTCTGAAAATATCAAGTGTTGGGTAGAATGTAGAGTAACTGAACTTCCCACACATTGCTGAGTATAAATGCAAAATGGTGTAGCCACGTTGGAAACAGTCTGGCGGTTTCCTTTAACACTGAAAATTCACTTTTCTTAAAATTCAGCGTTCCCACTCCTAGGTATTATTCAAGATAAATTAAAACATTTCTACACAAAAACTTGTATGTGAATTTTCAAAACAGTCCTATTCATAGAGCCCCACCCTGGAAGCAATTCAAATGGCCAACTGGTAGAGAGATACAAATCATTACATGCCTATTCAATGGAATTTTACTCAGCAATAATAAGGAACAAAATTTTGATATAGGCAACAGCTTGATGAATCTCACAAGTATTAAGAAATTTGAAGGAAAGCTGATATAACACACTACATACTATATATATGATTACATTCATAAGAAATTACAACAAAGACAGGGGCACCTGGGTGGCTCAGTTGGTTGAGCATCTGACTTCGGCTCAGGTCATGATCTCACGGTTCATGAGTCCAAGCCCTATGTTGGGCTCTGTGCTGAGAGCTCAGAGCCTGGAAACTGCTTTGGATTCTGTGTCTCCCTCTTTCTCTGCCCTCCCCTGCTCTCTCTCTCTCTCTCTCTCTCTCTCTCTCAAAAATAAATAAACATTAAAAAATTTAAAAAAAAGAAATTATAGTAAAGACAAACTTGTCTACAGTGGTAGGATATCTATTGTTGCCTGTGGTCAAAGATGAGTGGAGCAGATTGACCATAAATTAACATAAGGAAATTTCGAGGTGATGAAAATGTCCTGTGCCTTGCTTGTGGATATTGATGAAGGAGGCAAAAGCAAGCTGAGAGCGAAGCATAAGCTAACAATTCCCCCGCCCCCACCTGCAACCCTCTCCAGATATGTGTGACACAGGAGCCCAAGAACAAAGCAAAGGAAGAAATAAATAGTTCACTGATAGAGATCGCTGTCATGCAGGACATAAGTCTCCAACAATTTACAAGTGTCTTAGTAAATTACAAGAAAAAGGCAGTCTTATCAATAGCCTAACCTCCAGAAACCTATAGAGTCAATTTCCAGGTGCCCTAACATCACCCTCCCCTCCATTGGTGATGTGGAGAACAAAGGCAAGATGAAAATATAAATAAAACTAAATTTCTTTATAACCTAGCCCATTGACAAATACTTGAAATAGGCAGAATAAAACATTCCTCCAATAAACTCCCAACAGTCTTGTCTAAATGTCAATGCCTTGCTAGAGGGAAAACAGCCTTAGCCTGACAATAGCTAGGCCTCCAGTATGATTCCTCTTTAGCATATAAAAGTCCTTTTGGAAACCTCCCTTTCGCCTTCACCTCCCCCATTCCACAGTCTGTAGTCAGTCACTCCTTACAACCCTTGTGCGGCTCTTTCTGCCCAAACGTACTATCCCTGTGCTTCAATAAAATCACCTTTTTGCACCAAAGATGTCTTAAGAATTCTTTCTTGGCTCTCAGCTCCAGACCCCCACCTCTCCAAAACCACATCAGGACGGCTACACTCCTCTAATACATTTGTCAAAATTTACGATATTGTCAAAAATTACGCTATTAAAATTAGTGGATTTTATTATATGAAATCTCTGGTGATAAATACGATTAAAACTATATAGACAAAGAGAACAAAAATAGAAGTTTTGGAATCTAGCCCTGCTTCTTAACTAGCTGAATATTAAAATTATTCTCTTTCATCCTTATACAGTTCATCTATAAAATGGAAACAAAATTGCTTCCTCAATCTGACCCATCAGTTAAAAAAAGCAATCTAGCTTCCATTTTCAGAAAACATACTTTCCGTGAATGTGTTTCATAAACTAGAAAATATCCCTTCACACATTATTTTGATGATTGTGTAATATGTGTTTAGTGAGTCGTTGAGTAAGATACCTGGGGCTATGTTTGTGCTTGTGGGAAATGATGAATGTGTGGCAACCATTCATTTTCCACTTTTTCTCACATTTATAAAACTGATCTGTGGATTACAGCCACAGGTGTTATTTTCAAATAACTTCCTCTCTGAAAAAGCTACCATCATCCCTTTCCAATTAATTTGAATGAAACCTTTGTTTTAAAAAGCTGTCCCTTTCCTGATTTCCATGCCTTGGGCAGAGTTACTGATGCTTTGCCCCTAAGTCGCTCGCACATAATTCACTGCTTCCTTGTAGTTAATCAGCTAATGTTGAGCACCTACGGACAGGCACCCAAGGTTTGAGAGATACAAAGGAGAATAAACAATCGTGTGTATTTGTCTTTTCACTAAGTTACCTTTACTGCACTCCCTTTGCTTTCCTATTCCACTGCTAAACCTTCATTCAGGCTTCTGTTATTTTTGTCCATTTCCTCTCCTGGGAACCCCATCTCAATTTCCCTGAAGGTTACTTCACACATCTAACTAAAGCTCCTTTGTGATCATTCCATTCTTCCCTTCAAAACCTCTCAGAGAATCTCCCACTGCTTATTGATGCATAATGAGCCAGTGGAAAGGAAATTTATCTTTGGATAAGATGAATCTGAGTTTAAATTCTGATTCCTGCTGAATGACTCTATGGACAAGTAGCATATTCTTTCCAAGCTTCAGCTTCCTTATTTGTATAAAACCAATGGTAACACATCTTGTAGCAGATAACTGTACATCTGAAGAGCTCGATACAATGTCTGGCCCATATAGTAGGTATCTGGTAAGTGACAGTTATTATTTGAACAAGCACTTTGCAAGTCTTGCAAAGTTTATCATTAAAATTTGTTTGGCCAGGTTTGTGCCTCTAACTAGTCTTTATGCTCAGCCTCCTGAGTTATGAAGAGATACAATATGAAGTATTCTAGAACTATTTATGATCCCAAGGATGTATATACAATGCAACGCAACGCACATGTCAAGAAATTAGTTATCTTTTTATCTGGAGGGTTTTTCTTAAGTGTACTTATTTATTTATTTATTTATTTACTTATTTATTTGAGACACACCGAGACAGTGTGAGTTGGAAAGGGGTAGAGAAAGAGGGAGAGAGAATCCCGAGGAGCCCCAGACACAGGGCTCGAACTCAGGAAACCATGAGATCATGAGCTGAGCCAAAGCCAGACGCTTAACCGACTGAGCCACCCAGGCCCCCGCAGGCATCCCTTATTTCTAATGGGAAGGGACACCAGTCAGCAACCTTGTGAAGGGGAAATCCCTACTTGTCACTGTCTCTTCGCCTTCACTACAACTTTGTCAAATCTCAGTTACTGACTCAGCTCTCCCAGCTTTTATGTTTCCTTTCTTCCTAACAAGTCCCTTCTGACCCTTAGTGTAATGTGAATTTGCTTTGTTATTTTAAGCCCATTCAATTCTATAAAAAATAAGAGAACAACAACAACAAAAAACTGCTGATAAATAAAAGTAAATATAGAAACAAGTAGCTTGCGAGCCAGTCAGAATTCATGGGACATGTTAACTACAGGTAAGTAAATCAGTAAATATGACAGATTAAGCATAGATAACATAAGTAAACCATATATGTGTGAAACATATACATGCAAAGATAAAATGGCACTCAATATTCATAATATAGTAAATATACTCAAGGCATATAATATTGCAGATACACAAAACCTTCATGAGGCTCATGGAAGCATTTATCCGTTTTGAAATCGGCCAACCATCGCTACCTGGCCCTACCCATGGTCTCCCAAGACACATAAATAAAATCCACAGCTTCTCATCAAGCTAAATGACAAACGGCAGATTGTCTATATCTCTCTGATAAAACACATCTCAGGACTCAGTATAAGTTCTTCCTACCCTGCTTGTACTCCATCCTAAGTGTGTTACCCTACCAGTATTCTTTCCCTTTGGCTCACATTGTGTGTTTTCTTTGTTATTTGAAAATCTCAGTTTGGTCAATGAGTCTTCCCGTTCCTTGAACTCTAGGATAGATTTCCCGGTGATATAAATAGAGGGCACCTATGCGTTAAAGGAAATCTTCACACGAGAGCTGACGTGCTCATTAATACCGTAAACCACATGGGACTCCTTGAAAACAGCAGTTGGAGATTTACAATGGTTCCCGTGGGTTTCTGTCAGATCCAGTGGGCGACAAGAATGTAAAGACGAGCTTCCCAGAGGCTTCAATCTGTCTGTACCCAGAGTCCATAACAACTTTGCTCTGGTTGCCAGAGCTCACCCTGCGTGTTTTCGTTTGTTTGTTTGTTTGTTTGTGTTGGTGTTGTCACCCTAGATGTGTCTGAGCGGGGCCAGACAAACAAGGGCCCAATGCACCAGCCATCACTTTAACTTACCTTTACCACTTGGTTGTTATCTGTCCTTACTCCTGATGCGTTTTCCTCCCAACATAGAGCTCCCTAAATCTTAACATATCATGGGTTTGTGAATACTTTTCTTTTTAAATTTTTTTTTTTTAACATTTATTTATTTTTGAGACAGAGAGAAACAGAGCATGAATGTGGGAGGGTCAGAGAGAGAGGGAGACACAGAATCCGAAACAGGTTCCAGGCTCTGAGCTGTCAGCACAGAGCCCAACGTGGGGCTCGAACTCACGGACCGTGAGATCATGACCTGAGCCCAAGTCGGCCGCTTAACCGACTGAGCCACCCAGGCGCCCCTGTGAATACTTTTCTATACTTCATTGTCGGCCTCGGTCTTGTCTAGCGAAGCTGGGCTTCAGTAGGCCCTGGTGAAGTGATACCAGCAAAGGCGAGAGATGGTACAAGACCACAGAGTAACCGCGGAATCAAGCTGAACCTGCATCTCACACAGACAGGCTTTTATTTGATCAATACTTTTGCTTGCTCAGCGGTGTCTGGTGGGCCCTGTGGCAACGTGACCATTTCCCAGGGCTTTAGTGCCACTAAATGACTTGACATAATTGGTGACAAAATTTTAAAGCCATCTCCTAGATTCATTGTTTTCTTTTCTAGATTCACTATTTGTGATGTTTCTTCTTTTCCTCCTTCTGTCCCCGCCTCTCACTGTATTTTCTCTTTCCTTTCTTTTCTTCTAACCCTTTCTCATTTTCTTCCTTCTTACATCCCTGCCCATTTTTTCTTTGCCTTTTCAAAATATTGATTTATTTCTCTTCAAATGTCAGTGTTTCCAGTCCTCTTTATATATTCTCTGGTATAAAACCCTAAGATGACCAAGAGCTAGGCAGTCAGAAAAGCTGAAAACGTGTAGCATTTTAAAAGAGCATTTATACAAATTCCAAAGAAAGGTTTAAAAGAAAAAGCCACTTGGAAAAGGCTTACCTTTGTGTTTTCTTGTGCGCTTACACTCTGCGACAAGGAGTTACTTTTACTGAATTTGTACTTTTGCCGATAGCACTGGCTAGCCAAGAACAAGTAGAAACTTTAAGACTGAGTATTGTTTTCTGTTTTAAACATACCACGGATCGACTTCTATATTTAGCAGCTTTGTTATTTTAAATAACCTCTCTTTCCTGGGGGCATCAAAGGGGGTGTCAAACACAATACTTGTGCATATTAAAAATTGTTGGTTCTAATGATGATAATTTCCTCCTGAAAGCAGCGTCATTAAGAGGTGCGTTTTCACGGAGTGGTTTTCCAAGAAGTGTCTTTTAAAGTGATGATAACAGCTGCTAGTTGTATTTTAAGTCTATGCTTTGGCCGTCTTGTTAATCAGGGTCTACAGTAGGAAAAATTAGAAAAGAGGCAAGTTTCTTCATGATTTCTTTGGTTCCCCTTCCGTTCTCTTCTTGTGATTCTTCAGTATCATAACCACCACCCTGAATACTTCCCTCTCAGCTCTGCTTTTAGGAAAGAGTCAGACATGTATCATTTAAACCTATACACTGCCTTTTGTCTCATTTACAGGTGAAGCATCCTCAATACTTAATCTGATATTTCAGTAGATGTTACTTGATCAACTACCAATCAGAAGACACTGCCTTTTGGGATTTCACAATCCTATCAAGTCATAAGGAAGAGTTCCTGCCTTCAAGGCACTTCAAATGCACAACACAAATGCAGAAAAAGACGACGGCCCCACCAGTCATAAAATAATGGGTGATAAGTTCCTGGTAAGTGGCAAAAAATATGGGGTTTTTTAATGTTTATTTTCCAAGAAATATATTTTCTCTGTTAAAGGAATTTCAGACCTCGGATAGTAGCTAACGTGAAAGCAGGGTTTTGTTTCCGCTGCAAGCTCCATTGCCTGTGTGCTTGGCTGTGCCAGGAGTGAGCAGAGTATTGTTCAGGAAGCATGGCATAATGGAAGATAGAGAGCTTTGGGCACAACACCTCAGAATTTCATCTCAGTTTGCTAGTTATTAGTTGTATGACTTGGGAAAATTCATCTCTATGAACATTAAAATTTTAATTTATTATCTAAAAAAATTTTTAACATTTATTTTTTGAGAGAGACAGAGCATGAACAAGGGAGGGGCAGAGAGAGAGGGAAATACAGAATCGGAAGGAGGCTCCAGGCTCTGAGCTGTCAGCACAGAGCCCGACGCAGGGCTCGAACTCGTGAACCGTGAGATCATGACCTGAGCTGCAGTCAACCTCCAACCTACTGAGCCACCCAGGTGCCCCTTAAAATTTTAATGTATAAAATGAGGAAGACAATTCCATCTCACAGGCATTTGTAGAGCATAGTAAGTTCAATAATTAATATAAAATAATATGTGTTTAATAAGAAGAAGCTTTTTTCAACAAATGACAACAATTATCATTAATTACTGCTTCTCTAAATGTAAAACGTCGCATAAGGGAAAACTTGATACAAGACATATGTAAACACATTCAGCGTATTTCTATATTAGAAATAAATTGTGAAGTTTTTTTTTGAGACAGAGAGAGAAAGTGAGAGAGAGAGAGAGCGAGGGCATGAGTGGGGAGGGACAGAGAGAGAGAGGGAGAGAGAGATTTTCCCAAGCAGGCTCCACACTCAGCATGGAGCCCAACTCAAGGCTTGATCCCATGACCTGGGGATCATTACCTGAGCTGAAATCAAGAGTCAGATGCTCAAGTGACTGAGCCACCCAGGCACCTCATAAAAGAATTTTAAGATTATGTGCCTGTTCATGCCCTAAATAAAAACAAAAAAGAGTTTTACTTTAACAAATATACTTGAGTTATTTATTTATTTATTTATTTATTTATTTATTTAATGGTCCATGAAAGTGTTGACATATCTTTCTAGGTCCAAGATACAGCTGCTCCTGCCCAAGGTGGCACATCAGCAAACTGAAACTCAGATAACTTTCATGCCACTGTAAATACTTTGCTTGACTAGAAATGTAGAGCTGTAAATCCAGTTAGCCAATCCCTAAACACAATGCCAACTCTGGGCTCCATAATTACTTTCTGGTTCCTTCTCATCCCAAACAAGGTTGACTGTGTGGCCCCAACCAATCAGATATTTTTTATTTATCTCTTCCTTTATTGTTCATTACTCTTTATCCTACAAAAGCTTCCTGCCTTCCTCTCCTTCTGCAGTTCTCAGAATGAAGACTGCCATTTCATGAAGTATTAACTAAAGTTTGCTTACATTAAGATAAAATGAAATAATACAATACAATACAATACAATAGAAAAATTAGAGAAAAACACCCACCTAATCAAGTTTCTATCAATACCGCTACCTGTCTGTCCTCTGAATTCTATTCACTCACATCCTGTCAGGGATCTTGCCTTAATGATTACATTGTTTCTTCTGCATCTTCTTTCTTTTCTTTCCTTGACTTTTTTGACAACACATTAAAGATGTCTGCCTATTTAAGTCTCCTCCATCTTATAAAATAAATAGTTTATAAAAATAACTCATCCCACTCTGCCCTCTAGCCTTTGTTCCCCCCACTTCTCCCTCCCTCTCTCTCTCTTTCCTCACTAACAAAAGTTAATCCACACTCTGCTTATTTTCCTCGCAACCTATTCCTCCTCTACCATGGATCAAAACAATACCTTTTTCTGGGCTTCTCGATAAAGTTCTTGCCGATGCATCTAATGACTGTTTTTTCATTCCCATTGGATTTGACATCTCAAAGGTATTTGTCCTTCTGACCATCCATTCTCAATGTCTTGTGCTCCTTTGTGCATCTTTGGACATAGTCTTCTGTTCTCTTTTTTGAAGCCTTTCTTGCTGCTGCTTTTTTGTGTCATTTTTGACCTTTTCTCTAAAATTGTTCCCCAAGTATTGGAGTATCTCTGGGTTCTGTCCTACGCCTTATTGACTTCTCACTCAGCAACTCTCTATGAGTACAAGTACTATTCCCATGGCCTTCAAAAATTTCTAGCTAATGATGGTGCCCAAATACGATATATTTTCCAGATTTCTCAAATAAGCCTCAGACCTACATGTCCAGCTGATTTCTGGGCATCTCACCAAAAGGCCCACAGCAACTCAGACAGAACTCATCATCTCCCTCTTCTAATATATCTGTTCTCATAATGTGCTTTCTCTTTCTTTTAATGAGTATACCTGACTACCCTGTTTCCCAATCCAAAAGAGAGTCTCATCTTTAATTTCTCCCTTTTATTCACCTTGTATTCAAATTATCAATAAGTAAAGTTGATCCAAACTTCAAAATATTTCTTGATTCTTTCCAGTTCTCTCCAGCTCCTAAATCTTTATAAAGAGCAGAGTCATGTCCTGCTTTGTCATAAGTGGATATGAGAGTATTACCATTATTTCCCTGTGAATCCGCATTTCACTCCCTATTAAATAATACAGTACTTGATTTCAACTAAATACCCAGAACTCCTTCTTGATTACACACACCTATTCTATTATTATTCACTTTCACATTTAAAGTTCCTCTTGAGATCAAGTGCTGATCTCTAAGCCCACTACTGCCACCCCAGTCCATTTCTTATCAGGACACCTGCAACAGCTCCTAATAGGACTCCCTGCTTCCATTGTTGCCTCTCAACCCGTCCAAAGGTTAATCTTCTAAAAAATGCAGTGTCATTAACCTTTTTCCCAGTCACATTCTCCATCGCTTGCTCTATCTTAGCCACACTAGTTACTTTCTGTTTCTTACAAAAACCAAGCTTGTTTTTGTCTCAGGCTATTTCCTATGCTTTGAATCTCTCTCCTAAGATCATCTCTTCATTCTTTCATTTAATTCAGAATTAAATATCACTTTCTCATAGAGGTCTTTCTAAGTATCTTATTACAATGTTCCACCCCATTCCATTGTAACCAATGCACTCAACTCTTGCCTCCTTATCATGCCGTGTTTCTTTCATAGCACTTAACAGCACCCAGAACTTGGTCATTCATTTTATACTTGTTTATTGTCTATCTTTGGAAGATAACGATTCACTCTTTAGAAGGTGAGCTCCCTGAAGGAGAAATGGTGTCCATCTTAATCAATACTGTATTAGTAATAGAGTGCAAAGCCAAAGTCTAATGACATGGTAGTGGGTCAATACATTTTTAAATGAGTGAATGTTAATTGATTGAGATGTTGAATAAAGATTTTAAACTCCTTTGTTTTGGATTCGTCTCTTGTAAAAATAAGAACACTGGACCAGAGGATCTCTGAAGCTTCCTTCCAGCTCTAAATCACCATCTTCCAAGGCACTGTGGCAATTTCCTCTCCAAACAGTTCCTTTGTCACGGTCAAAGGCAGACAGAGGTCATGCAGATAAAATGTGTAGAGCTCTTGAAGCAAGGAGTCTTAGGTAATGTTATCTCTCAATCTACTTCATGAGCATAGAAGCAGTTTCTTTTATTGAAATAGTAAATGGAAGTCCTCAGGGACTCCTTCTCTCTGCATTTCCTCACCGGGTACCACATCACTGCAACCCTTCCCGACTCTAAGGAACAGGACTTGAAAATGACTGGCCTACAGGGACATTGATGTATTGTTGGACATCTTGAATAAATTTGGTTCACAATCTTTCAAAAGCGGAATAGAGTAACTGATCAGAAGAACCATTCTTGGTGGGGCGCCTGGGTGGCACAGTTGGTTAAGTGTCCGACTCTTGATCTCGGCTTAGGTCATGATCTCACAGTTTGAGAGTTCAAGCCCCAGTGGAGCCTGCTTGGGTTTCTCTCCTTCTCTCTGACTCTCCCCAGCTTGTGAGTCCGTGCTTTCTCTTTCTCTCTCTCAAAATGAAGAAAGATGAAAGAAAGAAAGAAAGAAAGAAAGAAAAAGAAAGAAAGAAAAAGGAAGGAAGAAACCGTTCTCAGGTACACATGGAATTGAGCATTAGGGAAAAAGGTTTGGTCTGGCTGTTTTGGATTTGCCCACACAGAGAACGTGAAAACATTCATTCTTAGTAGTTAAAAAACAATACAAAAATAGTGAAATATTCACTGCCTTGGATAGCACATAAGTAACTACTGAAATCTCTCCATTTAGAGTAATAATTTCCATCATTCATTAAAAGTTTTAGACAATATAACTATAATAATGTGCTGGACCTTCATTTGCTAAAATTCATGAATTATTCTGATTTGTATTTTATACTTCCATTTTGAAATGTATGATAGCTCCACTTTTTTTTTCTATAATTTACAAAATCAATACCCAAAACAATGAAGTGAAATTCTTATTTTTCAAAACTAAAAAGGTATTGGCAGCTATGACTAAAATGGGGTGAGTCTAGAGACTGTGATGTTAATGAAGACTTAAGTTATGCCAATGGCAAATTTTGTCAAAATGTTAAAAAGAAGCTTATTAAGACAAAACAGATAGTTCTTGTGACAGAATATATACTACCTTTACAATGATTTTATAAAGCATTTTCACATCACAAGAACTAAATAATAGGGCCATGTCTTTAATTCTATAAATCTGATTTCATTTAATGCTTATTATTTGGAAATATTAATGGTTCCATTTTTGTCTACATTTAAAATATCCAGACATTTCCTTTTATTTCTATTTATATTTATAAACTACATCCTAAGAGATCCAAAGGTTAATGATTTTTTTCAATATGAAAATGTGCAATGTATTTTTAGTGATACTTAATGCATAAACATGAAGAATTCTGCCAATAATATAGATTACACTACAGCAGATTGTACCATTATTTATAGGACAACTGTCTGAGGTTCCAAATAAACCCTTAGAACATTTGCCACAATAATTTGAGATATGCTGAAGTGCACAATTCTGTACATTGATCGACTAGATAGATAATAGATAAATGACAGATAGATAAATACTTACATTTGAGCCAACCATCTAAATGACAATGACTACAGAGATCACTAAACTGGCAGGCATGAATTGGCCTCTGTTGAGGACAGAGGGTCAATGAGTTATATCGGGTGGTCTTTATTATACACACACTTTTTAGTATTAATTGATTATGAGGCGACAAAGGATGTTTCATGATATTTGACAGTGATTAAAATCTCCTAACCAATTTTCTAACTTTAAATAATGCCCTCTAATAGTGTGTGGGCACACACGAGCAGATGCACAAGATGACTTTCTTTGCTGTTCATGTCTGAGATTGTAACTTGGTATTTTTTCCTAAAGGATTTTACTGAGCATATATATTTAATGGTCATATATATAATTCTAATTCAATTGTGACAGGTATGTTTATTGTCTATGATTCAGGGCCCTTTCAAACAGCAATAGGTGGAAGAAAAGCAAAAACATCCAAGAAATGGGGCAGGGGACTGTTGTCGAAGAACCGTGACTATGGTTTCCTTGCTGCAAGACTTCACGGTTATTGCTGAAGGTCTATCCTGCTTGCTGAGAGACTCCTGAGGCTGCCAAACACTGTAAATGTGCTCTCCCACTGCTTCTGGATATGTTCCTCTGGTGTACAATTGCAGGACAAGAGCCTCACGACCAACTCTGAGAAGGAACATTTTGCAGTACGGATCTCTTGCCAAAACCGGTGGTGACATTTGATTTATCATCAACCCCAGATGCAAAGCTCTGGCCCCATTTGGTGACTGATTTGAAAAAGATAGCTGCTCTGTGACAATGTCACAAGTTGCCACTTGCAAGAGTTTGACTATTTGGCAAAGAAGAGCAGTCAGTTGCTGTTGAATTTCCTTAACAATCTGGATACTGTTTTGAAAACTAAAGCAATGGCTTTAACTATCAAGCCTGGGATTTGTTAATAAATTCAAAACAAAATAACGAGGGCAGTTTTATAGTTATTAATGCAAACACCAGTCTAAATTTATGGTTACAAACTATTTCTTCTCATAGCATTTTGTTTGTGTTTGTTTTTTCGATTGATAAAATCGTGTTTGTTCAATGCAGAAAATGTAAATATTTGGCAATTACAAAATATTGGGAAAAATAAGGTTGTACATCATTCCTCCACCATATATATATATAATTTACATATGAGTGTATGTTTTCCTATTCTTTTCAGTGGATTTGTGGATGAAATGGGTGTGTAAAATACCTAGCTATTTATCAATACATATTTTTATTGAAAATTGTTGGTCTATGCTCTCAATATAGTGTCACATTGTCCATTTTTCATGTGATAATAATGTTTATTCATGGTATTATATTTAATTTAAAAAAACAACTCTTTTTATTGCTGTAATAATTTTCCAAGTGATATCTACACAATACTTGATTTAACCAATCTCTGTTGTTAAACTTTTCTATTGTTTCCTTTTTCTTTCTTTCTTTTTTTTTTTTTTTTTTTTGCTATTGAGGACACTGTTTTAATACATATATTTGTATAAAATTTCTGTACACATATTTATTTTCCTAGGAAATTATCTTAAAGAGAAGATATTAGTATTAAAGAAGGTGAGTTGTTAAAAAATGTATGTGCTTTATTTATTTATTTATTTATTTATTTATTTATTTTTGTATGTGCATTTTAAAATTCTTTTCCATACAGGTTGGACTAATTTTTATTTTGACCAGCAGTGAATAGCACTGCTTGTCTCACTGCCATGAGAATCATCTAATCTTAGCCAACTTGATATGTGTGAAATTGTGTCTCAGTACTAATTTTAGTCAAATTCCTTTGCTTACTAATGAAGTAGCACATTTTCCACATATTGAATAGCTATTGGCTTTAAAACTGATTAGCACATCTAATTTTCCACTTCCCTTTTCATTTTTACGTTGTCTTATAAATATGTGGAAGTTCAATGTATTTACATTCATTTAGGGGTATTGGATATTTTACTTTATCCATATAGTTTAGAGATTTGAATTTCAACTGGACAAAACAAAAATGAGAAGAATGTCTTCACAGGTTGGTATTTTATGATGGTAATTTGTGAACTGGGACAGCCTAATCCTCTGCTGTACAAATATGACCATAATTCTTTCCTGCTTTCATTTGCCCATTTAATTTCATTTGTCCAGTCACTTAAACTTTCAACAGATTTTTTTTTTTTTAAGCAGAAAGCTCGGCCAAATCCCTCTTTTGTTTAATTGTGCACAGTGCTCACTGACAATTTACATCTGCTCCAGTCATGTTTCCAACACCAAAAGGAAGCAAGAGAACCGGAATGTCTCATCGGTCCATTAGCGTGTTTTTAATCAGTTCTGGCCACAGCAAGTATTCTTGAACATTGACCCTACTTGATACAGTGATACTTGCCCCGCACTGGAGGTATACCATGGCTATCTTGGATTTAATGCTAAGCTGCAAGTTTTTGACTTGTATACTTCACACTCGCAAGCCTAATCACTTCCAAAAGCATCACCATATGCCAGGTAGATGGGTCTGGGGAGGGTTACAAATCTGATTGCATGCTGAGTCTGGACAAGCACTCCTGAGAGTGTTTGTGGTTGATTCAGATCAGAGGGGCCTCTTTTTTGGTTGTAGGAGGGGCCAGATGTGATCCCCTAGCCTTCACCTTGAAAGGGACATCTCAACATGCCCCCAGACCTCTAGAAATTTAACTGAGGTAGAAAGACCCTGAATTTTTATTGTATTTATTTCTCACCCTCTGATGTGCCAATTTATTACCAGTAAGTCTAGAATAGTTGCTACTTCTTACTCAGTAGGTTCAATCAGCATAATTTCCTCAATGTAATGGGCCATGTGATATCTCCTGGAAAGGAAAGGTGATCAAAATCCCTGAGAACTAAACTATGACAGAGTGCTGGAGAGTTGATATACTCCTGAGGTAGGATGGTAAAGACACATGTTGGCTGTGCCAGTTGAAAGCAAGTTGACACTGATGGTCTTTATTAGGAGGAACAGAGAAAAATTATTTGCCCAATCAATAGCTGCATACCAGACACCAGGGAACATGTTAACTCGCTCAATCAATAAAACCACAGGTGACACAGGAGCTGCCATTGGAGTCACAGATTGGCTCAGCTTGTGATCATTCGCTTCATTCTCTAGGATTCCCCTGTCTTCTGCACAGCGGAATAGGAAAATTGAATGGAGATGTGGTAGGAATCCGCACCCTGTGGCTTTCAAGTCTTTGGTGGTGGTGCCAACCTCTGCACTCCTTCCAGGAATGTGGTATTGTTTTTGCTTTACTATTTCCCTGGGTAAAGGCAGTTCTGGCAGCTTCTATTTGGCCTTCCTACCTTAATACCCCTCACTGTCACATCAGGGAACCCGTGTTACGATTTTGCAGGCGCTGTGTCTGTCTGTTCCAATTGTGAATTTTAAAACTGGACAAATAACCACAGAATGTGTTGGGAACCCACTGGGATGCACTGTACAAAGCATGTAAACTAAAACCATTGATAATCTGATCTTCATGAACCACTACTCTGATGGGGCACAACAATGTTTTACATCTCTCAGTTCTAAACCAGTATACAATAGTCCCCCCACCCCCCGTCTCCCACCACCAAAATCTGATTATTGACTTTTCTCCAATGCACAGTTGTTCAAAAGTTGTATGTTCCTTGGATAAAGGCTGTGAGGGATATAAACAGTATAAATTTTTGATGGTGCATGAGGTCATTTCTTCAGAGGACCTAGCCTCCCCTTTGTTCAAGTATCTGTAAACTTTGTATCTATAAACTGGCTCAAGTCTGGGAGTTGATTGAGGGCATTTGGGTCTCTGTTTTTACCTTTCCAGTTAAATTTTATTCACTTGACCTAGAACTTTTTTTGCTTTTAAAGATCAAGAAAGAGGGGCGCCTGGGTGGCTCAGTCGGTTGAGCCTCCGACTTCGGCTCAGGTCATGATCTCACCGTTCGTGAGTTCGAGCCCCGCGTCAGGCTCTGTGCTGACAGCTCAGAGCCTGGAGCCTGCTTCGGATTCTGTGTCTCCCTCTCTCTCTGACCCTCCCCCGTTCATGCTCTGTCTGTCTCTGTCTCAAAAATAAACATTAAAAATTAAAAAAAAAAAAAAAGATCAAGAAAGAATGTAGTGGTCTTTCTATCTGTTTCACTTCTAGCCAACATCATCGGTCTCTGCTAGTCAGACTATGCCGATTGCTTCTTTGAATCCATTGTTCCTTGTAGTAACCGCACCCAACTTACCTTCAGCGTTGAATGCTGTCCCAGGATCCAATTACTCCCATTGTATTTATGTTTCTTATTTCAATGGCTGCACCTCCCACTGTAAAGTGGGACTTACAGAGAAGAATGATCACAGAGGATGCCGGACTCCCCTTGAAAACTTACGTCTCAAAGTTGTGGTGAAATGTGTGCCTTCCCAAACCTCCCAGGGCAGGTGAGTTTAAAGGACATATCCACATTAACATGCCAATCTCCCTAAACCTTTTTACCCCAGCTTTATTGAGATAAAGTTTACATACAACGGTGTGTAAGTTTAACATGTACAATGCGCTGATTTGATATGCTTATATAATTCCGTATGATTACCACCACTGTATTAACCAACACCTCCATTACATCACATAACGTTTCTCTTTTTTTTCTGGTGAGAACATTAAAGATTTGCTCTCTTCGCAATTTTTAAGTTGTATGGAGGTTTCTCAAAAAAGTAAAAATAAAATTACCATGTGATTCAGCAATCCCACTCCCAGGTATACATCCAAAGGAAATGAAAACAGGGTACCATTGAGATATCTGCACTCTCCTGTTCATTGAATTATTATTCACAATAGCAAGATATGGAAACAACCTAAGTGTCCCTCAACAGATGAATGAATAAAGAAGATGTGATACACTGCCCCAACACACACACACACACACACACACACACACACACACAATGGGATAGCAGTTTGCCATGAGAAAGGACAAAATCTTGCCATTTGTGACAAGATGAATGGACCTTGAAGGCATTATGCCAAATGAGATAAGTCAAATATTGTATGATATCACTTATATCTGGTATCTAAAATATCTCTGAGCCTTTAAATCCTTTCTCCTACATTAAACGAAGGCAGGTCCAGCATTTCCAATTTGCTACCTGTGGCCCATCTTTTAGTCCAAGTTTCAGCCAACCAATAAAAGCAGATGATAATTCATAAAGCAAATAAGTCTGATACATTTGGTACTCAAAAGAAATCTTTCTGGTTTTCACTATGAGATTCTATGTCATAATTTTCAGATCATTTTCTTCATATTTTGTTTTTAGAGTCTTTTTTAAAATTTGATTAACTGTGAGCAATAACACTGATGATAATAGCAATGATTGTGACAGGAACAGCTAGCAGGTGTTACTAGGTGCCTGCTCTTTGGTACCACTTTTATCGATGCTTTTACCAGTACTTTATAAAGAATTAACCCGTGGGGCGCCTGGGTGGCTCAGTCGGTTGGGCGGCCGACTTAGGCTCAGGTCATGATCTCACGGTCCGTGAGTTCGAGCCCCGCGTCGGGCTCTGTGCTGACAGCTCAGAGCCTGGAGCCTGTTTCAGATTCTGTGTCTCCCTCTCTCTGACCCTCCCCCGTTCATGCTCTGTCTCTCTCTGTCTCAAAAATAAATAAACGTTAAAAAATTAAAAAAAAAAAAGAATTAACCCATCAGAACTCAACAAAAGTCCCTAGAAGCAGCAACTCTAAGTGTCTTCATTTAAAAAAAAAAAAAGTTTATTTATTTATGTTGAGAGAGAGTGTGTGAAATTGGGGGAGGGGCAGAGATAGAGCTAGAGGGCAAATCCCAAGCAGGTTCCCCACTGTCAGCATAGAGTCCAATGTGGGGCTCGATCTCAGATCTCACAAACTGTGAGGTATTGGCTTGACCTGAAATCAGGAGTCGTATGCTTAACCACCTGAGCCATCCGGGAACTTCTGCCTTCTTTCTATCAATCTTCGTGGCACGACTGTAAGAAATCTGTTCCACGTCCTACAAGTAGTGTGGCACACCAACTGAGAAGAGCACGCAAACTCACATTGAAACCTCACAACCTTTCACAAGCACCATGTGAATATGAATAAGGCACAGCGGTCATCACTAGTTTGCAGCAACAGCAAAAAGGCATTAGGTTTTACAAAGGTTACGTCACCATCCCACTGTCACTAAGCGGCAGAATTTGACCTGAAATTGTATCCTCTGGCTGGAGCATCCGTGTTCAATATCTCCACGTAACATTTCCTGCCTTGAGGACCCAGAAGTCAGGGCGGGGCCCACATTAAACAAAGGCACAGGTCAGCCCACTTTCCATGAAAAAGACCAGAGAGTAAATATTTTAGGCTTTGAAGATCAAACAGTGTCTATCACAACTACTCAACTCTACCATTGGAGCATGAAAGCCGTCATAGACAATAAACAAACAAATGGCCACAGCTGAACTCGGATAAAACTCTATTTACAGAAATAAGCACTGGGCCAAGTTTGACCTGTGGGTGACAGTTTGCTACCCATGCTTCACAGCACTGAGAATTAACAAACCGTCACTGCATGCCAACAGTAGGGAAGAATCTTGTAAATATAATGAGTAAAAGGCCAGATGCAAAGGAGCACATACAGTTTAAAATCATTCATAAAAAATTCAAGAACAGGCAAAACTGACCCGTGGCTATAAAAGTGAGAATGTGGCTATCTTTGTGAAGAAATATGACTGAGCAGGACTAAAAGTGGGACATTTGAGATGCTATAAATATTCTATTTCTTGGTACAAGTGATGTTTACATGACTCTGTTCACTTTATGAAAAGGAATTTATCAGTTGACTCAGAATATGGGCACCTTTTGAATGTACACTTTAATATTAACTTAAAATGGGATTAATAAAAAAAGATGTGAAGTATTAAAGGAACTCAATTATTCAGAATACCAAAGCCAAGAATATGAACCAAAATGAGAATGTAGGAAATGTTAGGGGGAAATATATATATATACAAAATTCTCACTGTAAAAATAGTAGCTAATACATTTTGTGGATTTATTAGTTCCAGGAATTATATTAAGCACCTTATAAAGATTATCTGAGTGAACTCTGACTATAGCCCAAATGGTAGGAAATATTATTAATGGCGTTGTTTTTCCAGTTAAGGAAATAGAAGCACAAAATGTGGAATAGTTTTCCCATAGTTACACAAATGGTTAGTAGTGGAAGGAAGTGCAAACCTCAGTCAAGAGAAACAGTAAAAGAAAAAAGGAAGAGAAGAAGAAACTCAGCATGATTGGAAACTTGTGAAATATGAAGACATACTTCAGTTAGGGAAATTCCAGTTGTTTTAGAAAACTAAGATTGTAGGAAAACTCTGTAAGCAGTTTTAGGGAAGAAACCATGTGTTTACAATGGGCCATTCATTTCTGGTCGTCAATTCCTTTGGTTCGGCAAATAGCAGAGGAACCTCTATACCGCCACTGGCCCATAAGGAGGAGAAAATTATCCAGAAACACGATATGCTCTAGTAAATCATGCAAGAATATCAGAGTAATCTTATTTAAGGGTTTGTCATCAGAACAAGTCCCTAAGTGTTTTGCATCCCTTTTCATTCAGTCAACAGTAGGAATACAAGCTTCTGAGGCTGTACATAATAGCTTTCTAACCATCTTCATAGTGCCATTAAGAGATGGGCATCATTTAATCTGATCTAATCACCACATACTTGGAAATAGTAACCTTGTTTTTAAATCCTTCCTACTTGACTTTCTTCTCCAGGTATTTGCTTATGTTTTCCATTAGCTTCGAAAGAAATCCAGCTCGTTCTACCTAAAGAGACACTCCACACAAGTTACTTTCTATCTTGCCACATTGTTTATTTCAATACATCCACATATCACTGTTTCTTATTACTTATTTGTTTTCCTATTTCTTTATCATTATTATTATTATTGTGAGAGAAAGAGAGAATGAGCAGGGCAGGAGTAGAGAGAGAGGGAGAGAGTGAATCCCAAGCAGGCCCTGTACTCAGCATGGAGCCGGATGAAGGGATCAATCCCAGGACCCTAAGGTCATGATCTGAGCTGAAATCAAGAGTGGGAAGTTCGAATGACTGAGTCACCCAGGCACCCCTCCTGCTTCTTTATCATATGAAACTCTGGCTGTAATATGAGCCCAATGTAGTCACTTGTCTTGCCTTATTTACTCCTATAATGCGCTTTTCAAAGTATCAGGCAGATATATGGATTCAGGAAATCAAATGATTCTTAAATGCATGCATGCATGAATGAATGAATGAATGAATGAATACCCTGAATAGTTAAGCCGTAGGTATGCTGTCTTTGCCTTTTGTCTTCTCTAAGAATCTTAAATTCCATCAATTGCTTGCTATCTTTATGGTTTGAGTCAAAAATAAAGGGATGTTTTAGAGATTATGAAGTCTTTGGCAATTAATAAAGACAAGTATTCACAGGTGGTGTTTTCAGTTACTGTTCCCCCTGGCAATTGGAACTCTGGAAGAGAATGAAATTTATGGGAATAAAAACACTGGGTATGAAAATGGAATTTTTTAAATGTGCATTTCCAAATTATGACTCAAGATACCAGACTGATACATTCTGTCCCTTGCCAATAAGCTATGTCATTTATATAGAAAAAGTATTATTTCAGCGATAAATGGCTTGATAATGAGGAATTTAAACCGAATTTGTAGACAGATGGAAAAAAATACTCTGGGTAAACACATCGGTCTAGTTTCTAGGCAAATAGCAAGTTTAACACAGGAAGTAAAAAAGAGGAATTCATACAAGAGAACAATATTATCTGATATTAACTGAGTACAGATAGGCAACTTCAATTCTAGATAGAATGGATAATATACAAATGCAGAGTCCATCACAGCAGTGCTCACGTTGTTCTCTAGGGATCAAGAAATCTAGAAGAGTTTTGACTGGGTGCTAGAAGATGGCAAGGAGAGAACATGCAGAATTGCAAAGAAACAGCCCAGCTAAGAAAGGACAAGAATGAGAACTGAGGTCGTAGTTTAAAAAACCATATAGACATGCAGGAAAATTAATGCAACTAATAGTGAAATCAACCCAGAGACTGTGGATGACAACGAAATAGAAAGGGAAAGAAATAGTATCGTATTAATGTTAGTTTCTTGAGTTTGCGCTGCAGTTACAAGAGAACGTACTTGTTTGGGGAAAATAGACACTGAAGTATGTAGTGGTAAAGGAGCGTCATGTCTGCAGCTTACTCTGAACCGTTAAGAAAACAAATCTGTATTTTTGCAGAAGACACATACATATGGAGATAGGTTTTCTTATACTATTGCTGCAGTTTCTCGATCTCAAAATATTTTTATTTTATTATGTCAAAATAAAAAAAAATTAAAGCAGAGCACAGAATTTAGAGAAAGAACCCTGTGTTCATATTTTAGATCATGAATTACTAGCATTAGGAGATGAACAAATTCTTTCGCCTCCTTGAAACGCAACTACAAAATGAACTTCAGACTTATTTCTAGATTCACTGTGATAATCAAATGAAATTGTACTGTGCCTTTGTAAATTACAAAGAATAGTGTTAACAACATTTGTTATTATTATAATGAAAGTGTGATGGAAATTACAGTAGACCCAGAGGGAAGATAAAGTAGAATCGGGAAATTTTAACTCCCTAGGTATCTTCTAGGATGTTTTCAGATAAAAGCAGTTTTGATTTGTGTGGTAATAGTTTAATCTCTCTAAGAATAGAATAAATGACTAGGGGAACCTAATTCCAAACCAAATGGAAAACAATTTTAAAAAAGTAAAAAGAAAAGATAGATAATACTTGCTAAGTTAGACACAGAAATCCCTACCATTTAATACAAGAAAGGTAAAGGATAAGCATGTACAAACTCCCTATGCATACCTTGTGAAGGCAAAGCTTACAAAATACTTTAGATTTTGAAATATAGAATAATATTATGAAAAGGAGGGGAGATTGTCCATGTGTCTGCTCTAGCCCAGCCTGTACAATTTCAAACTGTCTAGATGAGGAAGAGTGATACAAAAGAAGAGTGATACAAAAATCTGGCATCAGGAAAATACATTTAAGTAACAGATGTCTAAGAGTAAAAGATCTCTGATAATAGCACCTGCTATAAGCCAGGAAATATGGTAGGTGCAGAACTCCAACGTTGAAGGAGGGTCTTGTCCCCCATGGACCTTGTCTCCATCTCACACACATCATCACCGGTTAGCTTGTATATATTTTTATTTCCAGATGTAATAGAGAGCTTGAAAAATTTCTCCATGTGCCAAAATCCATATACTTTTAAACCTCAAAGAATGAAACTGAATGCGTGTGTGTAAATTTCTAAAATTTCATATAGGGGAATAAAATGTGAACTGTCACCAATAATCCAGTTTCATTACAGGTACATGACATAACCTCACTGACGTGGGTGAGGAAGAAGACATGTTGATTTAAGTAATTTGGAAATGACTGGAAGCTGTAAGACTAAAGCAAAAGGAAATGTAACAAAGTGCTTTCTTGTAATTGGTAAAGTTGTTTCTCACAAGGGTAAGGGTTTACTGTTTTGCAACCACTGTGCACATATATGGCATTGAGCAAGTAAGTAAATGGATGGTGAGTAGACAGGTTCCCACTGTTCGTATGGGTGGATAGAGATTAGCAAGGAGAGAAGTTAAAAAGAACCATGTGGGACTGGAATAGTGTTGGTGACATCAGAATAAACTCTTATTTAGTTTTAAATAGATACTACTGGATAGATGCAAAAATACAGATTTGCAGGTATACGTGAGTTTTATGCATACATATAGTTCCTAGCACTCTCGACTCAGATAGCCTGGAAGCAATGATGCCCCAATAGCAAGGGGTACATCAGTGCCCAGGTCTTGGTTTCCAAGAACATTCTTGATGAAAAGAACCAGGGCTCCTTGGAGAAATGGCTGATTCTAAAACCCAGGTAAGAAATATACAAAGGAAACCTAGTAGTGTCAGAAAATAAGGAAGGGACACAGGATCTAACTGAAAGATTCCCAATGGCCGGAGCTGGAGAAAAAAGAGGAACACAACAAATGAAATATAGAATTATAACCCAGAGAATAAAATAAATATCCATGAGTCCATACTGACAAAAATAGAATGATTGATTAAGTAAAGAAATGATGGAGAATAGACAAGTCTTTTATACAGAAGAATTCCAAATAATTATGTAGATAATCCTTCACTGAGGAGGTGGAACATAACTCCCCACCTCCTAAATTTGGGCTCCATTTAGTAACTTGAATGCAAAGCATACAGTATGAAAACTTTACAGTGGAGGGACCTGATAATTAAGGTGAACCTGATCAGTGATAAGTCATGATGATACCATGTACTCTTGACATAATATCTTGAGAATAGCACTTCACCTCTGTGGTCTTTCCCCACATCCCCCTCCCCTCCAAAAGCCCTCATAACCCTGTCCTCTCCAAAGGAAAAAAAAAAATTAGAAAAGCCCAAATTTAGGGACATTCTAAAAAATTCTTGACCAGTGCTCCTCAAAGCTGTCAAAGTCATCAAAAGCAAGGATAGTCTAAAACTATTACAGCCCAGAGGAGCCTAAGGATGCATAATGACTAAATGTAGTGTAGAAACTTGGATGGGATCCTGAAACATAAAGAGGACATTAGGGAAAACTAATGAAATCTTAATAAAGTATAGAGTATAGTTAATAATATTGTGCCATTACTGGTTTATTAGTTATAACAAATGTACCATAGTAATATGGAAACTGGGAAAACTCGATGCAGAGTATAAAGGAACTTTCTGGAATATCTTTGCAATTTTTTGTTAGTTCTAAAATTATTATAAAATAAAATATATATTTAAGTACAAAAATAACACATTCAGAGCTATAGTTTAGAAAAATAGCTTATCAGATTTCACAACATGGGTTGTCTTGTTTAAGGACTAAAATCTTAATGAAACTGACATATATAGAACAAGCAAAAAAATAATAGTAACTCTTATGTTAATAGTGTAATGATGATGGTTAATACTGAGGGCTTTAGTCTATGATCCACACTGCATACAATTATTCCTGTGTCTGTGTGTGTGTGTGTGTGTGTGTGTGTGTGTGTGTGTGTTTATGCACCTACATATTTAGCAAAATGGTTAATACAAGATTCTCAGGGGTGTTTCGAAAGTATAAGAAAGGGTTAGTTGGATTGGACAATTTCTAAGCTTTCTTGCATCTCAATAATTTTCTGATCCTAATTCCAAGCTATGAAGTGATCTTGTGGCTCCCACAAATGCTGGAATCTTACTATAGAATTCTCACGTACCAGGTAGTTAAGACTCCAGATCCTAAAATTATTGAGACAAAAGTGCTATGCCGAATAAATGGAAACTTGAGATGTTATACATAATACATAATTATCCAAGAGGTTTGTGTTTTAAACCTGGTTTTATGATTTATGAACTAAATGTACACTGGCCAAAAGATCCTTTCTAAAATGGAAGTGACCAATTTTATAGCTTTGTGACAAACAACATTCAGAAAGCTGTTAAATGTGATTGATACACGGGGTGCCTGGGTGGCTCAGTCGGTTGAGCATCTGACTTCTGCTCAGGTCATGATCTCGCGGTCCGTGAGTTCGAGCCCCGCATCGTGCTCTGTGCTGACAGCTCCGAGCCTGGGGCCTGATTCAGATTCTGTGTCTCCCTCTTTCTCTGCCCCTCCCCCGCTCATGTTTGTCTCTCTCTCTCTCTCTCTCTCTCTCTCAAAAATAAATAAACATTAAAACTATTTTTTTAATGTGATTGATACATAAGACACTATCTCTTTGTAAAAAAATTTTTTTGAAGTTTATTTATTTTGAGAGACAGAGTGAGCGGGGAGGAGCAGAGAGAGAGAGAATCCCAAGCAGGTTCTGCACTGTCAGCGTGGAGCCCAACGTGGGTCTTAAACTCTTGGACTATGAGATCACGACCTGAACCCAAACCGAGTGGGATGATTAACCAACTGAGCCACCCAGCCGCCCCTTACATTGGCATGCTAGTGTCATGCTTTACAGAAATCCTCTGTAAAATGAAGTTATATTTTAAATGAAGAAGCATTGTATTTGCGATTATCCTAAACAAAATGCTAACAGAATGCTGACAGAAATTCTCTTAAAAATCCAAAAATGATAAAGTGGGTGATATAAAGAGTGCCTACAATACCAGAAATAGAGAAGAAAGAAAAATTTATGTGCAATATTAATCTTATCATTTCAAACAGAGAATTTGGCAAGATTTCCTCAGACTCCAAATAATGTATGCATTTTTCTCTTTTAAAATCATTCTTCCTGAGAGTAATTACTTCTTTAAGCCCTGCAAATGACATATAAAAGCTCTTGTGTTTCTATAATAATCAAGAATATTTTATACACTAAAACTTCCTTAAACTTTCTAGATATATTTAAAAAAATTTTTAAATGCACTCTTATTTTTTTAATTTTATTTATTTTGGGGGGGGAGCTAGTGGGGGAGGGGCAGAGGGAGAGAGAGAGAGAGAGAGAGAGAATCCCAAGCCCTGGTAGCACAGAGCTCAATGGGGGACTTGAACCCAGGAACCGTGAGATCAGGAACTGAGCCAAAACCAAGAGTCTGACGCTCAACCCACTGAGTCACCCAAGAACCCCAAAGCACTCTGATTAATGTTCCTGCTTAAATGAATCACCTCCAACAGAAACTAGACATCCCTCCTCACAGGCAATCAGTTGGTGGTTATGTGTTGAGCCTGGACAACTGCAGTAGCTTCTTTACTGCCCTTTCCTTCTGCCTGATAATTCTTTCCCAGAGATATTTTATTTGTTATTTTTTCCATTAACGCTTCCATTCATGCTTAATGAGGAACTTTGCTGTAATCAGCGCATACATCCGATAGGATCACATACCTGGTCCTTGTGTTATTCTCCCTTTTGTGGATACTGAAGAAAGAAAGTGAGGTCAGATTCCTTCACTGTCAAAGTCAAATTGAGGGCTCTATGGACTTACTAAAATTACATTAGTTTGAAAAAGGAGTTCATTAAACATTCTAATCCTAAAAATTTATGAAAAATATAGAGGTATTTCCAGAGTTAAATAGGCAAGCGAGACTAATCAAGACTATCATACAAGAGAAAGATGAACTCAACTTTGCTGAAACAAAAGGCAGGAGAGTTTCTAGGGCTTGGGTTGAGTGGCAAATATGTGAAATAGAGGAAAAATACTGAAGGGTACTAAGGGTGAAGTTGATCAATGTAATTAGGCCATCTCTGTTTGCTGATTGCATTGGAGCTCATCAAAATAAGGCTCCCACCTTCCCACAGAGACTAGGGGTGCTATTTTCCTGAGGATTACATTTCAAAGGGTTGGCTTCCAGGTCCTCAAAAAAGACAAAAAAGACATTCCTGAGGTGTAGAACTGTCAAGAGCTGGAAGAATATTTACAATTCAATGGTGCAGAGAATAGTTTGTAATTGCAAGTTTTCTAGAGTAAATGTTCTAAGAAAAGGGAAGTTGGTCTGGTCGGTAATTGAGAAGAATCTGTCTAAAGTTCTGTCAAACTGAGGGGAATGTTCAGGCCAACCTGCTCTCTTCTTCATTAATCCTTATTTAATTCTACCCTGTATTTTAAGGAGGGACGGGGCGGGAAGAGGAGAAAATCCCCACAGATGGTGTATTTCCTAGAGATGTTTCATTTCCCTAAAGGTAAGCTATTTAATTACACAGAGGTTCTGGGAAAGTGCTGTGAACCAGGGCATGATAATCTCTTAGACTGGGTTTTCTGTAGAAAAATAAAGATTCACAGATCAATAATTCTGAGAGAAGTGATCAGTACTTTATATTTTTAAAAAGCTCCTCTTGCGTTACTGGTTTATCATCAAAATGAGAGCCACCGCACTATCAGTTATGAATGTCTCTCGTTCTAATACAAGTGAACGGGAGAGAAGTTAGATGCCAGCGTGAACTATTATGGGGGCAGAGTATGCCAAGTTCGGGAGAGGATGTGGAACAGCCAGAACTTGTAAAACTATTGGTGGGAATGAAAATGGTACCCCTACTTTAAAAATACCTCTGTGTTACACCAGCATACGCTAGCCATTCTACTTCTAGGCATTTACTCAAGAGAGACGAAAGCATGCACACATATAAACACTTTCACCTGAATGTTCACAGCAGATTCATTTTTAACGGCAAAAACCCAGAAGCAACCCAAGTGTCCATCGACAGCTGAATTGTAGAAAAGGTGTTATGTATCTGCACACTGGAATGTTATACAGGGTTAACAAGGAATGAACTAGAGACGCGTGCGATAACAGAGATGACTCACACAAACACGTGTATCTACAGTATGTTTCCGCTCGGATACAATTCTAGAAAATGCAAACTGATCTAGGTGACAGGAAGCGAATCACCATTTGCCTGCAGGTGAGAGCAGAGTGCTTGATGGAAGAGACACACAGGGGCAGGAGAAAACTTTGAGGCCGATAGGTATGTTCCTTTCCTTGATTGTGGCAGTGGTTTTCACTGATTTGTCAATAGGTCAAAACCTCAGACTGTGCATTCTAAATATGTACAATCTACAGCTTATAAATTATATCTTGCTGAAACCATTTACATAAAATGCATTTGGAGGAAAACCACATAGCTTTTAAGTAAAATTAAAAGGATTATGACTTTTTAAATTATACCTACCTCTAGAAAGATTAACCAAAAAGAAAAAAAAAAGCTGAATTTATTCTTCCTATTCTTTCATGTTCATGAAAAGGCTGAGACAGATTGCATTTCCAGAAATGTATTTGTTTATTTATTTTTAATGTCTATTTGTTTTTGAGAGAGAGAGAGAGAGAGCACAAGCACAGGAGGGGCAGAGAGAGAAGGAGACACAGAATCCCAAGTGGGCTCCAGGCTCTGAGCTGTCAGGTAGACCCCGATGTGGGGCTCGAAGTCACAAACTGTGAGATCATGACCATGGCCTGAAGTCAGATGCTCAACTGACTGAACCACCCAGGCGTCCCCATTTCTATAAATTTAAATGCAGGAAAAAATAAAACTCTAGGAGGAGTTTTCTAGAATTGATGGCAAAACTAGAGTCTAACATCACCAGATTATCTTTATACTCTATATATGCTATTTATATACTTTGTATTATGTATATACTTTATACTTATGCTATAATATGTACATATCTACATATATGATATAAAGCACATACATAGTCCAAAGATGTTTTTATACTACATATATCTTTATACTATATAAATCTTTTGTATATGTATATATATACACACTACACATACCTATATGCCATATACATTACAATGTATACTATATATATTATTCTATCTATAGAGCATTAATTTTTCTCTTTTGCATTTAAAAAATTATCTAGTTTGTTTTCTATTTATTGCTTAGCAGTTTTCACTTAACATCTGGCCCTCGTTGATTCCTACAGCGCTGTAAACACAGAGAGTAAAAGGTGTTTTTGGAATAATGCACCTCATGGGTTCCTCTGGAAACTAGGGTACACATGAACAATTCAAAGGTATATGACACTATCTTTTACCATTATTGACTTAGGCATGGATAATCCATTTTATCCGTGTCATTTGCCTGCCTAGTCAGCTGGCAAGCTAGCTACCCATCTATGGTTTTGATGGAGTGCCTACCATAGGCCAGGCCCTGAGCTAGTTGTTTCAAAATGATACATATATATTTTTAAATCTCACAACAAATTTGAAAAATTGCAAAGCAGTTACAAAGTAAACATGATTTGCCCCCAGATGGAAAGTGGAAAATGATAAGAAATTATTGTATAAAGCTTCTACCAAAATCATATGCACTAGGAATCCTAAGAGATGAAGAAAAACCTTGAAAGCATCTAATCCCTCTTGGTTCATTCATTATCTGTATAAACTGAGTCCCCCAGGAGTTTGATGTTTGCCTGAAATCACACAGTCTTGTCTGAGTCAAGATGAGCTATAACTCAATACCCAGAATTCCTCATCAAGATGGCTTTTCATTATATTAGGTGGCCTTCCTCAGTGACTATAAAAGGTCAACTGTGATATAACTTTTCTAGAAGCTTGAGGGAAGACAAGATTATTCTGATTGGCGATGACTAAGTCAGGGAAAGCTCAGACTTCTACTTGTTACCCTGAATCCACCCATCATACACACCATATTCGTTTGTTTTTAGAGTATCTTAGTGTTACGGAAACATGAGGGTTTCCTTATCTTTGAGAACTTCATGCAACACACTTTTGTTCTTTTACAATGAGTTCCCCAAGGGCACTAGAATACGTGGGAAAATCTGTTCGTGTTATTTTCCGTTTTATCATTATCGTTCCTGTGCTCATCAATACGCTTCTATCACCTGAATCTTAAACAGAGAAAGCAATGCAAAACATGGTCTTAAAATATAGCTCTTAAATACGGGGAGAAACCAAATAGTTGTGATGACTGTGGAAGACTGCCTTGGGAGTCTATGAACACCCTACCCTACAAATTTGTGAGTAGGAATAGAAGGCACAGGAAGAGGAAACGTGTTGTGCACCTCGGTGATAAAAAGCAGTCTCCCTTTGGTTTGCACTATCCTCTCATACACTGGCCAGTCACACATAAGAAGCCTGTCCTTGCTTGACTGACCAAAAGAAAACTGCATTTATTTCCTATTGCCGCTGTGACAAAATCACCACAAACTCAGGGGCTTAAAACAACACGGATTTATTTTCTTACATTTCTGGAGGTCAGATGCACAAACTCAGGCTCAGTGAACTAACAATCAAGGCGATAGCTGAGCTGTGTTTCCTCTGGAGGCTGCAGGGGAATCCTGTTCCTTTCATGCTTCTTCCAGGTTCTAGAGATGGCCCACATTTCCTTGGCTCCTGGCTGCATGGCTCAACTTCTGTTTCTCTCGTTATATCTCTTTCTGTGATTCTGACCTTTCTACCTACCTTTTATTAGGACCCTTGTGCCTACATTGGGATATCCACCTGGATAGTCCAAGATACTCCCCTCATTTCAAGATCTCTAATTTAATTACACATACAAAGTCTCCTTTGCTGTGTTTCTCAACTGTGATAACACTGTATTTCTCCCACCTGTTCCTCATGAAGGAGACTATATAACTTCATGTAAACAAGACAGGTATATTTTTGTCTTGCAACAATCTTGTTAAAAAAATAGGGAACTACTTTTGAGTTTCACTTTCAGGATGATGAAATGCCTTGGACAGACAATTATTAGATGGAGGTTGTATGTGGTGGTTGATTGAGCCCTGGACCCAAGGTCGGTTGTCACAGACCCATCTCCTAGCCCTATGAGAATTCCTCAGCATTGTTTCTGAGGAATAATAAGTGCTCAATAAATATCTCTGGATGAGATGAAAGGGCAGTATAAAAATCAGCCAGTTTGAGTCCTTATAAGGGTGAGCACAGTAGGTGCAAAAGGAGAGAAGACAAGGGCACAATTTATCTTATTGCTTTATTTTAACATATAGTGTGTTTCTTTGAGACTTGTTTTCCAATTTATAGATTTTCCCAAATATTATAAACTATGATGAGACATTCTGATGTGAAATATGAAAATAAATTGGGTTTTATCATTTAGCATCTAACAAGCCACGAAAGTTGCAAAACTTATTTTTAAAATGATTATCCATAAATACCAGAAAACAGAAGATTTGGATCTTAAAGCAAATTAAGCTAATTTGGGAGGAAAATGAAGAGGGCTTAACCAGCTAATAGTATGGGCATTTTCCAAACATGAACATGAACATAAGTTGCCAGTGTGTTCTAGGATTGGTGCTGAAGAAAAGGATAATTAAGCAAGTAAAGAATCACACTACTCCGGGTTAACAAAATGTGCACCATATAAGATGTGGAATCGAGACAGTAACAAAGTATTTGTCAGTGAAAATCATTGTCAGTACCCTCCTTTTCTGCCCTCACCTTCTCCTGTTCTTTAATGACCATTTTTAGAGAACATCATGGCAGCTTCTTTCAGTGGTATTTCCCAGCAACCCTCATAAGAGTAGTTCCAACTTGCATCTTTTCCAATTACCTGTGGGTGCCAGTAAAGGTGAGCAGCTCAGCACTGCTTGTCCGGCATCACCACTTAAGGACAGCTTAAGGTAGGTTTCCTTGTAAGTTGACTGTAGCAGCTCACGTGTATTAGCAATAACCCATTAAGAATATTGTAGACAGCATTGACCTTTCTTTTTTAATGTTGAGCAATGCAATTTGTCACATTATCAGGGTCTCCCACCATTCCATTTTACTGTACCCTGAGGCAAGGTGCATGTCCTTAGCCTCTTTTTTATGGGGTGTGTGTGTGTGTGTGTGTGTGTGTGTGGTGTGTGTGTGTGTTCACTCAATCAGTGGAGAATGGGGCAGGGAAGGATTCCAAGGGTTTACAATATGAAGTCCCTCCATGTCTCTAAGTAGAGTCTGGTTCCAAGAATCTTGACAGAAGCCCTCAAACATGCATCTACCTGCAGCACCAGGACACAGAGGCAACTTCACAAATGAACTTCAGGATTAGTCTAGGTCTCTTAGTTCTCCCAAATACTCAAGCTTTCATCTTTTACATCAAGCAAATATGCATGTACTTATTCTAAATACACCTTAAGTGTCAGCTGCCCCAGAGGTCAGTTTTTACTGTACTTAAAATGAAAAAGTAGGGGCACTTGGGTGGCCTCAGTCGGTTGAGCTTCTGACTTCTGCTCAGATGGTCTCACGGTTCATGGGTTCGAGGGCAATGTCGGGCTTTGCAGCGACAGCGCAGAGCCTACTTTGGATTCTCTGTCTCCCTCTGTCTGCCCCTCCCCTACTTGCTCTCTCTCAAAAATAAATAAACATTTAAAAATGAAAAAATAAACATGGGTTATATACAGCTTACTAATTCTGCTTAAACTTTGAAATTATCCATTAAATCTACTTAGGTGAGAGGTCAAGGCTGAGAGAGGGAACACGAGGGAAGAGAGACACGAAGCCAGAGGGCAGGAAGTGTGGAGACAAATGTTCCCTCTCCTCCTGCCCTGCGATACTTAGATCTTCTACAAGTCAGAGGGCAAAGGCGACTGGACATTGTAAATCATAGAGGTCCACCTCCCAGAAAGGCTGAGGGGACAGACAAGGACAGAGGTGGATGAGGACCAAATGGAGACTAAACAGAAGTTCCTTGTCTCCCGCTTCCTTCATATTCTTCCCCCGAAGCGACCATGCTTGATGTCCTTTGGCTTGTTCATTTGACATTTACCTCCACATGTCTATGAAACTCATTTATAGTACTTGTTCTTAGTTTTCCAACTGGAGACATTTTCTGCTGACCTCCCACTTACAATCCCTCCACCTAATCTCATACAAACATACACAAACACAAACACATCTAATATTTTTATCCTCTCAATATTGCTACATGGTAAATCTGGTTAAATTCACATATTCCCCACAGGCATTGCTAAGATCACAAAAGTGCTATTCACAGCTGAGACACATACCGATAATAACTAGTTTCCTTTCTTGTACAATTCTGTTTTGTTGCTGGTTTTTTTCCTAGTTCCAATAATGCCCCCCACTCCCGTTTTTTCCCCATTTGCTCTGTTTACTAAACAATCAGTATTAATTCAAGCCCTTGCCTCGCACCAATTGTCTATTTGCTTTAAGCCATTCAGATGCATTAAGTATTGCATTGACTTCTTCTTCTTGGAATCACCTCTCCCAGAGCTGCAGACAAATTGCAGCTTTGTTTCTTCTCAAAGTTAAGTGCATAGCTGTTTCCCTGGGATATCCCTTCATATCCATAATCTGTTGTTTGGGATCTCCTCTTTTGTATGTCTAATGTCTTCACCTTTAAAAAAAATTTTTTTTAACGTTTATTTATTTTTGAGACAGAGAGAGACAGAGCATGAACAGGGGAGGGGCAGAGAGAGAGGGAGACACAGAATGTGAAACAGGCTCCAGGCTCTGAGCCATCAGCACAGAGCCCGACGCGGGGCTCAAACTCACGGACCGTGAGATCATGACCTGAGCCGAAGTCAGACGCTTAACCGACTGAGCCACCCAGGCACCCTCTGTCTTTACCTTTTAAAACTGACTTCTAATTATTGTGTGACAAAACTTTTAGTAGATTCCTGAGAAGGAATGCATAAAAAGTAAAATTTCTACAAGCTTACATATATGAAATCGCTACCACTCGGGCTTCATACTCAATTAATATTAGCTTAATATGGTATTGTAGGTTTGGAATATTTTTGCCCCAGACTTTTGAAGAGATATTTTCATTTTCTCCAGGCTGCCTGTGCTGCTATTAGAAAGTACTCGGTTATTGGGCAACAAATCCTTTCAGTGGGGCCAGCTTTTCTTCACAATTTTTTTTTTTTTGTCTTCAGTTTGCTGAAGTTTTCTGAATATGTGCTTTGGCCATTGTACGAATTCACCCATCTTGTGTTTTTCTGACAGCATTCCCACCCAAAAGAATGCGTTATGGCAAGGATGGCCTGAGTAGTAGTTCAGTGATTCTCACACGTTGTTTGTCCTCAGCCCCTCCTGAGAGGAGGATCCCAGCGTCACATTTCCACTAACTGGGATCCGTCACCGTGGGGTGCCATCTAGGTAAGACTGGCTAAAATTGTATTATTGACTACCTACTATTAATACAATGTCTGTCTCTACCTCCCTGGTCGTTACCACTAGACTGTGTTTTGAAAACACAGAATCTTTAGGAGTGCCCTCCAAGGTTAAGAGGTCAGAGCCTGATAGTCAGAGATGGATTTGTCAAAGACGACACAACTAGCATGCAGTGTAGTTAAGATCCCAGCCCATGTACACAGTTAAGATCTTGTGCCCCTTGACCATCTGAGGGACAGAGGAGATTGTTATCTATAATTGGCATCTATGAATTATTTGCGCCTTTGGTTCCATAAATTTCTCATGTGTTTTATATTATAGCTTCTCAGCTTTTAACACCTTCTGGTGTTCTCCCAATGTATAATTGAATTGAAGCAAAATAATACATTTGGGCAAATAAAACCAGCACATGCCTTAGCTCCCATTATATGTCCTTTAAAATGAATAAATTCTGATTTTTAACTCCTGATTCAAACTGTATTTTGCTACGAGACTATCCCTCGAGGAACCACTGGACCATCTGCTTTAGTTTTCCCTTTCATAATTAACATTATCTTTTTTGGTAACAAAGGAAAATTAAGCAAAAATGCTATAAATATCTGGTGGTAGATAAAAGATGATTATTTACCTGACCTGAGGGTAAAAATTATCATTATGTTATCTGCAGGTGTTTTAAGAACATCTATCTGTTTAAGATATACTGCTGTGCCTTATTTTCTTAGAATGCAGTATGGACATAGGATTTGCCTTAAAGATGTCCTCTCCCTGTGGGCTGGAAGTTGAGTGATCACAAAGAAAATACAAATAAATGTATCTGTTCTAACCTGGTGGTCAAAAATAAAAGAAACAAAGGATTATCAATGATATAATCAGGGTATCAGACATTTTAAAGTCACAGTCAACCTTGAAGAAAGAAAGAATAGACATCTTTGAAAGTAACAATGGGAGCACAGAGAATTCCATCCTAGGAATACGATTCTTATTGCTCTAGAATTTGGCAAAGATCTCAAAAGTCAACAGTAGCACAACTAATTCCAAGTAACCCCATATTCTAAACAGAAGTGCAAGATCATGTGTGCAAGGCATTTAAGAGGTTGAGAGAGGTTGTCCCCACATTAGTCTAAACCTACCGGTTTAGAGACCCTCTTCCCGTGTACTGTGTTTTCTTTTCCACTCCCTAGTGGGGAGAGGAAGTGGATGCCTCCTCATCATTAAGCCAAAATTTGATATCATCAGAAAGACTTCCTGGAGAGATTTAGCATTAGTCCTTAGGCTTTGAGTGATATGGACACAGGTATCTATCTGGCTTCAGCCTAATAGATTTTAAAGGCCAAAGACCGCTCCAAAATTGCCTCAGAAAGGAAAGGATTTTCCTGGATCTCTATGCACAGTAATTAACAGTTTTGATTTTCCCAGGACTGAAGTATTTACCAGGACATGGGACTTTCAGAACTAAAATAGGAGATGTCCTGAGCAAATCAGGACTATCAGTCACCTTCCTCTAAGACATGATAGTGCGAGAATGTAAGGATATTTCCCTGTGGCCAGATGTTAAGAGAGCTTTATTCCAGATGTCCACTTGAGAATTTCCAATGACCCAGAGAATATGAACTCCTAAGAAACGAGGACTAAGCCAGAATTGTTCATGGTGGGTCAGATGCAGAACTTCCCAGGGAAAAGGAGATGTGGGAGGCATTCAGGGATTAGGAGCATCTCCTGAGAACCCAACAAAAGTAGAAATGATGAGTTTTGGCCATCTGCTGGATCCAGAATGCAACACTCTGGATTATGTATGTACCAGCCCACTACTTCCCCTTTATTACTTCTCCCTCCCTCTGCTAGAATCCAGTAGAGGCCCCAAACAGCAGCTGGCATGTGGAGGCAAAGATGCTTCAAGAATAACGAAGAAGCAGGGGTGCCTGGGGGACTCAGTCAGTGAAACATCGGTCATGCTCTCACAGTTCGTGAGTTCGAGCCCCAGGTCAGGCTCTGCGCTGACAAGGTGGAGCCTGCTTGAGATTCTCTCTCTCTGCCTCTCTCTCTCTGCCCACCTCCCACTCAAGCTCCCTCTCTGAAAATAAATAAATAAACTTAAAGAAAATAATTAAGAAACCAACCACAGTTCCTTTTTAACCTACAGATTTGTAAGCCTGAAGTGTCCACAAACTAGGAGAGAGAAGTTTTACATTTATGTCATCACTAAACTATACTGGCCATTATATTACTTAAAATTGACTGGAGGACTATGTATTTGTTATCTGGGGATCACCGGAAAATCTATAGATCCTATATTCTACCAAGAGGCAGGCGAAGGCCAGTGGAGAGGATGGGCTTGAGGGCACAGTGTGAGAAAGAATGAAGTCACATTTAGTTCATAAAATCGAGTATGTTGAATTCATTCTAGGCTCTGAGGTATACGAGGCACAAGACCATAAACAAATCACTTCTTGAAGAGTATGAAAGGAAAAGACACCCAATCTGGGACACTGGCATTTTATAAAAGGAGGCAGAGGGACCATTCACGTGAGAGTTTGAGAACATAGGGGATCTTTAGAGTGACAAAACTGGAGTTCCAGACCGCACTAGAGAAAGGTTGGTGCCCATGGTGCCCCTGGAAGGCTTGAAAGTATGGTGCCGTCTGCGGTAAACATCCATGTGAGTCCTGATGGGATCAGGCCAGTTAGAATCCCACGGGAAGGGGACATGCCATTTAGGACGCGGTCTTCTCTTCCTAGTTGGGAGTTTAGGGGACCACTGGCTATTGTTCTATCCTCTTCACTGTGTGATGGTGGTGGGAGGGTTAGGGATGCAGGAGAGTACAACACCTCAGGGCAAACAAGGGGCTGTATCCAGGGACTGTATCTAGCTTCCCAAGTGGTGTCATCGAGCATCCTTATTCAGATTTACTTTTCATCCGGTTGTATGCACACTAGTGCCTAAGGAGCATTCGCTCTCTTTTACTTACTTGATTTCACTTTGGTTCCTACCATCAACAAGGCTAAGGCAAATGCTAGAACAGAAGACCCATACTCGAAGGCCTGGTGCCGCCTTAGTTCTCACCTATGTCTGCGTGCTTTCCGACAGATTAGCTTGTCACTGGTTCCAAGTGGATTCACTTCATGCAGTATGCAGGGCGCTCTCTGCAAATGGATGGCTGATGGGGAGAGCAGGTGGAGTCCGAGGTGCAGCCTGGGATGCGCTTGTCAGGGGATATGGCCCCGGTACTGCAGTTCCAGGAAGCAGTGGCTTTTGCTCACTCATATGAAAGTGGTTGACAAGCTACCGAAGAAGACTAGAAGCAGAAACTCGAAATTCGAGTCTAGTTATAATCAAGGGCAAGAAACTGAGTCTTTCAACTGAGGTCAGACAGAAAGTATTCTCTGGGTCAAGTCAGGACCCCTGTTGAACTCTATTCATTGGGAATAATACACCTTCTTGAATTTTAGCTTAAATTTGGATAACTGTTTCTTAACATGCCTTCCTAAATATTACAATAAGCTATAACGCTGACACAAAGAGGTATTAGGTATGCAAAAATTTGTCTGTTATAGATAATTGAATTAATGGTAGTAAACAACGGGAAGTCTCTTAGAATAGTTGCAGAAAATGTCAGGGCCAGGAAAGGTGGGCATGATTGACTCCTACACTGAGAACTATCAGTTAATGTCCTACAATGATCTATCTAAAGTTTCTAGATGACTTTCACTAGAAACTGTTTATATTAATCTAGAAGTAGTTAATTTAGGGAGAAATGAAATCTAAATGGTATTTAAAAAAAGAATGACAGTGCTATTATTTCATATTCCTCAACCTTTTACAGGACACCCCAGCAAAGCTAAGAGTTCTAAGAGCATAAGCCTGATTTAAAAGGAGCGACGGATTACTCTGCTGTCACATAGTTACCAGAAGAATCTGTACATCTGGAATGAGAAGAAACCTTGAAACAATTACCTAGTTTAAATGACATATATTTTTCTTTAGTTTGACATCTTAATGTAACATATCTTTCTCATTTATACTTTATGTGATATTTAAGATTAATGATAAATGAGTTCTAGTTTCCTTCAGGTTTTATTATTATAGATACTATAGAATGTTGGTATTTCATGTGCTTTGAATATATTTTAAAGATAATCATCAGTGCAAAATGGGCTTAAACTCATAACTGTTGCTTTAGGAAGACATAAGGGAAGGGGGTATATGATTTGCTATCTTACAGAGAGGAAATAGATATAAAAGATATAAAAGTCAGTCAGAGAAAGACAGATATCATATGTTCTCATTCATATGCGGATCTTGAGAAACTTAACAGAAGACCATGGGGGAAGGGAAGGGGAAAAAACAAACAGAGGGGGAGGGAGGAAAACCATAAGAGACTCTTAAATACAGAGGACAAACTGAGAATGGATGGGGGCGGGGGGGCGGTGCAAGAGAGGGGAAAATGGGTGATGGACATTGAGGAGGGCACTTGTTGGGATGAGCACTGGGTGTTGTATGGAAATGATGAACCACAGGAATCTATCCCCAAAACAAAGAGAACACTGTACACGCTGTATGTTAGCCAATTTGACAGTAAATTATAAATACATACATACATACATACATACATACATACATAAAGGTAAAAGTACATGAAAGCAACTATTGGTAAAAAATAATTACCAGGAGTGCAAAGGCACCAAGTCAGAATGTAAGAAAAAGAACTTCAGCAGAGAGAGACACTGGACACAAAGGAATAACCATGACCTATGCTTTCTGTTGATTCAGGTCCCATATTGATGACAAGGATTAGATGTCATCTCCCTCCCCCTGAAATATCTTTGTCAAACTATAATCCTGCCTTGAGCCCTCTATGTGCTAGTCAATTATACACTTTCTAAATGTCTGTCCAAAGTATGGGTGCATTCAGAGTTTCTATTAATTTTCACAATTTGGCAGTTGATATATTTTCAGAAAATCATTCCACTGAGACTTCAAGATGTATTAACAAACAGTTGTTTATCATCTATTACAGGTCTTCTAAGATCTCCTTCCTTCCCTGCAATCTCGTGGAGTCTAAAAATAGACCAGTTGTGCAGACATGTTAAAATAAGTGAATTTTGTTCCTTCATCTGTAATCTGACTTTCAACAAATGTCATTCATCCATAATGCAACACTTGAAATTGCTGCTAAATTCATATTTTATGAAATAAAGCATAAAGAAATCCATAGGAACATGTCCTGGTAATTTATGGGGCCTCACTCTTCAGAAACCCAATACACATCACGTGAACTGAGAGAAGTCTGCCCCTAATTTTTTTTTCTCCTCCTAAAATTCTAGTAGTATTAGAAGCACAGAATTAAAATTAAAAAATTTACATTGTATGATACTTATCGACTTTATTTTCCTGGCTATGCAGGTTTATTTTATTTTTTTCTAATTTTTCACGTGGGGATCTCTTTGGGGTTAACGCTCAATCACCTGTGTCACAGGAAGACATTTTATTTTAGACAAAAACTTCTTAATTGTGCCTGAAATCTTCTTTATATACTGTAACATGGATGGAAAAGCTTGTAGAAATTTCTAAATTACTGTAAAATACGCATGAATCTTCTCTTTACTTTCAGGAGGTATTCTTGCCAGTTCCAACCCCACTTGCCATTTTGGGCACTTGTGAGATTTTTAAAAGGAGGTATTGGAAGAGGTGAGTCCTTAGTGTTTTCATTCATGTTAAGATCTTCCCAGAAGTTCCCATCCTTTGATCTTAAAGAGAATTAATTGGTGTAAAATATAAAATATATTATATATATATTCTTTATGTACTATATATATTCTTAGGAGAATCCATGAAGTCATTTTAAGGAAGGCAAATGAAAAGTCTACCTAAAAATATAAATAAATACTTCCCTTTATTTATTTGGGGGTCACCTAGTTGGCTCAGTTGGTAGAACATGCGACTCTTGATCTCAGAATCATGAGTCCAAGCCCCACATTGGGTGTAAAGCCTATTGAAAAAAGAAAAAAAACAAATAATTCAAGGAAGACAAATGAAACAGAACTGAACAATCACCATAGATTAAATTTATGGCATGCATTCCTGAGATTCTTGTAGTCTCTTTTACTAAAAATATAAAATATATAAAAACTTTAAACATATACATAAGAAAAAACACTCTGCTCCTTTTCAGATTCTCTTATTCATTAAAATGTGGAAACTGTTGTTTCAAGAATGTTCTAAAGTTTTACAAAGGAGTAAAGCAACACTTCTGGAAGAGAGTGTGTTATCTCTGGACAATCTGCCTTAATTCCAACTTGATAAAATGAGTAACTCATGAAAATGTAAAAAGCTGGGTTGTATCCACAACCCAATGCATGAGCTGACTTTCTTAAGAAAAAACCTTCAGAGGGGCATCTGGGTGGCTCAGTTTAAGCGGCCAACTCCTGATTTCGGCTCAGGTCGTGAGCTCACAGTTCCTGAGACTGAGCCCCTTGTGAGATGGATCCCGGTGTCAGGATCTGGGCTGACAGGAAGAAGCCTGCTTGGGATTCCCTCTCTCTCTTCTCTACCTCACCCCCCCCCCCCCGAAATAAATAAATAAACTTAAAAAAAAGAAGAAAAAAACCTTTAGAGACACCAAAAATATCTTTTTCCTTTATTACTAGATATTTGTTTCAGGAGTGATCAGAGAGCATTTATTACCTTATTATCAGAGATAATGCTTATAATGTTTGTAGATAGTAATAATGCCCACAGTAGATAGATGGATGGATAGATAGATAGATAGATAGGTATCATATTTTGTTAAGAATTGTTTTGGGCTGCCTGGGTGGCTCAGTCGGTCGAGCGTCCGACTTTGGCTCAGGTCATGATCTCGCGGTCGTGAGTTCGAGCCCCGCGTGGGGCTCTGTGCTGACAGAGCCTGGAGCCTGCTTCGGATTCTGTGTCTCCCTCTCTCTCTGCCCTCCCCCGCTCATGCTCTGTCTCTCTCTCTCTGTCAAAAATAAATAAAACATTAAAAAAATTAAAAAAAAGAATTGTTTTAAATTTTAGCATTTAAAAATTATATTAGTAACAGCAATTTAGACTTCACACTGTTTTCTTGTTTTTTTTACTTCCGTTTTTAAAATTAACATTTTCGTACCATATTCAGTTATTTCAAACATCTTTGGTCGACTAAAATACTCCTTTAAGTAATGGTTTTCAAAAAAAAATATGTATGTGTAAGAGCTGTATGTATGTATGTATGTATGGTAATTTTTCAGGGAATTTCAGCATGAATGAGATGCTTGCCTAGATGTTAAGTGCTGTAACCAGTCTTTTCCCCTTGGAAATCCTAATATATTAACTTCTTTAAACTCACAAAGAAAAACTCAGATTTTATTTATGCATTTGAGTGTCTATATTTTCCTTGCTGAATGTTTCCAAGATATGTTTTTCCTTGAAAGACAAATATCCATTCAGTTATGTTTAGACATCTGTACATTTTTTTTCATAATTGGTGATCTTTTACAATTTACAGATTCCCTCTTCTGGTAAAAATCAACACCAACCAAAATACTTCCCTAATAATCTGTAACAAAAAGAAACGAAGGAACCAGAAATGGAAAGTAATCCAGTTGAGGAGTACGTGATAACCATTTTGAATTTGGATGTTATAATAGGAAGAAGTAAACCGGGCTTCGTAGTCTGTTAAAGCTCCAGTTAGCCCAGAGGTTCCAGACGTGCCAAAAGGAGGTCAGTTAATGGAGGCATTTACCAAACAAAGGTAAGCTAAGCAGAGACACCTCTCCAGTAGCTATCAGAATGTTCTCAAACATGTAACATATTTTTTTTTTCCTCCATTCCCCACTCTGGTCATTCTCAGTATAATTTTGTATTAAGAAATGCATGGATTATGTTGCAAGTAAAAAGCTTATTAAAGTTCTCTTTTTTTAGAGTCTATTTATTTATTTTGAGAGATAGAGTGTATGTGTCTCTATCAGTGCAAAGCCTGACAGGGAGCTCATATCCATAGACCATGAGGATCATGACCTGAGCCGAAATCAAAAGCCAGTCCTTCAACCGACTGAGCCACCCAGGTGCCCCTTTACTGAAATTCTTATAAGCAGTGAAACTCAGACTCCAACCTAATTCACACAGTACAATAACAAACAAGACTGAAAATAAGATTTTGTATGAAACAATTTTATTAAGTTTTCAATTCTGAGAAGGATTTTTCCGGATAAAACCTTAGGTGAAATAACTTCAGTTATAGCTATTTTTGTGAATCTCTGAAGTTAGGCTTTTATGTTGTGTATATACTGATATATTTCCTTAAGCCTATCAAAAAGCATCACTAAATACCTTTGAACTTTCTTGTTGTGTAATCAACAAATCTAAGGCCACACAGTAAGGGGCAAATACTAAGGCAAAGATCTTTACAATTATCTGGAGATAAGTGTAAGGAATACAGTGTGCATTCGCTAATGCCTGCAATATTTCAGAATTTTATCTTACCACCCTTTATTATGACATCAAAATCTGAAGACAGGAAACAAGGACAGGAAAACTTGTCTTCTTGAGATTTTATCTGCAGTCCCAGTGATGTGGAATATATCTCATTTCTCTAACCCCACAAAATTCACCTCAGAGAGTGATATTCTCTACTAATAGTAAACAGAAATAGTAAATAGAAATAGTAAATAGAAATTCCAAGGTGTGGCTCCATAAGCATTCTGCCATTAGCAGACCATAATAGTCCTGTTCCCACATGTGAAGTTCGACTCCTGCTCCTCAACAGAGGACCATTTATACCTGATTAAATAAGATGTGTCTTTATATACAACATATTACAGACTGGTTTGCATAGCAGTTTTGTCCATTCATAGCCTGGTGGAAAATGAGACTGATTCCTATTAAAACTATAGGCAAGGGGCACCTGGGTGGCTCAGTCGGTTAAGTGTCGGACTTTGGCTCAGGTCATGATCTCACGGTTCATGGGTTCGAGCTCTGCATTGGGCTCTGTGCTGACAGCTCAGAGCCTGGAGCCTGCTTTGAATTCTCTCCCTCTTTCATTGTCCCTCCCCCACTCATGCACGCACGCACACGCACTCTCTCTCTCTCAAAAATATATACACATAAAAAAACTATATGCAAAATATAGGGGTGTTGTCATAACACGTAATATAATACCTAGCCATCATCCCAGGTAGTTCTGTTTCTTAAAACGTCAATCGTTATAATTCAAATTCTTGTGTGACAATCATAGACTGCACCCACCTTAAAATTTTAATTAAATTATTTACAGATAATTATTAAAACTAGAAAAATTCAAGCTTAGAGTCCCTTGTTAAAGACGAGTTGTAATTTCTCGAAGTTGAACCTATTGCAAAAGGTACTCTGGGTTACTAGAGTGATCATCTGTAAATTCCCCTGAGGGTTTATTACCTTTCGATAAGTTACAAGAATTCATCTAAGATTACCTACATGATGCTTTCCCTCAAAGTGGATTCTGTAGGAATGTGCTTGTGTGAGTTTTCTATACCATGCAGCAGACTAGCATAAATTTAGGAGCTTAAAACAACACATCGTTATTACCTCAGCTTCTGTGGGTCAGAAGTCCAGACACTGCTTAGGTTTAACAAGGCTGGAGGTGATGTGGCAGCCTGGCTGGGATTTCATCATGGACTCAAACAGAGGAAGATCTGTTTCCAAACTCCTTCCAGGGCACTTGCAGCTTCAAAACCAGCAAGGTGACTGTGCACACACACACCCACGGAGGCTCTGGCAAAATGAGCCCTATCCTGTGTGTGCATGTACACATAATCCTGTACAGCCTCATCTCCCTTGCTGTGGGGTGTAAACAAGTCAGAGGTCCAACCTGAACACAAGCAGAGAGGATCATAAAAAAGCATGAGTGTGAGAAGGTGAGAATGTGAGTCGCCTTAAGTCTATGCACTGCAGTGTTTTCCTATGGAGAAATCACCCTGGGAACTGTATTTCTTGGCTTTTTTTTTTTAAGTTTATTTCTTTACTTTTGAGAAGGAGAGCGTGAGCAGGGGAAGGACAGAGAGAGAGAGAGAGACAGAGACAGAGACAGAGAGAGAATCCCAAGTAGGCTCTGCACTGTCAGCACAAAGCCCGAGATGGGGCTTGATCTCACAAAACTGTGAGATCACGACCTGAGCTGAAACCAGGAGTCAGACGCTTCACTGACTGAGCCATCCAGGTGCGCCTATTTCTTTGCTTTATAAATTTGCAACCTCTGGTTTGTCATGCTATTCTTCCAATAAAATTACAGAGGTCAGTTAGAGCACCGCACCATTCAAAGGACTTGTTCTGGCTTGTATAATTATGATTTACTCACTCGAGGATTAGGGACAGAGCAACAAGTGCTCTGAACAAAGTGCCACAGAAAATAGTACATAATAAAATAGGGAAAGATGTCCTTCATAGCTTGTCATAGGTTCTGATAATCTTATGCATGTAAAATATTGAAATAATACTGGTAGAAAAGGTATTTGCCAATCTCCGAGGGGAATTAATTAACCAATTGGTTATTCTAATAATTAAATATGTTAATACATTATAAAATTAATCCAATGTAATTATTAATTATCACCAGAAGTAAGCATATATCTTTGCTTTGTTATCGGTACGATTTTCAGATTTTAATAATATAATTATGTTAACATAAACTGTGTTGGTCTTTAATGCCAACCTAAAATTAATTGCTAAGATCCCTAATTAATTTTGAAAGATTAAAGGTATTTAATAAGTGACGTTATTCACATTTAATGGAAGTAATAACATATGTGATCACCAAATTGCTATACGAAATATTTGAAGTTAAAATTAATTAGGCTTTCTATGAGAAAATTAACCCAAGTCTCACATAAACTTAATATCATGGTTTCATTACATTTCAGACTGAGAGAAAAATCAAGGCAAGATTATATAGCTATCCCTTAAACAGAAACAAATAGGGGTGCCTGGGTGGCTCAGTCCGTTGAGCGTCCCACTTCGTCTCAGGTCATGATCTCGCAGTCTGTGGGTTCGAGCCCCGTGTCGGGCTCTGTGCTGACAGCTCAGAGCCTGGAGCCTGCTTCAGATTCTGTGTCTCCTTCTCTCTCTGCCCCTCCCTTGCTCATACTCTGTCTCTCTCTCTCTCTCTCTCTCTCTCTCTCTGTCAAAAATAAATAAACATTAAAAAAAAACAGAAACAAATAAATTGATCTAATAAGTCCAAGGATTTATCTTAATTTGGTATATTCACTAACATGGATCTGAATGTAATTCTGCATGCATTTACATTAAAGTCTTCAAATATATTTATAAATCTCTACTGAAATGTTCTTACTACTTTTTTAAGGATAAGTAATTGCTAGCAGCTAGACTGAGAAATTTTGCATTTCTTTGCTTCATATAATAAAGTTAGCAATTAGCCTTAACCAATTCATATCTTGATTCTCTGAGATTAGTCTACTACTAGAGGGGACTTTTTCTTAAAAATTCTGTCTTCTTTTGGACTAGATATTGTTCACTGTTTAATGTTATGTCCTTTGTAGGATTGTTGGTTATACCTTATTGTTTTGTGTTTATAGAGATTGCTTTAGGGTTTACAGTAGCCACTGGTTCCATATGTAGGGAGCTTGGAGATTATCCCTCTGTCCTGAAAGTAAAAACCCAAACAGACTGAAAAATCAAAACTCCTCGTGGATCCCTAACGAAGGAGGGGACAGAGGGCAAGCCCCTTCCATAGGCACTATCTGCTTATTCCATGTTTGATCTATCTCATTGAGGACCTCAGCTTTTCCTGAGATTCCTTATCTTACAGAGTGACTCAAACTTGCATTTCTCCATGGTCTGACTCCACAGTGAGCCTGCCTTTTATGGTTGCCAAATGTCTTGAAGGCAACAAAGAAAGGCTCCACCCCAGAGAATACCTGTGCCCTCTACTCCACATCGTTTCACAGCGGCCCAGTTTATCTTTGGTGATTTGAATCAATCACCCCATCCAGGAAAGGAATTTCCCTCTTTCTTTGCATGCAAAGCCTGGAGGCTGTCTCAGCTTCTATTTCAGTGGAGCCATTGTTGGCTCCCTTGGCAGAAACATCCCCGCCCCCCTTGGTGGTGAGAACCTCCAAACCAGCAGAGCTCAAAGTTGTAAACAAAACCCAGCAATTCCATGAATGGATTATTAGATAGATGAATGACAGGAAACTGTCCACCTTCCCTTTCTTGATTTCCAGACCCGTGTACCCTGGCTATGGGGGAAATAAACTGGTCATTTTTAAGGTAAGAACAAATCTGCCCTGTGAACTCAAGTTCCCACCTATTGGGCACGCTTCTTACCATGGTTGTAGCTACTGAGGTACCTGTGTAAAAATAAAGACCTCATGGGGCACTTGGGTGGCTAGGTTGATTTCAGCTCAGGTCATGATCTCATGGTTCGTGAGTTCGAGCCCCGCGTGGGACTCTGTGCAGACAGCACAGAGCCTGCTTGGGATTCTCTCTCTCCCTCTCTCTCTTGGCCCCTCCCCCACTTGTGCTCTCTCTCTCTCTCTCTCTCTCTCTCTCCACCCCCCTCTCTCTCAAAATAAATAAGCTTAAGAAATAAAAAGTAAAGACGTCTTCAGGAAATAATTTGAAACCTGCTGCTCTAGGAGGCTTATAAACTGACAGAACATCATTTCTTCTGTTTCCCAACCTATGTCATAATGGTGTTTTCAGATGACCATTCTGCTCAACCACCAGTTCAGCCTGCAAAAGAGAAATGTAGTTTACAGAGTCCCATCCTCAGCATAATAGAATAAAGCAGAACACAGAATAGTGATTTGGAATCAAGAGACAATAGTTTATTAACCACCATTACGGTCCTGAAGGAAAGATAGGGTACAGACACCGTATGCTTATGGATCACAAGTCTCTTGGATTTTCTAAGGGTTATGATATTAGAAAGTTATGATATTAGAAAGGCAATGCAGCAATTTCATTTTTAAAACATCACTGTGGCTATGGAACATTGTTTTTTAAAATTTTTTTTTCAACGTTTTTTATTTATTTTTGGGACAGAGAGAGACAGAGCATGAACGGGGGAGGGGCAGAGAGAGAGGGAGACACAGAATCGGAAGCAGGCTCCAGGCTCCGAGCCATCAGCCCAGAGCCTGACGCGGGGCTCGAACTCACGGACCGCGAGATCATGACCTGGCTGAAGTCGGACGCTTAACCGACTGCGCCACCCAGGCGCCCTGGAACATTGTTTTTAAATACCTCATTAAAAGAATTCCCCAAAATAAAATGCGGTATGAGTAGATTGACTCTACTTTAAATTATGAGCTGGAGCTCTGTCCATGTCCTACTATATCAGCCGTGCCTGGAGACATTTATGCAGTTGGTAGCTGTCTGCAGAAAAAAGTTGGAAAATTCTTGTTCGAGCAAGTAATTGAAAGTGTAAGTTTGACCCTGTGCATAGACTGGACATTGGTCTGAGGACAATACTGGCATTGGGGCTTCAATAATCATTACAGGGTTAACATTTCTGAAATACTGCTTGTACAAATGCAAAGCCCAAATTTATTCTTTTGAAGGTTGTTCTCCTTTTTTTCCCCATAAATTATTCCAAAAGTGCATATTGTTGAGGCTCCGATAAGAAACAAGATAATCTTAGGCAATGGAATTTTCCTCCAAGTGTCAATGAAGCAAAACAGTCAAAATTACATGGGCATGGGGAGTTTTTCATTATGGCTCATTTTGACAATTTCTATTGATTATCACAATCAAACTACCTCTCTAGGAGCCTCTCTGGGAGATTGATTCAGTGTCTGGAGTTGTGCCCAGGCTTTGGTATTTTCAAAAGCTCCACAGAAGATCCTGGATATCAGCCACATTTGGGAACAACATATCTGAATGTCTCTAGGAAGGACTTTAATGAGAGCAAATTTATGGCAGCGCCTTACAGTTGAACTAACTGGTCGATGAAAGGGTTGTGGCATATTATTACAAGAAAGATAATGCCGCAATTATTTTAAAGAGTGAATTTTTTTTTTTTTTTACCAAACTAAGGATCAAAGAAAGGACTATTTAATTAACAATAATGTTCATCCAGCCAATCACCAGCATATCTAGAAGAGGCCCCGCTGCACTTAGAAGGTACTGGAATCTTTGCGTGTCATGGCTTGTTGTTTGTGAGTACATGCGTCTATGACAAGCATCCTCTATGAATTGAGCTTGCCAGAGACTTCCAGGACCCAGAAGACCTATCTGACATCTGCAGATCAGAGTGAGAAATTATCAAGTCTCCAGTTTCATCACTGTGAAATGACCTCTTTCTGTGACCTATACCATTTCTCTTTGGTTGCCCAGGCAATTCAGCTGCCAGGTTTTGTCATTAACAAACTTCATTCCGGGCCTTTCAGTGGAAATTTAGATAACAAGGATAGTCATTAAATGGTGTTTAGATGCATTTTCCCCCCAATTAGCAATTCAGCTCGATGAATCTGTCAACACAAAGCCTTGCATGTATGTGCATTTTTTACTGCTTATTTCGAATGGGTGTTCATTAAGCTCTTAATCACATTTATTTACTTAGTTATTTAGTTAGTTGCCACAATCTTTTATATATACATAGAATACATATATACGTATTATTGCTTACAGAGCACCCACCCAAAGCATCATACAAAATATTAATTTCGCATGCTCTAAACTGTCGTGGGAAGGTGAGAAATATTCAGAGGGTGTGAAGAACTATGGATCGTATTCATACCAACACGGAATCAAAGAGAACAGACTGAATTTATTTCCTTCCTTTGGGTTGAGATGATGCCTTTGGGAATAGGAAATCGGGAATCGGAGTCTAAAATAACAAGATAATAACAGCAAAATAACCAGAGGCAGCGGCAACAGCAGCATTAACATTCATCATCACAATTAACATTATCATTGAAGCTTCTATTTAATAAGAATCTAAAACGTGAGGCAGTGTTAACACTTTACATTCTTTTTAAATTTTAATTATATTTAATCATCCCATTGGCTCCATAAAGTAAATATTATGATCCTCATTTAACAAATGGAACATTGGGAAGTTAAGAAGTTTGCCTCAGGCGACACAGCTAGAAAGGGATGCAGTTAGGATCCCAATCCAAGCTTTTATGAAACTAAGTTAGACCTGAAGATGCCTGTGCTTGGCTGACACAGTATTGGAATGTTTTGTTTTATGTGAACGTGTCCAGGGGCACACTGATTCTCCTGTCTTTTTCTTCCTTTATTCCTCCTTCAATTGTTTAGTTTTGGGTTAAGTGCATATTTTACACTGTTGATTTTAATTCTTCTTCTCATTTTTTTGCTCACTTATTAACTATAGGGGTTTTTTTTTAAATATTTTTTAACGTTTATTTATTTTTGAGACAGGGAGAGACAGCATGAATGGGGGAGGGTCAGAGAGAGAGGGAGACATAGAATCTGAAACAGGCTCCAGGCTCTGAGCTGTCAGCACAGAGCCTGACGCGGGGCTCAAACTCACGGACCGCGAGATCATAACCTGAGCCGAAGTCGGACGCTTAACCGACTGAGCCACCCAGGCGCCCCTTAACTATAGGGTTTTAAGTTCTTTTCTCAGTGGTTGCTCCAAAGATTACAATATGCATTTTAATGGATCATAATCTATTTCAGAATAATACTAATGCTGCCAACAAATACAAATTTTGCTTCAAAACAGCCTCATTCCCCCGCCCTCTTATGCCATGATGGTCATATACATCTATTTGTAAGTACAAAAATCTGTAGTAGTGCCGTAATTATTGTCTTAAGCAATCTTATGTGTCTTTCAAGTAGCTAAAAAAAGAAATGAAAAATATATCTGTTCAGTCTTTTATGTTTACCCCCAAGTTGACAATTTCAGGTGTTCTTCATTTCTCCCTGTGTGTTTTAGTCGCCGACTGAAATTGTTTCTTTTTAGCTCGAAGACTTTCCTTTAGTGTATCTCGTAAGGCATGTCCCTGGCAACAGATCTCCTCGGGATCTGTTTTTCTGGGAACATCTTCATTTGCTTTCATTGAAAAAAAAAAAATTTATGGAGGCATATTTTATGTATCATATAATTCAATGATTTCAAGTACACGATTCAAAGTTTTTAAAATAAATGTATCAAGTTGTGTATCTGTTACCAGAAAACAATTTTAGAACATTTTCATCATCCCAATAAGATCTCTTAGGTCCATGAATTATCTCACCCCTTCCACCCCCAACTCCAGGCAAACACTAATCTGCTCTCTGTCTTCACAGAATTTATTCCTCTGGACTATTCATAAAAAATAGAATCATGCAAAAATTGTTTTCCTGTCTCTGACCTCCTTCACCCAATGCAAAGCTTGTGAGGTTCATCTATGTCACATACATACAGCAGCGGTTTCTCCTCCTTCTCCCAATACTAGACATCATTCTCCTGCAAGGAGACACCACACACTGTCCATCAATCTGGCCCGTAGACACCGACCTAGGTCATTCCCAACTCCTGGCCACCATGAATACAGCCACTAAGAATATGAATACACAGATTTTTATATGGATTTGTATTTTAATTTCTCTGGGTAAACATACACAGAAGTGAAGTTGCTGGGCTGAGTTCTTTCTCTAGGTTCTAGAGGAAAATCTCCTTGCCTCTTTCAGCCTTCGGAGCCTGCTATTGGTTCATGGTCCTCCTCCATCATCTTCCAAGTCAGAAGTGGCAGGTTGACTTCTTTTCATATCACCTTATTCTGACTTCCTCTTCTGTCTCCCTCTTCCACCTTTTAAAAAAAGGTTTTGTTTTACTTTTTGAGAGAACGCGAGTCGGGGAGGGTCACAGAGAGAGGGTGACAGAGAATCTGAAACGTGCTCTGCGCCGACAGCAGCGAGCCGGATGTGGGGCTTGAACTCACTAACGAGGAGACCACGACATTGGCTGAAGTCGGGCGCTCAACCTACTGAGCCACCCAGGTGCCCCTCCGTCTTCCACTTTTAAGGACTTTGAGATTATGTAAACTCCCTGGATTATATCTAGGATATCCTTATTTAAGATCAACTGATTGGCAAACTCAACTCCATCTGCAACCTTGGTTCTGGTTTTCAATGCAATGTAACATACGAGGTTTCAAGGAGTGGTTCATGGACGTCAAATAGGGCCATTGTTCTAGATTCCTTTTTCCTTCAGCACTTTGAACATGTTACCCTCCTGTCTTCTCGTCTCTATTGTTTCTGATGATAAGTTGGGCATTAATCATATAGATGAGGTCCTATCTGTAAATGAATCATTTATTTCTTCTTTTATTGCCTTCAAGATTTTCACCTGGTTCTTGGATTTCAGCGGTGTGGTTGTGATAAGTCCAGAGGTACATGTCTGTGCTCATTCAACTCCGGATTTATTGATTTCCATGGAACCATAGACTAATGTTTTTATCAACTTTGGAAAGTCTTAACCCATTATTCTTCAAGTATTTTTTCACTTTCTCCTCTCTTTTTGGATCTCCCATTACATCCATGTTGGCAAGCTTAATATTACCCTACAGATCTATGAAGTTCTGGTTATTTTCTTCAATATCTTTCTTTGAGATCTGCAGATTGGATAATTTCACTTCTCTCTTCTTTCAAACCAAATCTACCATTGAGCCCCTCTAGTAAATTTTTCATTTTGATTATTGTAATTTGCAAATCCATAATTTCCATTTCCTGTTTTTTGTATCCTGGTAATCTCCTCCTTGAGAATCTCTATTCATTTACTGTGACTTTGTGTTCCTTTAATTCTTTATACGTGATTTCTTGAATTCTTTGGACATGTCTAAAATGAGTGTTTGAAATATTTTTGTCTGTGAAATCCAACACCTGAGGATATGAAAATATAGCTTGTGTCGATTTTTTCCCTTAATATTGGTCGCACTCTCCTGTTTCTTTTAATTTTTTAACTTATTGTTGAAAACTGGACATTTTTGACAATGTTGCAATTCTAGTAGCTTATCTTTTTTTCCCAAAGGCTCTTTGATGTTCTTCCTGAGTTTTGTTTTTTTCCTTTGTTTTCGCTTCTTGATTTACATGTTTCCTTTGATTTGTGTGTTTCTTTGGTTTCCATGCCTGTGCTAAATCTGTGACATATGTCTCTACTGTGATGTGCAGCCACTAATATTATATCTTTTCAAGTTGTTTCTTAAAAAAACAAAAAAGCTGCTTTAGGAGTGCCTGGATAGCTCAGTCAGTATAGCATGCAACTCTTGATCTCTGGGTTGTAAGTTCAAGCCCCACATTGGATGGAGAGATTACTTTAGAACAATAAATTAAAATCTCTAAAACATACAGTCTTGTTTTTAATTTTTGGCCTTGATTCTTAGGAGCCACTGTTGTTAGTATCTGTGTGACTAACTTGCCATCTAACAACTGGCCAGAGATTATGCTCAACCAATTCAAACCAGTAAGATGTCCTTCTTCTGTTGATAGACCTATATGTTGGTAGAAGAGATCATTAAAAATTCAAACCATTTTCAAGTCTTCCCTAGGTTTTACTTGGCTGGTTTGTGCTGGTATCCTGGGCACCTGCATGCAAAACCTGCCAGGAACTCCTTTCCCTAACCGCAACTCAGGATCAATATGATGTTGGCCCTCCCTGCTCACCTACATCTGAAATCATCACTTCAACCAACTGTGTTTCTGGCCTTTCATCACTAATACGCAAAAATAAGTGGCCTTCCTTCAGCAATGGCAGTGAAACTAGTATGTCTTATGGCCTGCCTCATTCTGGCATGTATTCTATGTAGACTAAACTGGGGGAATGAGACAAGCCTCAGGATAAGACACCTCAGATTCTGACTGTCTTTTCCTGAACATCAGCCATTTTTCATGGGTAAATGCTTTTTAGATCGGTGTATACTTTTGGTCAGTTTCCAGGGTTCTGAAATGATAATTTATGCCTATTCTCGGGGAACATGATTTGCCAATTTTCTCACTTGGCCACAGTCATCAAAAAATTTGTAAACATTTTAATTACACAATTAACATAATTGAACACATAATAAGATTGCAGGGAATAAAAATATATAATCTTGTAAAGAGATGCATATAAATCATTTGATAATTGATATCAGTGATAATAACTATCACTCTTTTATGACTTCAAAAATGACTCCAAACAAATTAGTAACATGAAACTCCTTGCCTGATACATATGGAAAACCTACAAAAAAAAATTAAGTGTAATCACTATGACAGGATCACTTTAAACTTATTCTGAAAACCTTGGCTAATAGAAATGAAATAAGAAGGGTAAAAAGTTTAAAATTTTGAGGGGGAAAGAATAAACTGTTCTTATCTCAAGAGAGTGTGACTCCCTACAAAGAAAATCCAACAGACTTGGGAAAAAAGTCCTTAGAACTTGTAACAGATTTTCGGATACAGGTTTGCTAGATATAGGTTTGCCATTTTGTTATTGATATAGATATAGATCTCTTGGATTCCCTTATTAACAAAAATTCTTCTAATAGGTAAATCTTTTAGGTTTAAAAGCAAAAGTTTAGGGGCGCCTGGGTGGCCCAGTCTGTTAAATGTCCAACTTTGACTCAGGTCATGATCTCGCGGTTTGTGAGTTCGAGCCCCGCGTTGGGCTCTGAGCGGACAGCTCAGAGCCTGGAGCCTGCTTCGGATTCTGTGTCTCCCTCTCTCTCTGCCCCTCCCCTGCTCACGCTCTGTCTCTCTCTCTCTCAAAATTAAATAAACAAACAAACAAAAGCAAAACTTTAATACCTTTAGGACAAACATTATGAGATGATCTCCATGACAGTAGGTTAGGGAAGTTTCTCTTGTCTCAAATTTTAAAAGCACAGATCGCAAAGGAAAAATATCTACATTATAATGGAAGACAAAGGCATTACAACCCATGTTTTTCAATGGTATACATTGATGCAGAACTGATATAAATCAATATTACCTTTCCTTCTTCATTTAATTATATTTTTAAATGTAGGTTTCTCTCTAGTCTCCATAAAAAAAGAGTAATCAAAGCAAAAGTCATTGTATGGTCACCTACCAAACTGGTACTCATTGTTTACTTTCAATTCTAAATAGAAAAAAAGAAAGAAATGAAAAGAAATAATGACAAAAATAGAGATACTTTGAAAATACTGAAACATTCAAAAACCTAACAACAGTGTCAAGGATTCCTTAAGGTCCACAGATCTTGGTCACAAAATAAAAAGTTGTTTGGGATTTTTTACTAATTGTATTTAAAATTTTTCTTTAAAAATTCACACCAAGCATCAAAAAATTAATCACTACTGTAACTTTTAATGTATTTCAAAAAAAAAACTTCTATGGGAAATGTCACTTTTGGTATTTTTACAGAATAGATTATAAATGCAAAGTTTCTAGTGTGTTTAAAATAGTTTAGAACTTATTTTTGTTCTCAAAATAATACTAGGTAATATAAACTTGCCCAAGAAAAATTCTATTCTATACTAATATAGTTTTGACAAATTGATCTATTCCTTAAATATCATAGAGAAAATGAGACAGTTGTCTATAATAAGAAAATAAAGCTTTCTTCTAAAACTCAGCATACATGACACAGGCAGACTAAAAATGTATCCCCAGCTTTTGCTCTGTAACTGAAAAGAGTAATTGAGAGAAAATACTGCATACAAACCAATTATACACTTTCCTAAGATACATTTTTAAAAAGCTAAGACCCATCTGTCCTAACATCTGCAAAATCCTTATAATTAAAAGGGAAGGAAATAAACATAGTGGAAATTATTCAAAGATGTTTTTACACTTCACTAAATTTTTATGCTTTAAGTTTGACTATAAGGAGGAGTCTAGAAGAATTATACTTTGTTAAATTGAAATTTTAAAATTTTGTGATCAAAATTGTGAATACCTGATTTTTATCCTGTTTACAATAACTTTTGGATTTTCTCTGTTGCTTATTATAAACTTAATTGTATAATTTTTCATTTCTCTGTGGACCTGAGAAGTCAAACACGGTTGAAATCAGGCAATGTTAGGTCTCTTACTACTGAACTGCCAAATAGAGCTATTTCAGTTGATTTAATGAATCATTAACTTATTCATTAATTGGAAATATATTTTCATGGACAAAAACAGATCTTTCATGTACTATTCTAGGTGCTAGTATGGCAGTGAAGAATACAGCAAGATACCTGCTTATGTAAAGTTTGCTTGATAGTGTTTTTAAAGTTCTACCTCAAGCACAGAAAGAGAAACTCAGACTCCAGAATCATGGCAAATGAAACAGGGACAGCAATCTCTTCTTTCTGTCTTGTAGTGAAGAGGGAAATGATTCTCCTCCTAAGGTATTTTAAGCCATTTAATGAGGTGGGATAGATGGCAGAAGGTGAAGTCATATCTTCACTATCATTGGTGTTAAAAGACTGAGAAACAGGCCAGGGATTTTTGCCCGATTCTGAAACATGAGATGGAGATCCATGTGTATATATTTGTGGATCCTGCATAACATTATTTCATTTTAAGTTTTAGATAAAAGATGCTTATGCAGTTTTTTTTAAATGTTTTAATGTTTATTTATTTTTGAGAGAGAGACAGAGCATGATGGGGGAGGGGCAGAGAGAGGGAGACAGAATCAGAGGCAGGCTCCAGGCTCTGAGCTGTCAAGCACAGAGCCTGACGTGGGACTTGAACCGATGCACGGTGAGATCATAACCCTAGCCGAAGTCGGATGCTTAACTGACTGAGCCACCCAGGCACCCCTGCTTATGCAGTTTTCATATGCACAGGGCCATGTTCTAGGCACACGCAGAATATTCATTCACCCATTTAATCCTCCTACAAACCCCATAAAGTAAATACAATTATTATCACAGTTTTACATATGAAAAAACTCCTGCACAGAGAGAAGTTAAATACTTGGGCTGAGGTCACATAGCTAGACTGTGACAGAGCCAGGATTTGAATCTAAACAGTAAAAGTTTAGAATCCAAGTTCCTGACCACTACAAAAGCTGCCTTTCACATATTCAAGGAGCTCTGTTTCCTAGGATCTCAAGTGGATTTCATGGGAAATGCCGACAGCGCTCCTTTTCTTTAGTTACTAGAAAAGAGCGAGTGGTTCTAATACTGTACTTCAAAATATGCGAAACTGGTAAAGAGAAACAATCTCGAGCAAAACTAATTCTGCAACCTTACATCCTACCTGAAACAAAGTGCGTGTGATTCTTTCTTCTCCAAGCCATGGGAATATGTGTTTAATAGTTTCCTGAGCTTTAACCGGCCTGAACAGCTGTCTAAAACACATTATTTACTTTCAGGAAAGGCAGATTGGGAACTTCCGCAAATACGTCCTTAAAAGTAACAAAAAAACTGACAAAAAAGATTGTCAAAACCAACTCTTGGGTACTCTGAACATTGACCAATGACTTGCAACAATCTCAAAAGCGTTCATTCGAGAAAAATTGCTGAACCCAGGTGAGAACAGCAGAGTTAATGACATTGGAGTCTGACCTAGTCCCATCTCCACGCCCACACCCATCAGGATGGTGATTAGCAAAAATCTGGAAAATAACAAATGTGAGAATTTGTGGAGATTGGAACCCACATCATTGCTGGGGGAGGTGGGAATATAAAATGGGCACCCACTGTGAAAAACAGGTTGGCAATTCATCAACAAGATAAACAGAATTATCATAAGATCCAGCAATTCCGCTGCTAGGTATGTACCTAAAGGAATTGAAAACAGGGACTCAAACAGATACTCGCATGTTCACGTTCATAGCAGCGTTATTGACAGTAGCCCAGAAGTGGAAACAACCCCAGTCCCTCAGATGAATGGATAAACTAAATGTAATACATACAGACAATGGAATATTATTCCACCATAAAAAAAGGAATAAGTTCTCTTTTTTAAAGAAAAAGTTTAGTTATTTATTTTGAGACACAGATAGAACTTGTGGAGGAGCTGCAGAGATAACGGGACAGACAGAATCCCAAGCAGGGATTGCACACGGGGCTCGATCCCATCACCCTAGGATCATGACCTGAGCTGAAATCGAGAGTCGATGCTCAACCAACTGAGCCACCCAGGCGCCCCCCAAAAAAGTAACACGTTATCACACGAAAGAGCCTTAAAGACATTGTGTTAAGTGAAATAAGCCAGACATAAAAGTATGAATAATGTATGACTCCACTTATACATGATACTTAGAATAGGCAGATTCATAGAGACAGAACAAAGACTAGAGGTCAGGAGAGGTCCAGGGGAGGGAGGGTGGAGAATTACTGCTTAATGAGTACAGACTTTCCATTTGGGGTAATGAAAATGTTTGGATAGAGTAGCGATGATTATACAACACGGTGAATATAACCAATGCCGCATATTCATAAACTTAAAAATGGCTAAAATGGTAAACTTTATGTTTCTATTTTACTACAGTTTAAAAAAAAAATACAAAAAGCCCCACCCTCAGGTCTTCTGAGCTTTTCCAGCATCATTCACTCAGTAATGTTTAAAAGCTTGCTTTCTTTCTTTCTTTCTTTCTTTCTTTCTTTCTTTCTTAAATAACTACGGATGCCCTTTGAAGTTATTTACATTTATTTGACCTTTGGAGAAGATAAGATCATAAAGTCTCCATTTTTTATAACCTTTCTCGTACTTAAAATTTATTACAAATATTGCCCTTTCTCTGCCATTCAAAATCAGCACAAAGTGTTTTAATCTCCTCTAAAATATCCTGTATTTTCAATCTCTTTCTTATATAAGAACTTTTCTTGGTCTGTGTTTGAACTTTTCCTAGTTTCTCTCAGGTTGGAGACAAACTAGAAAATGTGCTGCAGGGAGAATGTGACAACCACTAAATATACTGCGGGAGCTAAATTTCTGCTGTATGGAAATCTGACATCCTTCTAATTAAAAAAATATATAAAGTATGTATATGTTTTCCTTTTTTGTCTTTTACTTATAATTTCTAATTCTCAATTTGTTCTTTGTTTCCTATTTCCAGTGCACATTTATTCTTGTTACTGCACAGAATTAGTCTCTCTAAAATTCCATTCTGTAGCATTCTAGTTATTTCTCTAAAGTGTCTTTTAATTTTTAATTCCATCTGGCTAAGTGCTGGTCACCTCCTCAGTGTCTGCCAGGGACTTAATGAAAATGCTCACTAATCCATCTCATAGGTCAGACTTGTCATTTACCTCTCAGGACTCTGGGAGAAATTAATGAGATCATCGTTCCAGTGCTCTTTGAAGACTTGCATTTTAGAAGAGCTATGCCAGAAGTCTCCAACAACTTATACTAAGAAATTCTTCATTGAAAGGTGAATTTTGTGATTTTTAATAAATGTTAAGAGCATTAGGTATACCCAGCTGTTGGAAACTTGAAACATAATACTTGAAGCCCAAAACACTCTTACTGATATAACTACAGATAACATAGGGGCTGGCGAGGAATGTAAATAAAATTATTTAAATCATATAAATAATTCTCCCAAAAGTTTGTATTAACACTTATCATATCTTAGGATAAACAAGATGATACTGAATAATAATACTCAGATCAATATTAATTCATTGTCTAAATATTTAAACATAATACTGTGTAAACATTCTTAGAATGTTTTGCAAACACATACGAAGAAGAGAAAATTATATACGTGGTTGGGGAGCCTGGGTGGCTCAGTCGGTCAAGCATCCAATTTCAGCTCAGGTCATGATCTCTCAGTTTGTGAGTTCGAGCCCCGAGTCGGACTCTGTGCTGACACCTCAGAGCCTGCGCCTGCTTTGGATTCTGTGTCTCCCTCTTTCCTGCCTCTCCCTTTCTCTCTCTCTCTCTCTCTCTCTCAAAAATAAACATTAAAAAAATTTTTAAAGAAAATTATACATGGTTTATAACACAGTTTCATCAACATTTTGCCATCTCGCCTTTGATTCTGTGCCTAAGTGTGTATTTTTAACGATGCTGAATAAATACTACATTTTGAATAGTGTGTGCTAATTTTAAAGGCTTTTTCTCATTGCATCATACGATATAAAAATATTGAACTAAAAGATAAACATGAGAGACATTAACCAGAGTTCTACCACTGTTAATATTTTTATGTCATTCGGGGCACCTGGGTGGCTCAGTCCCTTGAGCGTCTGACTTTGGCTCAGGTCATGATCTTGCAGTTCCAGAGTTCGGGCCCCACCTCCGGCTCTGTGCTGACAGTTCTGGCGGAGCCTGGAGCCTGCTTCTGATTCTGTCTTCATCTCTCTGCCCCTCCCTCGCTTGCACTCTCTCTTTCTCTCAAAAATAAACATTAAAAAAATATTTTTATATCATCCAATAAAAAGCATTTTTATATGGTACAAAATTTTCTATTTGAACATAAGTGTCTATGTTAACAACTTCATTACATAAGAATAAATGCTCATTAGGCAAAAACTGGTAATGAAAACAGGCAGAAAAAAAATATTAGAAATCATCACGAATCCCACCACGCAGGGACATTCTTGCTAATATTTTGGGTTAGAGTTTCTTCATTTCTTCCTAGATGCAAATATGTGTATGTCTGCGTGTAGGATTACAAATACACAGATACAGGCATAGGCTACAGACTGGACTTTGTCTCTTCCCCGAAGTCACACGCTGCTACCTCATCCTCTGTGTCATAATAGTAGGAGGTGGCAGCGTCGGGAGGTGATTGGGTCACAAAAGCAGAGCCTCCTTGAACGGGATCAGCGCCTTTATAAAAGCGACCTCAGAGGGTCCTTCAGCCCTTGTACCCTGCGAGGGCACAGCGACAAGACCCTCAGAAGGAAGCCGGCCCTCACCAGACACCGGATCTGCAGCATCTGGGTCACCTTGACGATGGACTTCCCAGCCTCCAGAGCCGTGAGAAACTAACTTTTGTTGTTCGTAAGTCACCCAGACTGTGGTGCTTTTGTTACGGCAGCCCAAATGGACTAATACAACATAGCTTTACCTAGAGTTATGAAGATAAATATACAGTATTTTATAATCAAGTTTCCATATCAATAAATAAATACAGTCTGAAAGGACCTAAGTTCTGATGTCAGAATGCCTGAATTGTCTCATTACCCTCTGCTGACAGTGTGTCCTGTGTAGTTTTTTGTAAAACCTTATCTGCAAAATGGCAGACAAGATAAAATTATAACACAATGTGTGGTTACATCGCAAGGATGAAATGTAATAATGCATGTATAAAACCTTGAAAGGTGCCATATAGTAAACACTGCATAGTGCTTGCTTCTTTTCATCATTATGATGGTTAAAGAAGCTAAGCTCTATTTGTTAACCATTTGTTCCCGATTTTCCATTACTGTCAATCATCCTGTGACGATTACCTTCATGCTATATATTTGCACAATTTTATCCTTACAATAAGAATGGGAAAAAAAAAACTCCTTAGTTAAAGGGAAGCTACTTTTTAGGATCTTCTGATAACTTTCCAAGTAGTACTCTGAAAATATTTTAATTTTCCCTCCCACCAAATGTGTACCAGAATGGCTATTGTACCTCTCACCAACACTAGGTGTTATCATTCTTTTTTTTTTTTTTAATTTTTTTTTAACGTTTATTTATTTTTGAGACAGAGAGAGACAGAGCATGAACGGGGGAGGGTCAGAGAGAGAGGAGACACAGAATCTGAAACAGGCTCCAGGCTCTGAGCTGTCAGCACAGAGCCCGACATGGGGCTCGAACTCACCGACCGGGAGATCGTGACCTGAGTTGAAGTCGGACGCTTAACCGACTGAGCCACCCAGGCGCCCCGATGTTATCATTCTTAATATGTGTTAATTTGGAAAAAAAATTAAAGATAAATTAAATAGCAAATGTTATTATTTTTACAAAAATTTTTACAAATGGGTATTTTATAAATATCTATTTATTAAGTTTCTTTTTTTGGAAACTGCCTTCACATTTTTGTCTGAAGATTATTTTCCTGTCATGATGATCACTTTTTCTTATTTATCTCATAAGTGCATTCACAAAACACTGGCCAAAATAATTTCCTAATGTTTTTGTCTTTACTGTTCACATTGGCTTATTCTTCTTCGTCAATTTTAGAATCTTCCTTTCTAGTAAGAGAAAGAATCTCTTCTCTAGGTTCTGAAATTTCTTTCCACTTTGTACAATTTTTTCAAAAATGTAAATGAATAAAATTCGTATTCTCATAAACTTCTTGCACATGTTTTAAGATTGTATTTTCTTTTTTTTTTTTTAACTTGGAATTGGTTCTTATTTTGTACTGAATGTTTAATTCAGTAATTTGATCATCACTGGTGTCATTTCTACTTTTGCTTCCTGAAATATTAATTTCAATTCTGCTACTGAATTCATAGTATCCTTACTATCCTAACTTTCTAATTGCCTTCTTATATCAACTAATTCCCTTCTTATATATTTCAATTCTTATTTCAAAAAGAGTACAATTTTTCTAAATTTTTATTTTGCAGAGAATTACTTTTGGAAGAAATGTTTTCTTCTGAGTCTTGAATTTACTGTTTTCTCTTTCAAAAAAACATGCATGCAATTCTTATGTCTTTGAAGATCAAAGGAGGGATTGAATATAACAAGTGTGTGATGATAGTAAGATTTAGCATTTATTAAGTACATATTAAATGCAGTGTTGTTACGTGTATTATCTTATTTTCCTGCAGCCCCTCAAGGTAGGTATTACTATCATCATTTTACAGATAATGAGATTGTATCTTATATTAAGTAACTTGTTTATTGTTACGCACACATCTATTAAGAAGGAAAATTGGGGGTGCTTGGGTGGCTCAGTCAATTAAATGTCTGACTCTTGATTTTGGCTCAGGTCATGATCTCACAGTTGGTTTGTGGGATTGAGTTCTGTGTCGGGCTCCATGCTGACAGTGTGGAGTCTGCTTGAGATTCTCTCCCTCTCTCCCTCCCTCCCTCTCTTTCTGGCCCTCCCCTGCTTGCTCTCTCTCTCTCTCTCAAAATAAATAAACTTCAAAAAAACAAGAAGAAAAATTGTAATTTATTCAGATGTCAAATATCTCTTGTTCCCAACACAATGCGTTATTTAATTAATGTCTTTTTTGGGTCCCATTTAGTCTGAAGGAGTTAACATTGAAATACAGGTTATTAGCAAAGACTTACAGAAATTTATCATCTATGGGAAGAAATGATCCTGGGGCGCCTGGGTGGCTCAGTCGGTTAAGTGTCCGACTTCGGCTCAGGTCATGATCTCACGGTCCGTGGGTTCCTGCCCCACGTCGGGCTCTGTGCTGACAGCTCAGAGCCTGGAGCCTGTTTCAGTTTCTGTGTCTCCCTCTCTCTGACCCTCCCCCATTCATGCTCTGTCTCTCTCTGTCTCAAAAATAAATAAACATTAAAAAAAAAATTAAAAAAAAAAGAAATGATCCTAACTGAACAACTGTGATAAAGAATCGAAGTGTGCTCTTTCAATACTAAGCTCTATGTAATTAAAATGGTGAGGCTACTCCACCCGGTTATTAGAACTTGAGTTCAGACATGTTGTGTTTAGGGACACAGAGAAAGCCATTCTTGCTACAGCATAGTGTTTATTTTGGGGAAAGTGTCTAGGTAGGATCACATTGTTTCTAAAACAGTAAACGAGACTACTAGAACCACACGTCTGACTCTAGAATAACTTTGGATATCTTGAATGCTTGAATAGCAGACTTCATTCTGTTGAAAATCTGGACACCAATAACTTTTTTTCAACAAATAAATAGTATTAAAAATAGTATTGAGAAAAGGGTATTACAAATCCCGTCATAGAATCATCTGTTTAAACATGTGCATGAAGATACCAAAATGAATAATGCTACACCGCCTCTTTCTTGTGGCTCAGCACATCACAATCTGGTGGAAAACACCCTGCAGACACAAATCATTTCAATAGTCATAAATATTGAGCACATGCACAGATAGGCTTACAAACAGTGGTACGTATCCAAATAGTTACAATGCATTGAGGAACATCCTATTATAGAGTCATAAACACTGAGTTATAAGTACAGAACACGAATAAAGTAGCTAATCCTATCTATGTGAAGAACTGTGAAAACCTCATCTGAGTGTTGATTTGTGATAATTAATAGGATTCTATCAGCTAGTGAGAAAGGGGGAAAGTAAATGTCCTCTTTTTAAAAATTTTTTTCATTATTTTCTACCTTCATTTCTAAGAATTCTTCATGTTTGATATGGTGAAGTTTTCAACAGCTTGAAGTCACATTTCGAGACCAGGAATTATCCCTGGAGAGCAGAGAGCACATTGGGTCATAATGGCCATAGAGGGATATTGGACTCCTTACAGCATTTCAGATCACAAGGTGGGGTTTTTTTTTTTTTTTCAGTGTTTTTTTAATACCCCAAACTTTTCTTATAAATGTTTGCACTTAGATGAGGTTGGAGCTTAACTCAGATCTGCATTAGCTATGTGGTAGACTTAGGATCAGGGGATCAGACTCCTCTTAGTATTTTTAGAGCATGCTTCCAAAAGGGGAAAAGATCATTTATATTTAAAATAAAGCAATGTTCTTAGAAGCTGCCCTCCGCTCCTTCACCTTCTCGTTTGAAAGCATATGGAACAAGAGACTGCCCAGATTCAGAGTAAATACTTCAAGGTGATTTAGGATCCTTTAAATACAACCTAATCCCTTTTCACTCAACAGAAATGCAGAGCTGCTCTGAAGACCCCGGTAGGGCCCAGAGGTGCCCCAGTCAGCAATACCATGAGAGTTCTCATGGCAACTTGTAAAGTAAGTGAGGGGACTTTTTATACCTGCTGCCTTTCCCTTAAAAAGCTCTTTCTTTGCTTATCCCTGGATCCTCTTATTCTGTGGCATCTATCCTGACGTCCTTCACTAAAAAAAGTATCTCCTCTCCGACAGGGGTCAATGCATCTCAATTTAACTGATGATAGTTAAAACTATGCTTTTCTGAAAAAGGCACCTATGCTGTAGTAAAACATTAGTTCACTGATGTGTAGCCTATGTTAAAGATTAGCCAAGCTCAGTTTTATTCATTTATTTCATTATTCGTTTCTGGTTACTTTGCCCTCGTGTCCATTTCTTTGTGCTTTGAAACATAGATAGCTTAACAATTGGGAAAAATAATGCAGTCTTTGATGATTTTTCACTGAAATTCAGTTGATTTATGAAGACATAATGGGAGGGTGCAAGCATTGTGAATAGTCCCATAGGTGTACAGATGGGAAAAGAACAATACCGTAAAACAGCGGAAAAGTAAGGATACTTATTTCCTGCTCTAAGAAAGGCAACCACATTAGATTGGAAACTTTTACAGTAAGTAAATTCTGCAGGGCTCTGAGATACAGTTTAGCAGATTTTTTTTCCCCCAAATTTGCTATTAAAATTGTATAAAGTGCTCCATCAATCTCTCTTTAACTCTTGAGGGCAGATTGTTAATTTCTCACAGTTACGTACAAATATTTATGACTTAACAATGAATACTTCAATGACCTTTGTTTTGCTTAAAATACTAGGTCTAATTTCATCCTTTCTAGTATATTCACTAGACTAAATTTACTTTCTCTTTTCACTCAGATGATGAAATTGATTTATAAAATTTTGATTTAAAAAATAACTTAGAAATCATCTATTCTAATTCTTTCATTTTATAGATGAAAAAGTTGAGGCCCAGACAGGTTTCTTTTCCCTCTTTGAAATTTTACCTTTTAAAAAAGGTAGAAAACAAAACCATATTTTAAAAAATCATGTGATATATATAGATATATATATATTTCATTAATGAAATGTTTTTCTATCTTGTAGGCTTATTATTATTAAGCCAAGCCATGAGATTTACAGTAAGGAGAAAATGGATCATTCTGGAGATAGGAAGTCTATAGAGCAGGAAAGAAGGAGGCTATGAAGCAAGTGTGTTTCATAATTAGAGCAGAGAATTAGAAAGCCCTTATGGTATAGTTGGAGGAGAAAGAGGAGAAAACAAGAAAGGGGAGAAATGATAATAGTGAGTGTTCTTAAATCCCCTTCCCTCAATCCTTACTTCAGGGCATAGGAAAGTTAAAGTTAATAGGATACACACTCAGAAATGTGGGGAGGTAAGCCTCCTAAAGCTGCTGGCTTGCTATTCACTGAGCAGAGCACCCCGGGAAAATTACAAACACTGCTGAGTGTTGGACACTGGGTACACAACCGTATATGTGTATCAACAGTATAATGTGTATCATACTCACACACTAAGCCCTGGGTGGAAGGCTAGATATGGGCGAAAGAAATGTATACACGATTATTCTAACATATCCCCTTCTCCATTCTCCACAGCTTACCTATGTTGTACAAGGAGGAGAGATGCTTTAGTGTCCAGTTGGGAAGGAAAAAGAACCCTGGATCCAGAGTCATAAGGGGAAAAGAACTGCTCTTTCCAGCAAAGACAAGTTCATGCACATCTCTTTTTTTTTTTTTTTTTTTTTTTCTGCTCTGTCTCCATTTGGGTGGGCTTTCTCCAAAGAATCATAAAAAAATAAGCTATGTTTTAGAATCTCATTCTTCTTGAGGGAAGACCAGAAAACTCTCTCTCTACCTCTGGACTAATCTGCCTCAATGTAGCTGAGGAAATCTGGACTTCCTCAGCAGCCGGCATTGTTCAAAATAGACCATCCTTGCTTTGGGTCATACGACTCAAGTCTCAGGTATGTGCTTCACTTCTCGATTCTGGATTGCCTGTCACCTACAACAAAGAAATCGATTTTATCTAGCCAAATTCATGAGAGTTCTATATAAGGTTTTGTCAGTAAAGGTGAGTGTTTATGTAAAGCATTATTTTGCTCACTCTTATCCTGTGGAAATATTTATCTGAGTAACCTCACATGTAGAAGTGTATTATTGGGGAGAGAATTGGGATCCTTTCATCATTCCTATTGACACAATTAACTTCTTTGGTGCTGCTTAGAATTTTTCAGTGTGCGTTCTGCTCACCAGAAACTAGGTTACAACACAAAATTTGTATCAATTTAAAGAGAGAGCCAAAGTTCTGGGCATGTTCTATTTAAAGATATCCTGGGGCACCTGGGTGGCTCAGTCGGTTAAGCATCTGGCTATTGATTTTGGCTCAGATCATGATTTCACGGTTTGTGAGCTCAAGCCCCATGTTAGACTCTGTGCTGAGATTCTCTCTCTCCCTCTCCTTCTCTCTACCCCTACCTCACACTCTCTGTCTCAAAAATGAATAAACTTAAAAAAAAATAAAGATATCCTGCTGTAAAATTACCCATGTCTGAAACAGTGTCCTGAAGAAAGAGGGAATGTATATGATTATATGTACAAATATCTTACTTAATTTTGTTAAAAGAATTGGTCCTTTTTTTTTCTTTTCAAAATGTTTCTGGGACTACACACGCTCACCTGCAATCATTCCTTCACAGTCTCAATATCTGGTGTCTTCTCTTCCTGACATTTCAATGTTGGAATGTCACAGCACTCAGCCTTCATTACTTTCTTCTTCCTTCTCGACACTCACTCCCTAAGTGGTCCCATCTAGAGCCATATCTTTAAATACCCACCTTATGTTAACTCTCAAATGTATATCTCCTGCCTTCCCTCTCTTCTGAATGTCATACCCGGATATCCAACTGCCTATTCATCATCTCCATTTGAATCTAAAAGGCATCTCAAAATTCACATGTTAAAAATAGAACTTTCAATCTCCACTCCCAGCAAATCTGCTTCTCATTCAGTTATCGCTAGCTCAGTAAATGGCAGTACTATTCACCTCATGGCTCAGGGGGAAAAAATATAAATAAATAAACAAACCGGTGGTGTCATCCCTTTCTCATTCTCACACCTGCTGCCCAAAACACCAGCAACTCTGTTGACTCTAAGTTCAAAATTCTGTATATCTGGAATCTAGTCATTCTCACCACTATAACGGTAGCCCAAGCCAACATCATCTCTCCCCTGATCTGTTGCAAAGGCCTCCTTATGGATGTTCTTGCTTTCACTCTTGCCTCCTGTGAGCTATTCTCCATGCAGTAGGCAGAAATATGCTCACGAATCAGAATGTATCAACTACATCCCTATTCTAAATCCTTCTAGTGGTTTCCTGTAAAATGAGGAAGAATACCAGTGTTTATGTCATGGTGTTGCTAAGAAGATTCAATAACATCTCCATAAAGCACTTTGTATAGTTTCTGGCACATAGAAATAGTCAAGGGAAGTAGGTAATTATTATTAGTTTCTTTAGCACAAGATTTCCCTGTCCGCAGTCCATCATTCACAGGAAGACAAAACTGCCTATAAACTTCAGGGTGCTCGTAGGATCAATTCATCCCTTATGGCCTCAAACACATAGTCCTTCGATCTGGCTCTGACCTATATTTTCAGCTTCATTCCCTATTACTCATTTATTGATCAACTATTTATGTACCAGGAAGAGCACTTGGACCTGAAGATACAAAGGTCAATGCTCCCAAGTCCTAAACATTCTGTTTCTGCCATGCTGACTGGTGGGAGATGGGCCTTGGGGAAACAGTTGCAAGAGGAAATCGATTATTTCCTGGCCCGAGTTTTTAAAAATCTAGTGTCTGAGTGAAAACTGACTATTGCAGCAAAACTGACTGTTGAGAGAACTGACTGTTACCTAGAGAGAAATTTCCGCCTAGGAGACCAAAAAATAAAATGAGTCAACTCGTATCAGAAGCCAAGTGTTCCCCATTCAGGGCATTTATTTCCTTTCCCATTGCTTTACCTGTCACACTCTTGGAACTTCTTCAAGGCTATCCTTAAAGTCACTGTTCAGTGAAGCCTTCTTTGACACCCCCAGGTATATAGACACGTGGTTGCTCTCTTCTGGTGCAACCACATAAACGAGTTCATGGGAGCTCCTCGTTTGGAGATATGAATAATTCTGCACGGCTGTATCTTTTACTGGCATATGGCCTGCTGAAGGAAGGTGCAATCTTTTCTGAAAAAAAGCTATCAAATCTTTATGGTACAATAACTGGCATAAATATTGTGTAAGTTTAAGGGGTATAGTATGTTTACTCAATTTATATTTATATATTACAAAATGATTAACATCATAGCGTTAGTAGCACTTTCATCCTGCCACATGATTATCGTTTCTATTTGTGGTTAGAATATTTAAGATTTATTCTCTTAGCAATTTTAAGGACATAATATAGCATTATCAGCGATAATGACCATGCTCTACATTAAATACCGGAACTTGATACTCTTATAACTCCAAGTTTGTAGCCTTTCGCCATTTTCTCCCCATTTCCTTCATCCCTCAACTCTTTGGAACCATCACTCTGCTCTGTTTCCCTGAGTTTGTCTCTTTTAGATCCCATATATAAATGATACCATATAGTATCTATGTTTCTCTGTCTGACTTATCTCACTTAGCATCATGCCCTCAGGGTTCACCCAACTTGGGGCAAACAGCAGGACTTCCTGCTTTCTCGTGGCTGAATAATATCCCATTGCGTATATCTTCTATATATCTTCTTTACGCATTCATCCATTGATGGACATGGGTGGTTTTGGTTTCTTGGTTATTGGAATAACACTAGTGCAGCTTTGTTTCAGTTTGGGTCATCTGAGAGCCTGAGTAGGAATGCAGATACACATGGTTTATTAAGGAAACACTCTCAGAACAAAGGATGTGAAGGAAGTAGGATAGGACAGGAAAAAGAGCTAAGTAAGGATGTCCTCTGAGTGGGGAGTCATCCTGCAGGCTGAACCCACCGAGGACTCCAGGGCATGAATCATACCACAGAACTCGACTCATTTTGAGTCACCGGCATCTGGGTCAGTCAGTCATTGCCTGTTAGGCTAGGCATTCCTGTTCAAGCCAGGGAATTTCTCCAGAGGAGACAGTAGCTGGGAGTCCTTGGTGACCTTCATGCAGTCATGAAGGATGAATGTTCTGGCCTGATGAGAGAGATCCTGCCAGAGCAGCAAACACTTTATTAATCTCTGTGTTCTAACATCTACTTTCTCATTTATCATATAGTGGACACTCAAAAAGATTTATTATACCATTAAATGAATTATTGGATTACAACTCTGAGCAAGGTTCTATACGGTGTCACAATGATGAGACACAATGAGACACAACGATGAGTTCTTCACCTCAGTCATTTGTGGCGAACGTCCAGTGAGGTGGGTGGGGGGTGGTGAGATAAAATCACTAACACCTAGAATACAAGGCAAGATATAATGTCTACAAGACAGATAAATGGATTTTATGGAACTGCAACTGAGGTGTGAATGTCATCTCATAGGAATTGAGAGACTTCAGGGAAGACATGGAATTTGTAATCTTAACGAACACATTGATTCTCAGGGGAAAAAAGAGGTTAAACTGAAACCGGGGAGAACTCCGTTACAAATGTCATTGAGGCAGGGGGCACCTGCTCTATGGCTCGGATGGTTAAGCAACCAACTCTTGGCTTCGGCTCAGGTCATGATCTCACAGATCGTGAGTTTGAGCCCCACGTCGGGCTCTGTGCTGGCAGTGAGGAGTCTGCTTGGGATTTTCTCTCTCCCTCTCTCTCTGCTCCTCCCCTGCTCATGCTCTCTCTCTTTCAAAATAAATTAATAAAACTTAAAAACAAAAACCCAAATGTCTGGCATTTGGGCAGACAATTCAGGCAGAAAATGTCTGAATTAAGGAAAGAGGAGAGGTCACTTGACCGCTGCTTAGACCACAGGCTAGCTAAGTAGTAAAGATGGCCAGAAAATGAATTGGGGGTATAAATGTGTAGGGATCTAAGTGCTAAGCAGACAAGTTGGGGTTTAACTGTCCAGATAATGGGAAGTCATTAGAGATTTTTCAACCTGGAAGTGAAAGAAAAGGGCCTTAGTTTTAACCTAGCAAGATTAGTTTAGGTTGAGAAGGAACTAGAAGTAGAAACTGTTTGTAAAGCAACCTTAGACAATGTTTTAAAATTAAATGCCTTTGGGGCACCTGGGTGCCTCAGTCGGTTAAACATCTGACTTCGGCTCAGGTCGTGATCTCATGATTCACAAGTTCAAGCCCCGCTTTGGACTCTGCTGACAGCTCAGAGCCTGGAGCCTGCTTTGGATTCTGTGTCTCCCTCTCTCTCTGCCCCTCCCCTCCTCTCTCTCACTCTGTCTCTCAAAAATAAATAAACATTAAAATTAAATGCCTTAATCTCTCTGTGTCTTCATTTTTAAGCTACATTTTAACAAATTTTTATTACATATAATTTTATTTTAAAGATTAAATGAAAAAGCAGATTTTCTAAACACCATATTTCCAGACCATATGTAAATTCCCTGTGTTGAAGCACATTTTGAGAAAAGGCACAATATATCAGAATTCCAAAGTATATCTGACCCCTAATATATAATAATTGACTGTTGACAAAATAAGTCCACAAAATGTAGGCGTTCCACTATTTCCTTGCTACTATTAAATATACATTCCATGGTGATTTCTCTGATTTATTTTATTATCTTAATTAGATAGATCACAATTCTCAGTTGCAACAAATTTTTATTTGGAGCTTCTTAGCTTATCATAAGGAGAGACACTTAAGGAATCAAAAGCATGATGCCCATCTTTGAAGAGAAAATAAAATAATATTTATGGGAACATTCTGGGTAACAGGTTGTACTAAAGAGATGCTTTCATATACAACATCTCATCGATGCTGCATATTCAGTAAAAATCCTCATTTTAATTCATATGTTAATTAAAGGACCTTGGTTTATCTACTTAGTAAGAGTCAGATTCAAACCCAGTTTTAATCACCAACCTAAAACTCTTTCTATACATATATTAGCATACATAGCATACCATCTATACATATGTTACATCTATTAGGATATTTACATGTAAAAATTAGTAGCAACACATGGCCGCAATTGTTAAAGACTAACGGAATAGTGATATAGGAAATAACTGCCAAAATGTAGCTCCTATAAGTGTTGAGATATATGTAACATACTCTCTCCCATTCACAGCCCATTATAATTTCCACCTCTGTTCCAAAATTCACTGCCACCCCAGGGATGGGTCTGTAGAATAAAACCATAATAAAGTTTACAGGGAATACATAGAAGAAAAATAATGGTCATACTGAAGACTAATGCTGTGTTATTTATAGCTACTTAGGATTTATTATGTTTCATAAATCATTTAGCATGATTTTTGTTAATTTATTCGTTTAAAAATATGTGCATTATTAGTGCAATTAATTTTACATTAAAGGATGTGTTTAAATATTTTCATTTTGCCAGTCATAGAGTTTAACTTGGAATGAATTCATTATAGCTAATCCTCACAAAATTCCTCAAGATAAGGTTTTGTAATAACCATTTGACAGTTAGAAAATTAAAACTATAAAAGGTTGAGTAACTTTCCCGAGGGTACAAATTGCTAATTTTAGAAATAGCAAAGTGTCCAAGTCTCTATTATAGGGCATCAGCTTTAAAGAGCCCGTTACTTATTTGTGGAAAGATATTTAAATTAAAAACTAATGATAACAGACAATGAAAAGCTTATGTTGGAGTAAATGATCTGAAAGCTAGAACAGTCACTGTATTAGTTTCCTATTGCTGCTGTAACAAATTACCACAGATTTGGTGGCTTAAAATAACACACATGTATTATCTTATGTTCCTGAAGTCAGAAGTTCAAAATGGGATTTATTGGGGGTAAAATCAAGGTGTTAGTAGGGCTCTGTTCCTTCTGTAGGTTGAAGGGATCATCCATCACCTTTCCTCTTCCAGCATCTTGCAGCTTCTCACGTTCCTTTCCATTCCTTTCAAGATGGCCCCCTTCCATCTTGAAAGACAACAATGGCTGGCCAGGTCTTTCCTGCGCTGTATCGTTCTGACGCTCCTTCTTTGGTCTCATCTTCAACATTTAAAGGACTCGATGATTATTTGGGGCCCACTCAGCATAACTCAGGATAATCTTATCTCAAGACCCTTGATTGCATCGCATCTTCAAAATGCCTTTTGCCACGTAAGGTAACATATTCACAGATTCTGGAGATTTTTTTAAAAATATTTATTTATTTTGGGGAGAGCACAAGTTGGGGAGGGGCAGAGAGAGGGGAACAGAGGATCTGAAGCAGGCTGAAAGCAGTGAGCCCGATGTAGGGCCTCAACTCACAAGCCACAAGACCATGACCTGAGCCAAAGTCAGTTGCTCAAGGGAACTGAGCCACCCAGGCGCTCTGATTCTAGAGATTTTGATGCAAACATCTGTGGGGTCCATTATCCTGACTGTTACAGTCAGGAAAGGCTTTCTGGAAGAAAACAAAACATAGAGCTTTGCTTTGAATGTTAAAGAGTTAAGGTCAAGACACTATCATCAAAAGCAACAATAAAAACCAGGATACGAGGAGAGACATTGCAGTGGTTGCATGTGAAGCTGGGACTACTGTGTCATTCCCTATCTAGTCCTGTGTTCAGTCAAGTCTCTTGACCTTCCGGGGTCTCTACTTTGACATCTGTGAAATGAGGTTATTGGACAACGGGATCTCCGTAGTTTCTTTCCCCAATCATTTGCATACATATATACATTTTGAATGATATGTAAATGAGTGTATTTTAAAAGGCAAATTGGTTAAGTTCAAACAATGTTTATCATGCCTCCAGAGGGTGCTTGGAGGTGTTCAAGCATGAGATATCTATTACGTATCTTGTGTTTCGCTTAATCAAAGCCTTATATTTCTGGGGCTCCTGTGTGGCTCAGTCGGTTAAGCATCAGACTTTCACTCAGGTCATGATCTCATGGTTCACAAGTTCAAGCCCTGCATCAGGCTCTGTGCTGACAGCTCAGAGCCTGGAGCCTGCTTCAGATTCTGTGCCTCCCTCTCTCTCTGCCCCTCCCTCACTAAGCTCGCTCTCTCTCTCTCAAAAATAAGTAAACATTGAAAAAATAAAAAATACATTACAAAACAGAAATAAAAAGAAAAAGCCTTACATTTCTTTTTCCATACGGCCATGCATTTTTATTTTCAGCCTGTTCACTCTGCAACATAACGGAAAGTTATTTTGTGTATTTGCTATTCTTTCTTGTTCAACAATCTTTTATTTCGTGGATATTTTATTTAGTCTTTCATAAGTTTTTTATTTAATTAAATTCTTCCTAAAATGTATTCTTTCCAACATTTTAGTTTTATCAAAACAAAGAAAAGGGGAAAATACATTATGCATTGTTTCTACGTATTAGTATTTTCTACTGTCATTTGTCATCTTTCTGAGAGTTGTGCTAGTCCCCTTATGTTGTACCATTTTTTCACATAAAAAAAGATTTCCATGCCAGAATCTACTGCACCAAAGCAAACAGGCTCAGTCATCTAAATTCAAAATCTCCTCCAGGCTTGCCTCAAGACTTGCAGTTCTGCTGTTTATATTACTTTTTTGGATTAAAATATATATATATTTCATAAGCCCTTATTAAAAGGCAATCAGTTTGCCCTGACAGAAGTATGCTGACTTGGGGCGCCTGGGTGGCTCAGTTGGTTAAGCGGCCGACTTCGGCTCAGGTCACGATCTCGCGGTCCGTGAGTTCGAGCCCCGCGTCGGGCTCTGTGCTGACAGCTCAGAGCCTGGAGCCTGTTTCAGATTCTGTGTCTCCCTCTCTCTCTGCCCCTCCCCTGTTCATGCTCTGTTTCTCTCTGTCTCAAAAATAAATAAATGTTAAAAAAAAATTAAAAAAAAAAAGAAGTATGCTGACTTGATATCATCATAAATATATTAGTAAAGAGCAGAGAACAGGCCCAAGTAAACAGGTCAAGGAACATGTACATTTTGGGTAGAGATGAAGTAGAAATCGAAAAACCCAGGTACAGGATACTGCCGAATCTCTCTAATGGCTCCCACTGACATCCTTTTTCTTCTCTAGTCAGTATCCTAGTTGGGTCTTTATTCCTATATGGTACCTAGGCTCCTACATCAAAAACCCTCTTTTAATCTCCCCACATACTACTTTAGATATGCCATCACCCTGCTCTCAAGCTCCCATTTGTGTCTCTCATGTGTGGGACAAAGTTCAAAGTCTTGCACAGCATGGCCTGTATCTACCTATTTAATGTTACTGCACTTTTTAACCGAGTGTCCACTGTTGCCAAAATGTCTACTCATCATTTCCTTGAGTGTAAACATAAATACCCGTTTCTTCTTCTTCCTCTCCCTCCTCCTCCTCCTTCTATTCTTCTTCTTCTTCTTCTTCTTCTTCTTCTTCTTCTTCTTCTTCTTCTTTTGTTTCTTCTTCTTCTTCTTCTCTCTCTCTCTCTCTCTCTCTCTCTCAGAATTTTGACTTAAAGTAAGCTTAGAATTTCTCTTCTTTCTAAACCATCTTTCAACCGCTACCTCAGGAGCTTTTCTTATTTCTTTGGCTTTCATGGTTTAATACCTCTGTGAAAATCTGTGGCACTTATAGTCTATCCTCTTCCTTTGTCACAGAGCTAACCACGGATTTGCCATTTTAAATGTAGGTTGCTGTTCATTTTTTAAAGTTTATTTATTTATTTTGAGAGAGAGAGAGAGGGAGAGAGAGTCATAGATAGAGGGAAAGAGAATCCTACACAGGCTCCACACTGTCAATGCAGAGCCCAATGTGGGACTCCATCCCACAAACGTGAGATCATGACCTGGCCTGAAGCAAAGAGTCAGAGGCTTAACTGGCTGAGCCTCAGGCACCCCAGGTTGCTATTCTTAAAATAAATATCCCGTCTCCCCAACTACCTTCTAAATCCCTCAGGAATAGGAACCATATACTTACACTTTTGGCATTTTCAGTCCTTTGCACATAGCCTTACTCATACATGGTTCTCACTAGAAGTACATGATGGAGATCTGGAAGGAGATATTAAATAGTGTAGAAGCCCTGACATTGAGGGCTTCTCAATACCAAGATAAAAGTCATCATTTCTAAACTGCAGATCAAAGCTCTAAACTGAGCTCATATCAAGTGGCAGCACAAGGACAGGATAAGTAGTAACTCTGAGTCTTCCAAATATCTTTAGGTTTGTTAAAACTCTTTCCCAACTGAAGAGGTTTTAGGCAACTTCTAGATAACATTCTTGGGGACAGGCCAACAACCTTCCACTTTGATGCAAAGATTCAAAAGCTCTGGTATGCCATGGTTACCGTAGTTCTTGTATCACCAAAAGTGATCACACGGTTCAGGACATACAACGTCTTTTTGTGTGGGTTCTAGTTTCCTGTAAACCTGGAAAGTACTCTCATCTCAGCTGAGAACAGGTATGAAATCGCTTTGCAAGAACTGGCTCAAATATTTTTCTCTAGGAAGTCTCTCCCAACAATTTCAGAATTTAGGCATTCCTGCTAACGTGCTCCCCAAGAGCCAAGCTACCCTTTCCTTTTATAACCCTTATTATCATTTTACTTTACAGTTTGTTACATTTCCGTAATTTTGCCTAGCCCCCAAGTTTCTTAAGGGTATTTTTCCTCTTTTGTTTCATTTTTTTATTCCTTTATTGTTTTCAATGCTGGAAAGCTTGCATGTTAAAAATATTTCATAAATGTTTATTAAATGTGTGTATTTTAAGAACATACGGAAGTTTAAAATTTTACCACCTGATTCTGGGGATTCATTCCCTCAGAGGCACCTGTCAAGCTGGAAGCAAACAGAGTCCACACCCTACAAATAAAGTGATCAGTCATGGCATGGAGACTCGAGTGAGTTCCTTAAAGGCAGAATTACACTTTATTCGACTTTGTAACCTCACCATGGCTAAAAGAGCTCCTGGAACATTTTGCATGCTCAGTAAAGATTTACTCAATGTTTAAATCCTACTCTGACCGTGATAATTCCAGAAGCGAAGAAGAACTAGGATCAAATATAGGGTACTCCCTAAACTGTGACAATGTGCCAGACATTAAGGAGGGTATATTTGTATCATTTATTCCAGCTGCATTGAATTTCTGATGCTCTTGTCCCTTCCACACTGCTAAAGCTATTAGGATGTAACATGCATCAAAGTTTTTGAAGAGCCACTCCAACCCTGAATCTTCTCTGGTGACACCACCAGAGTATAGGCAAGGCCATGATTTCTACCAAAGGATATAACTTTATATGTCATATTACAATAAAGTGACCATATTACAAAGTATGAAGAATCCAAAATCCAGTGAAATTATGGATGTTTAGGATAGCAAACCGTTTGTACCATCATTGTGTTGATGAGCGTAGGCAGTAATAAGTGACACAACATCTTCATAGGAACATCAACGTCTGTCTCCATTACGGGAGAACTTTTTCAGATTTACTAACAGCATATCTGTGATATCAGTTTATTCCCCAATAGTAAAAATGGCATTCTATGTAACAGAATTGTGAATAATTGTAAAGCTTCTGGTACTTAACTGTACCAGATGGCTTAACTATAGAGAGATTCAAATGAATGGTATTATATTTCTCAGACATCTGGAAAACTTCTAACAGCATATGGAACCCAAGACCAGCACTCCAGCATTTTTTTAATGGCAAAGTTATTAACATTTGCAAAAGTAAAATTCTGCTATGGCAGCATTATACCACATTCATTGTTGTTCAAACCTTCTACAGTTTTCCTAATATCACCTTATGCAAAACATTTTTATATATGGAGTAATTAACCATCTATAGATGATCTGAATTTTTGCAGCACAAGAAGAACTATGAGAATTGGAAAAGAGAGTAATGTATAATTTAATCTTATAATGAAAATAAGGAACGTTCTTGAAAGGCTGAGGGCTTTTCTTAAAAAAAAAGTAAGAGAGTGTGCTCCCCTCTCAGTTAATTCTTATTAACTGACCATTTCACTCATTCTTTTTTAATTTGAGAGAGAGAGGAGACAGAGCAGGGGAGAGGGGTACAGAGAGAGAATCTCAGGCAGGCTCCATGCTGTGCATGATGTGGGGCTCTATCCCACAACCCTAGAATCGTGACCTGTGCTGAAATCAAGAATCTGTTACTCAACCAACTGAGCCACTCAGCGCCTCTGACAATTTCACTCATATTTGATTTTTTATAGTCCTGTTTCCAAATTTAGTGCTTAAGACTATACACAGACCTGATATTGCTTTCCTCTGGTACCATCCAGTTTATGTGTTTCTGTCTTTCTTTCTTTTTTTCTCTCTCTCTCTTTCTTTCCTTTTTCTTTTCTTTTCTTTTTTTTTTTTTTTTTTTTTGAGTCCCAGTGTTCACCTTATTGAGGAAGAGTGGAAGGATCATATCTCTAATATTCTTATGGATTACTAAACAGATTGTTGTAAATAATATTCATTTAAAATTATGTAAGTTTCTTTCAATTAAGTATTGTAAGAATTAAGTAGAATTAAAAATAATCTCTAAAACTAAAAGTGGCCATCGGCATTCAATTAAGATAGTATGTTAGCAATTATCCAACCAATATATACTATATGACTAATAATACATAAATAGAACTTTAGCATTTTCTTTTTTTTTTTTTTTTTAGTTTTTTTTTAATGTTTATTTATTTTTGAGACAGAGAGAGACAGAGCATGAACGGGGGAGGGTCAGAGAGAGGGAGACACAGTATCTGAAACAGGCTCCAGGCTCTGAGCTGTCAGCACAGAGCCTGACGCGGGGGTCGGGCTCGAACTCACGGACCACGAGATCATGACCTGAGCCGAAGTTGGCCACTCAACCGACTGAGCCACCCAGGCGCCCCTGAACTTTAGCATTTTCAACATGTGTCAAGTGATGAAGGTTGAAAATGAAAACAGAGAGGAAGGAAGGAAGGAAGGAAGGAAGGAAGGAAGGAAGGAAGGAAGAAAGACATAAAGATGTAAAGACATGAAAGAAAAAAGAGAGGGAAGAAAGGAAAGAGAGCAGTTGCAGGGGTAAGTGGGTGTTGGAAATAAAAAAGTCAAATAGAGTTTTAGGGAAATTACTTAGGTATAAATTCCATTAATAGGACATCAAGAAATATAGTTGATTTCTATATATTGATTTGGATGTAATAACTCTACCTAATTCACTTAATAATGCTAATAATTTATTTGTAAAGTCTTTTACATTTTTAAAACATACAATTATAAAGCTTATTAAATATATGTGATAGTGTTCATTAGCTTGTGGAAATTCTCATCCAGTGTATTTTCAAATATGGTTTCTACTCAATCTCTCTTCTTCTGGGACTCACTGTTCCTATGTTAAAACTTTCCACCATGGCCTATATGTCTTTTGTATATTTTATTATCCTTTTTTCTCCTCTCTGGGCATCTTCCTGATACTTTTTTTACTGACCTATCTTCCAGATCACTGATTCTGTCTTCTGATGTTTTTAACCTTCCGTTACAACTATTGAATTCTTAACTTGGGTTATTACATATTTTTAAATTTCAACCATGTTGTTCTTTTTGTGTGTGTATGAATTTTGGCCCCTCTATTGAAATTCTCCGTAACTTGCCCTATGATCTTATACATGTTAATCACAATTATTTTGATGCCCCTGTTTCATAACCCCAAATCTCAATCACAAAGTGGTTTCTTTTACCTATTTTTTCTCTTCATTTTCAGTGAGTGACCTTATGTGTTTGCTTGTTTTGCTTTAACCATGCTTTGTAATTTTGGGTAAGATGCTGAAAATTTTGTGTACAATATTGTAGAGCTTCTGGGTGATGTTATCTACTAAGGAACTTAAATTCTTCTTTTGGTAGGCAGATGGACCGTGATTTATCTTGATATTTCCAAACATCAGTTTGGGATTTGTACTAGCTGTTGTATTTCAGGTTTATATTTAACCCTACTCTCTCCTACTTACTTCCAGAGCATGGTACTTACTTTAAGACCCCACTGGCATCTAAAGTCAAATCTGGGCCACACAATCGCTAAAGTCTCAGTCCAGAGCTATCGCCTCTTAGCTATTTTTCTTTGCTGAATTTCCTAGCGGTTTTCCCCTAGGCAAGCACAGTTGAGGACTAACCTTGGATTTAAGAACAATTTATACCAAGATTTGGGAGTTCATCTCTCTGCTATCCCCTTCTCTCCAAGACTCTATTGTTTGCATTACAGCCCATCTGGAAACCCCAAACTGCAACTTTGTTTCTCCGCAGCTAAGCAGGACTGCTGACTGCTGCTTGGGGCTTCTGCTCTCAAGAGGTAAACTGAAAATTTCCTTAAAGAAGACGCTGAGATGAATGGGGGAGTCACAGACTATGCTTCCTTCCCTCACAGACTTGAATTGCTCACATCCTACTTGTATTTCTTGCTCTCCTTTGTGCTCACGTGGTTGTTTTTAAAAACTACATTTTGTCCAGCTTTGATCATTATTTTAACAGAAAAGATAGTACAGTGTGAGTTTCTCTGTCATTATCAATGCTTAAATTTTGATTTGTTACTGGAACAGCATAATTATTGTAGCTTAAACAACCTGACATGTCACATAGGAAATGATGGTCAGAGTGTAAAATCCCATTCAGATCTGGTTACAAACACTCATTTGGTATTTTTACCTAACATGATGCATCTCCGTTATGAGTTGGCCTAAATTGTTGCTCAGTCTTATGTATTCTTAAGATGATGCAGGCAGGGCCTACTGATGAATCTGAACACTACATCATCAGGACTAAATGAAATATCAAAGAAGGAATTGATAAGATAAAGATGTGGGGTATGGGTATAAAATATCAATGGAACAAAGTCCCAAGGGAAATAGCATGGAATATGTTGAGGCAAAAACCAAGAAAGGAAGAGAGTTAGCCTTGCCAAAAGGGACTGAAACTTCTTCCTTGGGGATAGAAACGAAGGAAGACAGGAGCAGTTAAAGACTTTGAGGAAGGTAGACAGTTAAAGGGACTTTGAGGAAGTTCTTTTTAGCAGTACATGGAATCATATACTGAGCGCAAAAGGGGTGGGGATAGAACTGGCTGTTTGAGAACAAGGAGAAAAATGTGCAATAACTGCAGTAGGAGAAGGATCAACAATATGATTTGATTTTAAGGATTATTGAGGTGCATTAAGAGTTTACCTTAGGTTTGATAGCATGGAATGAATCTCATGGGCATTGGCATTATATCTAAGAAAGCACAAATAGAGTAGACAACAGATAATGTAGGTGTAGTACTTTATAGCGTCAAGGGAATAAGAAATTCTGAGACTTCAGTAAATAGCAAACTGCACTCTCATTATTGCCTAGTAAAAATGGTTATATCATATGGTACATTTGGAAATCAATTTGGAATTTCAGAAAGTGCTAGCTGGGCTGAGAACACGATAAAGCCAACCTGGGAAATAAGAAGACTGCAAGAGGAGAGTCATGGTAAAGCTGGATCTGGAAAGTGGAAAACCTAAAGATCTGTGGTCAGAGATTGGCATCCCATACGTGAAACACCTTCAAATGGTAATACATGCGTTATTTTGACCAAATATAAGGTGGCTGAAATGTAGAGGAAGGAGCTGATTAGATCAAGAAAGAATTTTTGAAGTCAGTTTTGTGGCTTTTTTTTTTAATTAAAAAAATTTCATTCCACAGCACCAATGTTGTGAAAAATATAGCCTTGACAATTCATTATAAAGCCATCTTATGTTTAGATAAATATGAAATCACTGTTTTAAATTAGTAAAGTGGCATTAAGGGTGACAGAATTCCAAGTTTGAACTTTGAGCATCACAGGCATAAATATTCTACCACTCTGCGGATGCCTTTTATTCAATTTTATCAGAAGTCCTGCATATTTCAAACACAATGTCTATTTCAGGGATCTGATCCAATGCATATGCATATTGTTATTTTTCATCTTTAATTCTAGTTTCTCTTCATTACCTAGAAATGTTTTATAAATGCAAATTACCCAAAGAATGAATTTTTTCTTAATTTAGGATAAAGTTCTTATCCACTTTGCAAAAGAGTAGACATACACTTTTCTTAACTAGAATAACAATTTAAATGTCACGTCCTGGATATCAGTCTCATCCCACCGAACCAATAAATCGTTCTTTAAATTGCTGACTTTCGGTTCATCAATTTTAGTCTTATTTTTTCACTTCTCTTTCTCTGGCAGTATTTCTTAGATTATTCAGTGGGGTCCCTGAGAGCAATATTAGCACACACATCGGAGAATGATAAATTTGCATGCTATGTCTTGAATCCTAGCGACATCATTAAATGGGTTCTTTGTTACAAGTTATAGATATGATTAACTAATTATGCTCTGAAGTGGGTTTCACCTGCACGAGTATACAGATCTGTATAAGAGGGATAGTATCTATTATGCATTCATGCATTAGATCTCTAAAGCCACTAGAGGAAAATGTACTTTATTAAAACTACTAATAAGTGAAATGAAATCATTCAAAATGAGAAAAATATGAAATGTTTATATTTTAAAGTCAAATGCGATATATGCAAAGGTTTACAGCAGCTTTATTCAGAACCACCAAAAGCTAGAAATAACCCAGAGGTTTTGCAGCTAGTCAAAAACTAGTCAATGAAGGAACAAACTATGGTCACAATACATAATAGAATAGTTGGCACACACAACGTGAATAACTCTAAAATACAATATGCTAAGTTAAAGAAGAAAACCCGAAAAGACTACATGCTGCATGATTCCATTTATATATTACACTCAGCAAAGGCAAGACATAGGTATAGAAAACATATCAATGGTTGCTAGAGAATGAGAGGTAGAGTATTTGAGAGGAGAATTTTTGAAAGGTGCTAGCACTGCTCTACGTTTAGGGTGCCTGGATAGTTGGTTAAGCCTCTGACTTTTGACTTCAGCTCAGGTCATGGTCTCAAGGTTTGTGAGATCAAGCCCTGCCTTGAGCTCTGCACTGGCAGTGGGGAGCCTGCTTGAGATTCTCTCTCTGCCCCTCTCCCGCACACTCTCTCTCTTTCTCTCTCAATACATAAATAAATAAATCTTAAAAAAAAAAAAAGCTCTTCCACGTCTACATAGTTGTGCTGGTTGCCCAGCCGTGCATTTGTCAAAGCTCATAGAATTGTATGTTGGAGAGGGTGTGTTTTGATTTGTGTGAGGTATACTTCTATAAATCTCACTAAAAAAAATTAAAAACCTTTATTTTATAATCATGCATGATGCTCTAAGAAGGTTACAATATCACATCTGTAGTTTTTGTACCAAAAATGCATTACCTCGATCTAGTCATGAGAAGACAAAATGAGATTGGGGGGTGGGGATTCCACAAAACAACTGGGCAGTGAGCCTCAAAACTATGAAAGCCGTGAGAGTCAGAGAAACGCTCAAGAATTTTTACAGACTTGAAGAGACTAAGGAGATCTGACAATGAAATGAAATTTCAAGTTCTGGCTGCTGGACAAGAAAATGTATTAGTAGGACAACTGGCAAATTTGAAGGTCTGTAAGTAGTTAATAATATTGTATTCATGTTCCAAAGCAGGCTCCAGATTCTGAGTTGTCAGCACAGAGACCTATGAGGGGCTCGAACCCATGAACTGTGAGATCATGACCTGAGCTGAAGTCGATGCTCAACCGACTGAGCCACCCAACAGGTGCCCCTTTTTTTAAATAGCAAAGTTTAAAAATATAAATGGGCCAGAATTTCACTTTCTTCGTCGAATGTATTAGATGGTGGTAGCCTTCCCATTAGTAACAATAGGTTTGTATAAAACTTTACAAGTTTTAAAATGACATTTTAAAAGCATCATAGAGCTGTGGAATCAAAAAGCACTAGATGACCTTAAATACCAAGCAAGGAAAATACTTCCCTACATAATCACTGCTGGCCCTCTTATTTCCTATCCAAATCTGCCATGCCTAGGCACGAACTGAGCATCAAGCTTTTTACTGACAGAGAAATATTCTAAAAAGAAGACAAAGCAACTGAGATTTTGATGGTTATTTGGGTTGAAATCTAGAGGATGCTCAAATAAATTGCCTATTTTACCAACTAGGACATTTGCGACTCTGAAGTGTCACAGGAGACTGGGAGTATAAACCTACTAGGTAGGGTCAAATCTCCCACAGTCTTGAGGCATGACCATTTTCAGGATTCTAGGTGTCTGTTGTTATAACCATCCTCTAGATATTTCCAGAGATCCTATAACTTTTTCTTTTTTTTTTTAAGTTTATTTAATTATTTTGAGAGAGAGAGCACAGGGGAGGGGCAGAAATAGAAGGAGAGAGAATCCCAAGCAGGATGCAGGGCTTGAACTCAAGAACTGTGAGATCACAACCTGACCTGAAATTAGAGTTGGAGGCTTAACTGACTGAGCCACCCAGGAGCCCCTTTCTTTATAGGCCACAGATCTCTCTAAAAGTACGAAATATTACAAGTATTATGGGCAAAATAAATAAGTCCTCTAGAGATGGTCTGAACATGCAACTGACACAAAGTCATACCAGAGGGGATTGCAACAAATCCGTGAGCATTCTCTTCCTCAAGATATTTGTCACATGTTGAGTCCATATGTATGACTGGCTTAAAAACTAACTTAAAATATCCAAAGACCACAACTTCCATGGCAGAAGAGGAAGGAACTACTGGTTTTTCTATGAAGCCCATGTGGGCCGTACCCAAACTGGAAAAGTAAAAGCAGAAGGAAATTTCTCACGGATTTACAGTTCTAAGAAGACAAAGTCTTGCTAGAAGGAAAGATGAGGCAAATAGAGATAGATGTCACTTGAGTCTAAGTAAAACTGCCACCTTGCCCTGACTCAGCTCAATTATAATAACACTTATATAATCACAATATTATCATATCTGCCAACAGAGGAAAGTGTGAACTATACCTAGGAAAAAATAACACTGATTGTTGTCTCTATAATTCCTTAAACAATGTACATGGCATGGAGTTAAAAAACCTCTATGGATACTATATATACTATTTATTCATTTACTTACTTTTTAAGTTTAGTTGACACACAATGATACATTGGTTTCAAGCGTATGACTTAGTTATTTGGCAAGTTTATACATCATGCTGTGTTCACCATGGTGTAACTACCATCTGTCCAATTACATTGTCATTATAATATCGTTGACTATATTCCTTATGTTGTGCCTTTTATTCCTGAGATTTACTCATTCCATAACTGGAAGCCTGTGGAATAGGACTTTAAAAATAACTATGATTATTAATTTAAATAGAGGAAGAGGTAGGTGAAAATAATGGGAAAAAATGAGAATAAACAAAAAGTAAGACTCTCTAAAACAGTTGGCAATCTGAAACTATAAACAGTACATGAAATTAAAAACAGCAGACTAGACATGGCAGAAAACAGAATACGTGACATTGGATTCCAGTTAAGAGAAGATATAAAGACTGAAAATAGAGAAAACTAAAAAATTATAAGACAGAATGTAGCCTAAGAGATTTATACAATATAGTCAAAAAGTCTAATATGTGTATAACTGGAGTCCCAGAAGGAAAACCAAGACAGAATGGTAGAGAAGCAATATTGAATACATAATGGGCAATAATTTCCCACAGCTGATTAAAGAGTCAATGACCAGATTGAAAATCTTTATGAATCGAAAGAACGCAACAATGAGGTTCATCATAGCAAACCACTTAATACCAAAGACACAGAGAAAATTCTACTTAAACCTTCATCTTCAAGAAAGTAACAATCTCACAATACACATTTTCAAGTGTGTATAAGGCACAGACCAAAATGGATGACAGGTTGGGGAATAAAGCAAGACTCAATAAATTTCAAACAGTTGAAGTCTCTGATTTACAATGGAATTAATCTACAAGTAAAGAATAGAGGGGCACATGGGTAGCTCAGTTGGTTGAGCATCCAACTCTTCATTTCATCTCAGGTTATGATCCCAGGGTCATGAGATTGAGCCCTTAACAGGGCCCACTCAAGATTCTGTTTCTCGGGGTACCGGGGTGGCTCAGTTGGTTAAGAGTCCGACTTCAGCTCAGGTCATGATCTTGCAGTTTGTGGGTTTGAGCCCCCTTTTGGGCTTTGTGCTGACAGCTCAGAGCCTGGAACCTGCTTTGGATTCTGTCTCCCTCTCTCTCTGCCCCTCCTCTGCTTGCTCTCTCTCTCTCTTTCAAAAATAAATAATAGAAACAATAAAAAATTTTTAAAAAGATTCTCTCTCTCCCTCTGAACCTCTTCCCTGCTCACACTCTCTCTAAAATAAAAAAAAAGAATAATAATGATAATAGAAAAGCAATGGGAAAATCCCTAAACATTTATAAGTTAAATAAGATACTTCTAAATAATTATGGGTCAAAAGAATAATCTCAGAAGACATAAGAAATATTTTAATTTCATAATAATAAAATGATAGCAAAGGAAACATTGCAAAATGTGTCTAAAGGACTCAAAATAAATGGATATAGTATAAAGAGGAAATATTGAAAATTAGTGATATAAGCTTCCATTTCAAGAAGCACAGTAAAAGAACAGCAAATTCAACTCAAAGAAATTAAAAACAAGGAAATAATATAGCGAACAGCAGAACAAATCAATAAAAATAAAAACAAACTTACATTACAGAAAATCAATAAGGATAAGGCATATACTCAATACGAAAAAAATGGAAAAAGACTTGAGCCGGAACTCCACAGAAAAAGATATCTAAATAGCCTATAAATATGAACAGTTCCTCAACTTCTTTAGTCAAGAGTGAAATAATTCAATTAAAACCACAGTGAACCCCAATTAAAACTACACAATGACCAGAATGACGAAAATTAAAAATGCAGACAATAGCACATAACTCTGAGGATGTGGACTACAGAAATTCTCTCACACTGCTTCGGGAAATTACCAGTACCTACTAAGGCTAACCATGTGTATGCCCAATGATCTAGAAAATGCCACTCCAAGTTGAGTATTTACATTCCTCTACAAAGACATGTACAGATGTTCATTACAGCACTCTGCAGCATAGCCAAAAACTAGAAAGCAGCCAAAAAATCGATCAAAAATAGTAGGCATAAATACATCATGCCGCGTTCGCACAACCGGATGCCCCAGAGCAATGAGAACGAATGAAGACCGTTACACGGAAGAGATGGACGAACCTCACAAACGTGCATATTGTTCAAGAGGAGCCCGACATAAGGGAGTACTTGTTACAGGGCTGCATTTACACGAATTGCAAAATCTAGCAAAACTGAAGACTGTATATTTACAAGTTCGTATATGGGAACTAAAATTTTAAAGAAACTGAGGAGAAATATTGCAAAATCCAAGACTGTCCAAGGAAAGAGACTCAGGTGCTCACACTACTTACTCTTCAACAAGTATGGTATGCCATTTTTAAAAATGCTAACTGAGCGATCTCTTATAAAAATAGGCATACTTTATACATTTTCAAATTGAAAATGGTATCTTAGTGCTATATGAAAGAAAAGTGTAAATACTTTTTAAAGTTACTCCAGTCTGAATCAGAGAGCGGACATCAGTCTATACTTCCAAGCTCATTGATATAAAACAATACCACCATAAAACTTGCTACCAGGGTTACTCTTTAGAGGACTGTATTGAAGTTTTCACCAAAGCGAATATGGATTTTCTATATTAAATAGAACTTACCAAAACTGCAATACCTGGAAAATTAGATGGGAATTAGCGAGTTGCAGTGTTGCAAACTATAAGAACTTACAATTTCCTGGTTAACAGAGTTTGAGGCATAGAATGGTAAGAGATGAAATTCAACAAGTAAAGAAAAGATTGATTATGGAGAACAAGAACCTTGTCCCATCTCAGGAACTAATACTTTATCCGCCGTGTGCTGGGAAATCACTGAATCCTTTTTAAAAAATTTATTTATTTTGAGAGAGAGACAGAGAGAGACAGAGAGAGCGTGATTGGGGAGGGGCAGAGAGAAAGGGAGAGAGAGAATTCCAGGCAAGCCCCGCGCTGTCAGCGGGATCATGACCTGAGCTGAAATCAAGAGTCGGACACTTAGCTGACAGAGCCACCCAGGTGCCCCATCACTGAATCCTTTTCAACAGAGAACACCCATGGTTGGATGTGCACTTTAGGTAAATTAATCTGGTGGCAATGTGGAAGCCTAAATATGAAATGCTAAATAGCAACAGATTTTCTCATTCTAAAAGAGGCTACAAAAACTAGAGTGATAATTTCTTCTTATATTTTTTGAATCTCTGTGTAGTTTAACTTTCAAAGACTCACTAGTGCCAACAGAATAACATTCAAAAGAAGATCATTGCCAACATCAAGTCCTTCATTCTCTTTACCACGATTATTTGCTGGTGCAGTTTCTCAACTCAGAGTCTAAGGACCTCAAGACTCTTGTTCTTGTCCAAGAGAAGTCAATTTTCTTGTCTAGTGAAATTTCTCTCCTCTGCCTTTCCCTCCATTAGCTATTTCTTTCTTTGTGTGAGTTAATCTCTTCTTCCCCTTCAGTCCCTGAAAACTATGTTTAAACCTCTATTATGCGCTTACTTTATTCTATCCTACATTGTACTCAGTTGCTTACACTCTAGTCTTTCTCATGAGATTTTGGCATTACTCTATGAAACACTGTCACCCCCTCTGCTACCTTATACATTATGATTGTTCAATAATTTTGTAATGAACAAACCTCTATATGTTAGCCTGGGAAATAAGGGTTTTCGTCTCTCAAGGGAATGTTTTTAAAAATAGCTAAAATGGGTTATATTTATAATATACACTGGGCACATATCAGACATTCTTTCAGACCATACAAGCTAAAGGAAGGCAATACTGTCCCCCAAGGAGGCAAATTTTGGTCTGGAGGGAGTTGGGAAACAAACAAACAAACAAAAAACTTAAATATTATATAATTTTTAAACCTCCAAAGGGCCAGAACACACTATGGTATTAAAAATTTCACAGGCTAGAAATGATAATTAAAAAAATACCTTAAAAGACTGTATATGGAGTGCAATTTTTTTAAAGGTTGAGAAATATTTTCCTAAGGACATAGTAGAGAACAGACAGGTAATATGCCTACTCCAGTGGAGGTCATGTTGTAGAAAGAAAATACAGACCAAGAGACGAGTATGGAAGCAATATGTGAGATGGTGAACAATGCCCTAATTAAATCAGGGTGAATAAACAGGGTTTTGAGATAGATGAACAGAGAGGTTGCTTTAAATTGGAAGTTTAAGATTGGCCTCTCTGATGACAGAAACTTTAAAATGAGTTGTATCTAAATTTATAAAGAGCCGAACATTCTAAAGTGTAGGGGAAGGGAATTCAAGGCAGAGAAAACAGTATAAAGGCCCTAAGTTAAAGATTGGCTTGTTATATTTGAGGGGCAGAAAACTCGTGCTTATGAGGCAATAGTGGGCATGGGAGTAAAGTCATAAGGCGGTTCTTTTTAACTTGGGGAGATAACAGCATCCGCTTACACTAATGGGACTTAAGTCTCACTGCAGATTTAACACTGGGAGGAAGGAGAAATGCTGGGCTGCTATCCTTGGATGCAATAGGGGAGGGGGGCTCAGTGCACAATGTGAGGATTGATTTGAAACCAGCTCATGAATATTTTCACTTATGGTACGGTAGGCAGGAAGGTTTGTGCAAATGCTAATAGGCAGGTGTTCTCTTCTGAGTGCTTGTATGTTCTGAGTAAAGTAGAAAACAAGATCATCGGCTGGGTGTGCGGATTGGGGAGGAGGTGTTGTAAATGACATGGGAGGGGTGGTTGTAATATAGTCTTCTAGGAAAAGGAGTCTATGACCTAGAGAATATGGAGCAATTGCCTGGGACTTAAACCGTTCGAGGTCTATAGTGATGAATTTAAAATGAGAATGTGCATGGTGTTCGCGTCATTGTCTCCAGTCACATTCAGTCGCACGGATGCAAATGCATGATGGACAGACATTTGCTTTTAACGACGGTTGTGGTTTTGACGAGCAAGTCTAATGAAAGGAGAGAAGGACAAGGATATAAAGCATAAATGCAACGGAATGACTCTAATAATGATCGACTTAATGAGGACTTAAGTCAGACAGGAAGACAAAGTAGGTACCGAAGAAGTGAAAAAGAGTGAAAGGTAATGAGATCGATGAATGGCCCCTTTGGGTTAAAGGACTGTAGCACTTGAGAGACTGGGGAGAAATATGCCAGAAAAAAAAAAGGGGGGGTGGGAGAGGAGCTGTTCAGAGAATGGTATGAGTGGAACTGAGATTCTAAAGCAGTTGCGTTACTGGTAATGACAAGGTCTATGCAAGAATTCAGGGAATGGGAGTGAACGGTTGAGGCAGGGTGGAAGAGGGCACAGTAATCGGAAGGGAGGAGTTCAAGGAATTGATTTATAGCATTTTTGTCTCTAATTCACCCTCCATATATTTATTGAGGTCATTGGAAATTAAGATAAATCATGTTGAGATGGTGAGCCATTAAAAAAAAGAAATCGCTTTTATACCTATTCTGTTAAAGATGAAAGCATATCACAGGAAAGAGTATATTTTGACTATGGTTGGGCTGTTATAAATTCAGACAGAGTAGGGAGTGGGAAGATGGAAGGAATGTCAACGGGCACTACTGATTTAGTGACATAGACTGTTCAGCTGCCCGATCAGAGTGTGTGTATCAACACGCAAGGAAAGGAAAGTCCCATGAGGGCAAAACAAAGGGAGCATGGGTAAAATTATTGAACACTAAACTGATTTTTTCAAAAATACTTTTAAATATAAGCAATTGGCTTCAGCTCTTCTGATTGCTCTTCATATTTGATATGCATTATTCAATGAGTAGTTAAAACCTACTTTAAAAAATCATACTATGAAGTATTCATTCCAATTGCAGCCAAGCCTAATCTCATTTCTTATAAATGTTTAATGTTTTCTACAAATTTAAAATAAAGATAAAGTTACATTGTAGTTTCTGGATCGATTGGTTTTAGCAGCAATATATCCATATGCATATATATAGAGAGAGACATACATACCTCTCATTGAACACATAGGAAAATTTTATTATGATGTTTAATAAAAATATTATAGCTACTCCTAATTTTAATACATAATGCTTTCTTCCCATTATTCCCAAATGAAGAACAACATAATTCAATAAACACACGCAATGCTCATACACACTTACTGAAAGAGGCCTTTTATCATGCCATTTGCTTTATCATAACTAATAATTTTTAGACACACATATGGTGTTATTAAAAATTAAGTAATGAGGGGCATCTGGGTGGCTCAGTCGGTTGAGCATCTGACTTCAGCTCAGGTCATGATCTCACGGTCTGTGAGTTCAAGCCCCGCATCGGGCTTTGTGCTGTCAGTTCAGAGCCTGGAGCCTGCTTTGGATTCTGTGTCTCCCTCTCTCTCTGCCCCTCCCCTGCTCATGCTCTGTCTCTCTCTCTGTCAAAAATAAATAAACGTTAAAAAAAATTAAATAATGAAAAAATATGAACTTACATTTGTATGACTTACACAACTGGTAATAGATCACATTAAATGTAAAGATTTTAATCCCAACGGCTTTCAGTTGTCTCTCTAACAAGATACTTACCATAATTTAATTTTCAGTGTTTCTATAATATTTACTAAAATTGTTTGAACATGTTTATTTGTGATGGTCATAATGTTTACCCATAAATATGTGAACAAATGGAAAAGCAAGCCTCATGCATCTCATTAAAAAGCAAATATCCAGTAAAACTTTTACTTAATTTGTATTTATTAAAGTTTTTGATATATATTTTTATCATTTCCATTCATGGTTTACTACTTGTACCAATTCAGAAGAAAAAAATTAATGGAGAGCATTATGATTACAGAGAAATTTAGGAATATAGATGTATGTTTGTGTTGTATAGAAATACGAAAAAATGATCAATAAAAGACTTTCCAGCACAAACTTTTATTACACTGGATAACATTCTTTAACATAAGTGAAGTGAAAGCAAGATCGCCAACAGGAAAAAAAAATTTTTTTATTTTCCAATGGCTGAAGAAGAACTTGGTCAAGTACTTTAAAAATAGGTAATGGTTTACTTCAAAACACCACGGTGTTTAGATTTCATTGCATACATTGAAAAAAAGTTATGCAAATGGATTATTTTTTAAGTAATAATATTTCCAATTGGATGGAAACTATATCTTTTGCAACTATTTAAACTTAAAAGCCTATTAAAAATTGTTTTGATATTAACTTGAAAATCTGTAGGGAATACCTATTTGATCAAAATTATCGTAGCGGGTACATGAATATTTGAAGACGATTGCTGTTAGGAAATTCACACCTGACCTCTGGCTATAGGCCTGATCATTTTGTTCACATCGCGTTCCCTTCTTTAACCAATCCACTGATACATTGACAAGCCTGACTTCTTGGTCAGTCCTTATAGACTCTTGTTCCTCTCTTCACTGATCCTCAGATTTCAATGATTTCGCTGATAGCTCTTCAACTTTGTTTCCAAGTAACCCCTCTGGTCTGTGAAAGGGCTTCGTATTTTGTCCTTATAGTTTCAGATAGAAAAGATTTTCTAGAAAATCTCTATAGGAATAACATATAACTTTACCTCAGTCTTTTCCTGCTTTATTTTTCAACATATGTTTCTTTTTTCCTACAAGACAGAGAAAAGAAGAACACTGATGTATTAAATATCCCTATACTGAGGCTTACCTCCAAGCTCTCTGTGTTTTAAAATCCTATCCTGTCTAATTATTGCCTGGTTAGTCACACTAAGACACAACCTATATTTTGCACGTTTTATCTCTAAGTAGATTCAAGTGAATATGATTACATGGTTACAAATTATATACATGCAAACCTAAAACTTGCATTTGGAACTCCTCTTGATTTACAAATTCTAATCTGCCTAGAACATGCAACATGTTTTATCTCGATCTGATGGAGTCAGCTTAGGCTGCTCCTAATTTAGTATTTGTTCTCTTGGGTAAAACAGGCAGGCATTTTGTTGAAGTATTGCTATCGCATAGGTGGCCATTTGTTCTCCAATAGGCGTTTTCCCCTTTTTCCATGGTCTGGACTTATTAGTAGCTGGACTTCTTAATATCCCAGTAAAAAATGACAGTTCCCAGTAATGACATCAGCAAGAATGGCAGAGCAAAAAACCTAAAAAATTCTCTCCACCATAAAATCTATGAAACTATTGGTAAAATCTTTCCAAATAAACCTTTGTAGAACTCTGGAAATTAACTTGAAGCATACAACAATCAAGAAAACATTTGTCCAAGAAGAAAAAAGGCTGAACCTTGGTAAGAATAGTATTATGGCATTTTAATTCGTCCAACTCCCATACATCCTTCCCGGCTCTGTGGTATCCTTCAAAACCAACAGCTTTATAATTACATTTAAACCAGTAACCTAGAAGCCACTGGAGGATGACTGGGGTTGGAGCTCTTCCAAAGCCCCAATCTTAAATAACTGTCTGTTTTCTCTGTCTGGAAAATCCCACTCACAGGCTTGATTTTTGTTTTGTTTTGTTTTTTACCTGATTCGGAGTTTGTTCAGTGTGGCAGTTTCTCTTTTTTTCTTTTAACTTTTTCTAATGTTTATTTATTTTTGAGAGAGAGACTCAGAGCATGAGCAGGAGAAGGACAGAGAAAGAGGGAGACACAGAATCCAAAGCAGGCTCCAGGCTCCGAGCTGTCAGCACAGAGCCTGACGCGGGGCTCAAACTCACAAGCCATGAGATCATGATCTGAGCCAAAGTTGGACGCTTAACCAACTGAGTCACCCAGGCGCCCCATGGCAGGTCCTTCCATGGGGAATTTGTTGCAAAAAATCAGTGACGGTTGTTTAACACTGCAGCTTCCTGGGGCAGCAGCAACAGTGAGAACAAATGACAAGCTTACCAACATAGTTGAGGTAAATGAGATGTCCATAGGATAGTCTGAGAAGCTCTGACATATTCCCGGAAAATCTAGAAGGCCACACACATGAAAGGTGTGTACATATTCCTGGCTCTGGGGACAACCCGAGAATTCGCTAAAGGCTCACCCTTGACTGACCTCAAGCCTCCACACAAGCAGAAATTAAAGAACAAGGCAGGTTTTAAACACACACAAGCCCCTCCGCAGAAACTGAGAGGCTTAACGGTTACGGCCATTTAAGGAAATCTCTATCAGATCATTGGCTGACCAATAACCTACATAAACCGAGATTTCAGTGGTCACAAAATGACAAAGAAAATAAACTATATGGAATGAATCTAGAAGAGTCACTAAACAAACAACAGCAAGAACAAGCATAATAACCACCACAACAAACAGCAACAACAAACCATGGGAAAAATAGAAATCTGGCTTCCAGTGATGCCAAATTTATTATTCAAAATGTCCAGGTTTCAACCAAAATTTATGAGATATTAAAAGAAACATGGAAATACGGCCTGGGCACCAGAAAAAAAAAAAAATTAGCTAATAAAATGGTCCCTGAAAATGGCCAGACATTAAATTTTGAAAAAAAGCTTTAAACAAAGACTTGAAATAATTTATTTTAAATGTGTTCAATTAATTTAAAAAGGTATCTAAAGAACTAAAGGCAAGTATTAGAAAGATGGCTCAGCAAATAGAAAATATCAAAAAAGAGAAAGAAACAAATAGAAATTCTAGACTTGAAAGAGGCAGCAACTGCAAGAAAAAATTCAGACTGGTTCAACTGCAGATTTGAGCTGGTAAAAGAATCTGTGAACTTGAAGACAGGTCAATTGAGATTATCCAACCTGAGGAACAGACTGCTTTTGCAAAGGCAAATATATCTATATCATCTATATATCTACCTATATCTATATCTATATCTACATCTAAATCTATATATCTATAGTGGAATATTATTTAGCCATTAAAAATAATGAAATCTTGCCATTTGGCAAACAAATGGACGATTTGGCCAACAAACCTTGAGGGCATCATACTAAGTGAAGTAAGTCAGACAAAAACAAATACCATATGATCTCTCTTACATGTAGAACCTAAAAAAAAAAAAGCTTATACATACAGAGAACAGATTGGTGGTTTTCAGAGGTGGGGGTGGGGTGAGGTTCAAATAGATAAAGGAGAGTATGAAATCAATCAGTCATGAGGATATAGTGTACGACATTGTGACTATAGTTAATGACACTGTATTGCATATTTGAAACTTGCTAAGAGAGTAGATCTTAAAAGTCCTCATTTCAAGAAAAAATTTTTGTAACTATGTATGTAACATGCTAACTGGTCTTATTGGGGTAATCATTTCATAATAGATACAATATCAAATCATACATCTGAAACTAATATGCTAGATAAAATATACCTCAATCAAAAAAAATATTTCTGAGTTCCCCTTCCTTGTGATTACTATGTAAACCCAGGGGATCACAGAAGAGGCTTAACATTTGTTTTTTCCTTCCAGTGACAGCAACTGAGAAGGAAGAAAAATCTACTTAAATAGGTGGCAGGTGAGAAGCACGAGGTTGAATGCTGGTTTGTGTTCATTTTTCCACTGGTTCCTTTCTACTGTAGCTTATGTTCTTACCCCATCTAAAGTTTGCTTCTGAAATTCTGTAACCCCTGGCTCTATAGTTGTACATATGGAATAGTCTACAAGCACTAAATTGGACACATTCTCCAATGCTTCCTGAAGTTGGAAATAACACATTCCTCCTTCCTACCCTTAGCCAGAAATCCACTTACAGTCTCTATGGGAAGCCTTTATGGTTTTACTGTGTAGCCTTTGGGGAGCTGATGAGCCCATCCATGCTTCATGTAACTTTCGGTATTTTTCCTAAGGTCAGAAGAAACCGAAATTCCCAAATAACAATTAAAAATGAAAATAATCTATATCTTTTCCTGATTCTCAATGCTACGTTGCCATATTTTTCCCACTATATTGCCAAGACTTAAGAATTCCAAATGTATTTCTCAGTTCTGCCAGTTAGCACAATAGAGATGAGAAGGGAATATACCACTACTTTTATTATGGATTATACTGGGGGCTTCCCTTCATTGGAAAACGTCCCTCATTTACATAAATATAAGAAATACAAAGAAAAGGGGGCACCTGGGTGGCTCAGTTGGTTAAGCATCCGACTTCGGAGCAGGTCATGATCTCACTGTTCATGAGTTCAAGCCCTGCATCGGGCTCTGTGCTGACAGCTCAGAGCCTGGAACCTGCTTCAGATTCTGTGTCTCCCTCTCTCTCTGCCCCTCGCCTGCTCCTGCTCCTGCTCCTGCTCCTGCTCATGCTCATGCTCTGTCTCTCTCTCTCTCTCTCTTTCTTTCTCTCTCAAAAATAAACATTAAAAAAAGAAAGATACAAAGAAGGACAATTAAGAAAGAAGAAAAGGACTTTTGCTAATAGCTTGAGGGTAGAAAGAGACATCCTAGATCTACCAACTCGAATTTCATCACTCTTAGGAAGATCCCCAATCAGACTCCTCACTGGTAATGCTTGTGTCTTTGTCCTATGTGATCTGGGTGGGAAATGGTCCCAAGGGAGGAAAAGTGGGACCTAGAAATTGATGTTTCAAGCTATTGCCCCAAGCAAACATTTTATAGACCACCCAATTTTACTGCCAAAGGATGAAAGAGTGGTAAAAATCAAGTTTATATATCCTTTTAAATGTTCAAAATATTTTCCCAAGTCATTACTGTCAAATTTCAATGTTATCCGTATTTATTTTGTCTTGGAACTTCTCGTTTCAATAGTCTAAGGAAACATGCATATGCTTTTCCTTCACGTCCTTTGTTTAAATCCATCCTCGGTAGGAGTTTGATGTTCTCAGTGTGCAATAATAAACAAGAAATAAGAAATCTGTACTATGTGTGCTAACAGAACTTATTCATAGATGTTCAAAACTGTGGCAAACAATTTCCTGCAGATTAGCTCTCTGAGGTAACTAAACCATCTCCCACATCTCTGAAGGATGGGTATTTAGAGAAATTCATGCTCAGTTTCACATGCCAACCGTAAAAGCAAGTAAAAATCTTAAAGCCATTGTCAAAGTAAGAAGTTAAGAAATAAATCCCAAGGCACTCTAAAAAATACAACTCGCTTTCTTCAGGCTACTTTGAGAGAATGGAACATTAGTAAAGGAAATAAGTCTTACGTTGACACCTAAAACAAAAACAAGAATCTTCGGGACAGAGAAGGAAAAGAAGAGAAAGAATGCGGCCCTGGAGTATGACCCACAGTTAAGGGGGAAGTAGAAGGACAAATGGACTTGGGGAAACAAAACACCTCAGGATATAATACCAGATAACTTATACCACTTAGCTTTTGCACACCAATTTCATGGATTCAACTTCAATTCAAATGCAACTGTATTCCCATGAATCCAAAATATATTTTTTCCAACCCAGTTCCCTCTAAAAGACTCCCAAGGGATATATCCAAGTGCTTACTGCAAATCTGATTGCAAGGCTCACAGTAATCTCAAATTCAGCATGTCAACATTGATATCCTTTACCTGCTTCCTTCCCAAGTCTGTCTCCCTGCCCCCAAAAAAGTGTTACCGTGTTGTCATTTGTTTGGTTTAGATCCTGATCATTTGTTTCTTGCATTATAGTGACAACCACCTAAGTGCTCTCCTTGACTCCTAATGTATTTCCCTTAATCCATTGGGTCTTGACATTTATTGGAAACCCAGAGCTTTTTCTCCAATGAGAATAAAGAACATTTTGTCTACAGTACGAAGATAGACATGTACGCGGGGCATTTCACATACAACTTTAAATAATCATATATCCATGAATTCCATCCTTCATCCTCCTAGCAGTTCTCACACCCAGGTTAATAGTTTCTACTATAAACTTCTGCCAGAAGGATCACAAAGAAGTAAATCTGTAGTGACACTATTCTACATGATAAAATTCAAAATTTGGGGCATGGCATGTAAGTCTTGTCATAATGTTAACACTTTCCATACTTCACCTCTAACTTGGCTGCGTATCCTCTTTCCTATTCTGGACTACGTGAAGTTAAGTTGTTCTTGCTGCCAGAAATGACCTCTACTTTTATCACCTGGACACCTTTCCATGTTAAAGACACCTTAGACATCACATTCTCCAATTAAATCTTACTGGATTTTCTGCTTTCACCTCCATCATCTTCCTGGATTTGTTGTCACTCCTATAAGGACCTCTGTTCCAGAGTTAACCTGCAGATTTTCAGAGAGACCTCCCAGATCTATAAATGATTAACTGGAATCTTCCTGCGTTCACTTGGCTTGGGAGGGGGAGGGGAATTACTGTGAGGATGCTAAACATCCCTTTTCTTTTTGCCCTCCTTTCGCCTTTCCAAAGGGAGCAAAGCAAAGAGAAAGTTTCTGACCATTCTAACCACAAACACTGCCTTCCCCATAAAATCAATGGATGACTCACTGTGCTCCCTCTCTTCCCCAATTTGCTATTGAAAAATGGGGAAAAGGTGTCACAAGGACAGTTCTGCTGCCTCATACTAAGCCTTTCGAGAGATATCTCCTCCAATTCTCAGTAGCAGCCTGTAGCTTGGTGGCTGCCAAGGGCTTTTGTGTATTCAGTGATCCTTCTCCTTTGACATCAAAAGCCTCTCTTCTTGTTTCCTGTGTCTCATTAAGTCCCTTGTTAATGCTGAGGTTTTTCCTTCTTCCTACAACCTATCTCTCTATAAGGCTCACATCTAACTCACGAGGCTGGATGGCGAACACACACTAGGCCACCTCACTCTACAGCGGCAACACGCTAAATTCAAACCCAGGTTCCTGCTATGGACAGCTGTTAGAATATTTGCATACTGCAATGGAATTACCTGCTTCACGGAGTATGAGCTGATGAAGACTAACGACTTCCTGTATTAACTCAATATCCTAACGTACGCAGCACATGTTTGGCGCATAGGGATTAGAGTAGTGGTTAGAAGCTCATCATTGGAAAAATTAAATAAGATGATTGTAAAACCAGTATCCAGTATATTCAGCCAGTATATAGGAATGAGCACGCAGGAAATATTAGCTTGTTATTATGATCGACAATAATAGTGTGCTGATTGCCAAGGACAAACAGAAAAGAAAAGTCTTAGAATATCTTTCATTTCTTACCATTATTATGTAACTCAGACAATATCCCCAGCATAATTTTTTCTGGCTCCTGTTTCCAGATTTGTTATGGTTTTCAAGTCTCCAGGTGTCCATGTGTCTTAAACAAAGACATTTCTGGTAGACATGCTTGTAAAATAGAAGTGTCTCACTGTGAATTACAAAAATGTAATAACCTACACCTTTTTACAGCTGGGCACAAGTTCCTGAGGCTATGGAGTATGCACTGCACAGAGATGAATAGAAATAAAGCCAACATTCTTAAAATTATATCACTAAAAACATTAACAGCCTCCGGCAAAGGGACACATGGAAATTTATAATGCATCTAAGAAACAGAGTGAATTGGAGACATTAAGAGTAATAATAATAAAAGTATGAGTACCACAGACCAACTCAGCAAATATTCACGTATCTGATGCAGGGGAACCACTTAGAAACTGATGAGACTACATAGCAGGATGTATTTGGGTGGAGTAAGAAATATTTTTGCAATTATTTTTATGATGGTGATATAGAACAAAATTATGATTTTTCAACCATGTTTTTTCCTTAGCAGTATAACCTTAAAAAATTATGTACAAATTTACATAAAGCTCCGCTATATGACGGGTGAGCGTACAAGGCTACTATAGATTCTTTTTTGCTTATATTTCAACTTCCCAGTAACCCGTCCTCCGTGTATCTCCCAGATTAAATCGGATTACTTTCTTCCCCTACTCAGAACTGTCCAATAGGCTTGTTACACACATGAGAGTAAAAACTGGACGACTTACTCTGGCCTTCAGAGCCCCATGAGATCTGGTCTCTGCCAACCTTTCTAACTTCATCTCACGGCAGCTACCCAGAATCTGCAAGCTATGGGCACTTTCACTTAGCTCTGCTATCATTGCCAGTTCCAAAATGGGTTCAGGATTTTGTATTGGTTTGGGGCGCCTGGGTGGCTCAGTCGGTTAAGCGGCCGACTTCGGCCCAGGTCATGATCTCGCGGTCCGTGAGTTCGAGCCCCGCGTCGGGCTCTCTGCTGACAGCTCAGAGCCTAGAGTCTGTTTCAGATTCTGTGTCTCCCTCTCTCTGACCCTCCCCTGTTCATGCTCTGTCTCTCCCTGTCTCAAAAATAAATAAAAACGTTAAAAAAATTGAAAAAAATAGGATTTTGTATTGGTTCTTTCCTCTTCCCGAAGCATCCTTCTACCTATTTTGTATGCATGTGGGGTATCCCTGCAAGTGCGTTCTTTCCTAAATGTTACCTCCTCAGAGAAGCCTTTCTCAACCACCGAAATAAGGTAGTCACCAGTCATATTCAACACAGTACCCTATGTTAACTCTTCGCATGGGACTTACCACTGGAGTCTTTTCATGTTTTTATTTGTTTGCATTATGTATTCCTCTACTAGAATGTGTATTTCATGAGAATAGGAACCTTATCTCATTTTTTCACTGGCCCTCCTCGCTTTGATCTTCTTACCTCTAAATTCTGCCAGACAGATTCTTTCAAGCACTCTGAAGTACTTGATAGATGCACACCTCTTTCGAATTCTTCCACATTCTCAGAAAGAGGCCTCTTAGCCCTCAACGTTGAGAAGTGCTAAGTTTATTTGTTGAGAGGAATTAGCTTCCACGTTAAGACACAGCATCCCACAGCCATGTATGCCTATTCCGGCTCTTCTATATGAAAACATTTTCTGTTATGTAAACACAAGTTTTCAACCCTATCCGTAGACAAAGACTGTGATCACTGTCAGTAGTCTCATCTTCACACATTAAGGATAATGAGAAATTGATTTGCTCCCAGCAGATCAGCTTGTTCCTTTAGCTTTACTGAGATAGCAAGATGTAGAAGGAAACCAGATGGCTGTGACTAGGGCGAGGGATGGCTCTGGAAAATAAGGAAAAATCAATGCAAATTCTGTGAAAAATACCGAATATTTGCAGATGATTTTTTTTTTTACTCCCGACTCATTACATAAATTTTCAAGACATACACGATAGCTCTGCTATTGGCATATTTTAAAAAACCATTCTAAACACATACTGGGACTTTATACTGAGAATAGTACAAGGTATTTTACTGATTACAATATATTTATATTTTTCAACATTCCTGTAATGTATAAGGGGAATTACAATCATGAAAACATAAATTTTTAGTCCCTGTTGGCCTTCTTTTTAGCCCCAGAGCCTCAGGTAACTTATTGTCTCTTTATTTCATTTTTTTCATCTATAAAATAGATTAATAGCTCTGCTTTATGAATTCTGTCAGTTGTAGGTTAACCAAAATAAATATCTAGCTATAACCCAGGACTGGGCTTACAGCAGATGCTCAGAAAATACTGAAGGACACCTGCTGTTTAGATGAAGAAGTAGAGACATAAAACATTGAAGTCACAGTGTAATGATAGATTTTTCGATTTCTTCATTTCTAGTTCATGAGCACATCCATCTCAACTTTTTTATGTGACTGTTATGTTATTGGTGTCTTTACAACAATTGAGTCCCCATCCAACCGAAGGAATATAACACTAAAACTATTTTTTGAACAAATTATTTGTCTATATGCTGGATCCTGCAAACCGGGATCACTTTCGTTTCATTAATTATATTTGCCTTTGTATTCCTTCTATCAAAAGGAATTCTCCCCGCATGTATCCTTGATCCCATAAACACATGCCCTCTCCAGATCTACTGAGAGCTGAACCTTCTTGTCTTGCTTCTTTAAACCGTCCCTCTTTACTTGGTCCCTTCCATCATCATTCAAACACGCTACAAGATATCCCTTCCTTAAGCAAATTTCACAAGCCCATATACCTTTGTAGTTATTTCCAAATCTCTCCACCCCTCTTCACAGGAGAACTTTTTGAATCGGCTGCACACTGTGTTCTTTTCTCTTCCTTTTCCCACATAGCGCTTGTTTTTTGATGGTCTGTGATACAAATCCTGATCCCGCCATTCTACTTAAACATCCCTGATTAGCTTCACCGATGACCTTCATCATGCTCTTCAGCAAGTCACTTACAAATCCTTTCCTGACCTCTTTTTTTTTTTAATGTTTATTTATTTATTGTGTGTGTGTGTGAGAGAGAGAGAGAGAGAACGTGCCTGTGGGTGCGTGAGTAGGAGAGGGACAAACACAGAGGGAGACCGGCCAGTCTCCGCATGGCCAGTGCAAAGCCTGACTCAGGGCTCAAACTCACAAATCTTGAGATCATAACCTGAGCCCAAATCAAGAGTTGGACACTTAACTGACTGAGCCACCCAGGTGCCCCTCCCTTCTCAACTTCTTAGCAACATTTGACATGTTTGCCAATATTTTCCTGCCTTCTCTTGACTTCTTTGGTCATTCTCCCATTACTTCTCTGAATACCTCCACTCAGTAACTCAAGTTAGCTTCCTTTCTTCTCTCTGATCTCCAAATGTAAGAAGTTTCATTGCCTTGTTCCAAGTCCGCTTGTCTCAGGTCTTCACTCTTGGCCTAACTGCACTTTTCCACCTCCATGACTTTAATACTACTCGTGCTGACTTTCAAATTAAGATCTCCAACAGTGACCTCTTTTCGGAGCTCTAACCCCACGTAATTAATTCACTGTGTTATACCTTCATTTAAATGACTTACGTGTATCTCAAACTTGACATATTTAGAAGTAAGCTTTTTTTTTTTTATTCTTTGTAAATTGCTTCACTATCTAGGTTCATTTGTGATTCTTACACTTCCACAAATCTAACTATTGTGCTAAAAGAGTGTGACTTCATAGTGTGGTAGCAAAAAACTAAACTCTACTCTTTTCTCTCTGGTGCCTGATTAAATCTGGCATTTCTTCCACACCCTTTGGTTGACTTCTCAGGTGGATCACATGGCTATTTAGGCCACTTTTGCTTAATAAATCTCTCCTAATCACTTAATCTCATAAAAGTCTCACTTTAGCAACTGTACATCGAGTCTAATGAAATAGTCAAACTAGATATTTTATCGAGATTAAATTTCCCCTTCCTTCTCGTCAGATTTTATTTCAATTGGAAGCTGGAAGCTGCATTGGGAAGAGGCATATGGTAAGCTTTTCTCTTTTCCCTTTACACGTAGCTCTTCTGTCTCCCATCCCAGGCTGCCTTCTGGGTCCTTTGGGTTTAGAGGTTGAAATGATCTACTGGTAAGGGGAAGAAGAGATTGTTTTTGACTGGTACTCTCATCATACAGCTCTAATGCTTTCTGGAATTTCAGGTATACAAAAAGCAGTGTTCTTCTTAACAAAATCTTCAATACAACACCGTTTTTTATGTGTGAGTATATCAATAGAAGCTTAAAAATTTTTGCAACATACATAGAAAAAAATTTAAATATTACTCCCCAGAAATTGCCAATATCATCCCTATACATGTACATAAAGGACAGAAAGCAAAGCATATGTTTTTGTTTACTTACTCAGTGTCCATTACTCTTGCATTCCATTCTAAAAGAAGCCAGCATTCAGAAGCCCAACCATCGTCTAGGCAAGTAACATTTTTGTATTACTAGGAGCATAAGGTTTTCACAAGCTGCGGAATATATTTGGAAAATTACTAACCCAGATATTTCCACTGTTGTTGGACACGTTATTTAAGTTGATAATGAAAGATATCAAATATCATGATGACACCCCTGTTAAGTGGAAGCATTTGAGGGCCAGATAATAAATGGCGTCCTGGGACACCTGGCTGGCTCAGGCAGTAGAGCACGCAACTCTTGATCTCAGGGTTGAAAGCTTGCATGCAACTCTTGATCTCAGGGTTGAAAGCTTGAGCCCTATGTTGGCTGTAGGGATTACTTAAAATAAAAAAAATTCTTTTTAAAAAATAAAAAAATAAGTGGAATCCTGAGCCTACTCAGTCGGAGAAGCCACTCTACCTAGAGTAACACCTTCATTAGGGCTTTGGCCTGTGTTTTAAGAACAATCACACTCGGGGTGGAGGGGGTGCCTGAGCGGCTCAGGTGGTGAAGCATCCAACTCTTGGTTTTGGCTCAGGTCATGATCTCACGGTTTCATGGGATCGAGCGCTGCGTCAGGGTCTGCAATGGCAGTGCGGAGCCTTCTTGGGATTCTCTCTCTCTCCCTCTCTCTCTGCCCCTCTCCCCACTTGCACTGTCTTTGTCTTTCTTAAAATAAATAAGTAAACTTAAAAACAATAAAATAAGGGGCACCTGGGTGGCTCCGTTGGTTGAGCGACCAACTTCAGCTCAGGTCATGATCTCACGGTTTGTGAGTTCAAGCCCCGCGTCGGGCTCTGTGCTGACAGTTCAGAGCCTGGAGCCTGCTTCTGATTCTGTCTCCCCCTCTCTCTCTGTCCCTCCCCCACTCACGCTCTGTCTCTCACTGTCTCAGAAATAAATAAACATTAAAAAAATTAAAAAAATAAAATAAAATAAAAAGAAGTATCACTTTGGGGAAGGCCAAACTAAAACCTCTGAAAATAAATCACTATTCCCTCCACCTTAGCCAAGATATCACTATTAGTTTGTAACCTCATGCAGATCCTGGGTGTTATTTGAAACCAGTTCCCATGCAGAGGGCAGGAAGAGACTCAAGAAAGACACCAGTCATTCCAGACTGGTAAGTAGCAGTTTTAATAAGCAAGGGAATTTACCTGTGAGGATTGTCTTGGGCGGCTGCAAGATAAGTAGATCTCTACACTAGCCAGATGGTTTCAACACCACATCACTATCTCAAGGCTGTCTTTGGTGCAGCTTTTGGGAATAAGTAAGTCAAGCAGAATGCACCTTCCAAGGACAGGAAAGGTGGTGAGGAACCTCCAGTTGCCAGGTCCAACTTGCTGGTCAACTAGTGGTCAAGTTCTCTCAGTGACCTCTCCCAATAACACATTCAAGGAAAGTTAGTGGAGATTAAGGTTACCCTTAAAGATCTAAAGTTTGCAAGGAGGAAGATCCCTTGCATATCTTCATTTAATCTGCCACCCTGGCCCCTAAAGAAACCAAGCAGGTCCCTGAGAGTGGTTGTAAGATTAACACAAGCTCAACCAAGTAGCAGCCTTGATTAAAGTTGCCAAACTGTATGGTCTCAGGTAGGTCATGAGACTATCCTAATAAGAGATCTGATATAATATTCTGATATGAAGAGTATACTACAACAGATTACTTAGAATAGCAGACACATGGCATGTAGCTCCTGATTTGGTAAATGTGTCCTTTTCTATCCCCATCAGGAAAGACAAATACTTTGCTTTATGAAACTGATAGCAATATTTATTTGCTTTATATATGTTAACTGTGTTGTCCTCTGTCATAACACAGTCTAAAGGGAACTTGGTGGTCTGGACAAGCCCAAAGAACATTGGGCTTGATGCACTGCATCAATGACATCTTGATAGAGAAGCAAAGGCATAATTGGAGGCCTTAATAAGACACATGTACTCCAAAGAGTGAGAAATAAACTCCATGAAGATTCCAGAACATGCCATTTGGTAAAGCTTTTGGGTGTCCAGTGGTCAGGGGCAATCCCAGAAAATATGTTCTGGGATTATGTTAATCACAAAGTGAAAGACATATTGTTGCACCTCGTATCTTTTATTGAATATCCCACCCTACCCACCCCTGCCCACCCCCCAAAAAAAAAGAAAGAAAAAGAGAAGCAAGACCAATACTGCTAAATCTGTTTAGGTTTCATGGGTTTTGGAAGTTACACATTCTGTGATATGAATATGGGCTTATTCCAGCCCATATACCAAGAGCATGAAAGACTATTAGCTTTGAGTGGGGCCTAGAGCAAGAAATGGCCCAGAAGCAGGTCCAAGCTGTGATACAAGCTGTCTGTCTCTATCTCTGACCATACAAACCATAGTCCCTCTAACATTATGAAGGTTATATTGGAGAAAAATTTCAGTATGGAGTTATTTCAAGCCCTAGTAGAAGAATCATCACAAGATCCTTGATGTTCTGAAGCAAGGACATACCTTCTATAGCAGAAATGTATGCACTATTCAAGAAACAGATCCTGACATGCTATTAGGCTCTAGTATGGGTGTGACCCTTAACTAAGAGGCAGCAGGTGACAATGTATCACATTTTGGACTGAGTTCTATCAGACCAATAAGTCATAAAGTTGGGCACACCTGGCAGTAGTCCATCATAAGATGGAAATGGCACATATGTGATCGAATCCAAGCCGCATCAGAGTACATGACTAAGATGTATGAGTAGGTAGCCCAGACCCACATATCACCGACCATAGTTAGACAAGCTCACCCTAATTTTTCCTTGAAGATAAATAATCATGCCAATCTTGCTTTACAATGAATGAGCTTGGTATGTAGACACAGCTGAAAATGGATAGTGACTGCACTACAATTACATGTAGGGGTGGCTTTGAACGAGAGTAGTGAGGGAAAATCTTCCCAGTGGATGGGACTTCAAGTAAGGCATCTAGTCCATTTTGTTTTGATCACATTGGGTGGAGAGAGAAGTGGCCTGAGGTGATAATCTATACAGACTCATGGACAGTGACAGCTGGTCAGAGACCTAAAAGGAAAATGACTGGAGAATGAGAGACAAGAAGATCTGAAGTAGAGGCATCCGTTCAGATTAACAGAGGTGGGCATCAACTGTGAATATTTTTCTATCACATGTTAATGTCTACCACAAAGTATCTACCATTATAGAGGCACTAAACCACCAAATAGACAAAGTGCTTTTGTAAGTTGACATCACTCGGCCTTCATCATCAGCCACACTACAATGGGTATAAAGGACACATGATTGAAGTGGTCTTGATGAGAGTTGGAGGCTATACATAGGCCAAGCAGAATAGATTTCCTAAGCCCATTCTAGTTATTCTTGCCTCTGAACGTGCAATATACCAGTGATAGACCACTGGTCCTCAAGAGACCAACCAGTTACTTAATGACAAGCTGACTACATTACATCCCTTCCAGACTGGAAGGGCCATTGGTTCATTCAAACAAGAAGGGAAAATATATTCCAAGTATGATTATAGAAAGCAAACATAACTACCCAGAGTCTTATTCAGTGCCTGATACATTGGCATAAAAGCTGACTCAATAGAGCATCTAACCAGAGGACCTACTTCACTGTGAAGAGGGTATAAGAATGTTATTATATACAACACCAGCACGTTAAGAAGATTCCAGACTGTTAGCATAAGAATGGTTTGCTAAAATATAGATGAAGTTACAGCTTGGAGAGACCATATGGAAAAAATTTAGGTGTTATACTCCAGGCTGCAGTATAATCATGAATCAGTAACCTCTGTAAGGCACTATGCCCCCATTAAGAAGAACACATGAATGTAGGAACCAACGATGAATGTAATAGTGGCCCTTTATCCACTTCTCGTCATGACCCAAGAGACATTGAGTTTTCTATTTTTCCAACACTGGACTTTGCAGGGTTAGAGGTCTTGCTCCCCAAAAGTGGTAGGAAGTACTCAGCTGAGACTATACTGTAGGCCCTGGTCATTTTGATCTTCTTGGGTCTAGGAAACAGTAGACTAGAATAACAGTCACCATCTGGGAGGGATAATTGATGTTGATCAGCAAGACTACTGTCACAAAACAGAAGGGAACAACGTGGTTCTTTGGTAATCCCGTGCCTACATGTGACTTTCAATGGACAAATGCAACTATACTGACCTGAGAGTGGTGTGGTTACCAGTATATTAGCCTCTTGAGAAAGAAAGCTTGGGTCATACCACTGGATAAGCCATCAAGGCCTATAAAGGACATGGTTTAAGATAACAAAAGGATAGAGGAGGAAGGAGATAGTAAGTACCAGTTGTAAGCTACCAGACTAACTAAAGCAGTAGGGACTACTGTTAATCCCACAAACTTCCCTCTTTCAAGTATTTCTTCAGAAAGAGAAGCTGACAGAAACCATGGAAGAGTTGTTTCCACATATGGAGAAGTAGATCTGCATAGTGCAAGGAGTAAACTGTAAATGCAGCCATGTAAATGCACACCTCAGATCTTTATTCAAGAGGGAACCTACCAGAAGGAGTGCATTTAACTAACCATCTTCAGCTGCAGTGACTTTGAGATCCATCATAGCATTTGAGCAGGGGCTATGGTCTTCCTGGGAAGCTCTTAGACAATGATACAGCAGAGGAGGTTCTAGAGTTTAGCTTTTCTGCCCCAGGCAGGAAGAGAGTCTTTTCATCTGGGTTCCCACTGGATTAGTTGAGACTTTCTCAGAGCTACACTGCAGTGTGAGGTCCTCTTTACCCTGTCCTTCCTCCTGCTCCCTTATTTTCACAGGTGTTCAACTTGCATTGCCTTCCGAAGGCTTTCATTGCCAACTTCTGCTTCCTCTTCCCATTGTCTTACACAGTGATTAACCCTAATAAATCTCTTGAACTTGCAACTCTGTCCTGGTGTCTGACGCCTGGAATACCTGACCAGATATAGATGTGGTTCTTTCTTAGAAACAGACTTGTTGAACGGTGCTAGCTAAATAGAGTAATACTGGACACCACAATGTTTTTTAAGGGATGGGCACATAATCATCCTTCTGATTTCAGATCTAAGAAAAATATTCAAACAGAAATCAAGTAATACTCTCTCTCTCTCTATGAGAGAGAGACAATCTCTATTACCTATGACAATCACAGTAAAAATATTCACTTTATCTACTGGTAAAGAGTGTGTTGGAGAGTCCACTCCCTATACAAGTTTTAGTAAATAGATTATGTTGCTTTCACCAATTTATCACAACCAATTAGCACAGTGTTACAAAATAACTACTGAACTTTTGAACTAATTGTTGAAAGAATAAAGCATACTAGGAGACTTAAAAAATATTTTGTTACATAAGAGGTTGGAACTTTGCAAATAAAATGTCCAAATTCAGTGCGGAAAATACATGATATTTTTCAAAGTCTCTAATTATTATTTGTTTTAAATGGAAGAAAACTAAATCTATGAGACAACTTATGGATGAAATAGGAAGACAAGAACAGAATCAAAAGGGAATTGGATAACAGCTGGAAAAAAAGAAAATGTGCTTGATGAGTAAAAGAAATATCAATAAAAATTAAGAATGGAATAGATGAATTAAAACTCACGGTGGAAGAAGATTTTTAACATCAAAGGTGATGGGAAAATTTTACAAGCATCTCATAAGTGATGGGGAAGATTTTAGAAATAGAAAGGAAACAGGCCTTACTCTTCTCTTCCACAAAATTAAAAAAAAAATCATAAAAAGGATAACATCTAGTTGTTTTGTTTACTTTTTTAGGGAAAGATGCAGCAACCCAAACAACAGGAAAAATGAAAATAAAAGTTATAAGAATATAAAAAGAAACTATGGGGTCATTCTCGATCTAAGAGTTGAGGAAACAGATTCCACTCGTTGAATAGGAGAAGTAGTAAATACTTTGTGGTCATTCTTTAAAAATCTAACCCAGAAGTTAAAAGTCTACTTATTCACTTAAAACACTGGCAGTCATTACCATATTTCAGTATGTTTCCTGGGAGCTAGTACATATGAACGTTGGCAGAATGAACCTCCAGTGTGATTTTTTTTTTTCTCAAAAATGCCCTCAAAGCTTGCGTTTCAAGTGTGGAGAGCAAATAGTGTTGCTGCAGTCATTTACGTGTCCTGCCAACTGCTCAAACCATCACACTGGAATTGTTCCTGACAGTCATTGATTAGTAGGGGGTGGCATTTCAGAATGGCATTATGTTAGTCCACGGTTTTGGAGTCTGGGAAGTCGAAGATCACGGCCCTGACAGATTCAGTGTCTGTAGAGAGGCCGCTTCCCGGGCCATAGGTGGTCAACTTCTCAGCGTGTCCTCACATGGCAGAAGGTGCTAGAGAACTCTCCGAGGTCTCTTTTACGAGGACACGAATCCTGTTCGTGAGGGCTTCACGCTCATGACCTCACCATCTCCCAAAGGCCCCACCTTCAAATACCGTCACACATATTAGGTTTCAACATATAAATTTGGAAGGGGACACAGACATTCAGTCTGTAGCAGGCATACTCCGCATGTGACATCTTGAAAAATGATTCATGAAAAAAAATCTACAGCTATTCTAGTATTTCACTTGCACTTAGAATCTGAGCCCATCAGGCAGCAACATTTGTGGCCTCTTTATAATGAAATGTTCTCCTCAGGATGAAAGTATACAACTTTGCACAGTTGTTCATCCAAAAGTGCATGGCATACATGACAGGCCTCTTTATAAAGGCCATATTATGATAACAATATTAATTATTAAGGCCATTGTATTATATTATTATTATTCCTTGGGACTGGTGCTACTTTTTTTATGACTAGCCAGCTGCTTAGCTATGAATCTCCCACAAATCATTGTTTGAGCTAGCAGTATCCTCTCCTGCAACATTAAAACAAAACACTTTTAATGTGTTAATGTGGTTATAAGGCTAGAGATTTTTTGAAAGTGCCAGGATGTGGCCTCTGGGGATTAAGCGGAGGACCAAACAAACATCTTCATAAAGTTTGACACATTTTCCCCAAATGCAAGCTGAGACCTGAATAGGGCAGTCCTATAGACAGTGACATGTGTACCTGTAGCACATATAGACTTGGATCTTTGATTTTGGTGTAACTATCCAATCAGTGACTTCTCGAATCTTCCCAGGTGAGACAGCAATGAAGCCAAGTGATGATCTCTCTCCTTATTATTGATGGAAACCATGGTGCCTGGTCTTCTAAATCAGTAGGACTAATCAAGGACTTTTCTTCCTGCACCTAAACATGAATGCATGCAATGAAAAGGGAAAAGTGACAGCTGGGAAGGACATGTCAGTTTGTCTTAGAGAAATACAGACCTTTCTCAAATTATAAAGAGTTATTATGTTCAGCCCAAATTGTATGCTAAGGAAAGAGAAAACGATGCTTAGAAACAGAGATAGTGATAGGCTGTGTGCTGACAGCTCAGAGCCTGGAGCCTACTTCCGATTCGGTGTCTCCCTTTCTTTCTGCTTCTCCCCCATTCATGCTCTGTCTCTCCCCATCTCTCAAAAATAAATAAATGTTAAAAATTTTTTTTTAGAAACAGAGATAGTGACAAAGTAAGACAGAGTGAGCATGAGGGAGAGGGCAAGAGAAATATTCTATGTATAGAATGAATTCCTAGTCTGTTCTCCACATAGCCCAGGTATTTTTCCTACATTATGATTAATCTTCCAAAAATAATCCTGCAAATTAGGTATGATTGTATTCATTTTACAGATGAGTAAGTTGAATTGTTAGAGCTGACACCAAACCTTGAGCTATTTCTACTATAACTTGCCACCTTCCTAATTAAAGTGATTACTTTCTTCCTAACGAGTCCAATAGCTTCCTTACTCATCTACATTTATCCAGAATCTCCTATCTCCACTTAATTGTTTATGTCATGACTAGATTTATTTTACTAAAATCCTGCTTTCATCATGTCTAGTGAAGGGGTCCAAAGCAAGTCTCCCCAAAATACACCACTTTGGCATAAAGATTATTTTAAGCTAAAAGTAATCAAAATCGGCTTGTTCAAGAAAATCTCTTGAACTCCCCCTCAACTGCCTAAATTTACATCAGAAAGGGGGCCTGTACCAGGAAGACTGTTATTACCAGAGATTCCTTTTTACCTAAGGAACATTTCTGCATAATGGGGCAAATTCTGTTTTCCAAATATCTCCTCTTACCTTCTTGCAAATAACACCCCTCCCCTTTGTATCTCCAGATCCCCAACCTTTTCCTTAGCTCAGAAGGTCATGCAAGCTTCAGTTACTTGGATGCTCTTAACATTTTACAGGTCGCCTGCACATAGGTAATTCAAGTTGTTTTTCTCCCGTTAATCTCTCTTAGGTCAATTTAGTTATTAGACCCACCAAAGAACCGAAAAGGGAAGAAAGGAAAATTTTCCTGCCCCTACACTGGGCTGAAACACTGAAATGGATGTCCAAATCCCAAAAGATAAAATAAAAACTCCCATATCCGAACTTTCCACAGTCTGAACTCAGGTACTATGCTTTGACTACTTGCTGGAAATGAAAAACATTCCCTCTCTGCCCCCATAATTCACTTCTTAAAGAACTATAGGGGAGCAGAATTTGCCACCCCAAAGCATGCCTCTCTGGTATAAGGAATATTTTTGGCTGATTATTTTTAAGTAACTGCAAACACAAAACAAGCTCTGAAAACCAAGTCAAAGTTGCCTTCTTGAAGGAGACATTTACATGTGTAAGGGAAATCTCCATTTGCAAGTGTGTGTTCCTGGCTGTACCAGAAAGAGGGGGATGACCACACATTTCCAGAAACTCTTATCAACGGAGAAGGCAACTTCAATCTGCACAACAACCTTACCCTTTTAACCATGCTTTTTTTGTTGTTAACCTCCCATAACTGACTTCTCCCCCTTAACGTCTTAATATGTCTTTCACTGAAGATGGTAATTAAGATGATAGCTTCAGACACTGGGGAAGATGCTCAATTTTCTTAAGTCTCTCCCATGTATACAGTGTAGAGGCTGCTTTTAGGCAACCAGCTTGAGCAGTGGAAACCTGTGTAAGGTACAAGGGCCCACAGTGACCCCCTGGCTGAATAGAAACAAACCTATTAGGCAACCCACTTTGAAATACCCATAAGCCATACCTGAGCAAAGGATTACTTACACCCAGGCACAAGGTACCCAAAAGGAAAGTTCCAGACATTCTCATTCCTTCTCTTCCTCCCCCTTAACTACAGTCCCCCTACCAGAGACAGTCTTTCCTTGCTGTCCTGTCTGCTGCTCCCTTACGGTGTAATCAATAAATGTCTGTCTCCTTTGTTCTGTCTTAGGTGAATTCTTTCACTGCCCAAGCCACCAGCCCCCATCTTATCAGGTCACCCCACATACAAAAGGTATACATGTTATTAAATTGTGTTTGTTTTTCTCCTGTTAACATGTCTTATATCAACTTCATTATTAAACAAGCCAAAGAACCTAGAAGAAAAGAAGGGAAAACTTTTTTGTCCCTACAGAACTTACTCAAGCCTCCTTTAGAGAGATTTCACTCCCCTAACCACTTGGGCTGAGAATGACATGAACACATCCACATTTGTGTCCACAATTGATGGAATCAGAGAAAAACACTGGACAAATCCTGGGCCTCTGAATTTTATTTCCTAGAAATTTGGACCTGGACCTGTCTCTTAAAAACCTGGACTATGAAGTGATGTATATCTGAGACTGGGGCCAAGGAACCAGTGTAAAAGAGAAGGTTCATGTTCAGAGACAGGAAGAAAAATCCTTCTGCTGAAAAAAAGTAGGAATGAGAGACCAGGTAGAGAGACAGGAAGAGACTCCTTTGTTCTGTTCCTTAGGACTTTTAAATGTCCTGTTCTAGTCCCTCCAGTCCATGCATTCTCAGTGGTGACCATATTGTTTCCAAGGGGATAATTGGTTATTGGGGAGAAGAGGGAGGGTGACCCCCCCCCAAAAATCTTAGATTTTGAAATTTGGAATTTCTCTTCTGAAAAGAAAACCAGCATTCTAACTTCAGTTGTAGAAGTTGATTAGTAGACAGTTGACACAATAATTAAATTTTTTATACAATTATAATTTTGTTTTCAAATAAAAAACAGAAAAGATTAGTATACAAGAAAAGAAGCAGAGAAATAAATGATGGAGAAGAAAATAAATCCCTCCATTCCCTTTCTCCTCTTTCTTCTTTGTTGACAAAAATATTGATCCTCACATTGACCCTGTAAGCTATGTTATTATTATCTATTTAACAATGAAAAGATGAAACGCAAAGATATTAAGACACAAGAGGGTAAACAGCTAATGTCCTAATTATCGGAGCCAAGATTTAAATGTGTGACCAAGTGGTTCTAAATCCCATGTTTCTTTCCGACTAAAACACACCGGTTCCCAGAAACCTGTTCCCTACAAAAGAAATTTTCCTTATTTCACTCAAGCTTTATAACATCAATTCTCTATGAGACTTGAATTTATGGTAATGAATTCCCTCATATGCCTACATTTCCATTCTTTCTTACTTCATTCAGCCCATAAGCAAAGTAATTTCCGGTAAAGGCAAGAGTAACATTTACCCTTATGTTGTTTCAGGACAAAGTCATTTCTCTCAGGAAATATATAATATAGTACAGATATTAAATATGCTAAATGAATTCTTACTTGTGTTTAAGCACAAATGTAAGGTAAATTTTAAAGGGAAACAAGTGTCTTGACTATGTCAAGCACTTTTGTAACCCACCTCCCTCCAGAAAGGGAAGGTATTCCAACTCCACACGCATGGGGCCCCTTCTGTGCTCATCATAAGATGATTGTTCTGCCTCCCATGCAGCTTGTCTTAGAATCATGATAACATAATCAACAGTATAAAATACTGGAAATTCAGACTACTGCCACAAAATTCAATTTTTTTTTTAATTTTTATTTTTGAGAGAGAGAGGGAGAGAGCGAGCAGGGGAGGCACAGAGAGAGAGGGAGACACAGCATCTGAAGCAGGATCCAGGCTCGGAGCTGTCAGCACACAGCCTAAGGCAGGGCTCGAACTCACAAACCTGGAGATCATGACCTGAGCCCAAGTTGGACGCTTAACCACCTGAGTCACCCAGGCGCCCCACACAAAATTCAATTATTAATTGACTCCAGCTTCTGTCTAAAAACCACATGAGGCAATACGTGCGACCATGGAACAATGCCTTTCTCCGGGGCACCATATTAAAAGAGTAGGTGACCCGTATCAGCTCCTTATGGAGTGCTTCTTAAATAAAAAAGCAGGTTGTCTAGCTCCTCCTAATTTCACTGAATCCTAGTCTGAAAATTAGGTTGGAGAATATGTTCCTGAACAAGACATCCAGGTGATGCTGATACCTGTTCATCCACTTGAAGTTTTCCAGCATTTTCTTTTTACACATGTTAGCAGTTACAGAAAGCAATACATACAGATTACATCAGTTCTATAGAAATAGTATCGACTGAATAAAAATTTATCATGCAGCTTTACTTTGCAAACTCTATGGATTTAAGAAATGTCTCCTAAATGTGTATTTCAAAAATAGGTACAAAGTGGTAATTCAACTTGCCATCCATTATGTTACTCAATTATCTTTTGATGAGCAACCTTTTCCCTAGTATCATTTCTAGGAAAGCGGTTTGTCTCTCTTAATAAAAGAAAACGTTTACTGTGAGGGGTCAACAGGAACTAAGCAACTCATTATCTAGATTATATAGTCAACTCTAATATACGAATCATCAAAATATGGGTCAATTACTACTCCAGGTATTGGAGATACAAACAATGTAAGACAAGGCCTCCATTAATGATATATCATAAACATATACAATCTACAAAAGAATTTGAGTTTCTTTTTCCTGCTTTGATTATGAAAAAGTCCATAAGTAAATTGCAGCCTTCCAGTTTCTGCTCTGACATGTGAAGAACTTAAAAACCTTCACTCCCATCTTTGCAATAAAAAAAAATAAATAAATAAAGCTAAGCAAACTGAAAGTCACCTATTTTTTCGGACCCATCTGAGAACTCAGGTTGCAAGACAAATTCCCCCCCCCCAAGAAAGTTCTAGAGGGATAGACATCCCAAGAGTCTATCAAGAGTCATACATGAGATCTACTAATTCAAAAGCTGCTGGAGCCACACAATGATGGATACACTTAACTGGTAATTTTGATGAATTGCTGGAAACTAGGTATAGACTAGCTTGGCAGCAAGAAACTTCTGGAGGACACAGTCCTAGGGATCCCCTACATTTGTATGGGGTTTATGTTTAGAAATCTCACCAGATTTTCATGGTGAAGATCTACCCTCCAGAGGTCGCTGCCTATCTCTGAGGGAGAAGAAGGAAACCATTGTGAGATATACTCCTAGAAACTTCTCCATAACAAACATCTACTCTTTAGGGGAAAACACTTTGCCAGAGCCTTATTCTTGTTGACAGAAGAGAATTCTTGACACTTCAGTTCCCTTTCTGTCTCACCCAAGTGAGTGGGATGATGATAAAGTCAACAAAATTCAGGGTTCAAACAGATTAGGAGCATTAGAGCCAGGGAAAGAAGTAGGGACCGGAGACGCAGGCCCCCTAAAAGACTGGAATTTTCTTCAAGAGCTTTGCCTCTGCATTCACAACTCAGCTACCTGTCTGGAACAAGAGGCCTACCTTTTGGCCTATCTTAGCTTTTGACGTGCCTTCCTCACTAAGCTCAATCATGTCTAGCTTTTGAGTTAAAGTGAGAAATACGTGACTCTTCCTTTCACACGAACACTTTGAAGTCATTGTAGGGTTATTCATCGGCCTAATGTCAATACTGTTGTGTCTCAGGGAATAGAGAGGCCTGAGGAGAGGGAAAGAGATAAGGGAATGGTTGGTGGAGCAGTCAGAACACATAGATTGATCGAGCAGGTTCACTGTCTTATGTAGGGGTGGTTTGTGGTGCCCCAAACAATTACAACAGTAACGTCAAAGATCAATGGTCACAGATCACCTTAAAAATATAATAATGAAGAAGTTTGAAATATTGCCGTCAGGAATGTGACTTTTTCCTTCTCTGGGATTTGAAAGTTGCAAAGATGTTGTAAATTGTGATATGCCAAGGGTCACCCTGCCACAGAATAAAGAAAGATTTCCTGACAGGGACCACATTTTAACCCTGATGGACCCTTCACGTTTGCAAGCATATTTTTTAAGAAAGGTGCATAGAGCTTCTGTCACCTATAAAGTGAATATAGTTTCTAAGGTGAATAGAGCTTCCGTCCTGTGTGACTGAGAAGTCACAAATAACATAGATCATTGTTTCACTTCAAGAGAAGGGTTCCAACAGAAAAGCTAGAACAAAATTCATACACTTTTCCAAGAATGAATGAGGGTAGAGGGAATGAAAGCAAGAAGTATCTGGCACCCACCTTAAAGACTTTGTAGAGTAAGTGGGAGAGGAGGAGAAGGAGAAAACAGCATGCTCTGGGAAAATTTTAAGGATAATTGTTTTTTTTTTAAGAACAAAAGGGCTCTGAGAACATTTACAGGCTGGGATCAGGGACTGGAAAAAAGTGAGATTGAAGGTGTACACACAAAAAAAAGGCAGACGGAGCACTTAATGTTCATATTGTCTCAAAATGCTTTTTTGGAGGCAGCAACTTCTGATAGAACATGCCAGAATGCTGTTTGGAGTGACAGTCATTTTTCTCAATCTGACTGATGGAAATAATTTCGCAAGTAAATGTGAGCAGAAAAGAAGGAGGCAATCCAGGAAGAAGGGACAAAGAGAATCTTTGTAATGTCAGACTAGGATAACTAGTCCATCATTTAAAAAGCAGTGTGTATATTTTGAATCTCTAACTAATAGTAATTTTTAAGCCCAAGAATATTATCTAATACATCATGGTTTTCATTCTAGAAAAATGTTGCAAACACATGTTCAATATATAATTTTCACATACTGTTTTTAAATTTTTTTTAATGTTTACTCATTTTTGAGAGAGAGAGAGTGAGACAGAGCATGAGCGGGGGAGGGCCAGAGAGAGGGAGACACAGATTGGAAGTAGGCGCCAGGCTCTGAGCTGTCAGCACAGAGCCCAACATAGGTTCGAACCACAAACCATGAGAACGTGACCTGAGCCGAGGTTGATGCCTAACCGACTGAGCCACCCAGGAACCCCTAATTTTCACATGATTTTTAGAGTCCTGATTTTTTAGGGATCTGAAAGAGTAGAACTGTAAATATTTTCAATCAGTATATATGCTCTATCAAATACAATTATATTAACAAATCAAAAGTTAGTAGAATTTCTACATTTGACGTAATGTAGAAAACTTTTATAACTTTTATGACGTAATGTAGAAAACTTTTATAAAACTTTCATAGCTCTTATTCTGGATGTATAGGAAGTGAGGTAGTGAGATTGCTCAAGTGCTTTTTTTGACAAGAACCTAAAATAAAGAGATTCTTGTTTTTGTTTCTATTTGTGTTTGAGCATAGAGGAGGTAGGGGTGGGTGTTTTAATAATACCAGCACAGAAACTGAACATAGCAGGTTTTCAAAGAGGGTGTATTGTATCAATGAAAGAATAAAGTGATTGAATATGAAAGATTAAGTCACACGATCATTTCCCTCCTTCTTTTAGTCCTGTTTTCTAAAAATTTTAACTTCTGGTGTTTTTTGTTTTTGTTTTTGTTTTTGTTTTTGTTTTTGTTTTTGCATAAACCCTACACAGTTGATACAAAGGGTACTCATGAAAACTGTACATTTTCCATCAAGTAATATAAATCTCTAAAGGCTAACTGTCTCTGTTTAAAAATTCAAATTGGCCAGCTACGATAATGTCTACCCTTATACTATGTAATATATTTGTATTTATTTAATATCTGCTATATCCATCCTTTATTACCAACATCCTGTATTTATCCCCAGGCTCCCAAACTTCCATTTTGGATGAGAAAAGTCTAAATATATATTTACTATGGGACTATATCAGTTAGAACACTTAAAATGCTAGCTCCCAGCCCACTTGAACAAGGCAGGTGATGGAATGGAAGGTGAGCTGGGTCCAGTGGCAGCAGGGTCCCCAAATTTGCTCGGTTATAGATCCTCTCACTGGCTAGTCTCTTATCAATCTAGAATTATTCTTTTTAGAAAGCTCACAGATTACGGTTCAGATATTCAAAAGCAGTGAGTGCAAGACATATTTTTAGACAGGTTATCATATCTCAAATTTCAAATATATCTTTATTATTAAAAAACACATAATTTCCTAATAAAAAATTCATTTACTCTAGACTACAGGAAGAGGTATTTGGATTATATTGAACAAATAAGAATTTATTTACATGCCTTTGAAAATTGGGATTTTCTTTTGTTTTAAATTTTTTAATTTTTGACAGAAAAGAGACAAAGTACAAGTGGGGGAGGGGCAGAGAGGGAGGGAAACACAGAATCTGAAGCAGGCTCCAGGCTCCAAGCTGTCAGTGCAGAGCCCAATGCGGGCTTGAACCCATGGGCCATGAGATCATGACCTGAACTGAAGTCAGATGTTTAACCGACTGAGCCACCCAGATGCCCCCAAAACTGGGATTTTCATCACATGTAACCATGTAAACACTAAACAAAAATGAATTGAATGTCCAATACGACATGCATGTGGCTTTGTCAAAACTACCTCAATGTTTAAAGTGCATATTAACTTCTCAACTTGTTTTACGGGTGCAAGAATAACCCTGACACCAAAACCTCACAAGTACTTTATAAGAAAAGAAATATCTAACCAATTTACTTTATGAACAAGAACTCAAATATCATCAACAAAATGTTAGAAAATTGAATTGCGCAAAATGTAAGCCCCATGACCAAGCAGAGGTTTTCCCGGGAATGAGAGGCTGATTCAACATTAGAAAATTAGCATAATTCACCACATCAATAAAATAAAAGAGAAAAACCATATGATTGTCTCAATGGAGGCAGAAAACGCAATATTCATTCAGGGAAAAAAAAAATCTCCACAAACTAGAAAGAGAAGGAAACTTCAGCAATATAATTATTTTTAAATAGGAAGAGAAGGGAATGATCTCAATCTAATGAAATGTATTTGCAAAATTTGTATAACTGATATCAAAATCAATGGTGAAATATTGAATGTTTTTCCCCTAAAATTGGGAACAAGGTGAGAATGTTCAGCATCAGCACTTTTATTTACCATGTTATGGGATACCCTGGCAAGTACAATTTAAAAATTTGTTAAAAGGGGGCACCTGGGTGACTCAGTGGGTTGAGCGACCAACTTCGGTTCAGGTCATGATCTCGCGGTTGCTGGGTTTGAGTCCTGCATGGGGCTCTGTGCTGACAGCTCAGAGCCTGGAGCCTGCTTCGGATTCTGTGTCTCCCTCTCTCTCTGCCCCTCCCCTCTCACGCTCTGTGTCAAAAATGAAGAAATGTTAAAAAAAAAAAAAATAGAAAAAAAGAAAAATACAAGAAAAAAGAAAAAAATGAATGAAAGAAAGAAAAAAAGGCATACAAATCATAAAGGAAGAAGTAAAACTAGGTTTATTTATAAAGAACATGGTGTTTATAAAAACTCCCAAGGAATTTACAAAAATACATCCTACAAGATCTAATCAGTAAATTTAGCTAAATCACAGTGTATGGGATCAATATTCAAAGACCAGCTGAATATTTATTTGCTGACAACAAACAACTGCACTTAAAATTTAAATAATAAAATAAATATTTCAAAATAATATCTGAGAATAAATGCAGCAAAAATGTAAAGATCTCTAAACAGAAAACTTTAAAATATTTTTGGGAGAAACTTTAAAAGGTGGAGAGAGACACTGTGTTCATGGATTGGAAGATTCAATATTAAGAAGGTGCCATTCCTCCCCACACTCCTGTTAAGACTATACAACCCCAGTTAAGATTCCAGTGAGATATTTGTTGAAATTTCCAAGCTAATGTAAAAATTTACACTGACATCCACAACATCTGAACTAGCCAACACAATCTTGAAAAATAATTTAAAAAGCTGGAGTACTTACACCATCTGATTTTGGAATTAGTCTAAAGCTCCAGTAATAAAGGCAGTGTGGCACTTGACAAAGTGATAGACACAGAGCACAGAAGCACAGGACAGAGAGTCCCTAAGTAGACCTACACATACACATTCAATTGGTCTTCAACCATGTCGCCAAGGTAATAGAATGGGGAAGAGGGTGGTTATTGTTTCCCCCTTAATTTGTTTTGTTTTCAGCAGGTGTTCTAGAACACTTTGATACCTCTATGAAAAAGCATTAACCTCAACCTTAGCTTTAAACCACCCACAAAAATTGCTTTGAGCCTAAATGCAAAAGCTAAAGCTATTAGGCTCCTAAGAGGAAATACAGGAGAACATGTTCATGACTTTGGATTAGGCAAAGGTTTCTTAAACCAGCTAAAAAACCATAAGAAAAAAAAATTGGACCTTAATAACACAATAAGGAAATAGGCAAAAGATTTGAATAGCCATTTCACTAAAGTAGATATGCAATTGGACAACAAGCACATGAAATACTCACGAGATATCTTGGAAATGCAAATTAAAACCACCATAAATTACCACTCTACAACTACTACAATGGATAATTTTTTTTAATGATGATGTCAAGTGTTCACAGGGTGAAGAAATAATTTGCAGTTCATACTTGCTGATGGGATTGTAAAATGGCAATACCACTTTGGAAATCTCTTAAGCAGTTTCCTTTAAGTTCCCTATATCTACCCAGCAATTCTACCACTACAAATTTATTCAGGATCTGTAAAATACATGTGACCAAGGTGATGCATACAAAAATGTTCATAGAAGCCTTGTTTGATTGGTTTTTTAAACTTTAAGTTTTATTTATTTATATTTCTTTCTTTTTTATTTATTTATTTTTGAGAAAGACAGAGAGTGTACAGACAGGGGAGGGGCAGAGAGAGAGGAAAGGAGAGAATCTTAAATAGGCTTCTCACTCAGACTGACCTGGGATCAATCTCACAATCTGGAGATCGTGACCTGAGCTGAAATCAAGGGTCAGGCGCTTAACTGACTGAGCCGCCCGGGCACCCAGAAGCCTTATTTGTAAGAGCCAAAAAACTAGAAGCAACCCAATTGCTCATAAACAACAGTGAAAATAGGTAGACAAATCATGTATATCTGTGCAATGGAATACTACCCAGCAATATGCTGATCGCAAGTATTAATCATTATACCGAACAAAAGAAGACAGGAACAAAAGAGAGCATACTATATAATTCCAATTTACAATAGCAAAGGCTAAGCTATTTAATATCTTCATGAGGTTCTGGTTTCGCAAATGTATATATTTATCAAAACTAACTGAACTTCATACTTAAAATCTATGCGTTTTATATGCAAATTGTGCATCAATAAATAAAATTAATTTTATCCCGCATGTGTTTAAGTGCACTGTGTTGTTACATAATGTACTCAGGAAGCACATGCAATGTAATAGAATACATTTTGAAAAAGCTTTTGTATCTCTGTGTCTTTATAGTTGATTCCTTTTGTAATCCCATAAATTTTATTTTACATGCTTAAAAACATTACTCTTAGATAGGTTTCACATGAGTGCTAGTGGGTTTAGAAAAACAGTATGCTAGAGACAAGACTTTGCAGCTAGTTGTCTAGTTCCAGAAGCTGTCATCTTAGTCACAGCAGTGAGGAAAAGGAATTCATGAACTTCATATTCTCTAATTTGGTCACAGATAGACATTAAACTGAAGCCAGAAGCTATAAGCCATGATTCCCTATTTTCTAAGAAGTATTAAAAGGGTTTTTTTCAGAAAATAATCACTAACTTAGCCATTATGCCTTGTTACCAATTAGGAAAAAGATTAGTGAATAATTACATATTAGCATACATTTAAATCTACTTATATTTTGTCTTTTGTCTTCTACAATGATGTCCTGCCAGTTGAAGAATAATCAACTCTGTTTTCTTTCTTCTTTAATCTGAATCGATCAGAAACACCTCAATTAAATTGCTAAAAAAGATGACAAATCATGGAAGCCATCTAAGAAACTTAGTTTTATACTTTCTTATAATGTCTTGAAGAATAAAAAAAGCAATGAGAACAACATCGACATTATCATGTATGAGAGAAAATAATCATGCATGTGCTTTATGAACTGATTATTTACTTTTTCATACTTTACGATTGCAAAAAGTTTGTTCATATTTAGACATTAAAAAGTTACATGCCAGGTACCTAAAAACAGTCTCTTTAGTGAAAGCATTTTAGTAAGTGTCATCTTATCACACTGTTGTCACTTTGCACTGGGTGAAAACAATTCACACGGAAAGAGAAGCTGGTCAGTTGAAATACTAAAGAAACATGTACTTAAATTGATTTTTGCGGTAACTTTACTTCATAGATGATGACCAGTTGCCAAAGCTATTTATTTCATTTTTACTTTCCTTTTAATCAAGGCGCTAAAGACTGAGACTTGCAGAATTATTTTTTAATTTTCCCTTAACAAAGTAATATGTGTGGCTATATATACTATACATCTAAAAATATACATTTTGAGTCCATATGTCGATGTCTGCTCACCACCAAAGCCAAAGTATTTCCTGTAACATAGTTTGTAATGAGGATTCCAAGAACTGCTACTTGAAACTTGTCTCCAAAAATATTTGTTACAGGAAATCATATTTGCTAGAATGTGTGTTGCAGAAAACTGTAGTTTGTTCACCCAAAGTTAAATAACATGTTTTTTTTTTATGTTTATTCATTTATTTCTGAGAGAGAGCACAAGCAGGGGCAGAGAGAGAGAGAGAGAGAGAAGGAGACACAGAATCTGAAGCAGGTCCAGGCTCTGAGCTGTCAACACAGAGCCCAAGGCGAGGCTCAAACGCACAAGCTGCAAGACCATGATCTGAGTCAAGTCAGATGCTCAACCAACTGAGCCACCTAGGCGCCCTGCATGGTTTTTTTGTTTGTTCTTTTTTTTTTTACTAAAAGTTGATTTTACCCCTAAAGCTTTAAATAATTGATTTATTATGATCTTGCTGCAATTAGCCCAAGCATGAGTGAAAACATGGTACATTTTCTTAAAATTAAGAACATAATTAAAAGCCTACTCACTTGTAGAATTTACGTGTAAAAAAAAAAAAAGGATTGAAAATCATTTTCAAAACTCATTTTGCCTATGACAGTGGTGTCCCATGTCTTACAATGGCCTAAAGAGGTCATTGCAAGGAGTGTAACATCTTTGATGGCTGTAACAATTCTTCAAGGTATAACTACCAGTACCTAGTTAATAGCTGGCAAATAGCAGGGAATTTAAAAAGTAGTTAAGGGGTACCTGGGTGGCTCAGTCGGTTAAGCGGCCGACTTCGGCTCAGGTCATGATCTCACGGTCCATGAGTTCGAGCCCCACGTCAGGCTCTGTGCCAACAGCTCAGAGCCTGGAGCCTATTTCCGAGTCTGTGTCTCCCTCTCTCTCTGACCCTCCCCTGTTCATGCTCTGTCTCTCTCTGTCTCAAAAATAAATAAACGTTAAAAAAAAAAGAATGAAAAAAAAAATAAAAAGTAGTTAAAAGGTAAATAGGACACGTCTTAATAACAGCTTTCTAAACGCTGTGAACAAGTCATGAAGTGTAAGTCTCATTCCTCTGAAAATTGTGATTCATTTTAAGACTCCAAAATGGAGAGAAACTTAAAATTTTGAGAAAAGAACATTTGGAATTGCAATATACATCCATATTGGATTTTATCAGGGCAGATGAACTATTAAGAAACAAAATTGTATGATGTTCAGGAAAGATAAAAATTCAGGAAATGCAAGTAAGAAAGTGTTAGAAGGCAAAGTAACTAATATCTTTGTAGCCAGAGAATTTTAATAATTTTGGCTTGTGTTCCTAATCTCAGACTGCTAGACCATACTTCCATAGCTCCCAGAATATAAAACCAATTAAGATTCATTCTGTGTCATTTATATTCAGTCCAAACTATACTATTTAGCCAAATGTTTAAATCTGTTTACTTTGCTACAAAGAAAAAAAAAAAATCCTTCGAAAAATCTTTGAATCTATCATCCATTAGCTGCCAAGCAGCTGGTCAAGAAATTCTCAACAGTCCAAAAACTTTCAATTTTAGAAGCTATTCTAAGTCAAGAGCCTTGCTTGGAAATTCAACATATCTGGAAAGTATCCCAACAATGGAACAGATGAACTATTTCTTTTTTCCTCCCGCTTAGCTACAGGCAAAATCTAAAATTATAAAAATGATCACCACCCAATCCTTAACACATTATGATAATGGAAATCACAATAAAACAAAACAACAACTGCATTCCTTCCAAATTTTCAGATTTCTCATTCTCTAACATTTGTGTAAATTCCTCCCAAATAGAATCTTAAACAACATTCATGAGCTAAATAGCCTTATATTAGGGCTTTATAGTCTCTCGTATACATTTAGCAATTCCTTTAGAATTCTTTTAGAATTCTTTTCAGCAGGTTGCTATATAGTAATCTCAAATTTTCCCATTTTATTTTCAGCGGGGACTTATCTTAATCTCTGCATGATTATTGATATGTTTAGGACATTTACATTCAATAGTTTGGCTTCTATCTACCACCTTATTATTTGTTTTCCGTTTGTCACATCTGTTCTTTGTTTACTGAATTTTTACAATTACATTTAATCTCCACGATTGGCTCATTAGCTATAATTCTTTATTTTTTGTTTTAGTGGCTGCTGTAGCTTTTGCAACATACTTCTTTCATTTATCACAGTCTACCTTCAAGTAATATCCCTTTCACTTATACTGAAAGAGCCTTATGCTTCCGTTCCCTACCCACCGCTCATTGTCCTAAAGGACTTTGTTTCTGAATATGCTACAAACACCACAAGTTTTTATTGTTTTTCCTTTGACCAAATAGCTTTTAAAGAATATCTAAACGTTAGACAAACTGTCATGTATTGACCCACCTACCCATCATTTCTGGCATTTTTCATTGCTCTGTATAGATCCAAACTTCATTCCGATAGCTGGTATTATTTTACTTCTGCTGTGAGAACTTCCTTTAGTATTTCTTGGAATGCAGGACTATTGGGCATGAAATCTCGCAGCTTCTGTTTATCTGAAAAAAACCTCCATTTCACCATTTCACTTTCATTTTTGAAAGAATTTTCTGGGTACAGTATTTTAATGGACAGGGTTTGTTTTTTGTTTTTTGTTTTTTTCCCAGTACATTCAAGATGCCACTCCATCATGTTCTGGCTCTCAAACTTTGTGACAAAAAGTGGACTGGTTTTCCTATCCGTGTTGCTATGCATATAATGTGCCCTTTTTTTTTCCCTCTGACTGCTTTTAACATTGATTTTCTTTATTTGTGGTTTGCAGCTCTTTGATTTTTCTGTACCTTGCTTTTTGTTTCTTTCTTCCTTATTTCTTCTACTCGGGTTTTTGAACTTGTTGGATTCCTGGACTTAAAATTTTCATTATGTTTAGGACACTTTTCAGCCATTATTTCTTCAAATAAATTTCTGTACCCATCACCTTCTGGATAGCACCCTCTTTCTTATATATATTTTATATTTTCCCATAGGTCACAGATGTTTTATTCATTTTTTATGTGCTTTATTTTGCTACATTTTCTGCAGTGTCTAATCAGTCAACCACAACCAGTAAGATTTTTATTTTAGATATTGTCATTTTCATCCAGATGTTTCATCTGGAGAGATAGATAGAAAGACAGACAGATTAAGTACCAGAGACATCGCTACAAGCATGAAACCTACAGATATCACAATGACTCTAAACCCATATCTTTCTATAATAACACTGAACGTAAATGGACTAAATGCCCCAACCAAAAAACATAGGGTATCAGAATGGATAAAAAAAAAAACAAAAAACAAGACCCATCTATATGCTGTCTACAAGAGACTCATTTTAGATCTGAGGACACCTTCAGATTGAAAGTGAGGGGATGGAGAACTATTTATCATGCTACTGGAAGTCGAAAGACAGACAGATAGTTAGACAGAAAGATACATATTCCATTTCTCTTCTTGTCACATTCATGTTTTCCTCTATCTTCTTGAATTTATGCAGAAATGTAACGAGTATTTTTTTTTTTTTGATGTTTATTTATTTTTGAGAGAGACAGAGAGTGAGCATGTGAGGGACAGAGAGAGAGAGAGAGACACAGAATTTGAAGCAGGCTCAAGGCTCTGAGCTGTCAGCACAGAGCCCAATGCAGGACTCAAATTCGAGAACCGTGAGATCATGACCTGAGCTGAAGTTGGACACTTAACCAAATGAGCCACGCAGGCGCCCCTGTAACAAGTATTTAGGATCATGATCTGCCAATTGCATTATGTCTGCTAGTTTGGTCTGTTTTTATTGACTGATTTTTTTCACTTGCTTCTTTGAATGCCTGTTAGTTTTTTATTGGATGCTGAACCTTCTGGGTGCTAGATTTGGCTATACTCTTTAATAATCCTGGATGATGTTGTGGCATATAAGTAAATTACTTGGAATCAATTCAATCTTTTTGATGTTTGCTTTTAAAGATTGTTGATGTGGGTAAAGTTCAGTATTTAATCTAAAGTTAATTTAGAACTACTACTAAGGCATAACCCTTTGGAAGATTCTACCTAACGGACTGTGTATTAAACTCTTTCCATTTGGTAGGTGGGAACACTGCTTACTTTCAGCTCTTTGTGAGCACAGACACTTATTAGGCTTATCGCTTTTCAGTCCACACCCCCTCTGCCCCTCTTCCTAGCCTTGAGGAATTTCTGGTTGTGCCTGTGCAGATCAGAACTCAGTGAAAGACCCTTTATAGATCTTAGGGATTCTGACTCCTTGGATTCTGGTCTCTGACTCCTGAGCTCCTTGAGACCACTGGGATCTACTCGAGTTCCTCTCCCTATGCTGTGTTTTAGAAGTGGCAAGCTGTGGCAACCAGAGAACGAACCCTCCCTGTTTTCCAATACCTGTAAATCATTGTTTTATATATTTTATCTAGTTTTCTAGTTGTTTAATTCACAGGAATAGATCTGGTTCCTATTATTCTGTTATGATCAGAAGCAGAAGTTCTAGCTAACTAATTATGATTTCAACTGATTTTATTTCTATTTTCCTTTCTTTTAAAAATTCAGTTTAGTCAGTAAATTTTTATTAAATTCAGTTTAATCAGTAAATTGTTATTTTTGGAATTCATTATTTGTATTTTCCAAAATTTCTCTTTTCATTGTGCATAACTATTCTTTTTGAGTTAGAGTGATTTTTGTTGTTGTTGCTTAGTCTAACTCTTCCATTTCTTGAGAGGCTGTTGACTTGTTCCTTTTGAATTTCACTCCTGGTAGCTTATTTCCTTCTCTTATAATTTTGTGAGGCCATTTTAACAGCCTCTTTCTTTCCATCAGTACCTCTGTGCCCTGAATTAAGAGCCATGTGTCCAAAGATGATTGGTTTTACCTCATTCAAGAGTCCTAGTGCCCAGGAGGGAGTCCTGGACCATGCAAGTAATGTATGTGTTTTTATTTAAGTTTGATTCCTTCTATGGTCGAGGTTGATGCCTCTCTTTTAAATCTCTGTTGTATCAGGATTGTAGTTTAGACTGTTTCTGAGTGATTTATCTTTTTATTTTATTTTTATTCTCAGGTTAGTTAACATACATGTAGTCTTGGCCTCAGGAGTAGAATCCAGTGATTTATCCCTTACATCTAACACCCAGTGCTTTACTTTTTTATTGAAGACTTTCTCCAGTGGCTCAGGTTGGGGTAGGATGTAATAGATGGGTTGCACCAGAACAGGTCTTCTGAGCCTAAGATCTCTCCATCATTGCTTGGTATTCCCAGTCCCTAAGTTAATACCCCTGGCCTCTCCTAAGAACCTGTACTCAATTCTCCATAGGAAGAGGGTGGTGCCCTTACCCTATGCTCCTTGCTTGGTTCCTCCGTCACTGGCTCTATCGCTTGCTGCGAAGCTCCATGCTTCTTATGCTCATTGCAAGCTCCAGCTTTGGGATACTTCTAAACCATCTCCTTTAGCAACAGCACACTGATGGGCACATTTTGAGCTCTGGATTCCGTTACCCATTCTACCCTTTCTTCCTTTCAGAGATTCCTCGGAGATTTCAACTGTACTCCAAGGACAAGACAGCTTGTGTTCCTGGATGGCGTTTATGTGAGTTTGTGTCTAATCACACGTACACATGAAACACATGATATCATAATATACAAACATTACATAAATGCGTATGTGTGTATATCTATATAGATAAATATAGATACAGATATGGATAGAGATATTGTGATCTAAGATCTTGATCCAGTTCAAGAGTAATTTTTCATCACAAGCCATCCAAATTATTTAGGTGACTTTACAGTAGCCAGAGTTTCTGGTTCCTGTTATTCTGAAAAGTAAGTCCCAGTATTTGCAAATTTTAATTATACATTTGGGGCAGAGTACATTATTGGTGGTTTTTCTATTTGTTATTTTTTCCCCCTAACTCTCCCTTCTTCTCCTCTAAGATGTTAGCTAGGACCTTGTGCTCTCTTGTCTTAGGTATGGTTTATACTACAGGGCTGAAAACAGAAGCTTCCTGAAAACAATGCATTTTTCCCCCTATCTTTTGTGACAGTCTGGACCAATTGTAGGATTAAGCTAACAATTTTAAAGAAGAAATAAATAGAGGCAAATACCTTTCAAATCAGAGATGAGGGAGGTAGGAGAGACTAATCCCTTCTCTAGGGCTGGTATTAGGAGAGAAAATATGTGGGTTCCTTACTCTCCCAAGGAAAACACCCCTTTAGAAAACATAGTAACATTGCAGCAGAGGGGACAGATTTCTATAACTGACAGTTGGTACAGACATCAAACAACTAAATGCTCAGGGACCTAGCTAACTCCTTAACAACTAAGAAAAAATAGAAGAATGGGCTAAGCCCCCCTCCTATTGCTTCTGTTTGTATCTTCTGGCTTAGACGTGCAGCAGGCACAAACCATGGGTTGTATTTATCATTGTAACCCCCATTAACTCTGTGACTAAGGCAACATCTTTAAGAAAAGCAGAATGCTTACTGTTGACTGGTATCCAGTGAAATTGCTGTGCAGTCATCACTCCCGTTTTGTGTTATGCCTTCTTTCATCAGTGTTTTCACAGAAAATTAAGAGGCTGCATTAGAGATTGTTAACACTATACTTTCTTGAAATCCATTCTGAAATCCAGTTTGGAAATTTTACCAGATAATCAACTACGCTATTCCTTTACTAAAGAAAATATAAACGAGCCTATTTAGCAAACAGTGTTCCCAATATTGTGCCCATAGGATTTTAACTTCTAGAGGTGACTGAGTGATGACATGGACAGGCTAATGTCATTGAAAGATTTTTACTACATTTCTCAAGAGAAGGAGACATATCACGCTATGCAGGACCACATGGAAAATACCAGATTTGGGGCAGGAGGCAGAAGCAGGAGCAAGGGAGAAAGCTTAGGCCAGAGCCATTATTGGGATTCTACGGGAAAGGCAAGGCAGGGTAGGGCAAACAGGTTAGAGTTAGCTACTTTGGGCTATAAAGGTCGTCTCTAGTTGCCCGGTACCTGGGCTGATTTAGGGCACAGCATACCGTGGCTGGTGTGTTAAGAGCTGGATAAGGGGTTGGTTGGGGTATAGGCTCTTGGGGATTGGCCGGTTTGTAGATGAGAGGTGTGCTCCCAGCTGAGGCCTTTGCAAGCTTTAAGAATTGGCTAGCTCTGAAAGGGCTCCATGAGTAGCAAGACTTTCAAGATGTCAAAATATCACAGAATATGGAAAACAGAAAACATGATTAATACAAGTGGAAATATAAATGTGTGTTTAATAGCTCTTGAGGCATAACCTGAGGATTGAGAAATAGTCCAGGAAGGTGGACAATAATAATAAGCTTGTACCATTATAATTGGCATCGAAGTTAATACTTTTCTCTGATATCACTTAGTTTATAAATAAAACACTCCATATGATGCTTCCTGTAAGAAATGTTTTAATGTATTATGAACAGTGTTTGAATTTTATGTTATGACAAGATATATTGGATATGTCTTTAACTGAACATTTATGCTACCTAGAAGTTAAATTAAAATTACTATATTCATGAGCATTATTTGAAGAGACCTAGAAGTGAGCAGGAGAAAAATTACATTATGCAAATATCTAATAGAATGGCATATATTTCTTGTAACAGAAATTTTAAGTTCATGTTAACAATGAGTCAGGACCAAAAAAAAAGGGAAAAAAAAAAAAGCCAGGATATACTAAATCTCTTAGGAAGTAATGACTGTTTTTGCTGGTAGGAAAAATAAAACTTTATGAGCAAATTTTATTTGGTAGTCACAAAATAAGTAGGATGTAGATGGAACTATATTTCATTCTCCTGTAAATGAAGGAGATCATATTCCCGATTACTGCTTACGACACAGGAAAAATATTCTACTTCTCTATAATAGTCTGATAGCTTCTGGAAAAAAATCCTTATCAATTACAAGTTTGTGACCTGTTCATTTATCATCATAAGTCCACCATTAAACTAGTAAGCAAAACAAACCCAAAAAAGAACCTCCCCCCAAAAAAACCCAAAACAAAAAATAAAACACAAACACACACACACACACACACACACACACACACGCACAATTTTAAAAAATTAAAAGTTTTTAAGATACAAGTTATTCTAATGCCTCAGAAAGCAAGAGAAAGCTGTGAATGAGAACAAAAGGAAATATTAAAGGAATTAGTGTAGATTTTGGATAGAATCAACTAAACCAATGTGAACAGACATACCTAAAAGGCACTCAGAATTGCAGGCAATGACAATGTGGTCACAGCAGGCAGCTGATGCCCTTAGCAAGATTTCTAAAATTGCTACTTGGAACACTTAAATTCTGTAGCAATTAATTTTAGAATAATTTAGATTAGATCATTCTAGTATCTACAGTATTTCTATCAAGTCAAACTTTTCAAAGCAAATCCTCTTCATGACGTAACTCTTGGACAATAGGTTAGGTTTTCACATAGTTATTTGGGCCTTTAAGATTTTGAATCTCTACATTATAACTTCAAAACATATTTTAAGTATTCATGTGGTTCTTCTGGCCAATGGAATTACAACTACGAATGCTTCCTCTAAATCATATTATTTACACCAAGGGTCACCAGCTCAAATGGCTACAGGGGGTGAAGAGAACACATGAAGATGTGACGAGGGTAACAGGAACGAGCCATTTATATCTGCACCAAGTAGAACACTTGCTTCCCTGCCCTGTACAGACCAAACCCAGAACCCCCCCATGGCAATTTGTCATTAGTTCATTCACTACCCCGCTTTACACGCCACCACCATGAAAGTTGCAAGGAAGGTTAATATCAAAGAGCAATCCTTCATCCCGAAGAACTATACACTCCTAGAAGGGTCAATAATGGGATTTCTAATGCAGGGTCTCTGACTCAGAATAAACACGGTCACACAAAATAATGGTGAGGGAACACGTGAGGATATTCACACACTTTTTTTTTATTTGAATGGCTTTACATCATCATATTGCATAAGAATCTTTAATTAGCCTTGTCTAACCTCAGCTTTCACCAGTAGCACTAAATTGAGTAGTCCTGTCCTTTGAATAGATAAGCCTCAAGAACAATGCAAGAATCAAAATGCATAATCTACTACATTAAGAGCATTTAGGATTGTAGGTAATAAAATTTAAGGACACGACTGCAATTAGGACGCATTACCAGTCTCTAACATTTTTAAGTTAATCTTAATTCACTAAAAAATAGTGATTGAGTAGTGCTATATGCCAGATACTATTCTAAGTACTGGAAATAAAAACTGAGTAGAACTCCTTGAGAAGCTCATCAAATGAATTTATCAATGCAATGATTTGTATGTAGATAATTGATACTATAAATAAACATCGTATAGGATCAAATTAGGATAAATTTTGTAAAGAGATATCAATAACTATGTTTTCCTTTTTTCTCTATTCTCTCGCAAACCATGTGTGTGATCTTGGGATTAACCATACCTCTTCTTGGTTCTCATTTTTATTTTTTTAATGTTAACTTATTTATTTTGAGAGAGTGAGTGCAAGCAGGGGATGGGCAGAGAGAGAGAGAGAGAGAGAGAGAGAGAGAGAGAGAGAGAGAGAGAATCCCAAGCAGGCTCCACACTGTCAGTATAGAGCTGGACATGGGGTTCAATCTCACAACTGAGATCATGACTGAGCCAAAATCAAGAGTTGGATGCTTAACCGACCAAACCACCCACATGCCCTATCTTCCTATTTTAAAAGAAAGATAATAGTTTCCATTCTGAATGCTTTGTATGGTTTATCATAAACATCAAATAAGGCAGTGAATGTAAAACCACTTCAAAAATAACAAAATATGGGGCGCCTGGGTAGCTCAGTCAGCTAAGCATCTGACTTTGGCTTAGGTCATGATCTCATGGTTCATGGATTTGAGCCCCACATCGGGCTGTCCACTGTTAGCACAGAGCCCACTTCAGATCCTCTGTCTCCCTCTTACTCTGTCCTTTCCCTTTTCACACACACTCTCTCTCTCAAAATAACATTAAAAAGAACAAAATGCTATGAAAATGTAAGAGAATATTCTCATTGGCTGTTTCTTGCTTTGGTTTTCACAATTTACATCTATTTATATTATGTATCCATTAACATTATTTATAGTTATTTTTAATTCTTTTCTTTTGGACTTTTATAGTAGACTTAGAATTTACCCACTGCCATTATAGTAATAACATATTATTTTTATCTGTATATTTACCTTTATCAATGATTTGATATATTCTTATGGTCCTGTGATGATACAATTTGTAATTTTTTTTAATTTTTCATTCATTTTTGAGAGAGAAAGAGAGACAGAGTGCAGGAGGGGAAGGGGCAGAGAGAGACTGAAACATAGAATCTGAAGCAGGCTCCAGGCTCTGAGCTGTAAGCACAGAGCTAGATGTGGGGCTCAAATTCCCAAACTGCAAGATGATGACCTGAGCCAAAGTCAGATGCTTAACTGACTGAGCCACCCAGGAGCCCCTGATACAATTCTTATATAATTAATATGTGACACTGGTTTTAATACTTTCCAAGTGTCTCAGTGACCAAATCTTAATGAGAAATTAATATGCTTTTTCAAACAGAACATTAATATGTTTCATTTATATTTAATGAGTTCTAATATGGTCACACTGTGCACTCTACAATCATTTCTGCCTCTACATGATACAAATTGGATTCCTTCCAAAACACATTAGGCCATTTATGCTGTTTGTTGTCTTAAAATGTTGCATTTGCCAATTACCTCCTAAAATCCAGAGTCTGCTTTTGTTTACAGTCATTAAATGTACCTCAGCATGTCAATGTTGCAGTAAATAAGGTTCTTCTTTTGTTATATTTGCCAAATTTTGCTAAATGCCGTAGCAAAGTTTAAAAAAAACAACAACAAAAGATAGTAAGTAAAAATGAATCTATTTATCATTTCTTTTCTCGTATCAAGAAAAATAAAACTCATTAGGCTCTAGAAATTATGCTATGACTCTGAGGAGATAAATATATGGGTAAGAGAGTTAGGGTATTGAGGCAGGAAAGAATACTAGACATTTAGGAATAGGTGCTTTTCAATATCTTTTTGAGCACAGTGTTTTCCCCCTGTTCTTTTGATATATTATATTAATATGTTTTCTGGGGCGCCTGGGTGGCTCAGTTGGTTAAGCGTTCAACTTCAGCTCAGGTCATGATCTCATAGCCGGTGAGTTCCAGCCCCGCGTTGGGCTCTGTGCTGTTAGTTCAGAGCCTGGAGCTTGCTTCAGATTCTGTCTCCCTCTCTCTCTGCCCCTCCCCCACTCACTCTCTGTCTCTATCAAAAAATGAATAAATGGTAAAAAAATATATATATTTAATATGTTTTCTGAAAAGTCAGTAGAATATAAGTACCGAAGTCATACTATCTAAACAAAATATGTTTTTCTCTTCAGGATTTTGCCACATGTTTTTATACATGAACAGAAACAAAACTATAAATAGCAAGTTGCAAATATTGTTTAAAATTACATGACATGTATTCTTAGAACTAGAGACTGTAAGTATGAACTCAGATCTCTTCAATGTTTGACTATCTGACACCAGGTAGACAGAATCAGTAGTGTCTCCTTATTGCCATTCTCAAAAATCTTAGTCATACTAAATAATCCCATAGCTTCAGCTATTAATGCTATACCTGCGGATCCCCAAATCTATCAGTCAACGTTTGCCTCTATCTCTCTATGGTAAGATCCACATTTTTATAAGTGAAGAAGACAATGACTGTCATGAGACCATTGAAGCCTTTCTTTCCTAAGTCAAGAGTCAGCACTCTCTCTGCCTGGAGATGTCCCCACGGAAGAGCACTTTGATAACAAAATTATGGCAAAGAAGAAATTGGTGTTTAACATTCCTATTGTAGTTGCTTCCCTGTTTCTCTTGGATATCTCTCCTTAAAAAACCTAACACAATATCCTAAAGATAAACTAGACCTCCTCATTATTTTAGTACCTACCTGTTTCCTATTTTGTCATTCATTGCAATATTTCTTAAATAGGGCACTACAGACATTGTGAAAGGGATGTTTATTTTGCAAACACAGATGCTTAGATTTGTAGTAAATTTTAGAGGACATACAGTCTTTGTCCTCACTATACAAGAAGTTCTGTTACATTGTAGAGGGTTGGCACCTATCTTAACTCATTCCAGCAACCCCGGCGTTTAGCTCTAGTACCTGCTGCATAGAAAGGATTCAGAGTTTGTTATTAAACTGAATAAATATGCTGATGATCGGCAATCTAGCTCCCTGGTGTAATCATATTACATCACACAACAAACTATTGGAATTCCGTTCTTGGATTGCTTTTCCCACCTACAATCCAAGTTCTTCTAGTTGGGGGATCTAGTCTTTCTCACCAAGTTGATTACTTTCTTGTCTGTTGAAATTAATCAGACGTCGGTATTGTAAAGTGCAATGGGGAAAAAATGGAAATATAAGATGTAACAGTATTGAATTGTTGGAAAGACAGAAGAATATTAACACTAAAGCGGGGCGATGATTCCAGCTTCTTGAACTCGTCACACCAGTTTTTCCGCGAACAGGTTGCCTTAGCAGCTTGGTGGAACACCGCCCTCCCAACCCCGCCCACCTCCCCGCCCACCTCCCCGCCCCTCGGGACTCCTCGCTCTGCACCCTCCTACTCTTTGCCCTTACTTCCGCCCCATCCTGCCAGCTGGGACCTAGAGCCCCACCGTCTCTGCCCACACTTACATTGCCCGACTGAAACTACAGCAGAAAATAACTGTATTTAGAAAATTCTTCCTCCATACCATCCCTTCCTTAGTCTTAGAGCTTTCAGTGCAAAAACAGTAGCTCTTTGTAACTTGGAGGCTCCGCCTAGCACGAGGAACAGAAGCCCATTTTCAGGCAGTGCCTTGGACAACAGCATCTGTGGAGGCCCCCGGTTTGCGGAGGGAGACGTGGCCCTGAGTGGGGAGGTAGCGACGGCGCCACCGCGGAGGAAGTGGGATACCCGGCGGAATTGGCGGGAGGTCCCCGGACCGGCTCCACCATGTAAGTGTTTACTGACCCCAATCCCAATCCCAATCCCAATCCCAATCCCAATCTCTGGTACCGCTGCGCGATTTTAACTGTCTCCGGATCTCCTCCTCAGGTCGAAGGTTTCCTTTAAAATCACGCTGACGTCGGACCCCCGGCTGCCTTACAAAGTGTGAGTAGCGGGGCCGGGGCGGGCCGGGCGGGACCAGGCTGGCTGGGTCCGAGTTTTCAGATCCTCTCCCACCCGAGCAGGCTGCATCCCGCCGCTTGCCCTCGCTCTTCCTGGAGCCTGAGAGGAGAGATCCCGTGCCCGGTCCTCCGGGTGTCAGCTCGCCCCGGCGCGAGGCCGCCGGGCTGTGTGACGGGAACGACTCCGCCGATAGTTGACCTCTCTAGGGACTCCCCGGCTGGGCGATGGAACGGGAGGACTGAAGACGGGCCTCAGATGATCTACTGGGGTCCTTAAACAGTGCCTGTCAACTCATGATTGGAAAAGCCTTTTACCACTTTGACCAGCTGTTGCAGGAAGTAGGGAAGACAACCCAATCCCGATTCGGAAATTACTTGAACGTTTTATTACTGTCCGACTGCTGATCTCCAGTGTGTGAGTGACTCAGCCATCGGGTGTCACAAAGTAATGAACCTCAAATCATACAGTCCGTATGTTGGGATTTAGTAAAGAATAATCAGCAGGAGTGGCAAATGCAGAACCTGGGCAGTTTGTCCATGCGAGGCCCTTTTTTCTCCTTTAGCAGTTGTAGGATGGTTTGGCCCAGGTTGAACTACATACTGGCCGGGAACTTATTATGATTTTCGATAAACCTTATTGAGGTTATTGCTACAAAGAGCCTCATAAAATGCAGCAAAAGCCAAGACTTCAATAGGATTTTAAACATACTTAATGTAATCAATATCAGGGTCTACCTCACTGAACAGTAACAGTTGTCATCGTCCTGAGTCATTTAGTTACCTGTGACCCATGCAGCTTCTGGCCTTAAGCTCTTTGGATCCTTTCAGTTCCAGATGGATCTTTTCTTTTTTTTTTTTTTTTTTTTTTCCACCTTGTCTTAAATATTCATGACCACAGCCTGGCACCTTAAGATCTTCAGTAACTGCTACAGCTCTAAAGTGGCACCTGCAAGTCTTCTCTTGTGGCTGACCACACTCTCTGCTTGTATCTCTCTTCTGTAAAAAATGTTTCTTTTAATTCACTGATCAGACTTCTTTCTAAATCTGTCACTACCCTCTCCCCCGTGCTTTACGCCACTCCTTTCCTTTTTACTCTCCTAGAGGCCGTGGTCTAGTCACTCCCTGGTGGTCCATTCCCATCACTTCTGGTGTCTTCGTCTTCCCAGTACAGTTTGCTTGGTGACACGCCGAGTCTGAACTCAACCACTGTGTTCTCTGTGTGTAGCTGAAGTTTTTAGAGGAAATTACACAATTAGCCTGATGTAAAGTTCCTAACTGTGCCCAGTAGTACCTAACACTGTACTACATGTCCCAAGGTTGCTTGTTTTCCTTTATTCTCTGCAAGGATTTTTAAGAAATTTCTATTCACATTTTCTTTTTTTTTTTTTTTTAATTTTTTTTTTTTTAACATTTATTTATTTTTGAGACAGAGAGAGACACAGCATGAACGGGGGAGGGGCAGAGAGAGAGGGAGACACAGAATCGGAAGCAGGCTCCAGGCTCCGAGCCATCAGCCCAGGGCCTGACACGGGGCTCGAACTCACAGACTGCGAGATCGTGACCTGAGCTGAAGTCGGACGCTCAACCGACTGCGCCACCCAGGCACCCCTCTATTCACATTTTCTACATTATTTTTCCTTTTTCTGAAGCCATCAGAAAAAATTCATCTTTCCATCACCACATGGACAAAACCTACTCGTATGTATAAGCCCATAGTTTCTGTCCACCATCTTATTACAAAGGAAAACATGACTTTGTTCCTGTGAAAAGCCAGCTGTTGTAATTCTTGGGCTCTGGATCTCATTTATTTCAGTCTTCTCAAGATTAAAGTAGATAGACTCCAGAGATCCCTCTCTCATCATCTTTGGTTTCTCCCTTTATGCTGGATTATTCTCATCCATGTGTAAATATTCTAGAAGAAAAGTGAGAAGAAGGGAGGGGGAAAGGACAGTAGGACAGTAGTAGTATCTGTAAGAGTGCCTGGAACATTGTACCAGTTCAGTTAATATGGGTAACTGAATGGATTTAATAGGCATACCTACTCTTCGGTGTGTATGTAGTGTGCATGTATATATAATATATACATGTACGTGTGTGTGTCTGTAAAATATGTATAACGTGTATGTAGGGGTAATTATTCTGGTTTCTTTTCAAAATAAAGGGTAACTAGTACTTGGGTACCATTAAACGAAATGCTTAAAATTTGTAGGAAAACAATATTTAACTTTTTTTTAATGTTTATTTATTTCTTTTGAGAGAGAGCTTACATGTTGAGCTGTTAGTGTGGAGAGCAGTGAATTCCCATGAATCCTGAAATCATGACCTCAGCCAAAATCAAGATTTGGACACTTAAGGGCGCCTGGTGGCTCACTTGGTTAAGTGTTGACTTCGGCTCAGGTCATGATCTCACGATTTGTGAGCCCCATGTCGGGCTCTGTTTTGATAGCTCAGAGCCTGGAGCCTGCTCTGGATTCTGTGTCTCCCTCTCTCCCTGTTCCTGCCCCACTCGAATTCTGTGTCTCTGTCTCTAAATAAAGACTAAAAAAAATAGTAAAGTTAGTGAACATCATGTACAATCAAAGTAGACAGCCTTTAGCCTCACTAGACTGCTTTGTCCAGGAGCTTTTTAAAAAATTCTTCTTAATTCTTCTTTTGCAGACTTAGTGTTCCTGAAAGTACACCTTTCACAGCAGTCTTAAAGTTTGCGGCAGAGGAAGTAAGTATAGAAATTGGAACAACCTGTATGGAATGCAGCTTAGTGTCTCTCAAAAGTCTTTATGTTTTGCATGCGCTTTGACCTGCCACTTCTGTGTGAATTCATTACTAGGTTTATGGTATCAAAAAGTTAAGCCCAACTTACCAGATGTAAATGGAGTGGAAGTTAAGACACAGATACAGAATGAGTTAAATCGACACATGTATTTTAATGCAACCATTGGAAATTCAGGAGAAGTTTTACTGAAATTGGAAGGTTTGGTGATCGGGAAATTTTTTTTTCTTTCTTTTTTTGTTTTTTTGATGTTTATTTTTGTGAGAGAGAGGGAGACACAGAATCCAAAGCAGGCTCCAGGCTCTGAGCTGTCAGCAAAGAGCCTGACACAGGGCTTGAACACATGAACCACGAGATCATGACCTGAGCTGAAGTCGATTGCTAAATGGGCTGAGCCACCCAGGTGCCCCAATAGGGGAATATTTTTAAACAGCAACGTTATTTTACATGGCATTCTGTAAACGTATTTTAACTCATGGGCAAGCCTCTCAGTTTCTCTTCTCTTCAAATTTTATAATCTGCAAAATGAGAGTGGTTAACATCTGTCCTTTCTATCTAATTAAGTGATTTTGAATAAAAATATAATAACATTTACTAATAGTTTTTGAAGTTAAAAGTTCTGTACAAATCTGGAGTAACTCAAATCCAAACATTTTGATTCACAATCTCAAAAAAGTTTATGGTCACAGAAAAATAATTTTAGTAACTAAGTAAGAAATCAGCTTGCTCCTCAATCCTGCCCTGAACTTGTTATTCATGGGTGATCAGCCAGCCTGTCAGCGCTGGTCTTGTCAGGGACCACTGACATCATTTATCACTCATTCAGAATTAAACTGAAAAGTGGTAGTACTTGTTTTGCAGTCCATTTTAATCTATTCTTCACCCATATTGAATAAGTAAAATAAAAGTAGGAAACAAATGTGAATACAGCATCAGTGTTACTTTTTGCTGCACAGATCACTTGTAGGAAATATTCCTGGTCCTGGGGTATAGCAGATCCCACAAACTGGGACCTTAAGAAGTAGATCCATTTGAGCTATAATTAATATTTTATTCTTGTGTTTTGCAGTTATGTGGTTCTTTGTAAGGCACAGGCATTGTTGTGAACTTGGTCTTCTGGTGAAAGTATAAATTCATAACAGACATGCAATAGAAAATACACTTACAAACTTCACACAGCTGCATATATTTATTAAGGTTTTAAGATACCTTGTAACTATTAGGAATCATGGATGTTCCACATTTAAAAAGGTTATAACTTTCAAGCAGTAACGAGAACGTCTTTCACAAGATAAGACATTGTAGGATCTTTTAGTGAGAACAAGAGTTGACTTGACAAACTGAGAGTCTGTTTTAAATCCCTAGTCAAATCTCTTTAAAAAATAAGAAAATTCCCCAGAATAACCAAGAATTAATTTAACTAAGTGAGTTGTCAAAAACTGAGAATAGCCTTTTAACATCCTAAATCAGACTTAGAGGGTCTGAGAAAGAAAAGAAATGAAAACTTAGAAGCATGGAGTACATCCTACACACAGAAGAAAACTTGTCAGTAATGTAGAACGAATGTAATAGTTGCTGAATTTTATATCGCGGGTGCTGTTGCCCCAGATTAACTGCTTAACTGTCGTTTCTGCATTCTGAAGAAGGGAAAAATTATGGTTTGTAATGTTCATAAATATGCTGCTGCTATATGGATATAACTAAAAATGCACAGTTTATCTTAAAATGGACATAATCTAAGACTCAGACAAATAGTAGAGTAACTAAAACTTTGTAATACCTAAAGTTTTAGAAATCTGAGATGCCCTGTAATTGATTTGGGTATTTGTGCAAATTTTTATTAAGTATTACAATCTCTGTAAATAAGTTTTGAGGTATTTTATTGTATTTATTTTTAATTTTTTTTAATGTTTATTCATTTTTTGAGAAAGAGGGAGAGACTGAGCGTGAGGTGGGGGGGGTGGTGGGGAGCAGAGAGAGAGAGAGGGAGACACAATCTGAAGTAGTCTGAGGCTCTGAGCTGTCAGCACAGAGCCCGACACGGGGCTGAAATTCCACGAAACGTGAGATCACGATCTGAGCCACCCAGGCACCCCTGAGGTGTTCTAATATTTACGTATTAAAGCATATTTTGAAGTTATTTTAAGTGAGGTTTATTCAAATTTTTTAAATTCTGGAAAGGACATTTACAATTAAGAATGTACCATATGGGGGCGCCTGGGTGGCGCAGTCGGTTAAGCGTCCGACTTCAGCCAGGTCACGATCTCGCGGTCCGTGAGTTCGAGCCCCGCGTCAGGCTCTGGGCTGATGGCTCGGAGCCTGGAGCCTGTTTCCGATTCTGTGTTTCCCTCTCTCTCTGCCCCTCCCCCGTTCATGCTCTGTCTCTCTCTGTCCCAAAAATAAATTAAAAACGTTGAAAAAAAAATTTAAAAAAAAGAATGTACCATATGGACAGTAAAGTTAAGTGTTTATTAGGTACGTAATCCAGTAGTAGGCTGTTGTCCTTATGCACCATTAAGTTTTTAATTTATAAATTAAAATAAGCATTCAGTTTTTAATTTATAAATTACAATAAGCATTTAGTTTTTTTTCTTAACTATGCATATGTGACCATTATAAATACCCAGAACAGCATTTCCTAGAGTATTTTTCCCAGACCACCAAAACAAACCACCAAAAACAAACAAACCCATGAAAACCTAGAATCAGTGAAAGAGTGTGGGAAACACTTCATTCACCATTTCCTTCTTGGAGCTAAATAAACTATATTATTTAATTTAGTGTTTTCCAAACTTACTTGATCACAAAACTCAACTGTAATATCTGTAAAACTAATCTATAGCATAGAAGTGCTTAATACATATTTGTTAGATAAATGAATGAATTTATGAGTATATGAACACATTCTGACCACTACTGGTCTCCAGAACATTAAGGGAAGAATTCTCCCTTTAGCTACCAATAAGTTCCATACCACATTTTATTGATTCAGAAAACACACCTTTTTACACCTCTGGAAGTAGATCAGCAGAGTCTTCCTGTCACTATTAGCCAAGTGGCAGTCACATAATTGTCTAGTTGACATCACCTGCACACCAAATTGAACTTAGTTGTTATTTCCTGGTGACATAATTAGACTTTTGCAATCCTGTGAAATTTAAGTCAGCAATACATTAAATACAGAGAATTTGAGGAAAGAATTTGAACTTTGGTCTTCCATTAAACACAAGAGAGCATTTATTTGACGTTACTATTTCTACAAATAACTTTTAGGAATATTCTGAGCAATTGTTTTGCTTTTATTTTTGATTATGCAAGAGAATTATGTATGATAAAAGTAATGTATCTAAATCTGGAAGAGTAGATAATCATCAGGTCATAAATTCATTGACAGTGTTTTTCCTGTTATTTAACTGCATAAAATAAGCATTTTGCGATCCATGGTGTCCTAGATGCAGTGAAATGCAGTATTTAGAAAATAATACTGTTCACTAAAACTAAAACAAAATTACAGTGTTTTCTTTGGTGACATTGCTTATCCTAAAATACAAATCACATTTGAGGATAATAGAATTTATTATATGTACCTCATCCTTGCTAACCATCTTTTGTAGATTATATGTGTGTATGTGTGTGTGTGTGTGTGTGTGTGTGTGTGTGTGTGTGTGTATTTTTTACTTATATACATTTGTACATGTATGTATGAAGTCTTTTTTTTCCTTTTTCTCCCTTTTAGTTTAAAGTTCCTGCAGCAACAAGTGCAATTATTACCAATGGTAAGAATTCATTTTAAAACTTCATTACCTGAGAGCTATACAAATTGTTTTAAAAGGCTAAATTAATTAAAATCGAGTTAAATACAAAAAAACAAAATTTATATCAACATAAATGATATACATGATTATAAACACGAAGTCAAGGTTATTGTCTATAATGAGCTCTTTTCAGTTTCTTTAGCTTTTGGTATTGTATAGCATTTTACAGTGTCTTGTGTCCTTACCACTTCATGCCAGATTATTACTAAAAATAACTTTTCTTTTTTTTTTTTTTCTTTTTTTTTTTTTTTAACAAGGTGTGTTGTTGTTTAATAAGTTGTAGATGCTTTTAGAATATGGGAAGTTAGGTGGGGGATATACCTTTGCTGTATATAGCTTTTTACTGCTTTCCTGACAGCACACTATTTCTTTTAGGGCGGAAATAATGAGGATTTTATTCAGTTAGATCTATAGTTTAAATTCTGAATACCTTAGAGTACTGGTCAGAAGTGTGATGGAACTAGCCCTGCGAGAAAATACTGAAATAAGATGAGTAAAGATTGCTAGAAGGCTTTCACTATCTTGCAAAAGTAGAAGGTAATACTTATGGGTGCTGGCCGATGGTTCGTGTACAGTTAAGATAGCCTAATAAGAGAAGATGGGTTTAATGTGCAGCAGCATGATTTAGTTTAGATACACAGAATTTCTCACTCTGAAACATTCTGCCTGTGGTCACATTGAAGTGTTGCTCTGCTTGAAAAGAAAGCTAGCCTACTTTCCTGAGAAAGTTTTAGATTTACAAATGAATAGTTGTTACGAAAGTGCTTTGTGTACTTTATCAGGTGTCACTGCAACTTGAATTAAATGATTTTGTGGGCTCTTCTGGCCTAAGATTGTCTGCCTCAGGAGCAGTATGAAAATGATTAATGACATATCTAAGGTGCTTTTGACTTTATTTTACATTGTGTGTGGTGGTGTGATAGAATAAACTATTTTCTGTGGAATTCATCAGGATCGTCTCATTGACAGATGTTCTTATCTAATCCAACAGTGTATGTAAACGCATAATAGTAATGAATTTCAACAGGAAACTTACCTGAAAGATTTGTCATTCATGTTTTTGGATTTAAATTGTTTGGCTTGTGCCTATATACACAGTAGCAGCAAATCTCTACTTGTTACTATTGAACCATTTTATCTTTAGATATAAAACAACTTAGATGGTTTTACAACTTATTTTCTAGATGGAATAGGAATAAATCCTGCACAGACTGCTGGTGAGTATCTATCTGAAACCATGAAGACGTGGGTGGGGCTCTGTCTGTCAATTGATAATTCCTTCTAATGAGACTCGATTAGATTTTCTCCAGGCTAATAGCTGTTTTTTTAGGGATTATCTAGCAGTCTTGACCTATGTATCTGAGAAATAATTTGTTTCATTGTGGGTATCAGCTATATATGCTTTGAGCTACAAGAGAAAAACCTCACTAATAAGCATTAAAGGTGTTTAATACATTGAACGAAGAGTCTGAAGGTGAGATTGTACTCTTACGAGAATAATGATTTTGACCTACCTGTATAAGGTGGTGGTGAGATGGCACCTGGGAAGCACTTAAAAGTTTGAAGCCTTCAGTAAGGGCTAGCTATTACTGTTTCAAAGAAGTGCAGTCATTTAAATTTCAGGGGACTTAGTTCACACTCAGAGCTTCAAACTTAGTATTCTACAGGGCTATGTGTTGATGTCCTAACAAGCAAGCAGAGTAAAAGCAATCCTGAACTTTTTAACAGGTAGTTTTATGCTTTTTAGATGTACCTTTTTTTGGTTTATACTCTAATTGTACCTTAATTAATTACTTAACTATAATTAATTACTTGCATCTAATTGTACCTAATCCACATGTACCTTTTTTTGGTGTATAGTCTAATTACAGTGTTTTAAAATTAATCACGCTTTAATCTGATGTGATCAATGTGATCTCAATTTGAGTAGTAGTTCGGTTTATTATATACTAAAGTACTAATGTATTATAACAAAATTATATTGCCCTCATAAGGCTTTGAAATTGAAACTCAGCTATAGAGAAAATGAAGAGGGATTTAAAATTGTAATTATTTTTATTTAAATCGGTAGTTTTAAGTATATAGTGTTATGAAATTAAAAAGGTCATTTATTGAAAATCATGAGCCATTTTATTGTGTAGATGCCTTTAAACTTAGGTTTAAAGGTTTTATTTTTTCTTACTCTGTAAATGTTCAGCAGTTTATATTAATTTGAGTTGCCACTTATTCTAACTTGTTGCCTGATGTATTACTCTTAAAAGTTGAATTGTACACTTCATGGAGCGTGGAGAAAATTTCCACAAGCAGTTGAGCAGAGATAGGTCAGATCAGGTTTCTAAACGTTTGTCATTTGTGGTAATTTATAATTTAGATTTACTATTTTTTCTGTCCTTAGACACTTTAGCGTGTGTTCAGTTAGCAAGTCTCGATGGTTAATTTAAATTACATTGTTGTCTGCTGAGTGTTTGTGTTCGCACTTTCGTGGCTAGTGTTTCTTACTTAAAATTTTCAGATATTTGGTTGGGTTGTGAAGATTTCAGAGGAATGGGAACGAGCGTTAGGAAGCATGGAGTTAGATTCTGGTGATATTTGAGCTTCCAGACCGACTTACTGTGTACTGCGTTGTTTCTTGTATTAACAATAGTTGTTGCAATGTTTAAGACAACTTGTCATTTTTTGAATACCTAACTTTATGTTTTGTTTGTTTGTGTAGGAAATGTTTTCCTAAAGCACGGTTCCGAACTGCGAATTATTCCTAGAGATCGTGTTGGAAGTTGTTAATACCCGCTACTCAGAACATAGGATTACCTTTCCAAATAAATAAATATTGGTATCATCGTGAAAGTGAAATCAAGCGTTTGAAACACTACGAGAACACCAGTAGTCGATGAAATAATGAAGGGCGACTGTCCCTTCCTGTTATCCAGACTCTTCCTTTGAGGAGGGGCTGCTTGTGCACAGAGGGTGCCATCTCCACAGAAGATCATAGTCTATTGTTGCTACCTCACAACACACACACGTAGTTCATTTGGGGTAAATGGATTATCCAGCTGTGTTTTGTAAGTGGTGGATGCTTCTGAGAACTCTTTCTGAGATCGTTTAGAAAATTAAAGTTGACTGAATCTTCCTATTTGAGTTAAAAACTAAAGGATTATGGATCGTACGTGGCAGTTTGCTTGATAGCATCTGACTTGCAGATTTAAAAATAGTTGAATTCTTAATTGTATGTGGTTTATGACAAAGGATATAGACATACCGGTGAATACTTAGCTATCTTAACTTTTTATCATTTATGTTTTTTAACTTTTGAACTATGTCAGAAGTCCCCAAATTGAATTTTTTTTGATCTAGCCCTTAGGCGTAAAATTGATAACCCGCACCAAACAGTTTTAACTATGATCTTGCAGAATCCAATACTTGTAATGGTAAAAATTGAGAATAAAGAAGTGTCCTTTGCTGAGTTATGTATCCTTTATCAGTCTCTTTGAATACAGCCTTTAAAACAGGATCCTTTAAGAAACTCTTGTCTTACTGAGGATGATATTTCTAAATAGCATTCAGGAAGAGAGTATTAGATCTGGAGTTCGTAACAGAGCTCTGGGAAATGCTAATTGGAAATGCTGGTTATTATACTTACTAAAGACCCAACATTTAAGGAAATGTTTAGTCATTCAAGTGAATAAGAAGTCAGGAAGGGAATCTTGGGGAAGCCCCAGTGACCACTTTTCTAATAAGGAGGAAAGAACAAAAGACAGCCGTGAAGGGGAACAGAAGGCTGTAGCAAATGTCACAGAAAAAGCCACCTGGATCACAGAGGGTATGCTGTAGAGTACTGAAGAGGAAAAGAAGATACTTGACATTGTCAGAAGGAGCAAAAGACAAAGTGAGAAAGCAAAGTGTAGGCTGTGTCAACAACAACTTCAGAATTCCCTTTATGGTAAGTCAGTAGTGCAAATCAATATCTATGCAAATCTTTTAAAAGATGAAAGGCTCATAGCGATTCAGAAACAGTGCTTGGCCTGTGATATTCATGATGGTGAGCTCTCTGGAGGCAGGCTTTGTGTCTGTCTTGCTCTTTTGAGACCTGGAGATGTAGTAGGCTTTCAATAAATACTTGCTGAGTTATTCATGAATGAAGTATCTCAGACCAGTTTTTATCTGAAGTGTGTTTCAGTTATCTTTCCTGTCATAAGCCCTAGGTTTATTAGAGAAAAAACGTACAAGGAAACGCAACAGGGTCGCCATCTCAAGGGTGACATCATTAGTTAAGTTTAGGAAATTAACCAGATATTGTCAGATACTTAACAAATGAACGACATCATTCAGAATTGTAAAGGTAGGAGAATATACTTCTAATGTTTTGGGAGGTTTATATTTTTATAAGTAAAATTGATGCTCAAAGACCCCTGGTTCTTAATATTATTAAGCTTCAGTTAACCAGAAATTTATGAATACACGTTCCCTGAATTTTTTTTTGTTTAGATATCCCTCCATCCTGTTTCTACAACAAAATCTGCCTGCTGTGTTACACAAGTTTATGATGTCCTGTGCCATGAAGTAATTTAATATTTTTGTTCTTTGATTTTGAAATTTTGTTGTAGTAAGTCTTTAAATACATTTTCCTAAGGATCTGGACATCTTGTTATTAAATAAATGTGGTCTGTAAGTTCTGTATGCAGAATGTTTTGAAGTGTCGTATTTTGTAAATGCATAGTTGGTACATAACTAATATCTTACAAAAATACATTTTATCATACCATGAACTGTATTGTCTTCTCTTGCTACTTCATTACTAAAGCTCTTAACACACCTGTAGAGCTGGTGTATAATAAATGTTGCAAAACGGGGAGGGAAGCAAGATGATTAATGGCCACAGGTCCTAGAAATCAGTGTATGCTCCCAAATGCCAGTTCTTTTTCAGGAGCACAAAAGAGAGTAAGTAATCGTCTAGGTTCCAAACCTAACTGATTATCAGAGCCACCTAAAGAATTAAAACTACGAATGTCTGGAAACCACTGCTAAAGTTTTGAAATCATTAAATCTGACAAGGTGTGTAAGGATATCTGTTTACTGAAGCAGTCCTGGTGATTGCTGTTGTGCAGCTGTGTTTAAGAATGAATGATAAGCCCACCTTTTCACTTTGCAGATGGACAAAATTAAGTCCAAGGGGACACAGTTCTAGGTCTTGGAAAGTATACATTCCACTTCTTGGTTCCCTAGCAGCTAAGTGCAGAGATACTAGCTAATAGTCTCTCACCGGTAGTAAGCCTCCTTTTAAAGTATTTCAAGTGCAATAGTTGTGGATATTTTATTACTTAAAATTAGTTGAAAGAAAAATTAGTGGGAAGAAAATTCAGTCCCATTTAAGCCACCCTCTCCCCAAATTGAGATAGTAAAAATATCTACCATGTCTTTTCCCAAGGACCTTGAAATATTTAAGTTTATTCTTATTTATTTTGAGAGAGAGAATGAGCAGGGAGGGGGAGAAAGAGGGAGACAGAATCCTAAGCAGACCCCATGCTGTCAGCACAGAGCCTGATGTGGGGCTCGAACCCATGAACCGTGAGATCATCACCTGAGCCAAAATCAAGAGTTGGACGCTTAACCAACTGAGCCACCCAGGTGCTCCAGGACCTTAAGACATTTTTGAATTTGGAAGCATTAATCTGTTTTAATGGAGCAGTTCTAAATTGACTGCTAAGTGTTCCCAAGGCTGTTTATAAAGCTGCAAATTACATGTGTAAACTATATATATGCATGTGTGTGTATATGCATATGTATATTTACATATTCTGTAGTTTGTGATTATATATATGTACACATGTATGTATGTATGTACACATACATACATTTCACCCAAAAGAAATGTATTGAACATCTATGTGTCAAATGTTTTGGTAGTTATTTCCACTTACCTCATTCTTCACAACAATTCCAAATTATCCGTGTTTTACAGAAAAAGAATGAGACCTGCAGTAGTTGAGATCTGAATTTTAGCCCCTTTTTTTTTTGACTTTGGAACCCTCCAGATCATACCAGGAGAATTTTTTAGAATCTTTTTTTTCTCCACAATATACCAAATTTGTATCTATATTGAGTTATAAATTTAAAAATACAAAAGGGATGTGTAGGGCTTCAATTCCTATTTCAGAGTACTGAATCTGTGTATAGTAATCATGAATGGCATTATTTTTCAAGATGTGGTATAAATTTGATAGGGTAAACATGGTAAAATACAGGACATTAATTAAAAGTCCATCAAATCATGATTCTGGTGCTACTCCATTAGGGTGGCGTAGTGGGAGCAGGACTGTGGCCCCGTATTCATCAGCGCCAAGAGACACTTGATGTTTTCATAATTTTATGTATCTTGCAGACGCAGCTATGAGATGGTAACCTGCTCTTCTGACCAGACTGTTGCCCATAAGGCCTTCCAGTACACAAGTCCTGGAACTACTCTGATAAGGCAGGAGATACATAAATCATTTAAACCAGGCTATGTAATTAAACCATTATTTGAAATAATCTCAAGAGATGCAGTCTATACAATCTATCAGCTACTTCCTCTAAACTGCCTAAGCCAGGTATTTGGAACTCATTAGATCTTTTTTCCCTTTCTTTTGCCATAGCAAACCAATCACAAGGTTCTACTGATTCCATTTATGAAATATAGCTCAAGACCTAGTATAACGAAAAGCCTCATCGTCTCATAAATACTATTAGAAAAGCTTCTAGTCTCTCCATTTCCCCTTTCACACTTGTAATGAGCTTCTTGACATGGAAGTATGATCGTGTGGTTCCACTAGTCAAAATCCTACTGAATCAAAATCTGTACTTTCTATATGAGACCCTTCACGAACTGGTCTTCGTTCAGAGTCATCGATTAAAGGTTAACCATCACTCTCTTACAGTCTCCTCCAATTCGCAATGCAGCTACACTGAACTCCTAACACTTAGTATCTCTGTTGTGCTGGTCTCACAACTCCATGCCTTTACTTTCCCCATTGGTCTTCCTGAAAAACCTAGGATTGATTCTTCGAATTTAAAAGCTGTTGGAGCTTTTCCTCAGTCCTCCCAAGCCGAGCTAGGTGTTTAACTGTCTAAGCAACCACTGCATTTTGTACGTTCACCCATTATAGCAATTGTTAGAGACAGAACTATGGTATTTATCTCTGATTTAAAGTATACATTTAATTATCTTGCCCATAACAGATACTCAAGAAGTACTTTATGATTGAAAGACTGCATAAAAGAATGAAAACTTTGAAAATTGCAACTATTTGTGGCTCATGTCTAGTAACTTCTTTAGCTAGAATATTTGGTAAATAAATACATTTCTCACCACTTCTTGTAGCAGAGAATTTACTGACTCAGAAATGAATTAATCACTCTTTTAAAAGTGAAAACATTCTATTTTTAACAAATATATATTGATTATTGGTATCTCATGGCAATTGACAAATACTGGAGATGAAATATGATTAAGATTCATTTCCCTTGCTTTGGCTCTTCCAAATTTTGCTGTAAATCTACTGAAGAAGTAATTAGATGGAAGTGAAGATGTGCATCAGGCCCTTTTTTAACGTTCTGGGCACAGTGCTAGGCACTTCACACATCATCTCATCTAATCCTTAATCTCTGCAAAATTCTGGTTTTAATTTTTTCTCTTTACTGTGAAGAAAGCCAAGACTTAGGGACGCCTGCATGGCTCAGTTGGTTAAGCATCCAATTCTTGGTTTCGGCTCAGGTCATGATCTCAGGATTCATGGGATTGAGTCCTGCGTCAGGCTCTGGGCTGACAGTATGGAGCTTGCTTGGGATTCTCTCTCTCCTCTCTGTGCCCCTCCCCTACTCGCACAAGTGTGTGCTTCTGTGAGCTCTCTCTCTCTCTCTCAAAATAAACATTAAAAAAAAAAAAAGAAGAAGAAAAAAGCTAAGAGTTAGGTTAATGTATCCCCAGTCAAAATGAGATTGGCTCCTAAGGCTCTATGATCATAAAGTCTAACTTGCAAATCATTACATGTTTTGCTATCGCGTTCCTAGAATTCTACTAAATATTTTTCTAAAATGAGAAAGGATACTTCTGGAACGGGCTTCATTGCTTGCTTTTGAACATTTCTGTGATCTCACTTTGCTGGAGAAATTTAACATTCCATAATCCGTATAAACACAGACTCCTTTTTAGTGTGTGTGTGTACACACATATGCACACAACAAAGAGAATTGTGAACACTTGAGGAGCAGGTTTATGGCTCTATTATCTACTCTGCGATATAGAGGGTGTTGTAATTTTGTCTTTGGATGTAAAACAGCGGCCAACTTTGGCAGACAAACACAGAGAGCCAGTTTTTGGCATAAATCTCTGATTTTCTGGCAAAACTCGTTAGCAATGTAAAAACTGTTATTGAGAGCATATTGTGATGATACATCATGTCAATATTTGTTTGGCTGTGTAACACTGGGTTTAATAAATTATGTCTTAAATGCACAATTTACAACTGATGAGCTGTTTAGAAATAAACTGTATGTGGTATTTGTTGTCAGTGCGACAAACATTTTGACGTCTCAAGTACTTGCCTCCCTGATTGTTGAGATAAATGTATGGCTGGATTAGGGCTCGTTGAGTTCTCCTTCAGTGTGCAAATTACGCAGCAATGAATAAATGAGTGAGTCACAGAGGTCTTAATCCCTTGTGACTTCTGCCATAAATGCATTATTATCTGCTAGACTATTTTACTTGACATTTTGGTTGTGGCATAGTGTCAAAAATGCCTTAAAAAATGTTGTTGTTGTTGTTGTTGTTGTTATTGTTGAATTATTAAATCATTTTTTGTTTGCTTTCTTGGTATGTGAGAAAGGTCCACCTGGCACCTTGAGCCTTAAACCTAAACCATAAAGGAGAAATCACTATTAACTTCTTTCTAAAAAAAATAGTGCATCTGGACAACTAATATTTATTGAGCTTTTACCATGTATTAGGCACAAGGTTTTATGTTTCACATTCTTATTGAATCCTCATTGTAATCTATAGGTCAATAATATGTTTTCGCCATACTTTAGATTAAGAAGCTAGAACTTTCAGGGGCACCTGGGTGGCACAGTTGGTTAAGCGACCGACTTCGGCTCGGGTCATGATCTCAGTTTGTGGGCTCAAGCCCCCATGGGGCTCTGTGCTGACAGCCCAGAGCCTGGAGCCCGCTTCTGATTCTGTGTCTCCCTCTCCCTCTACCCCTCCCCCACTCGTGCTTTGTTTCTGTCTCAAAAATGAATACACATTAAAAAAAAAAAAAGCTAGAACTTTCAGAGATTGGTAATTTTCCCAAGGTTCTACAACTAATAAGCAGTGAAGATGTAACTCTACCCTTACCCATGCAGCCCCTGGACATGCCCTCCTAGCCAATGCTTTGCACGGCCCCTCTGACTGGGGCCCTGGGGAGTTAGTGTAGTTCAAAACCCAGAAAGCCGGTGCCTCCCACTTGCCACCTTCTTCTGCCTATTTTCTTCTTCCTCACTCTCTTGACCTCGTTAACCCTTCTGTGTTAAAGCCAGTGAAAAAGGAGGATGGCATGAATACAATTGCACCCCTATTTCTTCCTGCTGCTTCATAGCTAGCTATTTGAAATTCTTTGGTTCCTTTATTCAGGCATTTTTGTTTTAATGTTTATTTATTTATTTGGAGAGAGATAGAGACAGCATGAATGGGGGAAGGCAGAGAGGGAGAGAGATAATCCCCAGCAGGCTCCGCGCTGTCAGCACAAAGCCTGATTGGGGGGGGGGGGGGGTCCATCTCACATGGGGCCCAATCTCATGAACCTGAGCTGAGACCAAGAGTCAGAGGCTTAACTGACTGAGCCACCCGGGTGCCCCATGCTGGCATTTATCTGCCAAGCATGCAAAGATGGAGAAGACCCGCTCGCTGCCCTTCACAGCTCCATGCTCCATGCTCCAAAAGGCTTGGAGAGAGGCTGTGATGGCAGCAGTTTCTAGCTACTTCAGCCATCGTAGGTATGATTGGATGTTCCCATCCTTTGTTTAAGGCCTGACAAAGTCCCATTACAGCTTCCTACTCGCAAAAATTTAGGCTACACCAGATGATTTAAATGGTGTCCAGCAAAGAGTAGAAGAGCCCTGAGGCCAAGGTCCATGAGTCTGGAGATAAGGTAAGAAACTGTATGTAAAACAAAAAAGGCAAGGCCAGGAAACAAGGTAGTAACCAAAGGAGAGGGACAAAAATAGGTAAAAACTTAGAATTCAGGAATTAAGATAGAACTAGAAATTCTAAACTGGATGACTGGTCAAGAATCAGAAAGTCCGTGGGTAATGGAAAGGTCAAGGCATGCTAGGTATTTCGGGGTATGAACTGGCTAGAGTAGTGGGTAAATTCGTGTTGACGTGTCTCAGGGGGTGTTCAGAAATCAGAATTTTTTTTAATATTTATTTTTTGGGGGAGTGCAAGCGGGGGCGGGGTTGGGGCAGAGAGAGGGGGACAGAGGATCTGACGTGGGCTCTGTGCTGACAGGCTGATAGCAGTGAGCCCAGTGTGGGGCTCGAACCCACGAACGGCGAGATCGTGACCTGAGCCGAAATCGGTGCCCCCAGAAATCGGAAGTTTAATTTGGCACAACTACTGTCCCAGCCAAGAAGCAGGAGGAAATCTGAAGTCAAGGACCTGATCCATTCAGTCCTTCTGGTGAGAACCAAAGCACCACATTAGGAGATTGTTCAAATAGGCTAATATAAAATAGTGTGTTATTAGGACAGATACAGGCACTGCACATAGTTATGCTTTTCAGAAACTTCACTGAAAATGAGCACTAAGTAGAATAATGGTGTCTTCCAATTATTTTTCAGCTGCAATTGTTCTTGTAATAACTAGAGTGACAGTATCAGTGTAGCAAGATGATGTCAAAAGTAAGAAATGTCAATTTTAAACTGTAAGCCTATATACAGTATTGGTTTGCTCAGGCTGCTGTAACAAAGCAACAGAAACTGGGTGGCTTACGTAATAGAAACTTATTATCTGACAAACAGTTCTGGAGCCTAGAAGTCTGAAACCAAGTTGTCAGAAGGGCTGGTCCCTTTCGATGGCTCTGAAGGATTCCACCCTTCTCCTTGACGGGTCGACAGCGCTCTGCTCCCCGTCTCTTCACATCTTCCTCCCCCTGTGTTTATCTGACTCTTTATTCTAACTTGCCCTTTTTATTTATTTTTTCTTAGTGTTTATTTATTTTTGAAAGAGAGCGAGAGAGTGGGGGTGGGGTAGTGAGAGAGGGAGACACAGAATCGGAAGCAGGCTCCAGGCTCTGAGCTGTCAGCGCGGAGCTGGACGCGGGGCTCGAACTCACGAAGGTCATGGCCTGAGCCGAAGTCGGAGGCTCAACCGACTGAGACACCCAGGCACCCCTAACTTGCCCTTTTTAAAGGAAACCAGTATATTGAATTAAGACCAATACTAAACACCTCACCTTAACCAAACTAATCATATCTAATGACCCAATTTCCAAATTAGATGACCTTCTGGGGACTAGACCTTAGGGTGCCAACATGCCTTTTGTTTGGTTGTTTTGTTGTTATGCAGGTGGTTGGAGAAGAGGACGCAATTCAACCTATGATAGCCTATCTCATGCTGCCGGTCAGTCGCAGCTTTCCAGATAAGGCTATAGGTGAAATATACATACGAAGCACAAAATGTGCCGCCTGCCCCCATCCTTGCCTATGTGAATACAATTGACAAATCCAATCAGAAATTTATTTATTTCTGGGCTTTATTCAAAGCCCCATAATGTAAAAAGTCAGTTGAGTCCATTGGTATAAGTAGAAGGGAAAGTGAAATGCATTTTAATCCCCAAATTTCACTTCGCCTCTTCCAACAATCCATTGCCTAGCGCCAACGCAACACCATGGCAAGACTATGACATTGAGTTACTCTGTTCTTTGGGTCCTCCCCTGGGAACACAGAACAGTACCCCAGAGGCCTACAGCTGAAGGAACAGAAGTTCTGGCCTGTAATTCAGATACCTTAACGATGAGTCCCCAAACAGTCATCAGCTTGAGTTTTTGACCGTGGCTGAAAACTTGTATCTGTAAGATTTCTCAACTTAGATGTTTTACTGTACACAACCATATCATTCAAACAAACGAAAAGTTGTTCTTTCATTTTATTTTTCTTTTCAGTACCCAGACTGCTTTCCATTGCCTATAAAACTTACAAAGATGCAACAAGCTGAATCCATCATTCAAACTACCCATCTGATACAAAAAAAAAAAAAAAAAAAGTGTGGGCATCCAAAGTGTCCTCTGAAAGAACAACATGTAAGCAGAGAGAAGCTGTTAACCTGGAGGCTTCATATTAAATGGGAAATGGAAACAGCAGAGCCAATTACAGGTACATTTCTGCTTGTTGAGGAGACTTCAAAATAGAAGTTTTTTTAAAAATCTGCCTCTAAAGATTTTCTTTTCAGTAAAACTGAAAAAAAAAAAAATGATAGGCCATATATAAAAAAGAACATCCATCCTGCCTGCCAAAGTAATCGTTCACTTCCCCTTCCCAGATTCCAGGCACAGGATAATTGCCTCTCGGAGATGCTTTGTTGTTTTAGGCGTTCTAAATAAACCTCTCTCCGGTGGCCCCTCTTAACAGCAGCACCCCCCAGGAACCCGCCATTGAGCCTTGAAACTGTAATTTGTTTCAGGCACTCCGAGCAAAATACATTGTCTTCCAATCTCTAAACTTGATAATTAGGTGTATTTAGTTAGAGTTAAAAATAAAATAAAGTGGAAAGTTATCCAGGTGCAAGTTATTAACCTGAAGAGATGGCAGAACAGAGCGGGGGACTTCAGAAAGCAGACACGTTTTTGGTGCACGTCACATGTTCCAGACACTTTGCTGAGTGCTTTATCCAACGTACCTCTTACTTCTTCCCAGTGATCCATTTAGGTATGTATTTTATGGATGTTGAGGGAACGGAAATAACTTATGCACCAAGTAAATGGTAGAAGTGGGAGTCAAACCCACATTTGTTTGAGTCCAAAGCTTACATTCCTTCCACTCATTTCCAGCAATTGAGGCATAGGAAGAGAATGTGCAGAGCATGCCAATTTAATTTTTTAACCCATTGCATTCTGGTCCCTGGCATCTTTATATCAGAATTCTGTCTCTGCTACATCTCATCCTGCATCCTTGACCCATAAAGCCTTTACAGGCATTCTAGTATCCATTCTTTAGGGTGTGCTATTCTTGCCTAGAATGTCCATTTCTGCTCCTCTCTCTCCGCAAGGTTCTTAACTAGGTGCAGTGACACTCTTCTAGGAGACGTGGGAAAGTCTGTATGGAGTTTATGGTTGTCATGATGGGGGTGCTATAAGCACCGGAAGCTGGAGCTGCTTAGCAGTCTGCGAGGCCATGCCTCCTGGACAGCCCTGGACAGCAGAGAACCGCTCTGTAAAATGTCTGTTGAGCCCCAACAGGAGCATTGACCCTGAATGTCACTCATCCCTCCAGCACCAGCACCTGCACGAGTGGTTAATGTCCCATGCCCTTGGACCTGAAATGATGTGCCCCTCCTCAGGAATTCAGAAAGTCTTCTCATGTGCGTTTAGTGCTAACGAGTTTGAATTTAATTGTTACTTATCTTCTCTTATTGTTTTATGCTTCTTTAATCACAATCAAAACAGCAAATATTCATGTAGCTTATATAGCGTGTATTTGCCAGTCATTGCTTTCAGTGTTTTATGCATATATTAACTCACTTAATCCTCCCAGTAATACCACGGAATTTTTTTTTTTCTCATTTTACAGACAGAAAAACTGAGAACAGAGAGACTACTTAACCTGCCTAGAGTCACAGGATTCACAAGTATTGAGGGCTATGGTTCAAACCCAGAGATTTTGGCTCCAGACTCTGATTCCTTTAACTTCCAAATTTGATGGCCTTTCCAGAGAAACATGTCCTGAGTGCCTACTATAGACCGAACACAAAAATAAAACTTCAGTTTTTAGAAAATATCAATGAAACTCTGGAGTAACATTCAGAAGATCCAAAGATGGATACTTAACCCAGCTAAAGGGGATAAGGAAGGTCTCCCAAAAGGATGAACTAAAATCTGGAGCATCAAGTTCAGGGCAAGAAGCAATGGAAAATGAGGCTGGAGAGTCCGCAGAGACAGATCACAGAGGAGTCGTGTCAACTAGCTTACGCTTGATCTTGCAGTTAGGAGCTTTCAATCGAGTGGTTACCCACAGACGTAAGAGTTTTGCCAATATTACCCTGGCATCTGTGTGACCATGATGTGAGGAGGAGAAGATCGACAACAGGGACGGCCATTAGGAGGCTGTGTTGTGCAGAGTAAAAGATGTGGTCGAGGATGGTGGTAACCATGACGATGATGGCACGTGCCTGCCTGAACGAGGGCATCACTATCTCTGCCACGGCCTGCAGTGGACTGTTCTCTCCAGGCCACGTTGAATCCCCCACCTTTCGTCCACCTTCCTTCCGTATCCACCTACTGCAGCCCCGCATGGCCCCTACAACTTTGCTTGGATAAGTGGATTGCAAATCAAGCTTGTAGTTCTTATACTCAAACGGAGAGACGACGTCATGTACGGAGGTGAACGTTCAGCCAGGGATCGTAGCATCTGGATTCAGTTCTGGTGTTGCTTTTGATTCCTTGTGTTTCTTAACATCTAAGAATATATTTCATTATCCGTACAAACAGGGGCACTTTTGGAAAGGCCAGAAATAGAGAAGGTGTCCATAGCTTTTTCAGGGATGAATGTTACCTATCACCTGAATACTAAATGGTTATTTTATTATAATCCGGGAAGTCTTTAAATGTCTTTTTCTTATTTTGAAAGAGACACCTCCGTTTTATCATTTTGCCTAAAACAAGCTTAAAGTTATTACCTTTAAATCTGCAAACTAGCCAGGCTGTGCCCTTGGTTCACTTCTTTGGAAATTCTATGGAAGTCAGTGGGATGTGGAAATGATTATCTGACAGCTGAGCCTGGCCTGTGTTCCTGTGTGATTAGCATGGCGGGAGGCCAGATAGAACTTGGGAAGCAAAGGGCTGTATTTGCATGAACAGTGCCCCTGGAACGTAAATTTTAAAGGGGATGCATGAGGGAAATAATGACTCCAACAGACCCGTCTGGTCCTCTGTTTTCATCTTCACCTACCAAGCACCCTTTGCTGTAAAGATACAAGATATCTGTTACATATGTACATATATATATATATTTTTTTTTCATATATATATATGAAGGGAGGGGTTGGGGGTGGGGGGGTGGGGGGGTTTTCTGTGCTTGGTGTGTTAGTCTGTGACGTCTGTCTGTGTTGGGTGCCGTGTATGTCTCTGTTTCAGGCAAGATGAGGACTGGAAGGGATCCCCAGGGAAGTCACACAGCAGGTAAATATCTCAAGACTTAGCACGGTTTTCATACTTAGCAGTTTATGCACCTGTGTTCCCATGTGTATTGTGTGTGACTGCAGCCCAGAGTCTGTGTGTTCTCACTCTGTACTCAGCGTGATGTTTGGCACACAGAAAGAGATCAAAATTTGTTGAGTTTCTTGTGATCAAATCCGCCCCAATTTTGCTAATCAGTTTGGAGCGACTGCTTCTTCTTTTTGTATGCGGCTCTGGGAATTTCTCTCAAGCAAGGAAAATAAAGTGGTTTTTGATATATATGGCAGAGAGAGCGTTAATCCTAAGATGGAGGGGTCTTTGCAAACTCAAGAAAAGAGCACTCACCGGGGAATAAAAATTCGCTGAAAAAGGAATTCAAATAACTTATAAGTAGATTTAAACATTTTCAAACTCCCGGCAATCAGAGATGCAAAATAATACAATATGATGCTATTTCATCCATCAAAATGCCAAAGATTAAAATCTACAGATGATGCTCAGAGTTGGTAAAGATGCAAAAAATAGATACTCTTACACAGGCGGGGTGTAAATGGAAAGTGATTCAATGTTTCTGGAGGGCCTCTGGTAACATTGTCACAAGTCTCAAATATCTCCTTTCAACCTGTATTTCCATTTTCAAGAATTTATTAAGTGGAAGTGATAAGACATGTGAAGAAAGGTTTCTGTACAAGGATATCCATCGCATTACATATAAAAGCAAAAACAGAAAACATAAAGGAAATAACCTAAATGTTAAACAATAGAGATTCAGGTATAAAAGTATATTGCACATAAAATGTAGTAATACCATTGGAAAATATTCATGATAAAATATTAAATAAAAATAATGTATAAGACTACATATATAGGGGTGCCTGGGTGGCTCAGTTGATTAAGCATCCGACTTCAGCTCAGGTCATGATCTCAAGGTTTGTGGGTTCAAGCCCCACATCCGGCTCTGTGCTGACAACTCAAAGCCTGGAACCTGCTTCGGATTCTTTGTCTCCCTCTGTCTCTCTACTCCTCCCCTGCTTGTGCGCTCTCTCTCTCTCTCTCCCTCTCTCTCCCTCTTTGTCTCAAAAATAAATACATACACATTAAAAAAAGACTACATATATAATGTACAAAATATTATATAACTGCTTAAATTTGGGCAGTGGTTAGCTGATTTACATTTTTTTGACATTTTTATATTCTCCAAATTTTTAATATGAGAGCATGTGTTCCCTGTGTGTCTGTGTATGTTTAATCTTAATTTTTAAAAGTTGCCGCTATTGAATATGTATTACAAAAAGAATAAAGTTTGTTGAGAATCTGTTAAGATTTTGGAAATCCTGAATGTTCAATGTACTACCTCTAGATATTTATTCAGGAGAGAAATGCCATAATTTCTCTCTTTTCTTCTACTTCCTTGGACAGTTCCTAATGCTTCAGTTGCTTGCTGAGTATCAAGTCAGCTAACATTTTTTCACTGTCAGACACTACTTCTAAATGCATTGTTTTGTCTTTTTTTTTATACTTAGGTAGTTCATCTGTTTGATGTGGTTGCAAATGGCACTGTTTTATTAATTTCTCTCTCTGATAGTTTGTGATTAGCGTATAGAAATGCAACTGATTTTTATATATTGATTTTGTACCTTGTAAGTACTGAATTCATTTATTAGTTCTAAGAGTTTTTTTGCGGATTCTTTAGTTTTCTACACATAATGTCGCGTCATGTGCAAACAGAGACAGCTTTATTCCTTCCTTTCTGATCTGGATGCCTTTTATTTCTTTTTCTTGCCTAATTGTTCTGGCCAGGACTTCCAGTACTATGTTGGAAAAAAGTGCTGAAAGTGAGGGGCACCTGGGTGGTTCAGTCGGTTAAGTGGCTGACTTCAGCTCAGGTCATGATCTCGTGATCTGTGGGTTGGAGCCCTACATACAGCTCAAAGCCTGGAGCCTGTTTCAGAGTCTGTGTCTCCCTCTCTCTCTGCTCCTCCCCAGCTCACGCTCTGTCTCTCTCTGTCTCTCAAAAATGAATACACGTTAAAAAATTTTTTTTTAAAGTGCTGAGAATGAGTATCCGTGTCCTTCTCCTGATTTTAAAGGAAAAGCTTTCCGTTTTTCACCATTAGGTCTGCTGGTAGCTGTGTGCATGTCATAAGTGACCTTTATGGTAGAGCTACATTTCTCCTATACTCAAGTTGGTTGAGAGTTTTTCTCATGAATCAATGTTGAATTTCATCAAATGCTTTTTCTACATCTATTGAGATGACCATAGCATTTTTATCCTTCATTTTGTTAATGTGGTTTTTCACAGTGGTTGATTTGCTGATGCTGAACATCCTTGCATCCCTGGAATAAATTCTACTTGATCTTTTTTTTTTTTTTTTGTCTTTAACCAAGTGATTGTTTTTTATTCTAAACTAATACATGCTCATAGAAGTTTTTAAATATTGAAATGTGTAAAGAATAAAGTAAAAATTTCCTATGAACTCACTTTCAAGTTGTTTTACTGTTGATTTTTTGTTTCTTTTCAGAACTTTCTACATTTGTTGCATACAATTGACAATTAATATTTTTAATAATATTTATTGGACATGTCTGTATTCTAAATTTTTCTCTAGGCGCTGAGGAGACATTGGAATTAAGTATAGTCCCGTCCCTTAAAGACTTTTGATTTTAGTAGAGTAACAAAAATAACAAAAGGTATATAAAATAATATTAGGAAATAAGTGCTAGGAACAAACAATAAAGCAGGATAGGAGAATAATAAGTACTGGGAAGGATGGTATTAGTTAAGGGGGTCAGAGATGGCTTTCTTGAGGAGGTGTTTTGTGCACAGCGTGAATGAGTTGAAGGACCACATTCTTAACGGGGAGACAAGCCTGTCTGGCAGAGGGAAGATGGATGTAAAGTCCATAGGGCGGAAGCCAAGTTGGCACGCTCCAAGAGCACCAAAGGGGTCAGTGCGACTGCAGTAGAGGCCATGAGGACAAGAGCAGGAGAAAATGAGGTCAGGGGAGCATACAGATCACAGAGAATTTGCTAAATTCTTTGGATTTCATTCTAGTGTGTGAAGTCAGTGGAGCATTTAGCAGAATGATGTGATATGATTTGCATTTAAAAAAAATTTTAACGTTTGGGAAGGGGGACAAAACAGAAGAGACTCATAAATATGGAGAACAAACTGAGGGTTGCTGGTAGGGTTGTGGGAGGGGGGATGGGCTCAATGGGGAAGGGGCACCAAGGAATCTACTCCTGAAATCATTGTTGCACTATATGCTAACTAATTTGGATGTAAATTAAAAAAAAACTAAAAAATAAAATAAAATAAATAAAAATAAAAAATAAAATAACATTTTACCTAGTGCTAAATGAAGAATCAGCTTTATATCTCTGGCCTTTAAAATGGGCTCATACTGCCAAGAATGTTATTTAGTGCTTCAGATGGGAGACAACTTTGAGAACCACTAAGTCCATAAGAAATGTTATCTGATACACATACAGGTGTATACATGCATATATATATATATATATATATATATATATATATATATATATATGGAACATATTTCTGCCTACAAAAATATTGGAAGTCTGAATAGTTTTAGGTATGTATTCTCCTTGCATATTGCATTCCCAAATAAATTTGCTATAAGGAACATGAATTGGCTTATCTATACAGTGATTTATAATAAAAGGAGAGAACATCTGATTTGTCTCAGCTTTTGAAATAAAGCACATTTTTATTAACTTGTGCTTGACAGAAGCAGTTACAATTTGGCACTACTGGGAACCTTTTCTTTTACAGATTTTATTGACATATTGGGATGGATTTATCTTTTTACTGAAGGGTAATTTTCAGAGCAATTATGGGCTGTGGTTATATGTGAATTTCTTTACCCTGACTTTCGACTATTTGCGCATGAACTTTAATATGTAAATAAAAATTAAATTTATTTAGTAAAGATTGGTCTTCATTCAAAACATTGATTTCTCCTTCATAATTTCATTGAGTACAATTGATCCAAGGTATCTTTACTTTGACTATATCCTTGATTTTAGGATAAATATGACACAGCTATCTCCAGAACTTGGAGAAGAATCTGTTACCAGGTCAGTCTGACTTTTCAGGCTGGCGATGTCACCCTGGACTCTTAATGGAGAAGGAATGTCTCATAATTAAATGACAGACAGATTTGGATTCAAATCTTGGATTATTTTTGTTTATTTCACAGTAAAATAAATTTTAAAAAAATGATGACACCAAGCATGAACCAGTACATGTGGAAGTACCTGGAAAGATGCTCAGTAAAAGTTAGCTTAATTTTTTTCCCTTATCATTGTCTTTCTTTGCCCCCACCTTCTTCCCAACAAAACAAACAAGGATTATATTTTTGTTGTCTTGCAAAAACAATTCAAAGATAATTATTTATATTCTCATTGCATAGGAACATCTTCCATCTCTTTACCATCTGTACTCCATTACTCTCTGGGTGAGTAAATGTTTATCCCTTCTTATTTCTCCTATTTGATTTAAAAATGTAGTCCCCCTTTTTAGGAACCAAGAAAATATACATTATCAGCTACGGTGGAAATATGATTAGCTACGGAGTAGTCATTCCGTAGTAAAGTAGGGTTTATTGGGTGAGGACCCCTCACAACTCCTTGTGCTTTCTTTTAAAGACCCTGGTGAATTGCCATGGACATTGTTCCCAATGGGCAGACATTTCTCATTACCTAGCGTTGTGAGCCACTGTTCCTTCCAAACTGAAGCATAGAAAAAGGCCTCTTTGATTCCCATATTTCTCTAGAGGAGGCAGATGTTAGGTGGAGAAATCACAAGCTGGGGGCAACATAGATTTCTAGGTCACTTCAGGAAGGATGGCTGTCTCTGAGTCATTGGAGGAGCAGAATGCTCTGCATGAGAAAGAAGTAGATTCGTGTTGGTTCACTCTTAAAGAGTTTGGGGTCATATCATAGACGACAAGCCAATCTGTATTCACTAAAGCTACATAGAGGAAGAAATTCATTTTATTTGTCAAGGTGATTAGTTCACTCAGAAAACTGTCACTAATTATTATATTGGGCCAGGAATTGTGCTCGATGCTATGAAGGATGAAAGAGAAATGAACAAAACCTGGAACTGGCTCGTAGGAGCTGGTGGGTCTAGGAGCACCACCATCTTGTGTCATTGGTTTATTAACAGTCTTTCAAAGTATCTGTACACACTTAATTTCACTTGGTTTTCACAACAGACCTATTAATTTCCATTTCACAAATGAGTAAACCAAGACCCAAATCCATAGGGCAATTAAGTGAGAAAAACAGAACTTAAATGAGGTCTTCTGATTTCTGCCTACTCGGATGTGCCCACCAAACTCTAAACTTCTGTGGATGAGCTGTCCTTGCAAGCAGTCAGGAACCCAAAAGAAGGCATGTTGGAGGGAGGAACAGAGTGTGTTGTGCTCAGAGATTTTGCCACTTGGGGACTGCAGCTTTGAGGGTGAACACAATACCATAGGAAAGGTCTCTTTACAATAATGAAGTTGTTTGTTTGTTTCCCCTCATTAACAGGGGTGTGGAGGAATAAGAAAGACACCTAAGAACCGGGGCTTCAATTTCATTTCTCATTATATATAGAACTCCTGGATGGGACATTTGCCAAATAGATTTTTAAATACTATAATAGTGTATTATAATTTGCCTTTAAATAATTATTTTACATCTTAAAATCATTAATGAAGAATTAAATTATTATGTAATTTATCCCTTATTCCACCAACTACCCTACTAATCCCACTAATATGTAACACTTTTCTGTTTGCTAAGTCATTTCGTGACATGACACACACATACATATTCTTGTTTTTAAGTTAGAAGTAAAAACTGCATGAATTAAATATCTTCGAAGATATAAAGCCTACAAAATTATGAACTTGTGAATACAGAAAATGTGCATTGTTATCACATATATTCTGAATGTTTAGCAAGTGTTCATTAAATATTTATTAAATCAGTGCATGATAAATAATAAGTAAATGACTGCATAAAACAGGGGCACAAGAACTATACCTATAACACATTTGGAGAGCAATTAGAGACTGAACACTGAAGATTATATTTTAAAGGAAAGAAACATCAAACAGAAGGGAAAAGGGTATGAGCTGAAGCAACCGGGGATATCCTGAGAGGTTAACTTAAATGTGAATCTTTAAGTCTCCATCTAAAAATTCAGCTCAAATATTTGAAATTAATCCTATTGTAGTCAGTATTATCTTGTTTCTGTTTTTTGTTGTTTTTTTTTTTTTTACCCCATCTTATCTTTCTGCTCTGTAAAAGATAATATAAATGAGTTACATATAAGAGTGCATTCTCTGGGGTGCCTAGGTGGCTCAGTCAGTTGAGCGTCCAACTTCACTCAGGTCATGATCTCGCCGGCTGTGAGTTCGAGCCCCGCGTCGGGCTCTGTGCTGACAGCTCAGAGCCTGGAGCCTGCTTTGGATTCTGTGTCCCCCTCTCTCTCTGTCCCTCCCCCACTCATCCTCTGTCTCTCTCTATCTCAGAAATAAACAAACATTAAAAAAACATTTAATGGCATTTTCTACCATCCAGACAAAGAGAAGATCATTACACAATGGCTGTAAAAGGACCGCAGGTACAACCTTTCAGAAGAAAACAGCCAAAACTACATTAATCCAGGCTGACTTGTTCCTAGTGTTCTGTCTTGGACAATCTAATTAATTAATTATTATTTCCCTGTAATGATCAAACTAGAGAATACCCATACCTAATTACCTTTTTCCCCTATGTGAAAAATTCTTTTTCATTATTATGTAAGCAAAGACAATGAACTCACATTACTAGAGAATGAGGAGGTAGCTTACTCTGTAAGCTTTATTAGGAGAAAAGTGGATCTCTTCCCAGGAATGAAACATTAGCATGACTGTGAGTGGATCTGTATGCTAGAATGCTGTTGTATCAGGGTTTTAGAATTTTGCCATATCATTGAGTTAGAGGGACGCTAAATTCTTGTGATCTAACTGAATGCAGCAATACAAATCACAGGCTATGAATGCTGAGTATTTTATATAGTCATTGAGTGGGACAAATTTTGTGCAATCAAATCAAAGTTGATTTCTTTGATGAATACCATAAGTGCCCATGTGCTGTTTTATTGATTACTAAGAGCTTCCTATGTTCCACAAGAACTTTTGCAAGCCATGAAATTCTGTTTCATGAAAATGGGAATCCAATCATGGAAGCATTGCTTTGGGGGAGGTTAAGGTCACAGGAGTACCTCTGATTAAACCCAGGGTTTCCCTCTGGCTGACCTTTGATTCTTCTCAAGAACTTGGAGCAGTGTGTAATTGAAACCCTACAGTTCTGTTATCATAGCATAAAACATTCTTGCCTTGACATAAAATCACATTAACAGGCTCCCTAAAGATTATCTGAACTGCATCTGTGATATCCCTGGATAAGTTGTCTGAAAAATGATGCTCATAAAAGTTCAAAGCCTATCTTTAGATAATGATCAATGAAAACTCACTATTTTAATGTTGGGAAATATTAATTAAATGCAAAGACTAATGTCTTTTGTGTTAAACCATTCTAACAATTATTGACCAAAAAGACTCTTGCATTTGCTTTTACTTAGGAAAAACAACAACAACAACAACAACAACAACAACAACATGTAAAAAATGCATCAGTGCTTTTGATTTCTACTGTAATCAAATTGCTACCATGAAATATTATGCACTTTATAATAAGAAGTTATATTTGTATATTTATTTGAAATGCTTTTACATATATTATCTCAATAAATTCTAATAACCACTCTGTGAATAAAACTATTTGCACTTCACAAGTAAGACTGCCAAAGCTGAAAATGGTTAAATATCATGCCTAGTTTACTAGTTGAGTTAGGATGACTGAAAGAGAAACAAAAAAAACTTTTTCTTAAACAAGACAAAATTTCTTTTTTTTCTTGAGCCTGTATGTTTATATTTCTCTCTAGGGCTGAGATAGTGCTTTACTGATTAGAGATCAAAGATCCTATTATCTTATTGCTTTACAGTGTAAGGCATTCGGGCCCAAGGTCACCTCATTGTCAAAAAAGGCTGCTGAAGCTCCAGCATTTATGATTATATTCTAGTTAGAAGAAAAAACAAGAAAGGGAAGTGTCATTTTTAGAAGTCATACATTCCTTTTCCTGACGAGATTGTACATGGACACACATGATTGAAAGGGGGCTTGGGAAATCTTTTTGTTCTGGGCTCCATGTGTCTAGCTGAAAATGGGGGATTCCATTACTCTAAAAACAAGAGGGACTCTATAAAGGATCAACTTCCAGTCTCTGTTAACACTTAGCATCTCATATCTAGTAAATGATGACACTTGGACCACAACTCAGACTTTCATGTTTCTTACCTCATGGTCTAACAGCAGTATGTTGTCATATAATGAGAGAAGAGGTTGAGACATAGCCTTGTTTTTCACCATTCAGAGCTGTGACGGTATCCATCATGATTCCTGCCTGCCTCCATTTTTCCACAATTATTTAGATATAAACTTTGAAGAAACACTAATATCGGTTCTACTGTTACGAAATATTAGGTTGTCCAAAGAGTCTATGGAGTTAACATCCAAAATTATTTCTCTGCATGCCTTGAAAAGTCCATAGTGTTCTTAATTGTTTTCTTGTTAAGAAAGAACTGAGTATGTCAGTAAACAGTTGTGAAATGCATGTATCTTCTACCCCATGCAAGATTTTAGATCAGTGTTCATTTATTTTCAATGACTGAGGAAATAAATATCATGTGAGGGAACTACCAATGATAAATAGCCTACTAATTTCAGAGTGATAGAAGAATTTACATCTTGTGCTTGGTTGTCCCCTTTGGGACCACCAACCTTAGAAATTATGAATAATTTAGCTAACATTGGGACGCATAATTCAACGCTGGAACTCAACAAAACTAGAATTTTTGTATTTTCTCTGAGGGAGAGACGATTTCTTGAGCATTTTGTCATTAAGGTATATAAAATATTGGCATTAAGATTGGTTTAGAAGTTTTCTCAGTGATTGGCTGAAAATAGAACCATGCTGGACAGAATTTCAGTGCTTTTATATAGACATGGCTTGTGTTTGGGATTCTGCTTTCAGGGCTGATTCCCCAAACGTCTAGAAGATGTGAGAAAACAAAACAAAAAATTTTGAAGGAAATAAAACGCTTAATGAATAGAAAGGGGTTACACTGATGTTAGCAGAACATAGAGGTTTAAAATAGCCTACAGAGGTAGAAAGCCTTCAAGTCTGTGTCTGGAGATATAAAAGAGAAAATAAAGAAATAAATTATTTCTCTTGGTTCAAAGAGCTACAAATGCAGTTAATCTGATAATGAGAAGCAGATCTAGAAGTTTAGACTTTTTATTACAATAATAGTCTTCATATTTTAGGGACTGTCAGAATCACCTGCTAGGTTTGTAACAGAGATGACTGGTCCCCAATGCCTGAGTTTCTGATTCAGTAGATCTGGGATGAGGCTTCAAATTTTAATTTCTTACAAATCCCCAGGTGATGTCAATGATAATGGCCCAAGGGCTGCACTTTAAGACCATTACAATACGGAATAACTGCTCAAGGAAACAATTGAAATTGCATTTAGGAATAAATAGAATAATGTTCTATGTAATGTTTTCAGTTCTACAGAAAATGGACTGTCCTTTATTGGCAAGGTTAAGAGATGTTTTCATTACCAATAAACACAAGATTCTGAGCTGTGATCACTCAAGCAAGATTCACTATAGCTCTGTGACCAGAAAGGGCACATTCTAACTTATCAGAAGGGGAAATGAGAGAAAGATGTGTTGTGATTGTTCACCATCTGGGAGAGAGATGATGTTTATGGCACTCTCAGATCTCTGGCATGGCACCAAATTATGTGTGTGGAAAGACAAACAGTGCACAAATCCAGATGTTTAGCCTGTAACTCTACATCAGGCTAAACATCCAGAAATTTCAAATAAATCAAAGTTTCAAGTAAATCAGGCACCCGGATATTTAATTGATTTTTACATTCTAATCTAGTCTAATATTTTTGGGTCATATAGACTCAGTCTTACCCTTTGTGCAACTGTCAGATTAAGAAATTTCCCCCCTCCCCCCACCTATGTGTCTGTCTACTTCTGGGTTTTTTTCCAACATGCAACAGCTATGCTACTTTGATCCCTGAGGCACTTCTGTGTCTTTGAAGTTAGCCATCTAGCTATTATTTCATTTGTCATCTCTTTACTTCAATTGTTAGAATTTCACAGCATTAAATCCATGAAACCACTTAAAAAGAAGTTTTACCTGAAATGATTTCATCATGGTTACAACTCTTTGAAAGAGGGGACTTCGTGAAAATGTACAATACTAGGTGACCACTCTATTTGGATAGAACCATGAAACATCCAATATATCTACTTTACCATGATTTATCTCAACAGTCACGTTTAAGGCAGCACTTTCACTATGCAAGCCATATTTAAAAAGTTAGAATAAAGAATAAGATAGAATAAATGTTTAAAATAGGTGTGTATCAATTAATACAAAACAAATATATAGTAAGATTAATTATACATGCTTTGATTTAGTTTCTATCTATTCTTTTATGTGAAAGAAAATACAAAAATTCTAGTTTTGTTGAACAGTATGTATTTTTCAATTGGTATTAGAAGCAATAGAATGTGAGTACAAGAAATGGATTTATTCAGTCCACTGTGGTTCATTTGAGAATTAAGGTGTGACTTATTTACAGTCAAAATCAAATGAAACATATACACACACCCACACACACGCGCGCACGCACACACACACACACACACACACACATACATACATGCACACAGAGAAGTATCTCCATTAATTTATTGTCGTATTGGTATACAACAGGTTTTTTTTTTTTTTGCATTATACATTTTGGATTAAATAATGTAATTTTAAAGCCTCTAACTATTCCTTATTAAGAAGTCTGATATTGTGGTGCTTCAGTGACAAATAGTTTTTTAGGTAATGCCACAAATGGATAGGAACTATTGGCTTTGAGATAGCATCTTTGAGATAAAAGCACCGTACTGTTTTATGCATAATGCTGATGAACATGAAAACTTCAAAGGCAATAAGAACTGACCCTAAAATCTCATTTAGTTCATGTAAAAGAACACTCATTCAGAGACAAGGAAGAGAATAGGCAAGTTTTTCTGTGCCAGATACCAAACCGTGCAACAAGGTAGTGAAGTAAACCCTAAGTCATGAGTATCTGTGAGTGACAGTATGAGCCACAGGACCAGAGGGGGCTAAATTGTGCCGTGCTCTGGAAAGATGTGAGTTAAATATCCAAGGAGTCATCCAAACGTAAGCACAGCAGTACTCGCGTTAACTATTAACAATGATTCCCCAATTTCAATACGCTGAAACTTACATCTATAATTAACAGAAAGTCCTGCCCTTTGAGAAATGCCTGGGATAAAAAATTGCATGTGAAATCAAAGTAGCGAGTACAAATCTCAATTCACAGCTCAGACAGGGCTTATAAACAGAGTTTGTCTGGAAGGTTGAGGAAAACCCAGCTGGCCAGTGTGGCTGACACAGAAAGAGTGAGAAGGATATATTCTCAGGTAAGAAATAGAAGTAAGGGAATGGGGTTGGGGGGGCAACTCATATGGTTTGGGTAATTGGGTTTTTGTTTGAATATCCACTATTTGTCTGAACTCTACATTCTGACAAGAATCATATTCTTTCTAGCAAGACCCCCAGGTCCTATGAAAATCAGAGAATACGGCACAATATTTGTTTTAAGGGTTTCAGAATATTCTGTGATAGAAGTGGCTATAATGATAATTAAGAAGCTGGTCTACAAGAATCTCTTCAGAGAGACCCCTAACTCTACAGGATGTCATATCCGAGTGCCTATCCTACTTCCCTGTGGAGCAACGCAGTCCATACATTTTAAAAAGTATTTAAAATTTTCAGAATAGCTTCCTTATTTACAGAAAAATTGAGAAGATAGTTCTTAGAGTTCCCACATACCCCATTCCCAGTTTTCTCTATTATTAATACAGTGTCTATGCCACAATTAATGAAGCAGTCAATGTCAATGCATTATCATTAACTAAAGTAGATAGCTTATGTAGGTTTTCTTAGTTTTTTCCTGATGCTCTTTTTCAGTTTGGTTACATTCTGTTTAGTTACCATGTCTCCTTAGACTCCTCTTGGCTAAGACAATTTTTCAGACTTTCCTTGTTTTTGATGTCCTTGACACTTTTGAGGTGCTAATTGGGTGTTGTAGAATGCCTCCTAATTAATGTGCTCATGATGATCACACTAGGGTTATGCGTTTGAAGGGGGAGACCAGAGAGATAACGTACCATTTTCATCACATCATTTACAGGGTATACAATGTCAGCATGACTTATCACCGTGAACGCTAACTTTGATTACCTAGCTAAAATGCTTGTCAAGTTTTCCCATTACAAAATTACTCTTTTATTTTCCTCTTCATACTGTGTTCTTTGGAAAGAAAACACTTATGTATGGCCCACGCATAAGGAGTAGGAGATCTCATAAATGTGGACGGGAATAATTGCCATTTTCATCATTTATGAAATAGAAAAGTAGAATTTGTTTCTCTTTCTTCAAATAATTATTTGGAAATATGACCTGAGGGTCAATACCTCCTAAGATTTATTAATGAAGATTCAAGTCAGATTAGCTTGCATCTTCATTCCCCAGGCACAGTGGGAAACGTCTCATTCCTCCCAGTGTCTGTGGAATTTCTAGAGGTGCCTATGGTTTTTCTAGTTACCTCTTGTTCTGATTTCCTGCTTCCTTGGAATGTGTAATCCCTTTCACAGTATGCCTCTTTGAGGCTAGTCTTTTTTCACCAACTATCCACCCAAATGTGGAAAACAGCACTGATTCCTTGATTTCCCAAAGCACTAGGTAGTTATGTACAATAGATTTACTTGAAAATGTGGATGCCGGGAAGGTGGAAGGATCCTGTAGTATATCTGGGGGAATAATGTCACTTTACTGCACAGCAAGAAAGAATTTAACATTAAATGTTAAGCATTTGTAATATTGGGCACACAGAACTATTTTGCCTTTTGTCCATTTTTCTCATTTGTCTGCCATTCTCGTCATGAGGAACCTCTCATTTGGTTGCTCTTCATTCCTGCGTTCTGAATTTCCATCATTTTTCCAGAATGTTCTTGTCCAAGTAACTTCTTCAGATTCTTGGCTTCTTCCAAGTCTCCACCTCTGGATACTGGCAAAACATCAGAATACTTTTATTTATTACTATGTTCAAGAACGTATGTATTACGGTCTCATTCTACCTTGTTGTGTGCCTGGGGCTATCATTCCACAATGAGATGATTCATCAAGATATTTTGCTGTACAAAGAAAGTTTGGTGTTCCGAAGAATTCTGCCCTAGGCTCTTTAACATGTTTCTCTCCCTTCTGCAATCCCTCATTCCCTATCCACCACCGTCCTGTCCCCCATCCTCTCTTGTAGTTAGGAACTGTAAATTATCAATCAACGTTCAGTCAGGAAGATGGGATTCACTTTAGGTACTTCAGGGATTAATTCTGGAAACTGGCAACAAAGGTGATTGAAGATAAGTAAAGGAGAAAGAGGTAAACCATAGGAATCAGAAAGCTATATGCAGGAAGGACTGAAACTCCCAAAGGGAGAAGGTGTCGCCCAGAGGTCGGCAAGTGGCTCTCACCTCCGGGCTGGAGCACAGCAGCCCATGCTTCCCATTACATGGCTGGACGTTCTGTCACTGATGCACACCAGCTACTCTGCAGCCCTTACTGCTGCTGAAGTTAGTGGGACAGTAATTGCTGCTCGTGACACCATGGCTGCTGCATCTGAGCAGGAGCTCTGACTGTACCTATTGAAGGTGATGGAATTTTCTGGTGCTCTCAGTCACTTGCAGTTGCCTGCTACCTGTCCTCAGGGAACAGGATAACATCTTATTTTCCCTCATATTTGAATTCCTTAGCTGTGGCCTCGATTGGTGCCACGTAATCATAAACCAACTGCCCAGGGAGACTTGGAATTGTTGTTTGCAGGCTTCCGGCTCCTTGCAGTACCAATGAAAACAGGACAATGGACCTGAGTGGCCAAGGACCTGAAGTGTAACAGTCCCCCCATTTGTCCTCTCAGCATAAATAAACTTCTATCCATTTTTAACTTCCAAGCAGCAAAAAAGAGCAATGACATCATCACACAAATAGTCCTGATAAGATTAGAGAAAACTGTATCTCTTCCCAAAAAAGGGTGACAAAATTCCTACCAATCACAGTATCCTTCTCTGAGTAACACTTCCTTTTTTAGTTCTATCAATTGCCTTGATATTCTACACCCTGAAGATTAAATTCTAATATTAATCAGCACCACTGCTCCTTAAATAAAGTAGTAGTAGAAAGAGAGGGAGGAAATTTCAGTTAGCATATATAAATGTAGGCGTTACAACTGAGGAGATATGCATGCATAATGGTAACGTTTCATTCCTCTAACTGGCTGCAAGGTTCTGATGAATATTTATAATGCATTTGTTTTTCTTTCCATCCATGTTGCCTCTTCCCTTAGCCATCCCTCAGCTTGTCAGTGCTCTTTCCCTGAAGGCTGAAGCTACATCGTCGTTTTTGAGGTGCCCAAGGACATGCCATTTTTGTGTGTGCTATAATCTGCTATTAATTTTACTACCTGATACTGAAATAACACAGATCATCCTCAACTTATGAGGGGGTTGCATCTTGGTGAACCGATTGTAAGTTGAAAATATCATAAGTTGAAAAGTGCATTTAATATGCCTAAGCTCCCGAAGATCATAGCTTAGTCTAGCCTACCTTCAATGTGCTCAGAACACTGGCACTAGCCTATAATTGGGCAAAGTCATCTAACACAATGCCTATTTTATAATAAAGTGTTGAGCGCCCGTGTTATTTATTGAGCCCTGTACTGAAAGTGAAAAAAGAAAGGTCATATGGGGTGGAATGGTGGTCCTCATTACAGTTGTGTACCCTCATGATTGTGTGGCTGCCTGAGAACTTCGGCTGACTGCCACCGCCCAGCATCATGACAGAGGATGGTACCCATATTGCTAGCTGGGGAAAAGGTCAAAATTCAAAGTATGGTTCCTACTGAATGCATATCACTTCCACACCACCATAAAGTCAAAAAAAATTGGAAGTCAAACCATTGTAAATCTGGGGCCATCTGTGCAAGATGCTTGTAACAAAGTCTTCGCTTCTTCCACTCTGATAACAAACCCATTTCCTATTGACATTTGATATCAGTCACTGCGTCCCATACAGTAGCCCTCTTTTTCTTTCTTTTTTGTCTGTGAGGTCCCCAAATATCTAGATGTCTATTTCAACTTACAGTTCTCTGAAATCATTTGATATATGATTGCCTCCCTCTCTTGCGAAGTAAGACCTCTTTATAAGCAAGTCTAAAGTTCAAGGGACAAGAATCAAATGTTATTTTAAAAGTGAGGCATGAAGATTAATAATGAGAGAAATCACTGTAATTATTATTATTATTATTATTATTATTATTATTATTTTAGAGAGCATGCACACACACCAGCAGGGGAGAGGGGCAGAAGGAGAGAGAGAGAGAGAGAGAGAGAGAGAGAGAGAATCCTAAGTAGGCTCCACTCTCAGTGCAGAGCCTGACCAGGGGCTTGATCCCACAATCCTGGGATCATGACCTGAGACAAAATCAAGAGTCAGACACTCAACCGACTGAGCCACCCAGGCACACCAGGAATCACTCTCCTTCTACACCTTGATTCTTGGGTTCACATATTCTGGATATGAGAGAAATAGTGTCATATATTGGTCGCTGGTTCAAAGCATATTGACACTGCCTAGCGTATGATCTCAGCCCTGGAACATGTTGTCGGCTAACCGAGTAGAGTTTGCATGAGGCCATTTCATCATTCTAACAGAATAGATATTTTTGGATGATGGGGCACGTAAGAAGACCAATGAATACCTTGAGAATGAGCCTGTTTTCTTCTTTTGCTATAAAATGAGTTCTTGGGTCAAAAGCAATGTGATGCCGGATAACATGAACATGAATAATGAGTTGATTTAGGATAAAAATAAAGGATTCTAGAAACATGACTTTGGATAGAATCTAGAGTGTCTGTTAAAAGGAGACTTATGTCCCACTCTAAGATGATAAGAACTCTTACTACACTGAACCTGCTGGCAGCTAGTTTGCTAGGCCCACCCTCCCCCCAAAGGTAGTGGTGTCATTTTGAGGGTTCAGTTGTGATGTCTGGCTAGGGATTCAACACTGGCAATAGCAAAACTCAGCCTTTGGTGAGGGGAAGAGATTTCAAGAACTTTTGATCTACTGGGTCATGAGGCCCAAGTAGCAGAACAGCTTGCATTGAATCCTGGACTTTGTAGAGCTTTCTTTTATTTTGGCATCTGCTCGAAAGTGGCAGCTTTTTAACTGGTCGATGGGTCAGAGAAGCACATTCAAGTCTTGTTGTCTCCAGGATCCAAAGAGACCCACCAAGCATTTGGTCACTTTCTTGGTGGTTGCTTGTACAGAATGTGATTATTTGACCTTCATTAAGTGGAACTACTGCACATACATGTCCTAGACTGCATGCACTGGGCTACTAGACCCCAAGACTATTAGACCTGTATGCCCTACACTATAAACCCTTTGAAATCTCACTGAGGTGGCAAGCTGTGAATTTAATGGGAGTTATCTACTACCTTTTGATAGTTATATGTCTTACCAAGTCATCTAGGGTATTTACTACAACCTTCTCACCAGATGCAATCAGCATGATATCACCAGTGACCAGCAAACCACTGTGATATTCTGTCAGGTGGCCAAATAATAAAAATTTCTATGGATTACATTATGGAAGAGAGAAGAGATGTTATGGCCCTGAGTTAAGGCAGTAAAAATGTACTGATGTTTCTGTCCGATGAAAACAAACCACTTTTGATGTAGTTTTTCTGATCAATATAAAGAAAAAGTAATTTGTCAAAATAATGGTTGTATACCTAATAACAGGAGCTGTCTGATTTACTCCAGGAAAGAAACTCAATTGATGCTAGTGGAGTCATCACCTGATTAAATGTATACTTCTCTACCGTCGTTGTCTAAGATCCATTTGTCTTTTGCATAGGCCATATAGGTAAGTTAAATGAGATCTGAGGAGAATTACCATTCCTGCATCTTTCAGTACTTTGCAGTTTCCACAGGTATTTAGAGTTGCTTTTGATTTACTATTTTTATAGGGAGATGATGCTCCAGAGGCTCCTGCCTGGATCTTCCTGCAAAATAGCCTTCACCATCCATTTCAGAGATGCACTTGGTGATTCTGCCAGTTGCTGTGCATGTATATTCCAACTGTATATTCAGAGTGGGTGTAAAGACCCAGTTGATTCACTGTGAGAAAAACAAAGGCTAGAACTGAACCTCTCTGATCTCAGCCACAGCATTTTCTTACTTGACACATTTCCAAAGACAAGGGAATTAAAAGCAAAAATGAACTATTGGGACCTCATGAAGATAAAAAGCTTCTGCACAGCAAAGGAAACAACCAACAGAACTAAAAGGCAACCAACAGAATGGGCAAAGATATTTGCAAATGAATTTGTTTTTTAAAAAACAGTATGACAGTATTGGCTTCTTAAGAAGGAAGCCTTGCTTATTTCAATTTACTAAAATAACTAATATATTTGAGTAGCTGCTTTTATTTTACTCAATCTAAAGGAGTAAATCACAAAGTATTCAAAATGACTCAAAAGAAAAATGAATGAAAAATTTATTATGCAAGGAATATGACATTACAATGGAAAGTCTGAACAATAGTGATGCCTGAATAAAATTGTCAAAAAATAGAAAAATAATTATTAGAAAATAAAATTATCAATAATTCTACCACCAAGCAATAAGCACTATTAACATTTGGTATATTCTTTGCCTTCTATACGTCTTGTTTGGTATCTCTAAAATCAAACTGTGTAAACCATCTTACTTTTTTCCAATCATTATGATATCATAAACATTTTTCCACATCATTAAGTATCCTCTGTAAACAATATTTTTAATTATTGCATTTTGTTGTCATATGTCATAACATTCTTTACTAATTATAACTCTATTATGAAAACGTGAGTTTTTTCTTGTCATTTACTATTATTAATATGTCTTTGAATGCATTTTAATTGGTTTCTTAGACTCCAAAAATAACATTTCTCTGTCAAAAATATGTTTTCAAAAAAGGGTCCTTGATACATAATGCATGACTTCTTTACAAAAATGTGTATCAGTTTGTGTTCCCACCATATTGAGTTTAAGATTGAAAGTTAAATTGGGGCACCTGGGTGGCTCAGTCGGTTAAGCGACTGACCGACTTCGGCTGAGGTCATGATCTCACAGTTTGTGGGTTCAAGCCCCGTGTCAGGCTCTGTGCTGACAGCTAAGAGCCTGGAGCCTGCTTCAGATTCTGTGTCTCCCTCTCTCTCCGCCCCTCCCCCACTCAAGCTCTGTCTCTCTCTGTCTCAAAAATAAATAAAAACGTTTAAAAAAAATTTAAACAAAACAAACAAAAAATAAATAAATAAGCATTAAAAAAAATTGAGGATTGAAAGTTAAATTTAGTTCCACACCGAATCAAAATATTAGCATTTTGTTAATCGTTTTATTTCTAGTTCCTACACAGTTCTTGGCACATATAGTGGGCATGAGGAAATATTTTTGAGTGAATAATTGAATTATTCTATTCAGGCAATGTGCTAGAGCAGAAAAGTTATAATCCTTTAGAGTACAAGAGTATTATTTATTTGAAAAATGGATTAAATGATTTCCCAAAAGTTATGGAGCTATTGTTTTAAAAAAATCTAGAAGTAGACCACAGTTTATTGACTCCAACCTTTGTGATTTTTCTTAAACACTTAAAAGATTTCATTAATTTAGAATTTTTTCTAGTTGATAGTGTCTCTATATATCAATAATCTAAGATATCATAAAATTTTTAAACACATATTTTTATTTAAAGTCCAACTTACCATATTCACAAAATTCGCCATGTGTACCAACACATACATATAAATCAGACTAGTCAACAATCAATGACAAACTAAAAGGAATTGACAAGTTTAACCATTTATCCCTGTATGTATGAGTGATTTCTATTTTTCATGGGATTTCCCCTGAGAAACTTCTCCAAATTTATGTGTGAGGAAGCTAGAACTTAGGCAGGAATGAGGTCCGATGACGGAATTTGGGGACTGTCAGAACATTTAGAAGTGAAAAAGAAAGATCTTAATAAGAAAACCACAAGAAAGCACTTTCAAATATACATGTAAGGAGGAAATAACAGATATACTGAGTCAGAAAAACCCATTAAGAAACATTGGCCAAAAAATAATATTCTGTATTTGCTTAAAAATAGCAACCCATAGATCCAGGAAGTTTAGCAAAGACCACGCAAGACAGATAAAAAGCCATATCTAGATACATCATTGTCAATCACAGAAAACAAATGATAAAGAAAAAGACCTAGGGACGCCTGGGTGGCTTTGTTGGTTAAGCGTCCTACTTCGGCTCAGGTCATGATCTCACAGTCCATGGATTAGAGCCCCACATTGGGCTTTGTGCTGACAGCTCAGATTATGTGTCTCCCCTTCTTTCTGCCCCTCCCCTGTCTTCTCTCTGTCTCTGTCTCTCAAAAAATAAATAAACATTAAAAAAATTTTTTTAAAAAGAAAAAGACCTATTAAAGAACAGGGGAAGAGATACATTACATCCAGGACAACTCCAATAAGGATGAGAGCTATATTCTCATCATAAAAGTTGTAGATCACCAGACAATGGACAACTTCTTTAAAGTGCCAGGAGGAGGAGGAGGAGGAGGAGGAGGAGGAGGAGGAGGAGGAGGAGAAGAAAAAAGAAGAAGAAGAAGAAGAAGAAGAAGAAGAAGAAGAAGAAGAAGAAGAAGAAGAAGGACAAGGACGAGGAGGAGGAGGAGGAGGAGACTGTCAACTTAGAAGTCCATATCCCAAAACAATATTATTCAGAATTAAGGCAAAATAAAGACATTATAAATAATCAAATGTTGATACAAAGTTCTGCCTTCACCATGGCGAGAAATGCCCACTACATCATCTGTCTCATAATTAATAGAAAGCTTATGGAAGGAAGTAATAACTCAGAAAGGCAACCCAGATTGTGTGTGTGTGTGTATGTGTGTGTGTGTGTGTGTGTGTGTGTGTGTGTGGTTTTCTATTGTTTTTATGATAAAATGATGGCATGGAAAACCAAAAGTTCTATCGAAATCCTATATATCTGACCATAGGAATCTAGGAAAGGAACGGATTGTGTCAGGATGCAGGGGGTAGGTAGGAAGGGAATTCCAGAGAGGGGAGAGCTGAAAAGGGGATTCCATAACTCTTTTTATGAATCTGCACAAGTCTTAGGCTCGCCTCTTGGCTATTCATGAATGAGACAGACCCCCAAACCATGTAACAAAGATGTTGAGAGCTGAACATATTTAAACGCTGGCCCAAGTCTCAGACTAACCTTGACTGTTGCATGTGTGTGACAGAACCAAAGCAGCATAACAGAAGCTTTGGAAACTAGATTTTAGGAATAAATTTAATAAATGTGTGCAACCTCCTAAAAAGTAAAAAATATAGCTAAGAGAAATTAAGCACACATTCATGCACACACAAAAAGCATTTTGATAGATTTAAAGATTCACTGTTTTTTTTTTTTTTTTTTTTTTTTTTTTTCAACGTTTTTTTATTTATTTTTGGGACAGAGAGAGACAGAGCATGAACGGGGGAGGGGCAGAGAGAGAGGGAGACACAGAATCGGAAACAGGCTCCAGGCTCCGAGCCATCAGCCCAGAGCCTGACGCGGGGCTCGAACTCACGGACCGCGAGATCGTGACCTGGCTGAAGTCGGACGCTTAACCGACTGCGCCACCCAGGCGCCCCAAGATTCACTGTTTTTAAGATGTTACTACTCTCTTTTTTTAAAATTTTTTTTAAGTTTTATTTTTTATATTTGAGAGAGAGAGAGAGAGTGTGTGTGCACATGAGCAGGGAGGGGCAGAGAGAGAAGGAGACACAAAATCTGAAGCAGGCTCCAGGCTCTGAGCTGCCAGCACAGAGCCCAATGTGGGGCTCGAACCCACGAGCAGTGAGATCATGATCCGAGCCGAAGTTGGACGCCTCACTGACTGAGCCACCCAGGCACCCCAAGATGTTACTACTTTCTAAATTGATTTATATATTCATTGAAATCTATTAAAATCCAAGCCAACATTTTGTAAAATACATGAAATAATTATAATATTTTTATGAAAATGCAAGGATCTGTAACAAGCAAAGCAATCTAAAAAATAGTTGGAAGACTTTCTGATTTCATGACTTAATAATAAAACTATTATAATCAAGATAATGTGGTTTTGGTACAAAGATAGGCAAAGTAGTCAAATGACTCTACACATGGATCCACACATAGATAGTAAATTGATTTTAGTAAAGGTACTAATGTTATCCAATGTATAATAAATTGTTTTTACAACAAAAGATTCTGAAACAACTGGATAATCATGAATAAAGTTGAATCTCAACACTACCTCACTAAAATTAATTTGATCACAAACCTAGACACAAAAGCTAAATGCAAACAAACCTTGTAAAAAAAAAAAAAAAGCAGGGGAATGGGTACATGACTTTGGTTTAAGGAAAGAATTCTTTTGTAGGTTGTAAGAAAGTTGTGAACAAAATTCTCAAATGAAAAGATGTAGTAATGACCAATAAATACAAATTGTGTGTGTGTGAAAAAGTGTTCAACATCCTTAGTCATTAAGGAAATTAAAATTACCCTGACGTGCTATGTCACATACAATAGGGATAACTAAAATTAAAAGTGTGTTTATACCAAGTGTTGGCAAGGATGTGGAGGAAATGAAACTCTCTTGCATTGCTGATGGGAATATAAAATGATACATTAATTTTTTTTTAATGTTTATTCGTTTTTGTTAGATGGAGAGAGACAGAACGTGAGTGCGGGAGGGGCAGAGAGAAAAGGAGACACAGAATCCGAAGCAGGCTCCTGGCTCGGAGCTGTCAGCACAGAGGCCAATGTGAGGCTCAAACCCACGGACCGTGAGATCATAACCTGAGCTGAAGTCAGATGCTTAACCGGCTGAGCCACCCAGGTGCCCCCAAAATGATACATTTTAAAATACAGTTTGGCAGTGTCTTACATAGCTACAAAATACCTATCCTAGGATCTATCAATTCTGATCCTGGCCATTTACCTAAAATAAGTTAAAGATGTATGTCACAAAAGAATTACACAAGTATTTTCATTTTAGCTTTCTTCATAATGAACTCAAACTGGAAACAATCCAAATTTCTATCAACAAGAGAATGAACAAATTGTGGTATATTCATACAAATATATTCAGTAATAAAAAAGACACATGGAAAAACATAAATGTATCTCAAAAAACATCATACTGAATGAGAGAAACTAGGCATAAAAGAGGATATGTGGCTCCATGCACATAAAATTCCCAAACAGGCAAAACTAAGCTATGTTTTAAATTGGAAGAGTCGTTGACTTGGGGCTGAGAGTGAGGAGTTCAACTCCAAAAAGGCACACAGGAACTTCCTTAGCCATGGAAATTTTATATAAAATTTGTGTGAAAATGTATGCAAAATATTAGTAAAAATTATTGTCGGGGGCATACAGGTATGTATTTTTATGAAAACCCATTGAACTCTACATTTAAGATGGGCACATTTAAATGTATATAGATTATACTTCAACCAATACTAATTACATGCAAACCAGCATTAAAATGATCATTGATAGTAAGACATTTATAAGCTGCCTCTCAGCCGATGGAGTGGTTGAGCAGTGGCTTCCATCTCTGTGCTGCCACACGCTGATTTCTGGAAATTGACATTGTTTTGAGGGACTACTTTACACCTTGTGGTTGTGGAAAAAGTAAATGAGATAATGAATGGAAAGCACGCACATTTAACAAAGCCTCAGCCCAGTAAATGATAACTATTTTGAGACAGACGCCTAAAAAACAACAACAAAGGCTGTGAGTGTGCATGCGTTAGTACGTGTGTAACTTTGAGCCTAGCCGCGCAATTTGGAGGAGCTCTGAGTGCACTCCACAAGCTATAAGACTTGAGTTTTCATGATCCCCATACCCATCCTTGTGCGTGGAGTCTGTCATTGTTCCCATAGGGGATGTGGTCAAGGCAATCACACTGGTCCATCTCTCACAGCCTTGCTTCAGGGCAGAGGAATCTGTACAAATTGTGACACAATCCACAGAGAATCAGAAGACACTGCTTCAATTTACTTCTACTGGGGAGTTTAGAAGCAGAAATCTGGTCTTCCATTCTGGTAGTGGACACTAATTTTTAAAAAATTTTTTGAATGTTTATTTTTTATTTTTGAGAGAGGGAGAGAGAGTGGGGAAGGGGCAGAGAGAGGGGGACAGAGGATCTGAATCAGGTTCTGTGTTGACAGCCACTTACCTGACTGAGCCACCTTGGCACACCATTAATATTCATTTAAAAAAAATTTTTTAATGTTTATTTATTTTTGAGAGACAGAGAGAGACAGTGTGAGCAGGGGAGGGGCAGAGAAAGAAAGAGACACAGAATCCGAAGCAGGCCCCAGGCTCCAAGCTGTCAGCACAGAGCCCGACCTGGGGCTCGAACGCACGAACCGGGAGACCATGACCTGAGCCGAAGGCTGACCCTTAACTGACTGAGCCACCCAGGCGACCTTGTTAATGTTAATTTAAAAAAAAAAAAAACAAGAAAACATTTATTTTGGGGGTGGCTGAGTGGCTCAGTCATTTAAGCATCTGACTCTTGATTTTGGCTCAAGTCACAACCTCACAGTCTTGAGATCAAAGCCCCACATCAGGAAAGGAAAGACCTTAAGCAGGAGTAAGAAAGGTAGGAAGTAAACAAGCAGTAAAATTAAGTATATCTATAAAAATCAGTCAAGGGATTCACAAAATAAAGGATGTAAAGTATGACGCCATATACCTAAAACATGAGGTTGCTGAAGGGTACAAATTTAGTCTTTTTAGAAAGGGTTCAAACTTAAGCAACCATCAACTTACTATACACTGCTACATGTGCAAGATTTTATACAAAAACATAATAGTAACCACAAATCAAAAACAGGTAATGTATATGCAAAAAATAAAGAGAAAGGATTCCAAGCATATCACTAAAGAAAGCCAACAAACCATGAAAGAAGAGAGCAAGAGAAAAAAGGGACAGAGGAAAAACTACAAAACAATAAGAAAACAAGTAACAAAGACCAATAAGTATATACCTATCAATAATTACTTTGAATGTAAATGGACTAAATGCACCAATCAAAAGACATAGGGTGATGGAATGGGTAAGAAAGTAACACCCATCTATGTGCTGCCTACAGGAGACCCATTTAAGACCTAAAAACACCTGCAGATCGAAAGTGAAGAGATAGAATAACATTTATTATGCAAACGTAAGTGGGGGAAAAAAGGCAGGGTAGAAATGCTTCTGTCAGATTAAATAGATTTTAAAACAAAGACTATAGCAAGAAACAAAGAAGGACACTATATAATCATAAAGGGAATAACCCAACAGGAAGATATAACAATTCTAAACACTTATGCATCCAACATGGGAGTGCCCAAGGACATAAACCAGCTAATAACAAACATAAGGGAAGTAATCAATAGTAAAACAATAATAATAGCAGATTTTCACACCCCACTTACAACAACAGATAGATAACCTGAACAGAAAATCAACCAGGAAACAGTGGCTTTGAATGACACATTGAACCAGATGGATCTAACAGATAGAATTCAGAACATTTCATCCTAAAACAGAAGAATACACATTCTTTGCAAGTGCATATAGAACATTCTTCAGAATAAATCATGTTAGGTCATTAAACAAGTCTGAACATACTCAAAAAGGCCAAAGTTACACCATGCATCTTTTCTGACCACAATGCTGTGAAAGTAAAAATTAACCTTAAGAAAACCTACTAAGAACACAAATACATGGAGGTGAAATAACATGCTATTAAACAATGGACGAGTCAATCAAAAAATCAAAGAAGAGATAAAATAAAATAATACATGGAGACAAATGAAAATGAAAACACAGTGGTCCAAAATCTTTGGGATGTGACAAAAGCTGTTCTAAGAGGGAAGTTTATAGTAATACAGTGTTACCTCAAGAAACAAGAAAAATCTCAAATAAACAACTGAACCTTACTCCTAAAGGAACTAGAAAAAGAAAACAAAACCGAAAAACAGCAGAGTGAAAGGAGAAATAAAGATTAGAGCAGAGATAAATGAAATAGAAACTAAAAAACAACAAACAATAGAACAAGTCAATGAAACCACTAGCTTGTTCTTCAAAAAGATCAACAAAATTGATAAACCTTTAGCCAGACTCATCAAAAGAAAACATAAGAGAGGGCTTAAATAAACAAAATTAGAAATGAAAGGGGAGAAATAATGACCGACACCACAGAAATACAAAGGATTATAAGAGAATATTATGAAATATTATATGCCACAAATTGGACAACCTAGAAGAAATAAATAAGTTCTTGGAAATATATAACCTCCCCAAAATGAGCCAGGAAGAAATAAAAAATTTGAACAGACTGATTATTAGTAATAAAACTGAATCAGTAATCAAAAAATTCCCAACAAACAAAAGTCCAGAACCAGATGGATTCACAGCTGAATTCCATCAAATGTTTAACAAGTTCATACCTACTCTCAAAATATTCCAAAAAAAACCCCAAAAAGAATAGGAAAGAAAGCTTCCAAATTTACTCCAAATTATTCAGGGTAAGTGAGCATTACCCTGTTACCAAAACCAGATAAAGACACTACAAAAAAAGATAACTACAGGCCAATATCTCTGACGAGCATAGATGCAAAAATCCTCAGCAAAATATTAGCACACTGAACTCACAATACATTAAAAAATCATTCACCACCATAAGCTGGGATTTATTTCTGTGATCCAAAGGTGGTTCAATATTCACAAATCACCATTATATATCACATCAACAAGAGAAAGGATAAAAACCATATCATTTCAGTAGATACAGAAAAAGCATTAGACAAAATACAACATCTATTCATAATAAAACTCTCAACAAAGTAGATGTAGAGAGAATATACCTCAACATAATAAAAACCCCTAGCTATCATCATACTCAATGGTGACAGACTGAGAGCTTTTCCCCTGAGTTTAAATGAACAAGATAAAGATGTCAACACTCACCACTTTTATTCAGCGTAATACTGGAAGTCCTAGCCACAACAATCAGATAAGAAAAAGAAGTAAAAGGTATCCAGATTGGTAAGGAAGAAGTACAACTTTCATTATTTTTAGATAACATACTATATATAGAAAACACAGAAGACTTCACTGAAAAACTGTAAGAACTGATAAATGAAATCTGTAAGGTTAGGGTTAAACAGTGTATAAAATCGATCTACAGAAATATGTTGCATGTTTGTACACTAACAATAAAGTAGCAGAAAGAAAAATTAAGAAAATAATCTCATTCACAATTGTACCAAAAATAATAAAATACCTAAGAATAAACCTAACCAAAGAGGTGAAAGACCTGCACTCTGAAAGCTATAAAACACTGGCAAAAGAAATTGAAGGCAACACAAAGAAATGGAAAGATATTCAATGCTCATGAATTGGAAGAACAAATATCGTTAAAACGTCTATACTACCCAAAGCAATATACAGATTTAATGCAATCCCTAACAAAACACATTTTCTCAGAACTAGAACAGATTATTCTACAATTTATATGGAACCACAAAAGACCCTGAATACCCAAAACAATCTTGAAAAGAACAAATCTAGAAGTACAATTCCAAATTTCAAGATATACTGCAAATCTGTAGTAATCAAACAGTATGGTACCAGGGCACCTGGGTGGCTCAGTTGGTTAAGTGTCCGCCTTCAGCTCTGGTCATGATCTCACAGTTTGTGAGTTCCAGGCCCACGTCGGACTCTCAGAACCTGGAGCCTGCTTAGGATTCTGTCTCCCTCCCTCTTTCCCCTTCCCTGCTCACATTCTCTCTCTCTCTCTCTCTCTCTCTCTCTCTCTCTCTCTCAATCTCTCTCTCTCTCTCTCAAAAATAAATAAACCTTAAAACAGTATGTGTAAATAAACCTTAAATAAACCTTAAAACAGTCATAAAAATTGACACATAGATCAATGGAACAGAACAGAGAACCCAGAAATAAACCCATAATTATATGGTCAATTAATCTTCAACAAAGAAGGAAAGAATATGCAATGGGAAAAAAGTCTCTTCAACAAATGGCACTGATAAAACTGGACAGTTACATGCAAAATGAAATTGGACCACTTTCTCACACTATACACAAAAATAAACTCAAAGTGGATTAAAAACCTAAAAACGAGTTCTGAAACCATAAAAGTCCTAGAAGAGAACACAGGCAGTAATTTCTCAGACATCAGCCATAGCAACATTTTTCTAGATATGTCTCCTGAGGCAAGGAAACAAAAACAAAAGTAAACCATTGGAACTGCATCCAAATAAAAAGCTTCTGCACGGCACAGGAAACAATTTAAAAACCTAAAAGTCAACCCACTGAGTAGGAAAAGATATTTGCAAATAACATATCCAGTAAAGGGTTAGTATCCAAAATATAAAAAACTGATACAATTCAACATCCCCAAATCAAATAATCCAATTAAAAACGAGAAGATATGAAGAGACATTTCTCTAAAGAAGACATACAGATGGGCAACAGACTCATGATAAGATGCTAAACATCACTAATCTTCAAGGAAATGCAAATCAAAACTACAGCGAAACATCACCTCACATCGGTCAGAATGGCTAAAATCAAAAACACAAGAAACAAGTGTTAGCAACAATGTGCAGAAATAGGAACCTTCAGGCACTGTTGCATACTGGTATAACCACTGTGGAAAACAGTATGGAGGTTCCTCAAAAAATTAAAGATAGAATTATCATATAATCCAGTAGTATCATATAATTATAGGATACTCCTGGGTATTTATCTAAAGAATATGAAAACACCAATTTGAAAAGATATATGCATCCCTATGTTTATTGCAGCATTTTTTTACAATGTAAACTCATGGAAGCAACCCAAGTGTCTGTTGATAGATAAATGGATAAAGAAGACATACTATATATATATATATATATATATATATATATATATATATACACACACTATATATATATACACACACACACATACACATATATATACACATATACATATATAGTATATATATATGTGTATATATATATATATACATATGTATACAAATGAAACAAAACAAATGAACAAGGGAAAAAAAAGAGACAAACCAAAGAACAGACTCCTAATTATAAAGAAATAAGCTGATGGTTGCCAGAAGGGAGGTAGGTAGGGAGATGGGTGAAATAAGTGATGGAGATTAAAGAGTACATTTATCATGAGCACTGAGTAGTGTATAGAATTGTTGAATCACTAAATTGTACACTTGAAACTAATATAACACTGTATGTATGTTATATGAAATTAAAATTTAAAAATATTAAAAGCACAGGTGAAAAAAAAGATTTTGTCTTCCTCCTGGATATTAAGTTAATATACCCAGACTATCAGGTTTACCTAGGTAAGGCTATACCTCACCGAAGGGTTTGAATCCATCATTGAGTACTTACTTTGTGATACCATTTAGTAAAAATAAGTCTGTGTATCTTTCATCTAAAATTATGTTGTATGAAATATAGAGATGATGGAAAACTTCCATTTACTTTTTTCATTATTCAGGGGCAAATAGGTACTCTGACACACATATTTCAAAAGATGTAATAATTTATCTAAAGGTAGATAAAGATAAACCAAAATAATATGACCATCAGGGAGAAAGGGGATTTTCATTTAGCTTTTTTCTTTAAAATATTCTGGTCTTTTTGTGCAGGAGCATTGTCAGCCCAGGATACAGAGTGTTTGACCTATTTTACTAAAGAAAATGAAGAGAGGATTTACTGGTTTTCTTGGGTCTGGGGTAATCCCCTGATTCTAGTAAATTTATTTAAATTGAGAATGACCTTACCTATCTATTCTTTTTCACAAAGACAGAGAAAGTTCTTCAGTTTACCCAAACCAAAATGAGAGCTTCAGATTATCATAAAACTGCCAATTAGCTTATATTCAGTGAGTTAATTTTATATTATGAAATGAACGTATTCCAACAATTCACTAGCTGATGAATTGAAAGGTCTTGATTTCCCAGATTAGTAGTCAAAACACCTCAGAAATGAAATTCTACCTTTGTCAATGAGGCTGACATTTTGTAATTTTTGTCGTTTAAAGTCTGAATCCTGGACATAATGGAGCCTATAATTACTGACTTAGAACTAGTGTGCACTATTCAATTCTCATCTTCTGGACTTAATTCAGTCTTTCTAATTTTACTCTGTTTCACCTTTTAATCTTTTCATCACCTTGATTTTTAGGCTATGTCTGTGCCTTTGCATGCAAATTACTTTAATGGCTTTGTTTTCCTTCTATCATTGCTAAATCATAGATTCTGGGAAACCTGTCACGTGTTTCTCAGTGGATTGCTGGGAGAATTAAATGAGGTTATGCAAATCAGGTGCTTAGCACATCAACTGGCACAAGTTGAGCATGCAATGAACATAAACTGTTACATGTGATAAAATTCCTGGGGGTAAGAAGGTCTTTATGTTTGGAACTTTATGTATTGTAATTAGTACAGATTCATCTGATCCCTTCCGAAATTAATTGTGTTCAATAATTTCATAAGACTGATTTAAATTGTGGACATATATGATGATTTTTGCTTGATCCCTCCTTTCTTGAAGTTGTCTTTTTTCTTTCTCTCTCTCTCCCTTTTTCTTTCTTTCTTTCTTTCTTTCTTTCTTTCTTTCTTTCTCTCTCTCTCTTCCTTCCTTCCTTCCTTCCTTCCTTCCTTCCTTCCTTCCTTCCTTCCTTCCTTCCTTCCTTCCTTCCTTCCTTCCACCTGAGAAGACTCTGAACAATTAAATGATACTTTTTAAATCCTTTTTCCTTTTTGGTGGGAGGAGGGGCATCAAATAAGGAAAAAGGACAAGCCTCATGACAAACCCAGCAATGAGTCAGCTGGATGTATAGTAATGCCTTTAACTCTGTAAACTGGCTTTATTCATAGTCAGGAATTATCTTTCTTCCCTATAATAACTCTTCAGTCAACAGTAAATAGACAACTGAAGTAAAAATGTAAGTGCTTTGAGACTTGATATTAAAATAACTCTGAATTTTTTTTTTGTTTAGATATTCTTCACCTAATCTCAGTCTGGTCAGCATTTTTCCTTCCTTGGAACGTGCAGACGTGTAAAATAAGAAAAACCGACAGAACAAGTATTTTGATAAAGTGCGTGTGTTCCTCCATTACTCTGTTTCACCACACATGCCCTGGGTTAGAATACAAAATATTTGAGGAAGGTAAAGCCTTTTTTTCCATCATGATCCTTATTGCAGAAACGTAGCATCTCAATAGAAGTTTTCAAAAACTGTTTGGGCCATGAATTCTTTTTTGGCTCACCGGAAATATTTTATAGTAGTGCACTATATTATATTTCCTCAGTGGTTTTTTTTTTCAGTTGAGAAAATCTTGTCTAATTTCAGAGTGGCCAATTCACTCCTTTGATGGTGAGACCCACTTCAACATATTCTATTTCCCCTACAAACAATTTCCTGTTTGAAAGCAGCATGAATCACCCTGGTTATAAAAAAATACCTTAAAGAATCTGATTAGAGATTTTTGTAAACCACATAATAGAAGTAGTACCTAACAGATCCCTAGCTGGTATTTCTGTCTCTCTTTTTTCTTTGTTCGTTTATTTTGTTTCTTAAATTCCACATGTGAATGAGATCAGATGGTATTTGTCTTTCTCTGACTGACTTATTTCACTTAGCATTATGTGCCCTAGCTCCATCCATGTTGTTGTCAATGGCAAGATTTCATCCTTTCTAATAGCTGAGTAATATTCCATTGTGTGTGTGTGTGTGTGTGTGTGTGTGTGTGTGTGTGTACACCACAACTTATCTATTCATCCATCGATGGACATTTAGGCTGCTTCCATATCTTGGCTATTGTGAATAATGCTGCAATAAATATAAGAGTGTGTGTATCTCATTGGCTTGGCATTTTTGTATTTTTGCCGTAAATACCCAGTAGTGTGATTACTGGATAGTAAGCTAGTTCTATTTTAAAATTTCTAAGGAACCTCCATACTGTTTTCCACAATAGCTGCACCAGTTTGTATTCCCAGCAACAGTGCATGAGGGTGCCTATTTTTCCACATCCTTGCCAACACTGGTTTCTTGTGTTTTTGATTTTAGCTATTCTGACAAATGTGAGGTGATATCTCATTGTAGTTTTGATTTGCATTTCCCTGAAGATTAGTGATGTTGACCACCTTTTCATGTGTCTGTTGGCCATCTATATGTCTTCTTTGGAGAAATGTCTCTTCATATCTTCTGCCCATTTTTAATCAGATTATTTGTTTTTGGGGTTTTGAGTTGTATCAGTTCTTTATATATTTTGGATACTAACCCTTTATCAAATATGTCATTTTGTAGCTCATATTTTCAATGCCTCCAATATAAATATGAGAATTTTTTAAGGGCACAAGGACTATATTTTAGGGACTAAAATCAAGTAATTATTGTCAACTAGTTTACTATGGTTTCAATGATTTATTTTCAAGACAGTAAAATAAAATGGTCCTTCAAAATCTCACAGACTTAAATCCTATTATTGCTTGAGTGTTTCTGGAGTATCCTTTGGCCAGTACACTCTATTAGGATATTTGAGCATTTGTTTATTTACTTAGGAAGACTCTGGAGTCATACTGTTTTTTCTATGCCACAGGACAATTGCAAGCTTGAAATGAAAAACAACGTAGTAATACCTGTGCTTTGCTACCTCAAACTAAAATTAGGGGCTCACCACTTGTATCATCATGTAGATGTTAAGTTTGCATGTTTTAAAAATATCCCTTGTAACTACGTGATAATGAGAAAAAATGAAATATGGCCTTTTGTAGCAACGTGGATGGAACTGGAGAGTGTGATGCTAAGTGAAATAAGCCATACAGAGAAAGACAGATACCATATGGTTTCACTCTTATGTGGATCCTGAGAAACTTAACAGAAACCCATGGGGGAGGGGAAGGAAAAAAAAAAAGAAAAAAGAGGTTAGAGTGGGAGAGAGCCAAAGCCTAAGAGACTGTTAAAAACTGAGAACAAACTGAGGGTTGATGGGGGGTGGGAGGGAGGGTAGGGTGGGTGATGGGTATTGAGGAGGGCACCTTTTGGGATGAGAACTGGGTGTTGTATGGAAACCAATTTGACAGTAAATTTCATATATTAAATAAATAAATAAATAAATAAATAAATAAATAAATAAACATTAAAAAAAATTAAAAAAATTAAAAAAAAATAAAAATAAAAATAAAAATATCCCTTGTATTATCAATTATCTGAATATTTACAGGTCAGAAAGAATGGCCTCAAACATTCCTTGGTAGAAATTACCAGGAAGGTCACCTAATCTTCCTCAACCCCCACTTTTTTACATGGAAATACAAAACTATTGTAAAGATCATATAAAAGAATGCATATAAACTTCTTCGGACGGTGCCAACCAATAAAAGTTATCTATCATAGTCATTACTGTGATCATGAACAAAATGCATTTCCCTCACATTATGAACAGTCCACCTTATAAAAAGAGTGGTTTTAAGAAGTAAGGCTATAATGTAAGGATAGTCAATATTTCACAATATAGGCACGTAACTCATACTCCTATCACAATACAGACTATTTCCACCATCCCAGGTTTCTCTGTGTCTCTCTATAGGCAATCTCCTTCTGCCAATCCTGGTCACTGGAAACCTCTGATCTATTTTCTGTTACTGTAAGTTTGGCATTTTAAAATTTTAATATAAATGGATTCATACAATTTTTTGTGTCTGGCTTCTTTCACTAAACGTAATGCTTTAGAAATTCATCCTTGTTAATTGCTTATTATTTCTGAATAGCAGTATTTTGATTCTGCTATACAACAGTCCTGCAAAAGCTAAAAACCTTAACTTTTCTTGCACTGAAAAGTAGCTACTATTAGGTTTACAAATACAGTTAATATATGCTTAGATTTTCCTTAATTTTTAAAATTTTATTACTGTTAATTCCTTTTTGCATCTTAGATATTCCATCTGAAATAATTTTCTTTCCTACTAAAGTACATTTTGCAGAATTTCCTCTAGTTCGGCTTGGGGATAAACTCAGTTTTCATTGGTCTGTAAAGATATCTATTTTACCCCATTTTAATGCTAATTTAGCTAGGTATAAGATTTGAGATTGACAATGAGGGCAGAAATAACTATCCACAAGAGACGTCCACCTAGCTTTCAAAGTGCAGAATTATTGCAGGGAATTCATATATATATATATATATATATATATATATATATATACACACATCTAGGGGTTATATTTATCAGTCTCCTTTGCATGTAGGGGGTCCCATATTTTTAGTTCTTTCCAACACATTGGGAGAAGCAAAGCTTTTCACTTCCAGTCCAAAGTATTTAAGAAGAATTTTGCTTTCAGGGCTCCTTGGGTGGCTCAGCTGGTCAAGTGGCCAAAATCAAGAGTCAACACCAAAAATGCCTATTTGAAATTCACATGAGCAAGAAATTATTTCTATTGTGGTAACATACAGGTATTTCTGATTTTAGTTGTCATAGCAGTTACATTTTTAATTAATACAAAAATTATTTCTTCTCTGCACTGAGAAATTATTGTTCAGATGTATACTGGCTTCTAGAGTTGCTATTGAAAAATCTGATGTCAGTGTTACTTTGTGATTTTCTAATAGCTTGTCTGTCTTTTTTCTCTGACTAATTTTATAATCTGTTGGTGTTCTGCAATTGTCCTGTACATCTCATCTCGTGGTTGATACCTTATTTATCTTGTTTTGCACTTATTGTCCTTACTAAACGTGAGTATTTAGTTCCTTTTGCAATTCTGTATATTTCTCAGATTTTATCTTTTCAAATATTACTTCTGCTTTATTCTTTTTACTTTCTTTATCTGTAACTTTATGTATTTAAAAATTTAGTATTCTGTTCCCCATTCTCTACATTCATTTTTTAGTATTTTCAATCTCTGGTAATTTTTTAGCTCTTCCTTGTGTTCAATCTCTCACTTATGTTTAATCTGATGTTTAACTCACTTATTAATTTTAATTTTATTGATTATACATTTTTTTCACTTCTAATAGTACTATTTGGTTCTTTATTATCAAATCTGTCCACTCTCTCTCAAGGCGCCTGGGTGGCTCAGTCAGTTAAGTGTCTGATTCAGGTCATGATCTCATGGTTCATGAGTTTGAGCCCCACGATGGGCTCTGCACTGATGGCACAGTGCAGAACCTGCTTGCAATTCTCTGTCTCCATCTCTCTCTCTGCTCCTCTCTCTGTGTCTCTCTTAAAAATAAACATTTAAAAGAAATCTGTCCACTCTCCGTAAATAATATCTTGTTCCTTGCTTTTAATTTGTATTTCTTCCAAAATTTCACATATATTTATTTATATAGTCTATGTGATAAGTTCATTATCTGAAAATCTTAAAGCTTTATTTCTGTTTATTGTTCTTGCCGACCTTAATGTGGGGCTTCCTTCGTATGTGTTTTGTAATTGTGGACTGTGGACTCATGCTGACAAAGTTTAATCAGTAGATTCATATAAAACTTGAGATGAGGGTGCTTCCCTCCAGAATGGAATTAATTTTGCCTCTGTAGGGTACCTTAGGATAATAATCCAGGACAAATTTAAAATTAATTTCTCAGAGTGGGTTTGCTTTGCCTCATCAATGATACAAATCTGTATCCCACACCAATATGAAGGGATAATTAATTTCACTTCAATACTTTTTTCTTCTGTTAAGCTCCTATAAAGTAAAACTGATTTATTAATAAATGTAAAATAACATATATATCTATCATCTATCTCTATCTCTTTTGTCGTTTCAATGGAAAGGATGTTGAGAATCATATTCACTAAATGTTCATACCAGTCGTACCTAGATGATGCAATTTTGAATGATATGTTCTGTTTTCCACTCTGTGTTTTTTCTGTTTCTTAAACAGTTTATAATGAATATGTATTTTGGGTGTTATCGAGAAAAGCAAACATGTTTTAAGGAGTGGACTATAGTACTACTTACATAAAAATAGGGAGTACTTAATATATTACAAGATTGGACATAAGAAGTAGTTTCTTTTTTCAAGGAGTTTCAAAGATCTAGGAATATAACAGGAGAAACATCTTTTTTTTTCTTTTCTTACTTTATGAATGTGGCAACCCAATTATATGTGTAAAGCTGGTAATTCGAGAGATTCTTGTTGCAGGACTGTTGTATAGCAATTGGAAAGCACTTCTACTGAAATGACCTAGATAATTGGAATGAAGAATTAATTTAGTAGATGGTTTTTTGATTCTAAATAAACATGTATACTGTTATATTTTATGAAAATATTGAACTTTCTACTACATAGTAGTATATTATTTTGTACATTATTATAGTATACAATATACTATATACAGTAGCATACGGTTTTATACATTATTATAAATAACTGTATAAGCATGTTTTCTGTTGTTTATATTTAATGACATTTAAATTATGAAACAAGATTTTTTTTACAGTCCTCCAACAAAGTGGAAATGCAGTTTGAAATACTTAAGTGAAAATGACTCTGTCACCCCAACACTGATGCCATATTCATGTAAGAAGCTTGAACTGACTTGAAAAAATATGTTCATCCATCCTATCCCTTTTTGTGTAATCAAAAGTCCTCTCAATATAAATTTATCCTTAGACCTGAAAAATCAAATAAAGCACTTTCAATCAAGAACTTTTTCTTATAGCCCTGGCCTTAGAAAAAATTGCCAAGTTGAGAATTCATGATGACTGTGTAGGGAGCATTTAAAATATAGCCCCATATTATAGAAGATGCAGTAATTCAATATACAGCCTGTGTTTGTCCCAAGATATATATCACTGCTACTTCTCTAAGACCTCATATTGTTGGAAAGACAATAAAAATCATGATTAGAAGTCCCCTTGCATTTGTGTAACAAACCTTTTTTTTTTCTTTTTTACAATCAGTTTTCTTTTTAATTGAAGTTTAGTTGGCACTTAACAAACTTTTATTTTTGACTGTCAGGTATTTGAAAGCCTTTGTTCAAGACTCCAGAGAAGGTACAAATATGAAATAATCTATTCCTTCTCCTTCAATTTTACCCATAGCAAATCAAAACACCACTGATCCTTGGCATTTATTTATAAACAGGCTTACTATCCCCTTAGTTCCGGTCACTTGGAAATTATTATTTTCCTCTTATACTCATACATTAGAGGTAATATCAGCATTAAATAAATTCTATATGTAGTCCCAGCCACTAGAATCAGAAATATGGCTCTACCCTAAATAGTGCTTTTTCTCCCACTCTCTCTTTTAAAGTTTTTCTTTATGACACTATCTCAAAAAACCCATGATATATTTATATTACAGCTTTAAAAAAATCTCATTTACATTCCAATCCCATTTTTCTGAAAATGTGACTTATGTCCAAAATAGATACATGGTAAGTATTTTAGTCTCACTATCTAAATATGTGCAAATCAACATTTAGCTTCGGTTAGTACTGATGGTAACTAAATTCTTGCAACCCTTGTGAATAGCATGGCAGTTAGGTTTGAACAGATCTGTTGAATCCCAATTCCATCACATACTAGCCTTGTATTCCCAAGTAAGGTAATTTCCCTGAGAGTTTATCCATTTGTACACTAGGAAAAGGAAGAAACCTTTCTTCATTTGTAAAATGAGGATGGAAAAACAAATAGGGCTAGAAAAAAATTATATGAGTAATATAAGCATCTGTTTGATTCCCTTTGAACCAGGTATGTATCCCCAGGCTGATCAATCACAAAGCACGATTATAAGAGAATAAGAAATTGTTGAATAACCTCCCTGAAAGGTATCTACTTTATTTTATCTACTTTAGAGTCTTTCTTTTTCTGCTACTATATGTTTTTGTTTCTTCTCTTTCTACCTTTGAACAACCCCAGCACTACCCTGCTGAGTGAAACATCTTTATCCTGAGCAAAACAGTTTATAGTTTCTTCTTCTTGTAAATAGAAATGGTTAGTTATTTTCTTCCTTGTACAGTGTTCCAGGGGAATATATCTAGAAATATTAAATATATTTAGAAAACTGCTTATTTCAAGACCCCTTTGTTTTCCACTTTAAACATTTTCAGTTGTGGAGTAGAATGAAATACATCTTCCATCCACAAGGCTGCACCTAAAACGTGTTATGTGGAAGAAAAGCCTTCTTCCTAATTCCCACTCTTTGCTGGGTTTATATTGATATAGTCATTTAACTCAGAGTAAATTATTCCTAAAATAGATGATGATGGTAATTCAAATAGAAGTTTCCATATCTTTGGTTGAAAATAAGAGATATAGTTTCTATCACTGTTGCATTTTCTTAACTCCTAGGGCTTTTTACGAGGTTCTCAGGGCTTGAGATTAAGGTGGGTGGGATAGAAATGATTCATGTTATAAGCATTAATCAGAGAATAAAAGAAAATGCCATTAGTATTTATATGAAATCATAGTTTATGGAAATTAAGGCTCTAACCTTTTAAATATATCCATACCATACAAAATTCTCCTGTCTTCTGATTTCACACATTGATGAGTTCAAGGAGCTCACATTTAGAGGAATACTTCATTCCTCAATGCCCTCAGTCCCTACACTTAATTAGAAGATGACCAAGCTTCTCTTGGTTCTTACACATAATCTGAGCTGTAGCCAGAAGCTCCCCAATTCCTGAATCATGACATCCATTGCTCTTGAGCTCTTGATCACGACTGTTCTGCTGCCCTTGGACCTATATAGTGCTGCCCGGGCTGCTCTCCATCCTTGATGTCTCTGGCCATTGACACCTTCTACCATCAGGCCATTGACCTCTGCTGTTCATCCCCTTCTTTGGTCAGGAGAATTCCTCTCACTTTGTGATCAGTTCATTTAGGTTGATTCTTACAGAGAACTGTTGACCCTCTTCTTTTTTTCCTTTACATCTTGGTCCTCTACTTTTCAGGCCACAAAAGTACTTTGGGAAGGTCTAAAGAGATGGCCAAGTAAGGATTCCATTGTCCCTGCAGGCATTGTTCCTGCCAATACTGATATCTGTTTTCAGTCTGACCTATTCTGCAAGACTTCTTGACCCATGATGCTTTTTTCCCCAGCATCTCTGTTTTCTTCTCTATGTCTTGTTCCTATACAATATTCTGTATACTAATTATAGGCTAGAAACAAGTGTTTTTTTGTTTTTTTGTTTTTCTCATGAGATCCTTGAGCCCTATGTAAATTAAGTAGTATTCCACTCAGGTCTTTTCCCTCAATCTCCCAAACTTTCTGTGGCCAAATAGAAACAAGCGTTTCCTAGAATGAATGGTGGACTTCCCGAAGTGTGATGTTCACTAGCCTCCATTATAACTTTGCCAAACCAAAAATATTCTAATGCATGAACACCCGTCATCCATATCACCTGGAGACTCTATGTGTGTGTATCATGTTTTTTATTGTGTTAAAATACACATACTATAAAATTTATCATTGTAACCATTTTTAAGTGTACAATTCAGTGGCATTAAATATATCCACAATGTTGTACAACCATCACCACTGTCGATCTCCAGAACTTTATCATCTTTCCAAACTGAAACTCTATGCCCATTAAATAATAACTCCCCAGTCCTCCATCTCTCCAGCCCCTGATAACCACCATTCTACCTTCTGTCTCTATGAATGTGACCATGCCAGGTATAAGTGGAATAATATAGTATTTGTCCCTTTATGTCTGACTTATTTCATTCACATAATATTTTTAAGTTTATCCATGTTGCAGCATGTATCAGACTTTTATTTTCTCAGAGGATGAATCATATTCCATTGTATGTATATACCATATTTCATTTATCCATTCATCTGTCAATGGAGATTTGGGTTGTTTTTACCTGTGGCTATCAGAAATAATGCTGCCATGAGCATGGACGTACAAATATCTGATCCTAGCCTAGTTTCAACTGAAAAACAAAAACAAATATGTAGTATACATGTACGGACCCATTAAAATTAGGCAGATGTTATTCAGATATTTTATGTAAAAACAGGTTCTGGATGGGTTATTTAAGTGAATGAATTAAATCATTTATTAGTATAAATTCATTCATTTAGATTCATTGGTTAAATCATTCATTCAAATTATTGGGAAGGCAGTAATATAAATATAAATATGGAAAGGCAGATAAGGAAGTGAGTACCCAAAACAATTTGATAATTATTAGAATGGTAATCTACACCATTAGGTGTAGGAACACAGGGAAGGGCACTTAAGAGATGCAGGAAGTCTTCCTGAGGAAGAAAAAATACTGGAACTGAACCTGAAACATAAGTAAGATGGTCTCCCTAGAGATTGGGAGAATGGGGGAGGATTTGTCCTAGCTAAGAAGCAAAATGCTAAAAATCATGAAGCCTGGAAAAGTAGAATCAGGGAATGGTAAGTAGTTAATACGGTAACAGCACCATGTGAAAACTGAGAAGCAGTGGGGGCCGCGATCACAAGTAGACAAACAAAAGATCATAAAAGGCTTTATTCCTTCCTACTTGTGCAAAAGGAGTTTGATTTTTGTTATCCTAAAAGCAAGTCTGACAATGCAGCTAGTTCTCCTGAATTTTAAAATACATTTTGATAAAGAAAATGCTTCTTGCATTAGTTTGGATCCAGTCTTGTTTCCTAACGCACGGGGCACAGCACCACCACCTACTCAGGAACAAATTGTGTCAATACTTAATAACAGTCCGCCCACAAGGACTTTTAAAATCAGTATAATTATGAGAGATTATAGGTCTTTCATGTTAGCAATTAATTTGTTCGCTGTTTTTATCATTGATAAATGAAGAATGAATACGAGATTGTCTAGAAGTGCCCCACATTCTAAACAGAATTTTTAAATCAAAATGGTTTAAAAATTCTGCTTTGTTCTGAGTCAAACCAGGACTATTTTGTAAATGATCGATAAGTGTTACATACCTGCAGCCTACTTCCTGTTTGATAGACTCTACCTTCTTAACTAAGGCATGTCTCTTTACATTCAGTGAATGCTGGTGGCTTGACAAAATTAACGAGTTATATGATAAAAGGTGTTCAAAGGGCTATCCACTTTGTTGGCCCCACTCTATATAACTTCCAGACCACTATAGTCCAGTGAGACTATGTTGACCCACATATCAGCTGGAGGCATGAGTTGGAAATGAAGCAACAGTTTCTCCAGAAAGTAATCTATTTACCAATATGGAAGGAGGTGGGGGGGGGGGGGGAGGGGAGAAGGTCTTTGGGTTACCAATACATTTTTCCCCACTAACCTATCTGGGTTAATGAGCACTCTTCTGAAACTGTAGATATCATTATTGTTACACATTTTATAACAAAGTATTTATCCTCACACAAAATTATATAGAGAAATACAGCAATGTCACCATGTTACTGAGAAATAGCTGTGGCAAAGGAGACTGCCTGTCTACTGTGGAACATTCGGGAGGAGACATTCATCTAAATCCTGTTCTTTCGCTAAAGCAATAGTTCGTTCATACCTCTAAGTAGTCTCTCATATAATTTCAAGGGACCTACAATGAAAATTATAACATCTGAGAGCAGTAAACATTAAAACAAAATCAATCCATGTCTAAAAGCCTGCACATGCTTCAGATAACTGAATCACAAATATTTCGATGCTCTAGATGAGAAAATCTTAGAGAATTTACAAGAAAATATTTTCCTGAGCAGCATAAGTGATATAAAAATGCCATATACAGAACACATATAGACACTTTCTTAAATCTACTTTTAGCTTATAGCTTCCCTTTATAACTATGTATACTGTAGGATAATTTCTTTCCAGTGTATATTTCTTTGTTAGGAAAACCCGGAAAGAAAATTACACAGAGAAAATGATATGCAACAAGTATCCTGAAGAAACAACTTGTTGCCTTAAATGGATTTTCCTCCATACTTTGAGAAAACATTTAATCTCTTTAAAATATGACTGTCAATCCCAGGATAATGTGAAGACCACAGAAACCAGACCCTTGTCTTATTCACTATAGAATTCTCACTGCCTAGAATTAAGCTTGACACAGTTAAAGCTCAAAAAATTTCACTGAATGCATAAATAGCACACAAAATTTGAACAAACAGGTTTTATGATCTATTTGAAGTTCTTTTCTAAAATGTCAATGTTCCCTGGCCAAATACCACCAGAAATACACATGTAGTTGAATGAATTGGATTGACTGCTAATTGCAATGGTAGAGAATATACACATCATGGCAAAGTGTGGAATATCTCAGTACGAGGATTTAAGAAGGACTTACTTAGCGATGGATCTAGGCTTCGTTAAGGTGCTTAACGACGAATTAAAGGAAGTAGAGCTTCACTCTTGATCAGGTATTGTCAGGAAGCAGAGATAATTCTATAATTAGATATTTCAATAAATATTATCTACAGTGAGGGTGGACTAGAATGAAGCTAAAGTTCTATTTAGTAAAGAAGCAGTAGTGGGGTGCTTGGCTGGCTCAGTCGGGGGAGCATAGGACTCTTGATCTCAAGGTCTTGCGCTCAAGCCCCACACTGGGCATAGAGCTTACTTAAAATAAATAAATAAATAAATAAATAAATAAATAAATAAATAAATAAAATAAGAAGCAGTGGTCACTCATATTACACAAAATGGGGAAATTTTGTGGCTTGGAAAAGTGTTTTATGTGTTCAGACATAATAATGGAGTGATCTTATTTTCGTCCTGACCCATCATGGTCAGGGGGGCCTTCTGTGATGTTGATGTTCTGAAAACTGTTTAACAGAGCACGGGAGGCCAGTGAGGGGCTGCCAGGCCAGCCCTTCACAACACCGGGGCATGTAAAGACTCTAAGAAGTGACTGGAAAAGTCCTAGTTGCCGTAGGCCACTTTCGTCTTTTTCAAAATCAGTCTGGTATTTGGTCTTCCAATTTTGACTTCCATCCTTAAAGTGGTTTCAGTCGCTGACTAAACACAATAATTTCCACGTGTGTGCCAACCTCAAAACACACTTTGTTGAAATTTTTTTTTTTAACATTTATTTATTTTTGAGACAGAGAGAGACAGAGCATGAACGGGGGAGGGTCAGAGAGAGAGGGAGACACAGAATCTGAAACAGGCTCCAGGCTCTGAGCTGTCAGCACAGAGCCCGACGGGGGGGGGGGGGGGGCTCGAACTCACATACCGTGAGATCGTGACCTAGCTGAAGTCAGACGCCTAACGGACTGAGCCACCCAGGCGCCCCAAAACACACTTTGAAGATAATTAACTAAAATTTAAAATGGGAGTTCTGAAAGGGTGGGCACCAAAAGTTTAAAGTGGTTACTTACATAATTTAAGGTAATGTTGGGGGGAGTATAAGATTTAATCTTCTTTTCCTGAGGTTTTTCTCTATGTTCTAATGAAAACAAGATGTATTTTTTAAAGCATGTGAAATGCTTTGAATAAGGTGTTAAATGTTCAAAGGGCTCAGAATTATTTCTCATCATGAATAATTCCATGACAGTGATTAGTAAACAGAGTGAGTGTTGCAGTATATGAGTAAGTTTAGATGAAAAACAGCTGAAATGGTTGCAGGATCAATTCTCACAGTCCCACTACCTGGGAGACAAGGCGTGTGAATGTGTCTGTAGGAGGGAGGGGCCCCTGCAGACACAGGATCGCAAGAAGTAATAACAAAACAGTTTAGTTGGAGCTTGGTGGGGAAAGGCAAAAGGAAATGTCGAGATTTAGAACCCCAAAGTACAACCCCCCAGACTCTCTGCAGGTTTTCACAGGCTTTTATTTCAGACTACATTTTCAGGCCTTGTGTTTCAGGATCCATTTATTCTTAGAGCCTTTTAAAATGGCAACTGGAGTGATTTAAAAGAGCTGAACTTTGTCCTCAAATATAAGAATAGGAAAAGCAAGGCTGCAGGGAAGTGAACTTTGAACGGATATTCATAACAATCTACCCCAGCATGTGATTAGCAATATGAAGCTTCCAAATTAGTGGCTCTATTTAGTCTTGTCAATGGGAGCACTGTCAACTTGAAACTGGGAAGCGATAAAAAAAACTATGTAGTAGAAAAAACAAACATAAACTTGGAATGAATAGCTAACAGTAAACCTAGAATAGTCTGTCATTCATTTCTTGATTCAACCAATACCTACCAAGGGCCTACTATGCATCAGGTGTTCTACTAGATGCCTGAGATACAAGGCTGGGGGATGTTTTGGTCAGAAAGAACTATGCATTCGGGGAGGGGTGAAGGGAGTGCAGGTAGAGAATATACAATAGACAATTTCATATGCTACCTGTATTAATTTCCTAGGGCTTCTATAACAAATGACTGTAAACTTAGTGGCTTAAAACAAGGCAAATTTATTCTCTAACGGTTCTGGAGAATTCTAAAATGGGTCTCAATGAGCTCAAATCAAGGTGTAAGCAGGCCGCATTTCTTCAGGAGGATCTAGGGATGAAGGAAGCACTTTTCTAGTCTTTTCCAGCTTCCAGAGTTTGTCTGCACTCCTGGCCAGCAATGGCACGTTGAATCTTTTCCACGTATTATTAGTCTGAAAAATTCCTCTGTCTTGGGGCACCTGGGTGTTCTACCAAATAATAAAAATAAAAATATTCAGGGGCACCTGGGTGGCACAGTCAGTTAAGCATCCGACTTCAGATCAGGTCATGATCTCGCAGCTCATGAGTTCTAGCCCCACGTCAGCCTCTGTTTTGATAGCTCAGAGCCTGGAGCCTCCATCAGATTCTGGGTCTCCCTCTCTCTCTCTGCCCCTCCCCGACTCATGCTCTGTCTCTCAAAAAATAAACAAACATTAAAAAAAATTCTTCTGTCTCCCCCTTCCATCTTTTAAGGACCTTTGTGATTATGTTGGGCCCACCTGGATAATCCAGATTACCTTCTCTATTTTAAAGTCAGCTAATTAGCAACCTCAATTCCACCTTCATTGTAATTAGTTGTTACCATGAAACACAAATTTTTCGCAGGTTCCAGGGATTCAGACATGGACGTCTTCGGGGAGCCATTACTCTGCCTGTGACCCTCTCCAGAGGTAAATTACCAACAATGTGCTTGCAGAACAAAGCCTCCTAAAATAATGAGGGATGACTGTTCAGGCCTCCCTGTCTTCTTTGTTCAAGATGCTGGTGGTGATTCCAAAAATCTGCAGCTGAGGTAGCTAAGCTTAGGTAATCTAAATAAATAAATAAATAAATAAATAAATATCCTAAGTCTTTTCCTCCTTTCACTTTTTTAGATTCTTTTTCAAAATCTTTCATTTATGAAGTTTTTTCTGAGTTCAAGGGGAAAACACTTCCTATGCCTTCATTTAATCAGTGATACTTTGCTCCCATGATCACTTTATTTCAAAAATTATTCATTTCAAACAGTTTTTTTGGCTACACTTCTATCCTATTACAAACTATAACCATATCTATATCTATATCTATATATATATAGATAGATAGATGTACACACATATATATATATAATGATAAATACCAAACAAAAAATGAATTTTCCCAGACACAGAGTGGGAGACTCATTTTGCATATTGAATGCATTCCATGAAATGTTTCCCCATGGTTTGAGCTTCTTAAGGGCAGGGACTGAGTTTTGTGATTATTCTTTTCATTCTTAACACACAGCACAATGCCAGGCATATACTATACGCTCAGAAATGCTGACTGTATAAATGACTGGACAATATAACCCAATTCCCTGGACCACTGATTACCTTGGGATGTGATTTCAAAATGTAATGTTTTAAGGTTCTTAATTAAAAATGCAATAGCCTGAGGAATAGTTAGGCAGCAGCAAAGTAATAAGCCTATTATTCTATACTTTAGTGCCCCTGCAGGTTGCTTGGAATAGCAGTCTTGGTCCAACCATTTTCCTGAGCTTCTTGGAGAGAATGGCGTGTTGGGGGAACGTGGGGGTGGTTGGGCATTACTCCTGAAGCGTATCACCGACTCCTCTCCTTCCTTTACAATCCACATGCACTCCTGTTTTCCCAGACTGGTGAATCGGTGACTACATGTTCCCATGGAAACTAGATGTCAAGAATCCCTGCCATTTCTTGGCTATCGCCTGCCCCATTTCTTTGTCCTCCCCTTGCAGAGCCTCTACGGGTCTGGAAGTGGTGATTTGCATTCCCAGTACACTTTAGCCAGCCACCTGCTCTTGCTGTCTCTCTGTTTGCTTCCCACTGCCTTACTCTGAAGCTTAGCTGTGGGAATGACTCCCAGACCCTCTTTGTTACCTGAAAGTGGCCTTTCCCGATCTTTTCATCTCTTGTTGTACCCAGAATCCATGTAAGTCAGATTCTGGATATGTCGTGATGCGGATATCTGACCCCATGTCTCTGTAATCTGTCCACTCCTCGCCACCTCTCTATTATTATGTTGGTGAAAGCCACAAAATTTCTCATTTAGAGAACTGTAATATTCCCCTCGTTCTACTCCTGCTTTTCTACCATGTGTTCTCAGTTGAGCTGCCAAAAGTATCCTTTGTATGTAGAAGACAGACAATGTTACTTCCCTGTTTAAAACCATGCCATGGTGGGGCGGGAGGGGGGCGGGTTTCAGTCTGTGGAGACTCCAACCCTTGGTCTCCAGGTCGTAAGTTCATAAGTTCTATACCCACATTGGGTATAGAATTTACTTTAAACGAATAAATAAGTAAAATCTTTAAAACAAACAAACAATCAGGGATGGCTGGGGGGCTCAGTGGGTTAAGCGTCCGACTTTGGCTCAGGTCATGATCTCACAGTTCTTGAGTTCGAATCTCACATTGGGCTCTGCACTAACAGTGAAGAGCCTGCTTAGGATTCTTTCTCTCTTCTTCTCTCTCTCTGGCCCTCCTCCACTTGACCTCTGTCACTCTCAGAATAACCTTAAAACAACCTTATAATGACTCCTCATTTTCCCTCAGAGTAAATCCTTACAGGAGTTTACAAGGACACATCTGACATGGCCCTGTTATTACTGTGACCTCTCTTTCAGATGGTCTAAGAGCTCCCAGACATCATGAGTGCGTCTTCCTCCTCTTTACACTAGCGGCATTTTGCACAACATCTGGTACCCACTGCCCAACAGCATGTCCTTATATGCTGAATACCTGTGCAGTTTCCCAAGGAAGAGCTAAAGCCTACGGTCTTCCCCCATCATTCCCTCTCTCTGAGTCTGCCAGCAGGCATTGTGAGCTGAAGGGAATCAGGCTCCGGGACGGTCTTGCATCACTGTGCAATAACCACAGAGGTGCTAGCATCAAGCCCTGAGTCTGGTGGTGACCATGTAGTTAACTGCCAACCATTTGACTTCGCAGTGTATTTATTCCTATTTCGGTTGAAACTATCTTTCAAATATAAATCCTTTTTTGTTAAAAGTCAAATACTTCTTTTTGACACTACAACATCAGCAGCTAATTAACATGTTGGTAGTCAGTTTAAAATCATTGATGTAATATAATGTCACATTTCTTATTGTTCCTTAAGCCTCAGAAATACAATAGTCTCTCAGAGCGATGGGCTGTATTTTAATTATGTAAATACCATAAGCTCAATGGAATGGAAATTCACATTTTATTAGAGATTTTCATAACAGAAGCACTTTTCAGAGATTTTTTTCTGAAGCATTTACTTGAGATTGTGTATCATGGAAGATTTTTATGATAGCAATTCTCTAAAGAGTTTAAAGTATTTATACATTGATTCAACTCTCCTGCATTTTAAAGAGTGTGTAAATATTTAAAAATTAAGCTATTTAAGAGGCACCTGGGTGGCTTAGTTGGTTAAGCCTCTGACGTCGGCTCAGGTCATGATCTCACAGCTCCTGAGTTCGAGACCCACGTCAGGCTCTGTGCTGACAGCTCAGAACCTGGAGACTGCTTCAGATTCTGCGTCTTCCTCCCTCTCTCTGCCCCATCCCCGTTTGCATTCTGTCTCTCTTTTTCTCAAAAATACATAAACATTAAAAAAATAAGTTATTTCATTATCTTAAAAAGAAACACAAAGACCCATTAGCCATTATTCCCCACTTACCCCTAATGCCCCCCCACCCCCACCCTAGGTAACCATCTATTTTCTATCCCTCTCTACAGATTTTCCTATTCTGGACATTTCATATAAATAGGACGATGCAATATGTAGTCTTTTGTGAGCAACTTCTTTCACTTACATATTTTCAAGGTTTATCAGTGTTCTTCCATGTATCAGTACTTCACCATTTTTTTTATCGTTGACTAATATCCCATTGTATGAATATACCACATTTTGTTGATCTGTGCATCGCTTGATGGATACTTGTTTCTCCAGTTTGGCTGTTCTGGAAAATGCTGTTATGAACATTCCTGTAAATGTTTCTGTGTGGCATATTTCCATTCTTTCCTGGTATTACCTAGAGGTGGAATTGCTCGGCTGCATGATCATCATTCTATGTTCAACCACTTAAGGGACTGCCACAGTGTTTTTCAGCCTGGCTATGCTAGTTTCCATTCCCATCAGTAATGTGTCGGAGTTCCAATTTATCCACTGTCTCCTCAACACATATAATTGGCTGTCTTTGTTTATAACCACCCTAACTGGTGAGAAGTGGCATCTCATTGTGCTTTTCATTTACATTTCCTTAGTGATTAGTAACGTTGAGAATCTTTTCACGTGTACATTGGTCAGTTATATACGTTGGAGAAATGTCTATTCAGATCATTCACTCCTGGTTTAGTTGAGTGATTTGTTTTACTATGAAGTTGTAAGAGTTCTTTATGCATTTTAGGTTCCGGTCTAGATACAAATCAGATAAATGATCTGCACACATGTTTTCCCATCTGTGTGCTGTCTTTTTCCTTTCTTGATGATGTGCTGTTTGAAGCACAAAAGCTTTTAATTTTGATGAAGTTCAATTTATCTATTTATTTTGTTGCTTATGCTTTTGGTGTCATATCTAGGAAGGTTTTGCCTACCCCAAGGTCACAAAGATTTACTCCTACATATACTTGAATGATGTTTATAGTTTTAGGTTTTACTTTTAGGTCTATAACCCATTTTGAGTTAATTTTTTTGTGTAAGATGTGAGGCGGAAGATGAACTTCATTCTTTGACATGTGGAAATCCATTTGTCTCAGCAGTATATGACAATAAGATTATTTTTATTGTCAGTGGGGGAGGGGCAGAGAGAGAGGGGTGGGGGAGACAGAGAATCTGAAGCAGGCTCCAAGCTCTGAGCTGTCAGCTTAGAGCCCAACTTGGGGCTCCAACTCACAAACTTTGAGATCATGACCTGTGCTGAAGTTGGCTGCCTTACCAACAGAGCCATCCAGGGGCCCCAAAACTCTTCTTTCTTTATTGAATTGTTTTGGCACCCTTATGAAAAAATCAATGGACCATAAATGTAAAGGACTATTTCCGGCCTTTTCATTCTCATCGATCCTTATGTCACACTGTGCCACACTACCTTGATACTAGCTTTGTATTGAGATCAGATTGCGTGAGTCCTCCAACTTTGTTCTATTTTTCAAGATTGTCTTGACTGTTCTAGGTTCCTTTCATTTCCGTGTGTTTTTCTCCAAACAATTCAAATTTATTTTGTATATAACAGATACCATATTTGAATATCTATCCTTCAGTAAAAAGGTCTTGGTAGTTCTTAAAACTTTATTTAAAATGCGCACCCAGTCTGATGCCTGTTTTCAATAGAAAACACAGTGAGTCAGCCCTGCTGTGATTCACATTAGAGTTTCCAAGGAGCCAAGATTGAGTTTTAGATAACTGATCTATTCCCTACTACTTAACATTAAATGTCTCTTATACCTTATTGTTCCCCACTAAGCTCTTGCTTTATCAAACAGAAAACGTGCCTGCAGACATGCGATGCTTTTTAAGAGTCTGAGTTCTCTTCAAAGATACTCCAGATCAATTCATTATGATGTTTTATTATTTTCCTGTAGTTTGCATTTAACTAATCAGTGATTTGACCAACCTAGTTTCGTGTCCTGTAAAGACTGGGCACTACCTGATTCTTCTGTATATTTCTCATATGCACTAACTGTGAAAAATGTCAAAATTTTAAAGTATATCTTTTGGTTCTGAAATCATTTCTAGAAGAAATGGAAATATAGCTTATAACTGAAAAAATCTAGGACAGCCTTATTTATGTAATGAAAATAACTTTACTTCCTTTGATTAGCATGATAATTATTTATCATCTCTAAATAGTTACAGATTGCTGACACAGCTGAAAATAATCATTATTCTTACTATGCAAATAGATCATTGAAATTCATGATTCTGGACATTTCAAACGAATGGAAAATAGAACATGATGTGTATTTATTTTATGTGGGTTCAATTAATTGAAGGCAAAATACTTTCTGGAAAAGACTTATCTAAAAAATAAATAAATAAAGCAATTATTTAAAAACATCCTGTTACTTTTTAAAGCATCAACATGAAAGATGGGATAGCTGCTTACAGCCAAGAGAATATGGTAACTGATTGAAATACATAATCAGGGAAGGAGTTTGGTTTTGTCCATTTTCTGTTTTTCGTTTTCTTAACATTCTCTGCTGATGACTCTAGATTTTCTTTGATTTATATGAACCCCTAAAAGGTTGCCTTTCTTCCTGGCTTTCTCAAAAAAATTCTGCCTCAATTTCAACCAAACAAATATGAACTGACTGCTTAGAGCAGGACTTCACAAATTTTAATGTTCCTATCATAAACCAAGTAGTTTTAAGATGGAGATTATGATTCAATATGCGTGGGGCAAAGCCTGAAATTCTGCATTTCTTTTTTTTCTTTTTATGGTTATTTATTTTGAGAGAAAAAGAGAGAGAATAAGTGGGGGAGGGGGAGGGAGAAAGGGAGACAGAGAGGAAATCCCAAGCAGGCTCCACTCTGTTAGTGAGGAGCCCAGCATGGGGCCTGAACTGACACCATGAGGTCATGACCTGAGCCAAGATCAAGACTCAGACACTCAACCAACTGAGCCACCCAGGTGCACCTGAGATCTGCATTTCGAACAAACTCACAGGAGATGCTAACATGGCAGGTAACAAGGACTTAGAGGATAAAGGACTTCAAGAACGTACCTTTCATGACAAGATCTGCATATCTTGTTAAGACATTACAAGTCCCAGAATACATCACCTCTATTAAACAGTTCCTAGATATTCTTCCAGAGATGAATGATGCACGCAAAATAATATTTATAAAATTTTAAACACACAAAGTAGCACCTAATAGTGTTCTGCTTTTTGTTTTATTTAAATATATCTTGGAGAATGTTTAATATCATTTTTTTTCTTTAAATCTATTTTCTAAATCATTGGTGCTTCCATGAGAAAACTATTAATTTTATGTATGAGTAATGTACCCAGGTAGCCTGCTGGATTTTGATACTCTTCATCATTTTTTTTCAGTTAATTCTCTAGACTTTTTCCAGTTTTATCATATCAGCTTTGAATAAAGATAATTTCCGGTATTTATATGTATAAAGACTTGAAACTTAAGGGAGAAGTTTGAATTGCAGACACAAATTTTAGGTGCCATTAGCATAGAGACACTGTTTAAAACTATGGGACTAGATAACTATATTTTAAGGTACCATACAATTTATCATGTTTACTGTTAACTTTCTCTCTTAGGTGTAACATCAATGAAGAAAGAATACGCCTGTTGTGTTCACCTTTGTGTTTCAGGAGTTTAGAATAGTGCCTAGTGTCAAAAAAATATTTCTGAGTTTTGTTGATTGAGAAAAGGTTATATATTGAGAGTGGAGAGAAGGGAAACAGGCATGTTGAAGATTTAAGGAGAGCGAACTTATGAAATAATGTTCTGACAAATTGGGGAATTGACTGGGGAAGTGTCATATTGCTAGACAAGGCTAAGAATCTAATATTTGTGATCATAATTTAATCTGAGTCCTTTCAGTGTGGTTCTCGTTTCTTGGGCCACATTTAGATACAGCATTAGTGGAGCAGAGTCAGCAAAGAGCTCATTTCAACTAAGGTAGGAGTTTCTAAGTGATAAAAAAGAAAGTTGGAGACTGGTCCTAAGGGATATCCCAAATGGATATTCCAGAATATAGATATGATTATACAGTCTTAAACTAATTATCATTTAAACCAATGATTGCTGAAAACATTTTTTTAAAAGGTTGAAGAGAGGGCAGTGAGATTAATAATGGTGCATGAAATCTGAACTGCCCAGATTTCACTGCCCAGCAATGAAGCCCTCTACCTAAAGGGTTGAGAGACAATGAAAAAGTAGTAGGATAGATTGGAGATCCTAACAGATGATAAATTGTTTAAGTGTGGGGTTGGATGAGGGCAATTAGTATAGTTCCTGGATTAGGAAGCCAGCAATTAGTGGTCTTTGAGTGGAATGGTTGAAACTATAATTCTGGGTATGATGGGATCATTGAAGTGTTGAGGTGAGGTGTAGGAAGAGATGTTTGAAAGCCCGGTAAATGAACTGAAACATTTACCCAAACCTCAAATCCCAAATAATACACAATTGTTACTAATAATACGCTGGTGCCCCATGATATGCAACAAAATGGTGGCAATCTTATTCCATACAGCTGATCAAACATGTGCACTGTCACATTTGGCTAGCTTGTACCCAAAGTACATAGTAATTACAAAGAAGAATGTCAGTGAGTTCGACGTTTGCTAAGTCCCAAGACAAGATTCTCTTAGACTCTGGAAGGGAGAAAACTAAACTCATTGTTCTATTGTAGTTAGAGTTTATGTCTAATTAAATTAAAGAACAGATTGCATACTTTAACGTATCTCATGTTCATATGGCATGAAAATCCTTGATTGGCAGCTGTGTAAATCAGTAGGAAATCAGGGGAAAGCAGAAATAAGATGAATATTTAGAAGTGGGAATTAGAGGCAGCACTATTTCTAAAACACTCCTTGCTGTTTATATGGCAATATCAATAATTGAGATATGATGTTATTGAGTTATTTATACATTATAAAAAACACAATAGTAATTAAAACATCATGAGTTTTAGTGGGGCACCTGGGTGGCTCAGTCAGTTAAGTGTCCAACTTCGGCTCAGGTCATGATCTCACAGTTCGTGGGTTTGAGCCCCGTGTCAGGCTCTGTGCTGACAGCTCAGAGCATGGAGACTGCTTTGGATTCTGTGTCTCCCTCTCTCTCTCTCTCTGCTCCTCTCCTGCTTGCTCTATCTCTCTCCCTCTCTCAAAAATAAACAAACATTAAAAAAATCAAAATAAAATAAATTATCATGAGTTTTAGTATCTACCTACTATAACTTCTTTATCACCTTTTCGATTTTAAAGAGGTAAACACATAACAGAGAAAAGCATATATCTTGAGCTCTACATTTCTCCCCTCATCCTTAAATTCCAAAAAATGTAAACCATCATTTTTATGATCACCATGCCCATAAAACATTGAAATACAGTTTGAGATAAGTAGCACAAAAATGACTTTGACATTAAGCATCATAACTTATACACAGATGCATAGTTACATAATTCCCAGGAATTTAAAGTGAGCTGAACCTTCCATATTTTACCATTTACCATTTTTTTGGTTGAAAATTTTCATACATGCTCAGAAGCAGAAAGAATTGTATAATGAACTTCCATGCACTCATAATCTAAATTTTACAATTGTCAAGATTTAATACATTTTTTATTATTTTCTTTTTTTTTTTTACTGAAGTCTTTTGAAAAAAAATGCCAAATATATTATAATTTCACCCCTACATATTTCACAATTATATACTTCAGGATTCTAATAATGTTAAATTTACTGGGCAGTTTTTTCAAGACTTTGCCATGTTTTGTCTTTAAAAAAAAGCTTATTCTTCTCAATTCACATCTAGCAAGAGTAGAGTTAAAAAAAATTAATTTGAAAAACAAATACAAAAATACATGGAAAAATTTTAGGACACAGATCAATTGGATAGAGCAGATAATATGTTATTTTTCTCATTAATCTTAAAATATTGTGTATTTGCATGTAGTTGTAAGAACATATTATAGAATAATTCTATGTACCCTTTGCCCAGGATTCCCCAACGATAATCACTTGCAAAAATTAATGATAGGGGCACCTGAATGGCTCCATCGGTTGAGTGTCCGACTTCGATTTAGGTCATGATCTCATAGTTCGTGAGTTCGAGCCCCACATCAGGCTCTGCACTGACAGCTCAGAGCCTGGAGCCTGGTTCGAATTCTGTCTCCATCTCTCTCTGCCCCTTCCCTGTTCACACTCTGTCTCTCTCTCAAAAATAAATAAAACATTTTTAAAAATTAAAAAAAATAAACATAAAATGATATCACAACCAAGGTATTGACATTGGTACAGCCAAGATACAGAACATTTCCATCACCACAAAGATCATTCATGTTGCCGTTTTGTGGCTACCTTCCACTTCCCTCCTGTTCTCATCCCTTTCTTTTGTGTATGTGTGTTATTTCATTTTTGTTTCTGTTTTAATTTAAATCCAAGTTAGGTAACATATAGCGGAGTAATGGTTCAGGAAGAGAATTTAGTGATTCATCACTTACATATAACACCCAGTGTTCATGCCACCACATGCGCTTCTTAATGCCCATCACTCATTAGGCCATCCCCCCACCCACCTCCCATCCAGCGACCCTCAGTTTATTCTCTGCATTTAAAAGTCTCTCATGGTTTGTCTCCCTCTCTGTTTTTATCTTATTTTCCCTTCCTTTCCCTTATGTTCATCTGTTTTCTTTCTTTCTTAAATTCCACATATGAGTGAAATCATATATCTGTCTTTCTCTGACTGACTTATTTCACTTAGCATAATACAATTTAGTTGCATCCATGTTGTTGCAAATGGCAAGATTTCATTCTTTTTAATCACCGGGTAATATTCCACTGTGTATATATACCACATCTTCTTTTTTAAAAAATATAATTTATTGTTAAATTGACTTCCATACAATACCCAGTGCTCATCCCAACAAGTGCTCTCCTCAATGCCCATCAGCCATTTTCCCCTCTCCCCCCAGGCCCCCATCCACCCTCAGTTTGTTCTCTGTATTTGAGAGTCTCTTATGGTTTGCATCCCTCCCTATCTGTTTGTAACTTTCCCCCCCCCTTTCCATCCCTGATGGTCTTCAGTTAAGTTTCTCAAGATCCACATATGAGTGAAAACATATGGTGTCTTTCTCTGACTGACTTATTTCATTTAGCATAATACCCTCCAGTTCCACCCATGTTGCTGCAAATGGCAGTATTTCATTCTTTCTCTCATTGGCAAGTAGTATTCCATTGTATATATAAACAACATCTTCTTTACCCATTCATCTGTTGATGGACATTTAGGCTCTTTCCATAATTTGGCTATTGTTGAAAACACTGCTATAAACATCAGGGTACATGTGCCCCTATGTATCTGTACTCCTGTATCCTTTGGATAAATTCCTAGTAGGGCTATTTCTGGGTCATAGGGTAGTTCTATTTGTAATTTTTTTTGAGGAACCTCCACACTGTTTTCCAGAGCGGTTGCACCAGTTTGCATTCCCACCAACAGAGCAAGAGGGTTCCCGCTTCTCCACATCCTCACCAGCATCTAGTCTCCTGATTTGTTCATTTTAGCCACTTTGACCAGTGTGAGGTGGTATCTCAGTGTACCACATCTTCTTTATCCATTCACCAGTTGATGGACATTTGGGCTCTTTTCTGTAATTTGGCTATTGTCGATAGCACTGCTGTAGAAATCGGTGTGCATGTGCCCTTCTGAATCAGCATTTTTTATCCTTTGGATAAGTACCTAATAGTGCAATTGCTGAGTTGTAAGGTAGTTCTACTTTAAATTTTTTGTTCTCATCCCCTTCTTAATCCATGGTACCCACTGATTTGTTCTCCATGTCTATAATTTTGTGATTTCAATTATATTGTATCAGTGGAATCATGCAGTACGTAATCGTTTGTAATTGGCTTTTTCTAGTCCAACATAATTCTCTGAAGATTTATCCATATTTTTAGATTGAACAGCAGTCTATTCCTTTTTATTGCAAGTAGAACTCCACGGTATGGATCGTCCACAGTTTGTTATAGTATGGTTATTCACACAATGAAGGACATATGGAGTGTTTATAGTTCTGCTTTTGATGTCAAGTCTAAAAACTCTTTGCCTAGACCCAGATCCCTAGCTCTATGTTGAATTGGAGTAGTGAAAGTGGACATCTTTGCCTTGTTCTCAATCTTAGAAGAAGCATTCAGTCTTTTCCATTCAACATCTTGTTTTCTATAGGTTTCCATAGATGTTCCTTATCAAGTTGAGGGAATTACCTGCTATTCCTATGTTTCCAACAACTTTTATCATGAATAGGTCTTGAATTTTGTCAGAAACCTTTTCTATATTGATTTATATGAACGTGTGACTTTTGTTCTTTAGCCTGCTAATAAATTATTCTGATTGATATTCTAATATTGGACCAGCCTTGCATCCCCGAAATAAACTCCACTTGGACTTGATGTATAAATCTCTGTACATATTGCTAAAATCTATTTGCTAATATTTTGATAAGGAATTTTGTGCCTATATTCATAATCTGTAGCTTTGTTTATTTAGGAGGATTTCCTTGGTACTATTTTTGCCTGGTTTGGGTATCAGTATCACTAGCTTCATAAATGAATTAGAAAGTGTTCCTTGCTCTTCTATTTCCTGACATTGTATAGAACTGGTATTAACTTTTCTATAAACATTTAATGGAAATTTCTGGTGAAAGAATCTATGCTTTCCTTTTTGAGAATTTTTAAATTATGAATTCAATGTCCTTAATAGTTACAGGGCTCACATTGTGTCAACTGTGACACTTAATGTTTCCCAAGCAGTGGACAAAGAGGTTGTACAATTTGTATGTGTAGAGTTATTCATAGGATTACTTTATTATTCTTAGGTGTCTGTGAGTTCTGCAGTTATATCCATGTTTCATCTTGGATATTGGTTATTTCTATGTTCTCTCTTTGTGTCCTTGTCAATCATGGACAAATGTTCGTTTTATCCTACTATAAATATATTCCTAAAATATGATCGCCAAAAGATTACAACTTTTAGATCTATTTTCTTTCCACTTAATTTTTAGACAATCTTCTAAGAAATATTAAACATAGAGAAGTAAAACAGTTACCTTACAATAATATGATCTTCCCTCATTTTTAAATCCAGGATTCTTTGAAACCAAAGTATTTGCTTGTTCTCCAGCAGATGATATTTCTGGATACTCTTTATCCCCTTTCACTGTCTTCCATTTTCTGTCTCTTGGTTTGATATCTAAACTAGTTTTATTATAGTAGCCATTCAAAGTTTGGTTTTATACTTTTTACAGTGATTGGTGAGTTGACAAGTTATTTCCAAAGAAAACCTTTTCTTTTGTCTTAATAACCAGAATGTCACGTTAACAGTTATTATGTCCATTAGTACACGTTTTAGTTCTGAGGGAAAGTTACAAAATATTAGGTATACTAGGGTTCTTCAGACATGAAAGGAAATATATAGGTCTATGTATAAGAGGAGATTTATTATGAGAATTGGCTGGTGTGATTATAGAGGCTAAGCTATGCAGCATGTAGAGAACCAGAAAAGCCAGTGGTGTAATTCAGTCTGAATCTGAAGGCCTGAGAACCAGGAGAGCCACTGGTAAAAAGTCCCAGAGTCCAAAGGTCCTCCAAGGTCAGGAGAAGATGGATGTCCTAGCTCAAGAAAAGACAGAGAAAATTAGCTTTTTTGTCTTTTTGTTCTACTTGTGCCCTTAGTGGATTGGATGATGCAGGCTCATATTTGTGAGTACAGGTCTCTTTACTCAGTGTACTGGTTCAAATGCTAAGCTCTTCTAGAAACACCCTCACAAACACACTCGGAAAAAAATGTTTTACCAGCAACCGGGGCATGCTTTAGCCTAGTCAAATTGACACATAAAATTAGGAAATTCAGTCAGATTGCAAATGTCCCCTTACGGATATTTAAAGCCAAACAATACCTTAAACAAAAACGTTGCAGAGGATTCTGATAAAATACCAGAAGGACATATTATAAAATCTATTGCTTTATGATGTCTAAAAAGAGAACATTTATCTTTCCAGCTTGAGTTTAGGTGAAAACCTGCCAAGAAAGAAGTCAACAAACTAGACAATATCTGGGGGTGCTTTGAGGAGCCTTTTACTTTATTTAGTTCGTTAAAGAACCAGCAAAGAGATGTATTTCTAATTTTGTAGCCCAAGTTTGGTGGCCCTTGACATAATCACAAAAGAAACAATCTTTGACTACTGGTTATTTCTCAGTGAGTTTTTTTTATTTATTTATTTATTTATTTATTAATGTTTATTTTTGAGAGAGAGAGAGAGAGAGAGACAGAGTACGAGTGGGGGAGGGGCAAAGAGAGAGGGAGACATAGAATCCCAAGCAGGCTCCAGGCTCTGAGCTGTCAACACAGAGCCCCACACGGGGCTTGAACCCACAAACGGTGAGATCATGATCTGAGCTAAACTCACTGGGCCACCCGGGTGTCCCTTCTTAGTGAGTTTTAAAACTCTTTATATTTCCAACCCAATTTTGGATCCTCTATATAATTCATTAAGAGACCAATTTATTTGCACTTTATCCAACTAGATTTACTATTTCCCCTTCAGTTCTTGACATTTTTGTGACGGTTGTCTCTGAAGTCAGTCGATATTAGCAGTACTCTGCCCCAAAGCAGGTGCTAAAGCTGGCAGTGAGAGTGAAATTCCTGAACCCTAATTTTCTTTAGTCTATTGTTCCCCAATGAAAAAAAAAAGAATAATGTTTTCTGAAGTGGAACTCTCTAGTTTAAAAGAATAGCCTCGACAGTAGCCACAGAGAGGGTTGGCTAAGGCGCTCTCACCCGGCACTTGACGGACAGTGTGGACTTTGAGACTTTGAGCGGCAGCTCCACTAGCACTCAGCCTCCTCCTGCGGGCACTGTCCGCAGGATCACTTCTCGGCACTGCTTTGGCGCCTCTGTTTACCTTCTCATCCAGCTCATCCTTTCCACCACCAATTACATCCACATGGATGAATCACAAGCTTATAATTTTCTTTTGCTGGGTCCTTAAAGGCACCTCAGGAATTCTTCCTCTCCACACCTGTACTTTTCATAGAACATAAATGGCCTTTAGAATCTATAAATAATCCAATCAACACCGAACACTGCCTTCCGTTGCTGACAACTGCTGTTCACTAGGTGCTCACACTGGGCCTTCATGCCGTTTGCATCGGCAAATCTTTTCCTTTTACGTTACTCAGTATACATTCTTTGTGCTATTTACTTTGGAGTTTTGAAAAAGAAAAAAAAAAAAAAAAAAGATTCCGCCCACTAATCCTTTCAAAGAAGCATTAGATAATAACATTTTACTTATTTAATGGGGAGATTGAGATAGCTGTGTAGTCACGATGGGGATACTGTTTTTAATCACAGTCATTTGAGTAAGAACATTGTTCATATATGTTTTATGTATGCTTTCTTAAAATTTCTATGACTCATTACAAAGTACTATTGTGTGAAACACTGGAACTCTGTTTAACTCAGCTTGATTGGAAAATCGTACAAAATATGGAATTGTTCAATGGGAAATCATTATTGAGAATCAAAAGTCTTCTTCAATTTAAACTCCTTTATGAAGGGCCCCTAAATAGAATGAAAAACTCCTAGTTGCTAGCAAAAAGAGACAAAAATTTCTAAAGAAAAAAACAAAATGGGAAAACACAGACATCATTCATAAAAAACTGGGAAGCTGTCTTCCATGTACTTTCAGCTTCAACAAACATTTGGTAGGTATTCTATGGATGAAAGCAAACTAGAGCAAGTCTTTAATGATCCATCTATAACCCCCTTTTAGAAAAAAGCCACGTAACATTGCATTGAAATAGGAGAAGTTGGTATAGAAGCTGCCATGCCTCCTAATTTGAAAAAGAGCCGAAAGGGAGGGTACATTTTGAGAGAGAAAATATATATAAGCCTTGTGCAGTAGAAATGTAATTCCTGTACGTATCTGTAAAAGTGTGACCTGAAAGACCTAGTAACCATGTTAATAATAACGTGCCCACCAAATCTTAACAGTTTGCAGAGAAGCCTTAACTGGGTTCAGTCATATCTCCTGTGCTGGCATCTTCATGGCTGCATCACTCTCTCAAGGCTGTGTCCTTGGAACAGCCTCTGGAAATGGGAAAGGCAAGTGGAACCCATATTCCAAGGACACGGGTGGGGGGTGAAGAGCCTTTGAATGCCTGGGTCAAAGCCAGTCATGTCTGTTTGATGAACTTTTCCCGAATCGGAGTGCTGAAGCGGAAACTGCATCTTATTAGGAGAAAATCGAACAACTGGCAGTTGTCAAAGAGCAATGATGTCTAAGCAAAAAAAAAAATAAAATAAAAAATAAAAATTAAAAAAAAATAAATAAATAAAAATAAAAAAAATAAAAAAATCACAATTTTTGTCTATATGTAAAAAAAAACTCTCACCTGGAAATTATGTAAGTTAAGAACTGGACAAATATTTTGAAATATTTCATGGAGCCGATGAAAATAGGGAACTTACTCCCCAAATGAGATGTAATACGTATTTTTATCTTATTTTACAGGAATGTCTATATGATAACAGATGTGTAGTACTGTGGTCTAGGTATTGGAATCAGTCTGCTTTCTTCCAATGGACAAGAACTATCCCTCAAAGGAATTACCTAAATGCTTTCTGCTTTACAGTTTTTCCATCATATAAAATTTAGTTTCTAGGTATGTTTTGCAATAAGAAACATGCAGCAGTAATAATGGTAGCGTTACAATTATAATTGCTGTGTAACATATCACCCTAAAGCTTAGTAGCATAAAATGAAATCAATTTATTGTATCTAACAAGTTCTCTGAAACAGGAATTTGGACAGGACTGGGCTGGGTGATTTTTCTGCTCCTTGGTCTGTTGACGGAGGTCATTTATTGGCACTCCACTGGTGGATGGGTTGGTTTGGAGAATGCAAGACAATTCCACTCATGTTTCTGGGGACGGCTGAAAGACTAGGTTTAGTTGGGACTGTCAACCAGAGTGTCTAAACATGATCTCCATCATGGCCTTCTCAGCATAGCTGGATTTCTTTCCTGACAGCTGGATTTCCTAGAGAGGTCATCCCAAGGCAGCCAGACAGAGCTTTATCACGTCCACCACAATTTCTTGGATACAAGTGAATCACTGGGCCAGCACAGGCTTCACAGGGCAGAGAATCAGTCTCCATATCTTCATGGGTAGCAGCAAGGTCATATTATGAAAGAATTTATAGAATGAGAGATAACATTATAGCCTTTTTCAGAATATACATCCTGGAAGATACAATTTGGAAATTCATTTATTGCCCAAGGTCACTTGAACAAGTAGCAGACCTGATACATTAATGTAAGCCAAGCATGACTCCAAAGACTTTTCCATAAGAATTTTGTCATGAATGTGAGGGAAAGAGAGGAGACACGAAGATAGAGGCAGAGACAGAGATAGAGAGAGAATCCTGTGTTTTGAAAGCTTATTTTAGGATACAAATTAGATTTTGAAAATACCAAATAGTTTGACATTTATCTCACATTAAAAAATACTTATCCTATGAACATATCATCTGAACCAAAGATCCATTAAGATGGGAAATTTATTCTTCACTTTTACCTCTTATCCTTTTTTGTAGCGTCGTGTCTGACATAAAGTTGATGATCAACAAAGATTTGTTGAATGAATGAATGAATGCTGTGTACAAATGCTGGCAAAAGAAACATAACTTGTACTTGGAAAAATAAAGGACAGTCTTAAGTATTTTTTGAGCATGCTTAAAATGTAAGCATTTTATATTTCCTTTGAACTGCCTATTGAAGCCTACTACCTATCAGATTAGTTTTCCTGTGTACTAACTAGACTTAAAGGGCTTAAGGATATACATTCCCTTCTCCCTCTTTAGCACTAACTTTATGGTAAAAAATATTTGGATAGAAAGATAAAACAAATAGTTTATGTGTAACAGCATGCTGGTTATTTCACACATAATATTCAATTAAATAAAATGTCTAAAGCATATAACACTACAATGAGAAGCATAAACAAATAATGTACCATATTTTTATATTTAAAACCTGAAAAATTACATGATTTTCAACTTTGACTTGTTATTTAGGAAGCTGCATTTTAAGGGGCATATAATTATAATATATATAAATATGTCATATATAGAAATGTTTATCCAATAGCTATACATTTTCTAAAAGTACAGTTCATTTTATTACATACTCTGATAAATCTCCTTTCTCTTAAAACATTGGAAACGGATGAATAGTATTCGTTTCTAAATTCTGTCAGAATTTCCCAAGGCAGTAGAGAGGATTTTTCCATTGCTTAGGAATGAAGCATTTGGTATAATTTCTTTGCTCGGAGGAAATGTTTCTATATGAGAAAACACATTGTTGCCATGGTGATACATCAAAAAATCATTTAAAAAATGCAAGGTGACATAGAACCTCTTCTATTCTGTTTTTGAAAACAGTTCAGATTTTTAAAATATACAAAGAAATTTTATTTTTGAAAAGTCCTTATAAGGAAACAGTGTAATAAATAAAACCAAATCAAATCAATATTTGATTTGGTTACATTTCAAACTTATCATGAAAAGAAAACTCATTGGATCTCAAGCCAGTCTCCTGATTCCTTTTACTTCATTTGCTAACATTGAAAAATACCTAGCAGAGGGGCACCTGGATGGCTCAGTTGGTTAAGTGTCTGACTTCAGCTCAGGTCATCATCTTACAGTTTGTGAGTTCAGGCCCCGCACTGGGCTCTGTGCTGACAACTCAGAACCTGGAGCCTGCTTCTGATTCTGTGTCTCCCTCTCTCTCTGCCCCTCCCCTGCTCTCTCTCTGTCTCTCTCTGTCTCTCTTTCCCTCTCCCCCAAATATAAACATTAAAAAATTATATAAAAAAAGAAAAATATCTAGCAGAAAGTGGGTAGTGTGAAGGGATCACCTTTTACTGGTCAGTGTAGAAACACAGAATACATAAATATATTAAAAAGCATTCGATCCAGCTGTTCGTGGATTTCTTTCTCGGGTTTGCTTTATCTACAATTAGCATTATTTAGTGGATTACATTACTCTCCTAATCTCTTAGCTGGTGGGGTGAAAGGTGGCTAGCTATTTAATGGGTGAGTAAGTGCATTGGAAATGGCATGTTACCTATCAGAACTCAGAAGTGATTGTGGTAACAGTTTTGAACATAGCACTTACCTAGGCAGAAAAAGAGGAAAAGAAAAAGACAATACACTCAAAAGCAAAAATCGCCCTCCACTTTTGACTTCTCTGTTAAGACTGAGCCAGTCTGTGTCAAAATCCCTTTGTCGGCCTCTTGGACTTGAACGCCCCATTTAGTTCTGTATCTGTCTTTGCAGCTGGAGAGCCTCCAATGTAAGAGAGGTCAGCTCTCACACATTCAGCCGGCTTATCTGGCTTTCAGTGATCTGGGCTCCCAACTGCCTATCAGTTAGTTGGTTGAGGCATGCTTGTCGTCACAGCAGTTGGATCCTCTGAGATCTCACCAGAAGTTAGTCTATCCTGGCTGACAAAACTCGTCAGGCTCATGGGTTTTCTTCGTCTCTGCTAGAGCCAAGTGATTACTTTTATGCAACCACCAGGCCTTACATATCTATCTCCCAGGATCCAAAAGCAAATACGTATCACCTTCTTGTTTCCAAAAGATCTAAAGTAACCTGAATATTGGCACAAGTTCTTTAACCTTAAAATTGAATCTCTCAAAAAACAAACCTACTAAAAAATAAATAGAGTCCCTCAACCTATAAATCTATCTTTCTTTCCTTTATTAAATGCAAATCATTACATATTTATAGAAACTCTGGAGGAATAGGATAATAATATCTCATGACATAAAGATACAATTATGAGTCCTTTTTTTCATATTGAAAACTGTTTCTCCTAAAAATTATTTAAAAATCACACTTGTTTTATTTTTTAAATATTTAGTTATTTAGTTTTGAGAGAGAGGAAAAAGAGAGAATCCCAAGCAGACTCCACATGTCTACTGCAAAGCCCCACATGGGGCTTGATCTCACGAACCGTGGGATCATGATCTGAGCTGAGATCAAGAGTCGGATGCTTAACCAACTGAGCCACCCAGGCCCCCCAAATCACTTCTTTTAAATACAGGAATAGTCTGTTGAATCACTGTATTTATTATATACCTGAGGCTAGTATTACACTGTATGTTAACTGGCATTTAAACAAAAACTTGAAAAGTGATAGGTAAAATAAAACTAAGTAAATAAAATACACAAATGCTCATTTTAATGCTTTATTCTTTATGACAAAAGAGGCAATTGCTGCTGCTGCTGTCAGTTCCCTATAAAATGGTATTTGGTTTTTTTAAGTGAGAATTACCACTTTCTTGGTAATTACCACTTTATGGAATCTTCAGTGCTTTCTTAGTAACCATATGTTTATAGGTGCAATATTCTTCAGCTTGAAAGTTGGGACTCTATCTTATTTATCTTCACGTTTCTGGCACTAGCAGAATGTTTTTCGTATAGAAGGCGCTCAATCAATGTTTATTTGATAAATAATGTTGCTAAGTCACAGGAGTAAGTAAGTGTTGATAAATGGACCTGAAGATCTTGATCCTAATAATGAGCTCAGGCAGGAAATGTCTCAGGATTAATTTATACCTGCTAAGTGAGAGCTTTCCCAAGGACGACAGGCCAGAAAGAATGTTCAATAATTTTATTCTAATTTAATTCACAACACAGAAAGGATACTCCAGTTATAGACAAATTTCCTTAGGAGATAATATGAATGAGTGTAGCAGATATTGCTGGTGTCTGACTGCAGCCCTCAGCACTCACTCTTCTCTTCCTTTCTAGAGCTTCCTATGCAAGCAACTGTGATCAGTTTGAGGGCTTCCTCTGGCCACGAAAGCCTGTGCCACCTAGTTATCCATGCGTAGTGCTGTCTGGACGTGCCAGGATGTTTATGCCTTGGGAACAGGCAATATGGAAGGGAGTTTAATACATAAATACCCCAGCGTGTTTGTCCCTCTGGTATTGACACAGTCTCCCAGAATTACCTAGCAGAACTGAACCCCAGTTCTCCAACCTACTCATTGATGTGTGCCCCTTTTCTTTCTCATCCTCTGACTTCCCTACTGCTGCTTGAAGGATCACTACTCAAATAAATTAATTGCACTGATTTTGTTTGCCTGGTTTTTTTTAAGTTTATTTATTTATTTTGAGGTGGGGGTGGGAGGAGCAGACAGAGAGGGAGAGAGAGAGTATCTCAAGCAGGCTCTGCACTGTCAGCATGGAGCCCTATGCAGGGCTTGAACTCACGAACTCTGAGATCATGTCCTGAGCCAAAATCAAGAGTCAGATGCTTAACTGACAAGCCACCCAGACACCCTGTTTGCCTGTCTTATCATTCCAAACTGCTACATCTTTCTTCTCTCATTTGAATTCTAAATCATTTATCTATTTCATTGTCCTTTTTCTCAATAAGCCTTAGTGTCACTTGCCATGTATAATGAATTCTTATGGACACTAAGATATTCTCGTAAGCCATTTTCAAACAAATTTTTTATATTTAATAAAGATTCATGAAGTAACTGTTTACAGCCAACTTCAATTGATCAAGTAATTCTTACTTGTTATTAGCTAGAAGGACAATGAGGTTCTGAGCTTAAAGTTCATTATATGCCAAAACCTTCATTACTTTGCAACAAGAACACATGAAGTCACCTAATACTTATGTGACTCATAACACCTAGGATTCATAAGCTGTATGTTCTCAGTTCTATAATTCTTAGGAAAATCAGATACACTGGGAGACTTGAATGCTTTAGACACCAGAGAATTTTAAATCCCAGTGACAGAATTGAGGACATACGATTAACTTTTATAGGAACTATGGAGAATACAACATAGTTCACAGCAAAACTCTTGTAGGGTAACTCCTAGCAAATGCACTTCTAATTTCTCAGCATCCTCCACACCAAATAGAATCACAGGTATTTTTCCAACAATTTAAATGTCTACCTTCCCACTTTCCATCAAGATATATATTTTGTTATTTTCCTTAGAAAGGAAAACTCAGAAGAATCTTGGAATTATTTCTTCCTCTGGCTCGAGTGATATTGTCCTAAGTATGCCCATATTGTTAATATTTTCATGGTGCACCTATTCACAAAGAGTTTTCAAATAGATTATTTCATGTAAACCAGTTGGATAGGTACAAAGGCATTATTGTTATTGTAGTTTGGAGGCTGGAAAGCTGGTACTCGTAAAAGTTAACTGCCTTAACTGATGGAACGTGGAATCAGGAATAGCCCCTAATGTCCTTGGCTAGTTCCACTTGACCTTGGGTGGACAGGATGACACCTCTGACTCTGGAGAAATGCTTTCCCATTGTCAATTCTGTGTTATCAGAGAACTTTTGTACTGCTTGCAAAAAATAAACATTTTTTAGGAGAAAGTGAATATTCCTAGGACTGCATTCAGATTTCCAGTGAGAAGACAGTATTTATTTCATTTTTTTGTGTCGAATCAAATTAAATTCTTGGATGAAAGTATCTATCAAAATAGTAATTATGGAGAAAATTTTAAAAGCATAAATCCTGTGTAAACGATTGGATCTTAATGGAGCAAGTGAAGCCATTGGGTTTTCTTTGCTAAAGCGAACATCTGGTAAATTTATAGCTCATTGTGCTGTAGTTTAATGGCAAAAACAAAAACACTCTTCACTTCAGTAGTCAACCACCATAAGGAGTAAATGTTATTATCCAGAAAATAATCCCCTAAGAAAATGGATTTCTAACTGATTAGCAAAGCCGCATATGAAGACCCTACATAATAAAGCAACTTTGTTTCTTAGCAACAGGAGAATCAAACAGATTGAAATATGATGGGTTTGACAATGACATTGAATGAGAAATCAGTGTAACTTGAAAAAAAAAACCAGCAGGAGAAAAGACGACAGGTATAGAGGAATGCTGCAGAATACTTTTATATTTAAGATTTTAACCATAAATCTAGCACACAGAGGAGCATGATATTTGCAGCAAAACAAAAATCTGAGGGAAGCATTTGTTTTATAGGAGAAAATGTTTCACTGTCTTTCATTATATTAGGAACTATTACAATCTAACAACCAATGTGGTAAGGAAAGAGTAAAGGCATAAATCCCACTTACATGCTTTTAAAATGCTATACCAGTGGAGCGCCTGGGTGGCTCAGTCGGTTGAGCGTCCAACTTTGGCTCAGGTCATGATCTCACGGCTCGTGGGTTTAAGCCCCACATTGGGCTCTGTGTTGACAGCTCAGAGCCTGGAGCCTGCTTCGGATTCTGTGGCTCCCTCTCTCTCTGACCCTAACCCACTCCCATTGTGTCTCTGTCTCTCTCAAAAATAAATAAACATGAAAAAAAATTAAAATGCTATACCAGTGAACTAATCATAAAAGGAAACACATTTTACAGATTAACTAGAATTTTAATGTCCTAGGAGGGAATTTTCACTAAAGATTGTGATATATCAAGTGCTTTTTTATATATTTTCTCTTGAACTTTCACTGGGAGGAGGAAATTTTAATATATATAAATATTTTATTCACCTTAATGAACACTGTTGATGAATAACTATTTACTGAGTGCTTACTGTGAACCAAGCTCTTTCTAATCAATTTACATACTTTAGTGTATTTGATCTTTACAACACCAGTAAGAATGGCACTTATTTTCCTCATTTTACTGAGGAAAGCAGACACTTAAAGAAATTTGCCTGTGGTAGGCAGAATTTTAAGACCCGTAAGAACCCCACTCTGTCAGGTGCATAATTCCTGCCTCTTATGGAGTATATAATTCCCCTCACCTTCCATAGAGGCAGAATCTGTGAATGCATACAGTCACTCCTGTGATTAGGTTACCAATTAGATTTTGAGTTAATCAAAAGAAAAAGTATCTGGGTAGGTTCCGTCTAATTAAATGAGTCCTTAAAAGGGTCTGACCACTTCTTGAAGGTAGAGAGACTGGAAATCTAAGAAAACCTATGGAGGGGGGCCATGTGACCAGGACCTGAATTACACCTTTAGGAAATGAGAGCAAACCATGGTTGGCAGCTGGGACAGGGACCCTGGTTAGCAGACAACAGTGATCCTTGTTGGCAAACAGGGACCTCCATCATACAATCTCCAGAAAGTGAATTCTACCCATACTAGCCAACTTGGAAAGGGGCCTAAAGCTTCAGCTGGAAATCACAGCCCTGGAAGGCACCTTACTTCACCCTGGTGAGATCTTAAGAAGAGGGCTCCGGAGATAATAAACGGGTATCGTTTTAAGCCATTAAATTTGCGATAATTTGGTAATGCAGCTGTACAAGAACAATGCCTTGCATCAAGCCCTATTGCCAGTGAGTGAGATGAAAACACAGGGCAGTCTGATCCTGATGGTCTTGCTTCCAAACATCTTCATATCAATTTTCATATAAATTAAGGCCTTTTGTTTGCAATCTATAGAAACTGACTTCCGGCTAACTCAAATAGAAATAAAAGTAAAACAATTTCATTTCATATGAAATACAGAAAATCTTACAGAACAAGAAAGAAAGAAAGAAAGAAAGAAAGAGAGAGAGAGAGAGAAAACAAAAGAAAAGAAAAGAAAAGAAAAGAAAAGAAAAGAAAAGAAAAGAAAAGAAAAGAAAAAAGAAAAGAAAAGAAAAGAAAAGTTAAAAAGCAAGGCTCAGGAAGAGCAGGGCAGAAAGCAGTTCCCAGAATCCCAGCTGGAAGATGCACAGACTCTTTAAGCAGCTACTATTGGAAAATGGCTCTTTCCACTGTTTCAGGCCTGCAGCTCAAGATTCAGATTCCCTAGGAGAGCCTGACTGCACACCTACGTTACAGGCCCACACCTGTAGTCAGGGGGGCTAAAAGTGTGATTGACCAAACTTCTAGAATCATAATGAGTAACATTAAAGGAAGCAATAATGCAAGATTGCTTTCCATTTCTATTTTGTAAGAGGTGGGCGGCATATTAGGGTTCTCCAGAGAAACAGAACCAATAGGATGTATGTACTTAGAGATAGAGATTTCTTTTAGGGAAGTGGCTCACATGATTGTGGGGCCTGGTAAATCCAAAATTTATAGAGGAGGCTGGCAGGCTGGAAATTCTGGCCAGAGTTGATGCAGTCTTGAGTCCAAGGCAGTGTGGAAGGCAGAATTCCTTCCTCTTTGGGAATACTCAGCCTTTTCTCTCAAGGCCTTCAGTTATTGGATAAGGCCCACCTACATTATGGAAAGTCAGCATCTACTGATTTAAGAGTTACTCATGTCTAAAAAAATAGCTTCGAAGCAAACATGTAGATTGGTATTGGACCAAACAACAGGAAACCTGTAGCCAAGCCAAGCTGATATATAAAATTAACCATCACCAAAGGTCTTAGAAAAGTTGGTGGAGACTTCCAATGCTTCCACTAGGCTTTTTCTATATGTAGCCCTTTATTTTGAACCAAGAAACCAATGAACAGATTCTGAAAGTTACTGAGGACATCTTTCTATCATGAATGCCATAATATTATCAAAGTTTGAATTGAAAATTATGTAAGTACAATAAACACTTAGCTCCAGCTTTAGCAAATTTATATTAATAGAAAAAATGGATTACTTGTCATAATCTTGATGAGAATTTACTTAAAACTTCTTCTAACATATATCTATTTCACCAATGATATTAATTGATTAAATATTATGCATGAAGAAGCATTATAGATTAACTGGACTTGATCAAAACATCCTTGGGATCTTGACTTTGATATCATTTCCAAATTACAATGAAGAATTGAAACATACTATCTTTGGGAAACATATCACTCTAAATTCTTATGGACTTTAAATTCATTCATTCACTGTTTTATTTAACAAATGCTTTTTGAACTAATTTTCTTTAGAAAATTATGAAGTGGGACCCGAGATCCCCTTATATCTCTCTGTGTGATGATTTCCACTCTTTCCAGAAACAGGTGTGAGATAAACCATGACTCTCTAACTTGAGTAAAAGATTTCAGAATCTCCTACATCTGCTCAGATTTAGGCTGTATCTTTTTCAATAAGGAGAATCAAACCCTGAGTATTTGCTGCCAAAAGTGGTTTTTGTGAATTATGCTTGGAAGTGTATTTGCATTGGCATTCCTGTAAATAGATCCAGGAACATTTTCCACTAATATTCCAAATAAGGGTAATGAAGTCTGTGTTTGAATGTTTTTACGGGCCCTGAATTCCACCTTAATCAGGACAATGAGCGTTTCAGACATTTCTTCCCCGGGCACAGTTACAAACGGACATCATTAAGGCTTGGTTGCAGAGGGCTAGCCTATTTTGCTGGCGCCCTCAGTTTCAGAGTGGGGCCCAAGCCAATCAAATTGAGGCACCCAAGCCAATCTGGATGGCTAGGGATTGCTCCATTACTCAGTGTGAGTAACATCAGGCAATATACTGAGGGCAAATAGAAAACAAAATTTCTATTAGCTCTAATTTTACTGTAACTTGCAAATATAGTGAAATGTAGTAGAAGCTCAAAAGCCAAAGTGTGTGGGTTGAAATGCTGGCTCTGCTACTTAATAACTGTGTGACTCTGGTTGGCTTTCTTAACTTCTCTGTGTCTCACTTTCTTTTCAACATGTGACAACAATAGCAGGTTTGCAGTAGGGACTACATGAAATAATACATGAGAAATGTTTAGAACTAGGAGATGCTAGTAATATTTTAGTAACTGACATTTGGGGGAAACTCCCCCAATTGTAGAATTTTCCACTTTCTGTAGTGTCAATTCTCCTGCTTTGGCCAATTTCAAGCTGCCAATGTGGCATCACTGAACCTAAAGGTGGAGACATGTGCCAGTTAGTTCTTGGGAGACAGAATGAGCCAGCTTCAGCACACCATTGATGCTAACAATACCCAAACATTATAAACATTCAAGGAAAGTAAGTCATTAGTATTCCTGTTTGTTGCAAATGTACAACTAAGTATGATCTCATCCAAGATACCGCCATACCAAGGTATAGACCTTAGATTTTATATTAGAAGGACAGGAACTCATTAAAATATTTTGAGCAAGAGAATAACATAATTAACTTTAATATTTTAAAGCTTATTCTTACTGCTCTGTAGAGAATTTACTATAGGGCTATAAGAAGAGAGACAATGAAAACATTAAGGATTTTATTTAATGGAATAAGAGATAGACGAGAATAGCCTGGAGTAGTGTGATCGTGATGAGAAGCAGTCATATTTTTTATTTTGAAAAATGAAGGAGGTAGGATCTGACAATGAATAAGATGTACAATAATAACAACTATGTTGGAGGGTTGTTATGAGAATTAACTGAGAAAATATACGCATATGGCAAATAGTAGATGCTAAACCAATGTCAGTTACCTTTCATTAATAATATTTAGAATCATTATTTAGAGGAGATATTGGTTCTTTAAACAATCTCGTAGCAAAGAGACTTAATACCCTAATAGAATGTAGACATTTACAAAAATTTTTTTTAAATCAAAGCTAAGGTCATTGAAGGCTAAGAAGAGTAGCAAAATTAGGATATAAAGAAAAGCTCATTTCTTTCCTTCTCACCCTGAAAATTCCAGCAACATTATTATTCCTTTTGCTTTATATGCAACCAAGAAAAGGGAGAGAGTGGCATTTAGACGTAAGATATAACTGCATTTAGTTGCACTTTTTGATTCAATCTGAATTGTAGCCAGAAGCAATGTGTTATACCAGGGAAAAATAGCTCCTTTCACCTGTAAGAGAACCTGAGAGAGAGAGAGAGAGAGAGAGAGAGAGAGAGAGAGAGAGAGAGAGAGAGAGAGAGAATGATGGCTTCAAATCTCAGTCTCTGGAGCACCACTAAAGTAAAAGAGTTTTTCAAAACAGCCAGATCTATGAGTCTCTATGCTCCAGCCCAGATGAGTATTTCAGAATCTCCATTACATTTGTACACAAGAAATGAAAGAAATGAGCCAGATGTCTCCCAATAGAATGGCTGAAGTCTAATGAGTCAGTGATTGTAAGAACTTTTAGCTCCTATGCATACAGGTTTTTAGAAGACATTGCCGTTTTATGAATGTAATATGCATAGGACCTGCTTTATCCTTTCAGAAACAAATAAAATTTATAGGATAAGAATTACAAAGATAGTTCCTCTTGCTGGCTCTTCACTAAAGAGATCCTCACATTTAGTAATCAAAAATATTAATTTGTGAAATGAATGTTGACTGTGTACATGGACACTATGCCGGCAGCTTTGCAAGTAGAAAATGACTGATTGGTTCCACTGTTAGCATCCATGACAATGACACGACTGATGGCTTCCTGAATAGATTCTCAACACTGTATGCATGTTAGAATTTTCTGGGTCGTTTAAAAAATTACAAGATCTGGATGTCACTCCAACAAATGATGATCTAATTAATCTTGGGAAGATCCTCGGCATAAGCATAGTTTAAAAATAAGCGTAACTACAAAATATTGCCTCCAAATGTGCCATGGTCTCCAGAATCTGTCAACATATTATGGGACTGGGCAGATAAGATTAAGGCTGCAGACCCTCAGATGAAGAGATTATTTTGGATTATCTGGCTAGGACCTATCTGCTTATAAAAGGCCTTAAAATAAAAGAAAGGCCCCCCTAATGAAAGTTAGAGATGGGACAGAAAAAGAGAGACTTGAAGTATAAGAGTGACACAGATCACATTTACTGGCTTGAGATGGGAGAAGGGGACCATGAGCCAAGGAATGTGGGAAGCCTCTAGCACCTGGGCAATTGCCCTCAGCTGACATCCAGCAAGGAAACAGGAACCACAGTCCTACAACCAAAAAGAATTGAATTCTATCATCAACCCAACTGAGTGAGAAAATAAATGCTCCCCTGGAGTCTGTACCTTGATTTTAGCCCACTGAGACCTGGGTCAGACTTCCAGCCTATTGAACTGAGCATTATTAAATTTACATTAAGTTCCTAACTTTCTGGTAATTTGCTTACAATCGCAATAGAATTAATAATTAGAGTGTATATATATACACACATATATACATATATATGTGTGTATATATATATATATACATAGAAATAATAATAGAATAAACTTTTAAATTTTTAAAAATTTATATACATTAAGGCTTACTTTTTGTGTTATAAAGTTCTGTTTGTTTCAGAAATTCTTAACTCTGTATTTCTTGTTTGTTTTTATTGTGCTAAGAAAATTTAACATGAGATCTGCTCTCTTAACAAATGTTCAAGTATACACTACAGGATTGAATATAAGTACAATGTTGAACAGCATATCTCTACAACATATTTGTATTGTTTAACTAACACTTGATGCCCTCTGATTAATAATTTCCCATGTCCTTCCTCCAGCCCCTGGAAACCACCAATTCCACTCTTTGAGTCTATGAATTTGACTGTTTTCGATATATAAGTGGGATTAGGCAGTATTTGCCTTTCTGTGACTGGCTTATTTCATTTATAATAATGTTCTCAAGGTTCATCCTTGTTGCATATTGCAGGGGATGGTACAAATATTATCATTTTCTTTGTGTGCTATGATATGAAAAAGGTTGGAAAGAACTTAGAGAACACTGAATTTGGAAGCATTCCTTGAACGTCTGTTCACTGCCAGGGAATGGCTGGTGTCCCAGGTGTTTAATGTAATGGGAAATAGTGAAAGTATGCTCAATTTTGCCATGGATTCACTGTAATTTTGAGTAAGTGATTTCAATATTATGAGTCTCTGTAAATGAGAGGGCAAGAATGGATGATCTCTGAGATTCTAATGTTCTTTGAGTTTGTCAACAGTTAACTATGAATGCAAGAAAATATAAAATTGAGACATAAGACTAGATGTCAACAAACTAGATGTATGGAATATTTTGTGCAAAGTGGCTTCCTTTGGATTTATGAATCTCACCCAAATGCTGCTTTTCATGTCATAGCTTTTAGCATTTATTTGTCTAATTAAAGCAAATGTCAGGAGACTCATTTCAGACCACATCTCGCCATACAATGTGTTCATCAGTAGCAAAATCTCTCTGAAAGTCAATTTGAAAGAGAAGGCAAATTGAATATTTTAAATGAGAGTTGCTGGAGTAGATATGAGTAATTAAGGGCAATGTAAGAATGAGTTAAGTAGATTTATTTTTAAAAGAAAGCAAGCTGGAATATTCTGCCAATGCTTTTAATCAATTTCTATTGAATGGCTGTGTCCGTTTAATGAAAAAGAAAAGAGAACATTTCATCTCATGAAGATGATTAGGATGTTTCATTACTAGTCTTTAGATTGTAGCCAGTTCAATCATCTTCAGACATGAATTCAACCCAAAAACGCTTGAGAATATGCTCAGCATTTATCATACACTTCAGAAGTTCTAGGAGAAAATAGGAAAAGTTGTCGTGAAAAAGTTTAGGAAAGATTCATAGTGCTTCTCATGCATCAGTCTTGCCAAGGGCTCCCTAAATGTTCTTAATGCATTTCTATCTACAGAATAATTTTATTCTCAATGATATAAATGCCGAAAATGAAGAATATTTCTTGTAAGTGAGCCAATAAGAGAGAGACATCGACTATTTGAGCAAAATGGAGTTCATTCAAATTTATTTTTCTCACTACAGTATTTTCTGAAATATGGGATGCACATCACTGACTACAAGATAATTCTAGGTGGTACGTAGACAGCTTTACATAGCATTGGATCACATAGGGAGAAAGTCACTAAGTGTCCGGTCCTTTTTCATTCCTTACTCATTAGGTCAATAGACAGTCTTAATTTGATGATAGTTTATTTCTCCTAAATTTAATTTAATGCCAGAAGAGACATTACATATATATTGTTAATAAATTGAAACTTCAATGAAAGAATCCTAATTTACCCTTGTGCCCCTACCCATCTTCTGTCCGTGGAGAAAAACATTATTACTAGTTTTGCTTATAACTTTTCCATTATATTCATTCAAATATATATTACTTTCCTTATCTAAATAGTGTTATATCATATGTACTTCTATGCTTTGTGGGTTGTTTTCAATGTTATTTACAGGTTTAAACATTGCTAATCCATTTTAAACAGAAAGATTTCAGTATTTCACCAATAGAATCAAGTTAAAATTTAATAATAACTTTACTTCCAGTGTATCAGGAAGTTATCATCCATTTATGGCAAGGAAGGATGAGGTGATATGATGCTTCCTCTTCAAATATATTTAATTTTTAAAACTTGAATTAATTTAAAGAGAAAAAAAGTCCATAGGGAGTTTTCAATCAATATGGCCCTACCATGACTGAAAGAATAATTAAAGAATATACTCCACATTCATTATGAATTAAAGAAAAAGGAACTGAGTAGACATGAATGACAAAAACAAACAAAAAAAAAAACAAAAAAAAATACCAAGAAAAGATGTAAGATATATCTTTGCAGATCTAGTGAACGACAGCCTGTAGATACAACAACTACTAATTTCATTCTTTTTAGACTTGGAACTAAATTTCTGTAAGACAATAATGTGGAATTTGAGAAGTAAGAGCATAAAAGGGTAGTTAAAACATGATAAGTTACTTATCTTCTGGAGAGGAAAATATAAACACTGGAAGTATATATTTAAAGTTTATTTAAGTTAATATTTAAGAGCAAAGCAAGCTGTATATAAAGTTTTTGATAAAAACTAATACTTTATATTTAAAAGTTTTATAAAGCCTTTTTTTAAAATAAATACTTGGGGTGCCTGGGCGGCTCTGTCAGTTAAGCCTCAGACTCTTACGATCTAACAGTTCATGGGATTGAGCCCCACATTGGGCTCTGCATCAACAACGCAGAGCCTGCTTGAGATTGTCTCCCTTCCTCACTCTCTTCCCCTTCCCCATTCATGCTCTCTCTTGTTCTCTCTCAAAATAAGTGAACTTCTAAAAAATTGAAATTAATACTTAATTAGGGCACCTGGCTGGCTCGGTCGGAAGAGTATGCGACTCTTGATTTCAGGGCTGTGAGTTCGAGCCCTATGTAGTGGGTAGACATTACTTAAATAAACTTTTTTTTTTTTTTTAATTAACACCTAATAACAAAACAAGCTGTAACTTCAGATGCCAAACCAGCCAAGGTTTGGAAAGCAAATGGAACAAAGAGACTTTATTCATCTGACAGAATGCCAGAATGAAGAAAAAGATGAGAACAAAAAAAAAAGACATGGAATATAGAAGCTACCAGATATACACCAGCTACTGAATTGTGTTCTTCTTCTGAACCACTGCCGTCATTTTAAAATATTGTTGCACATTCTTTGACATTCCCATAGTTAGCGTGGTCTCTATATTCCTTCTCCTCAAACCTGGGCAGGATTCACTTTGCCCAATGAACTAGCGCAGAAGAGATACTATATGTGGCCATCACCTGAGTCTCTTCAATTGCTCACTCTTCAGACATACCCTTTTGGCAACCTAATCTTCATACTGTGAGAACCCCCATCAGGAAGAGGAATCATGTGCAGCCCCTCTGAGTAGTGGTCATCTCCCTGGGTGGAGACATGGTGGGAAGAATATTCTGGATGCATCGGGCTCCCAGCCAATTGAGACACTCCAGGCGTGCAAGTCTTCCCAGCCAAGACCCCAGATTTAATTTAAGAATAGAGAGAAACCATATTCCTAATCTCACAGAATCAGTAAGCATAATAAAACAATTTTTATTTTATGCCAGAAGTTTTAGGGTAGTTTGTTACACAATAATAAATGACACAACACAGTAGTGAAGACCATTTTTGAGCTTTATTTAAATGGATATATTGTATTTTTTTGTATTTGGCTTCTTTCTTCCAACATGGCATGTTTAAGATTCAGCCATTTTGTTGTGTTCACTTATTTTCCTTGCTGGAGAGTATTCTAAGAATATGCCAATATTTATTTATGAATTCTGCTTTTTATGGTCTGCTTCCAGTTTAGGGGCTGCTTAGAACAATGTTGCTTTTTATATGTGAACATTCTTGGGGCACCTGAGTGGTTCAGTTGGTTGAGCGTCCGACTTCGACTCAGGTCATGATCTCACGGTTTGTGGGTTCGAGCCCCACATCGGGCTCTGTGCTGACAGCTCAAAGCTTGGAGTCTGCTTTGGATTCTGTGTCTCCCTCTCTCTGTGCCCCTTCCCACTTGTGCTCTGTCTCTTTCTCTCTCTCTCAAAAATACACAAACATTAAAAAATTAAAAAATAAAATTAAAATAAAATAAAATAAAATAAAATAAAATAAAATAAAATAAAAATAAATGTGAACAGTCTTATATATCATTCCTGGTGCACATATGCACAATTTAATACCTAGTACTGGAATGCACAATTCCAACTTGTTTGCCAAAGTTGTTGTGGTAATTTATAATACTAAAAAGTATTTGGGAGTCTTGTGTCTTCCCAAACTTTAGTATTACTGGACTTTAAATTTTTTTCAACTTGATAAGAATAACGGTGTCATTGTGTTTTTGCATTTTCTTGTTTATTAGTAAAGGTGAGCGACTGTCCATATGTTTAATGGTTATTTGGATTACCTCTTAAGTAAAATGCATACTCTTGTATTACACTCTTTTTAAAATTTTCTTTAATGTTTATTTTTTGATGGGGGGAGGGGCAGAGAAAGAGGGAGACACAGAATCCGAAGCAGGCTCCAGCCTCTGAGCTGTCAAGCACAGAGTCCAATGAGGGGCTTGAACCCACGAACTGTGAGATCATGACGTGAGCGAAGTCGGACACTTAACCAACTGAGCCACCCAGGCGCCCCTGCCCTTTCTTTTTATAGTAAGTTTGAAGAGGCATTTCATGGACTTTCTAGATATTGATCCTCATCAGTTGTATATGTTTCATATATCTCCTCTCAGTCTTTGGCTTGCTATTTCACCTTACTTCATTGTGTCTTTTGAATAACATAAATTCTTAATTTTAGTAAGTAGAAATTATCAGTTTTTCCTTTAGTTCATACAATTTCGGAGGTAAATATTGTCAGGGCTTGAAGGAACAATTTCTATTCTTCACAAACTGCTTTCAAGTATTTCAAAAAATAAGGAATCAACCTAATTCATTTCATAAAACATGAAGCACGGATGCTTCTTTTAAAAAGCATTAGGAAGTATTAATTTGATAAGAAAATTTAATAAGGACAATATAAGAAAAGAAAACCATAGGGGTGCCTGGGTGGCTTGGTCGGTTGAGTGTCTGACTTCAGCTCAGGTCATGATCTCACAGTCCCCGCGTGAGACTGTGAGTTCGAGCCCCGCGTCGGGCTCTGTGCTGACAGCTCAGAGCCTGGAACCTGTTTCAGATTCTGTGCCTCCCTCTGTCTCTGCCCCTCCCCTGTTCATGCTCTGTCTCTCTCTGTCTCAAAAATAAATAAACGTAAAAAAAAAAAAAAATTAAAAAAAGAAAAGAAAACCATAATCACATCTAACTTATAAACAAAAACATAAATAAATTAGCTAAATTCTAGAAAGTAAAACACAATAGTGTATTAGAAATATGCATCATAACCAAGTAGATTTGTCCTAGAAATATAAAGAGAGCTCATTATAAAAAGAAAAGAAATAAACGTAATTCACTATAAAAACAAGTGAAAAGAGTGTTACAGACTGAATGTTTGTGTTTCCCTAAAATATATATGTTGAAGTTCTCACATACAATGTGGGGTGTTAGGTGGAGCTTTTGGAAGGTGATTAGGTCATGAGGCTAGAGCACCTGCACATGGAATTGGTGTCTATAAAGACACCAGACTTGTTGGGGCGCCTGGGTGGCGCAGTCGGTTAAGCGTCCGACTTCAGCCAGGTCACGATCTCGCGGTCCGTGAGTTCGAGCCCCGCGTCAGGCTCTGGGCTGATGGCTCGGAGCCTGGAGCCTGTTTCCGATTCTGTGTCTCCCTCTCTCTCTGCCCCTCCCCCGTTCATGCTCTGTCTCTCTCTGTCCCAAAAATAAATAAAAAATGTTGAAAAAAAAATAAAAATAAAAAATAAAGACACCAGACTTGCCTTCTCACCTCTGGTCTTCTCCATGGAAGGCTACAAAGAGAGGATGACCGATCTGCAAACCAGGAAGTAAACTCTCACCAGACATCAGTTCTGCCTACACTGTGACCGTGGACTTCCCAGACTCCAGAAGTGTAAGAAACAAACGTTTGTGGCTTAAGCCACCCAGGCTATGATGTATTTGTTATGGCAGCCTGAACTAAGAGAAAATGACATGACCACATGAAAAGGTGTACAAATAGTATTTGAAGAAATTCTGCATTTGCCCACGATACTAACTCTTATTAAATTAGGACTAGAAAATCTTCTCAATCTAGTGAAGGATATTTTAAAATATTTTCAACCAGCTGCATTTGTAATGAAGTGATTATCAGTGAAACTTAAAATTCTAACATTTAAGTCAAGGTCAAGAGAGGATTTAAGTAAAGCAAAGACAAAATACAACACCACAAAAAGCAAAAACAAAAAATTACTGCTACCATTATAAAATAAAAAGTAAAATAAAATAAAGGAAATACTTCAGCCACTAAGTCATTGTTATCATGATGACCAATAGCAATGAAGTTCTCCCTGAAAAAAAAAAGAAAAGAAAAGAAAAGAAAAGTTTTATAATCTGATAGAACTAATAAAGGAGGTAGTCTTACAGGTTACAGGTTAACATTTTATTCAAAATTTAAGGGCATTTCCTTAAAACAGCAATAAGAAATGGAAAATATACAGTAAACCAATATCTTGATTATGAGCACACTAACATAAGCTGTGGGAGACTACTTTGGAATTAAAAAAAAAAAAAACATTATTTAAGGACATAAAATGAGGCCATCTTTTTCTTGCCTGCATGGTTGGACTAGTTTTATAGCTGATTTCTTTCTTTCGGCAATATATTCTCATCTCCAGCAGCGAGAGAGATCCTTTTACCACATGAGCTAGATCCATTCAAAAGTCACCAGTGTCTTCTTTCTCATTTCTAATAAATCCAGAGTACATAAGAGAATTCCACAAGGTCCCAGATCTGACTCACACTGTCTTATGCTACCCTTCATTCACTCTGACCCACTCCTTTTGCTTTTTTTTGAACTTGCAAGATGAACCTACCCTTTAGAGTCCTGGAACTCATGGTTCCCACCATTTGGAATGTCTTTACCCAAAACACTCCTGATTTCTTGGGTTCCTGTTCAAATGTCCCATTATCACTACCTTCTTACATAAAATAGTGCTTTCTTCTGCCCTGGCGTACTTTATCCCCCTTATTCTGCTTTGTATTTCTCCGTAACACTGTTTGTCATCTGTCGTTATATATATTTACTTGTTTATGTGTTTGGTGACAATGTCATCCCTTTAGAGTACAGATTTCTTCAGGATAGTGACTTTATCATTTTTCCTTCACCACTGAATTCCATCCCAGTACACAGATGAATTTGTGTACAGGAAGATGTAGTAATATTTTTTAAATGTTGCTTCTCACTAAAATAATCTATATACTCAAATAAACATTTTCAGGATATATCATGAAAGTGGGGAAACTATTTCTAAAGAAGAGGAAAGGCATAAAGGTCTATTTGAAGTAAAAAAAAGCATAGACTTGCCCACCAGCATGTTAGTATGTAGTTATAATAAATAATATAGTATTTCATCAGTGTTGTTTTAATTAAAAATGGAAAGGATTATGGGGCGCCTGGGTGGCTCAGACCATTAAGCGGCCACCTTCAGCTCAGGTCATGATCTCACGGTTCGTGGGTTCAAGCCCCGCGTCGGGCTCTGTGCTGACAGCTCAGAGCCTGGAGCCTACTTCAGATTCTGTGTCTCCCTCTCTCTCTCTCTCTCTCTCTTTCCTTCTCTCTGACCTTCCCCCTTCTCTCTCTCTCAAAAATAAATAAACATTGAAAAATTTTTTTCAAAAATGGAAAGGAGAACCCAGAGACAGTTTCCAGCATATAAAGGACTTGATGTATTAATCATTACAGAAGATGGGCCATCTAATACATGTTGTTAAGGTGACTGGCTTTCCTTTAAAAATATTAAGTAGAACATTATTACACACCAAAAAATAAGAAAATCATACTGGATAAAAGATCTAAATGTGAAAATAAACTTGAAATTGTTGGAATAAAATAAAGGATATATTTACAATCTTGGAGGAAAAAAAGATTCCTTTGACAAGCACCCAAAAATACAAGTCACAAAAGAAAAACGGGCAATTTTGGTGGTATCAAAATATATACACTTCTTTTGCCAAAAATATAAAGGCACAGACCAAGCAAAAAGATAAATCACATTCTAGGAAAAGGTATCTGCAGTTTGCAGTACAGATAAGAATCAATTAAGAATCAAGAAAAAATGATGTAATAGAAAAATAGTCAAAAGGATTTGAAAAAGCTATTCAGAAAAAAAGGAAATTCAACGGCTAATACATACATGAAAAGATATTTGCATCCCTAGCAATTGAAGAAATAAAAATCTAAAAAGCAGTAAAAAGCCATAGCATAATAATTAGATAGGCATGCAAAAAGGCATCGTTTTAAAACTCTGGTAAGGGGGCGCCTGGGTGGCTCAGTCGGTAGAGCGGCCGACTTCGGCTCAGGTCACCATCTCACGGTCCGTGAGTTCGAGCCCCGCGTGGGGCTCTGTGCTCTGTGCTGACAGCCTGGAGCCTGTTTCGGATTCTGTGTCTCCCTCTCTCTGACCCTCCCCCGTTCATGCTCTGTCTCTCTCTGTCTCAAAAATAAATAAACGTTAAAAAAAATTTTTTTTTAAATAAATAAATAAAACTCTGGTAAGTCTACAGTTTTGCGAAGTTAGGGAGAAAAGACAATCTAACACACTGCACGTGGAAGGTAATCAGGTACAACCACTATGGAACAATGTGTCAATGGTAAATATTTTTGAAAATGGGGTGCCCACGTATAACAGAAGACATTTATGGAATCATTCATCACAGCAGTTCTTGAAATAAGAAAACAAATGAGAGGCGCTTGGCTGGCTGGTCACTAGATCATCTGACCCTTGATCTCAGTGTAGTGAATTTTAGTCCCAAGTCGGGGCATTGGGCGTGGAGCCTACTTAAAAACAGCAAATGAGATCAAGCTGTCTCTATGTCTTGTAGCTGCAGGGGAATAGCTACAACAAAAAACCTATGTCATTATGAATCAATATGTATCCATATGAATGGTTCCAAGGGCACCACATTCACATAGGGGTTGCTTTTGAATAATGGGAGAGAGCTGAACAATGGTAGCATCCCCTCCACAGAAACAGTGTTCTCATCTCTTTCATAGGAAACATACACAGCAAAATCATAAAATGTAAGTGTTAATTCTGAAGAGTGGTACATATACATAAACACACATTTCAAGAAGGGCAGAAGGCAGATGTGTTATCCAGAAATAGCATTCTGTTCCCTGTATGTCCCTGATGGCTTGAATGCATTAACATACCTGCAAAATGAGTAGTTCCCCCCACCCCTGGATTAATTTACATCTGATTTTATATAGCCATATATATGAACTTGGTCTTTGGGTTAACCCTCTTTTCTATTAATAGTGCATATTACTGCCTCTGTCAAATGACAGGACATATATTGTGTTCACTGATTCACAACTGAGCTACAAATTACCTTGAAAGAATGAAGGACCATATATGAATCTGGCATTATTACAGCTTGAGCAGCTGTTCACTCACAGATGAAAACATGCATGTGGCATCATCTGCATTACATACAGACTAACGTTGTGTTTGATTATTTTGTTAACTATTTCACGAATAAAATTGCCAACTGCGCATATACATTTTGGTATAATATGTGAATCTGGAACTGAAATTTCTGAATTTTTTGTTTGGCCTGAAAGGCAAATCAGACCAATGTTCACCTCTATGCATGCTGAGTTTTCCCTCCAAGTAGGACACATATTGCCATCATTTATTGCTATTTTCTTCTTGATACCTTGATAGGAGGATCAATTAATTAAACACACTTAATAAGCACTACAAATGACATGCACTGTACTAGGTTCTGGGAATATAATGGTGAATGAAATTCAAAACCTGCCCTGAAGGAGTTAATAATAGCCAGGTTATGGTTATCATAATGTCCGTTCAGCCACCTTCTGTGAGGAAAACAATATACAGTTAGTCTAAAACGTTAAATACCTTTTCCTTTCTGAGACTATTTCCTAGGCATTTCATTAAAGGTTAAGAAAAGCTTGGGGCACCTGGGTAGCTCAGTTGGTTAAGCTTCTGACTTGATTTCAGCTCAGGTAATGATCCCGCGGTATGTGGGTTCCAGCCCTGTATCAGGCTCTGATGCTGAGACCACAGAGCCTGCTTGGGATTCTCTCTCTCCTTCTCTCTCTGCCCCTCTCTCACTTAAATGTTCTCTCTCCCCATGTCTCAAAAAAAAAAAAAATAAATAAACTTAAAAAAAAATTTTAACAGCGGTGCCTGGGTGACTCAGTCAGTTAAACGTCCAACTTCGGCTCACGTCATGATCTTACGGTTCATGGGTTCAAGCCCCGCGTTGGGCTCTGTGCTGACAGCTCAGAACCTGGAACCTGCTTTGGATTCATTGTCTCCCTCTCTCTGCCCCTCTCCTGTTCTCACTCCATCTCTCTCTCCCTCCCTCCCTCTCTCTCTCTCTCTCTGTCAAAACTAAACATTAATTTTTTTTTTAATTTTTAAAGGTTAAAGAGAACTTGAGCGAATATTAACTAAGTTACTAGAAAGATGATGTCATAAAATAAATATACATGAATTCCTCTGAAATTGTATATTAAATTCGGCTACATAGGAAAAATTTTCAAAAGGATTAAATGTGAGCATAAGGGGAGGATAACATCCCTATGCAGAAACAACCAAGAATTCTAGACAGAGGCACTTAAGGATTGAAATTTCTTTAAAGAATGTCAGCAAGATTGTTATCCCTACTGGCCAGCGGACAGTTCTAAGATGCCTCCTGAAAATGTGTGAGCTTCTCTGATTCTGAAAGAAAAACTTAATCTTGATTATTCAGAGCCCAATGAAGACATCATCTCTATAGACAGTCCCAGCCATTCTCTGCCCAAATAGAAAGATGGCCTCCCAAGACACTTAGTACACCTACAAACTTTGGCCCAGAACTGAGAAAAAGAAAAAAATAGTAATGGTAATGGTAATGCTTGTGAAAATGGTTGGCTTAGCCTGTTTATCGGGCTTAAATTCAAACAAATTTGATTTGAAAGAGTCATTGTGATTTCTATTCTTTCTTTTAAGGTTTTTTTTTTTTAATCAAATTCAAATAACTTTAGTCTGAAATAGACATGGTTTTTATTCTTTCCACCATGGTATTTTTTCCATGATCTACTTGAGTATGTTCAAATGTATCTCATCATTTACTAGCAAAATACATTTTAATATTTCATTGACAAAAGAAAGTACACTTTGAGGACATAAAGTTATATAAGGCAATAAACATATCTAATAAAAACCATACATGACTATTAAGTTTAATTTTTCAGAAATGTATTTTTTAGTTCAAAGCCATCTTTTTTTTTTAATATATGAAATTTACTGTCAAATTGGTTTCCATACAACACCCAGTGCTCATCCCAAAAGATGCCCTCTTCAAGGCCCATCACCTACCCTTCCCTCCCTCCCACCCCCCATCAACCCTCAGTTTGTCCTCAGTTTTTAAGAGTCTCTTATGTCAAAGCCATCTTAATGCAATTAGGTAAAGGCACGCCTTTGGTAGCCTCTATGAATTGGCTGTGCTGATGAAGAGAAACATATCATCTAAAATATAAGTGTCCTAAAAGCAAGTGTTGCTTTGCTTCTCTGAAATTCAGGTGAGTTAACAGACCAGGTAGCTAGGAAACAAAACAAAACAAAACAAAACAAAACAAAACAAAACAAAACAAAACCTGATAACTTGATCCTTTAAATTATGCAGGGTTGACACTGTCATCGTGATGCTTCTTTGTATCAGAGCTTCAGATGCAACTTTGAGCAATTAAAGAAGGAAGAAAAAATGTGAGTTATGAGCGTAGCTGCACCAAGGAGTTTGAGTCAAGCAGAGGGCAACTGAGAGTCAGCAATCAGAAAAGCGTGTCATTGTTTGTTAATATACTATTGCACTTCTGTGACCAGTCCATTTTCACCATTGTTAAACTGCGGGTCATTTTCACAAATGAACTGCATCATGACAGCACCTACTCTGCTTTGGGAATACCCAAAACAATTTCATAGACTGAGCATAAAGAGGGATATGGATTAATTATTTTAAGTTATGACTTTGAGATGAATATGTTTGATGCATGTAGGTTGAAAATATGTATCTCATAATCAGTATTACAAATTCTCAGTTATGTAGGGGGAATCAGTTCAATATGTACATCATTTTTCTTTATATTTTTGTCTATCTTGCTTTGGATTTTAGAACATTTCAACTATTTATCAAGTTATCAACTGGAAGTTAGTAAAATTAGAGTAGTTGATGGAATATTAACTATGCATGAGGGCCTTGAGTTCTATGCTGTAAATAGTGAACAAAATGTTGGGCACGTATGATTGAAGCTGTTGAATAAGATGAGATATTAATGTTTTTATGAATTAAAATAACATTAATCAGATCTTTTCACTACAGATAACTAAGGTATTTCATAGGTGTTGATAATTGATGTTTATGTAGTCTGTATGATACATTTTATATACTAGTGTTTTGTTGAGGTTTTTTGCATGTACGTTCATGGGATATGTTGATTTGTTTTCTTTTCTTGTAATGTGTTATCCAGTTTTGGTATTAGGGTAATGTTGGCCTCACTGAATGAGTTAGGAAATATTCCCTCTTCTATTTTCTGGAAGACATTGTAGAGAATTCCATAATTTTTTCTTTAAATTATTGGGAGAAGTCACCATTGAAACCATTTTGGGTTGGTGTTTTTTGGGGTTTTTTTTTTTTGTAAGATTATTTGTGTTTAATAAATACAAGCCTGTGCAGATGATCTATTTCTCCTGTGCATACATTTTTGTAGTTTTGTGTTTTCAAGGAATTGATCCATTTTGTATAAAGTATCAATTTTCTATCATAGAGTTGTTCATAATACTCCTTTATTATTATCCTTTTAATGTGTAAGGAGTCAGAATTGATAATGCTTCTTTCATTTTCAAATTTAGTAATTTATGTCTTCTCCCTTTTTTCTTGATTAGCCTGACTAGTTTATTAATTTTATTAATATTTCACCTATTTACTGTTTATTTTCTTTATTGGTTGTCTGCTTTAAATTTCATTGATTTCTGCTCTGGTTTTTTTTTCCCCTTTTTTTTTAATGTTTATCTATTTTTGAGAGAGACAGGGACAGACAGATGAGCGTGAGTGGGGGAGGGGGATAAAGAGAGGGAGACCGAATCTGAAGCAGGCTCCAGGCTCTGAGCTGTCAGCACAGAGCCCAGCGTGGGGCTTGAACTCACGAACTGTGAGATTATGACCTGAACTAAAGTCTGACACTCAGTGGGCTGAGCCACCCTGCCCCCCCTTTTTGTTTTTGAAATAACTTGCTTTTTCTCTGGCTTCTAGGTGGAAGCTTAGATGATTGATTTTAGATCATGCTTCTTTTCTAATATATGCATTTAATGCTGTAAGTTTCCCTCTAAGCTCTGCTTTGCTGCATCCCACAAAACTGATTATCATATATTCATTTTTATTCAATTCAAAATATTTTTAAAATTTCTCTTGAGACTTTTGCATTGATCAAAGTGTTATTTAGAAGTGTGCTATTTAATCTCCAAATATTTGGGAGATTTCCCAGCTATTTTTCTGTTATTATTTTTGAGTTTGGTTTCATTATAGTCTAAAACCCCGGTATGACTTTTATTCTCTTCATTAAGGTGTGCTGGTGTGGCTGGGCATGTGTTCTATCATGGCCAATATTCCAGTCAGCTTGAAAGGATGTGTTTTCTACTGTTGTTGGATGAGATATTCTATGTCACTTAGACCCAGTTAGTTGATGCTACTATTTATTTCCACTATATTCTTACCGATTTCTGCTTGTTGGATCTTCCAATCGCTAAAAGAGGTATGCTGAAATATCCAACTATAGTTGGAGTAGTGGGTTTGCCTATTTCTCCTTCTATTTCTATCAGTTTTTGCCTCCTGTATTTTGATGCTGTGTTGTTAGGTATTTACTGTGTTAAATAATTTTAGGTCCTCCTGAAGAATTGACCATTTTATGACTATGTAATGTCCTTCTTTACCCCTGATAATTTTCCTTGTTCAGATACTGTTTGTGTGAAATTAATATAGTTACTCCAGCTTTCTTTTGATTAGTGTTACCATGGTATAGCTCCATCTACCCCTTTACTTTTAAGCTATCTATGTTTTTATTTTTAAAATGGAGTTCTTGTAGACAACATAAGTTTGGTCTTGTTTTTTATCTACTCCTTCAATTTCTGCCTTTGAATTGGTTTATTTAAACCATTCACATTTAAGGTAATTATTGATATGTTTATTGATAGAGTTGTATTCATACTATCATATTTATAACTATTGTTTATTTTCTTTATTATTTTTTATCATCTCCCATTTTCCCACCATCTCTGGTTTGATTAAGCATTATATGTGATGCTATTTTCTCTTTCTTAGCATAGCAGTTGTATTTCCTTTTCAAAAACCTAACTGATTTCCAAGAGTCTATAATATGTATCTACAAATAATCTGCCTCTACTTTCAGATCACACTATACCACTTCAAAGTAGTGTAGTTGATTTATAAGACTATTTCCAATTCCATCCTTGTACCCCTCAAAACATTGCTATCATTCATTTCACTCACCCATAAGCTATCATCATCAAATGGATTTTTACTATTATTAAATTTGAACAGCTGTCTGTTAGATTAAGAATAAAAAATACAGGGGCGCCTGGGTGGCGCAGTCGGTTAAGCGTCCGACTTCAGCCAGGTCACGATCTCGCGGTCCGTGAGTTCGAGCCCCGCGTCGGGCTCTGGGCTGATGGCTCGGAGCCTGGAGCCTGTTTCCGATTCTGTGTCTCCCTCTCTCTCTGCCCCTCCCCCGTTCATGCTCTGTCTCTCTCTGTCTCAAAAATAAATAAAAAACGTTGAAAAAAAAATTAAAAAAAAAAAAAAAAGAATAAAAAATACAAAAGAATTAATTTCTCCTCATTGACATGTTTTTGACACTCTTCCTCTCTTTTTACAGGGATGAGTTTTTGACCTAAATTTTTATTCACTTTTATTCCTCCTGCAAAGCTCCTTTTAACTTTGGGAAGTTCTACTACAACAAATTCCTTCAGGTTTTGTCAGAGAAACTTTTTAGGGATAATTTCACTGCGTATAGAATCCTAGGTTGTTGGATTTTTTCCTTTCACTCCTTTACATATTTCACTCCACTCGCTTTGTTTGCATGGTTTCTGATGAGAAGTCTGATGTAATTCGTAGGGTTTTTCCTATTCTGTAAGTAAAGTGGGGATTTTTTCTCTTTTTTTTTTCAAGATTTTCTTTTTGTCTTTAGTATTCTGCAATCTGAATGTGATTTGCCTATAAGAAATTGCTTTCATATTCATCCTTTGTGCTGTCTGTGCCTCCTAGATTTATGGTTTGATATCTGTGATTAATTTTGGAAGATTCTCAACTATTACTTCAAATATTCCTTCTGCTCCTTTCTTTCTTCTTCTATTATTCATATTGTGCATATGTTACACCTTATAAAACTGTGCCATAATTCTTGAATGTTTTGATTTGATTTTTTAATTCTTTCTGGGTTGTTGGGGTTTTTTTTTGTTTTTTTGTTTTTTTTGTTTTTGCATTTTATTTTAGGAAGTATCTACTTATATATGTTCAAACCCATGTATTCTTTCTTCGGCCCTGTGTGGTCTTTGCAAGCATCAAAAGCATGCTTGATTTTTTTTTTTTCCCCTCAAAAGCATTCTTCATTTCTGTTATAGTGTCTTGATTACTAGCATTTCATTCGATTCTTTCTTAGAGTATCCATCTCCCTGCTTACTTTAACCATGTATGCTTGTATGTCACCCACTTTTAATTAGAACCCCTAACCTATTAATCATATGAGTCTACATTCCCTATCTACTAATTCCAAAATTTGTATCATATTCGAAACTAGCATTAAGTCTTCTCATTCATTCTCTTCAGACATTTTTACCTTATCTTTTGCCATGCTTTGCAATTTTTCTTGAAAGCTGGAAACAAAGTATCAGGTAATAGGAAATGAATAGGCCGTTAGCCTTAATTCGGTTCTGAGATGGGGCTATATTTAATGACTATCTTGATGTAACTACTGGACATCAGAATCCCCTGACCATCCGGTTTTGGGTTAGCCCATAGTCTTTGGCTTTCCCTAAGAACTCATTCTTTCGTAGAGTCTGCCTGTTGCCGCTCTCCACATTGTAACCCACTGTTATTAAACTGGAGTCATGTTGATGTGGTGGTAAGATATGGGGGAAGGAAGCCTAATATAATATAATAATTAAATTCTCAGTCTCTTAGTGCTTCACTGTCCCTGGGCTGTGACCTCTTCAAGTGTTTGTTAACTGTTTCTTTTTTTTTTTTAATGTTTATTTATTTATTTAGAGAGAATGGTTGGGGGAGGGGCAAAGAGAAGGAGAGAGAATCCCAAGCAGGCTCTGCACTGCCAGCCCAGAGCCTAACGTGGGACTTGAACTCGCACACTGTGAGATTATAATTGAGCTAAAACCAAGAGTTGGGCACTTAACCGAGTAACCCACCTAAGCGCCCCAACTTTTTCTTTCTCTTCTTAAGTGAAATAGGAAGGCGAGAGGATGCAGGAGTTGACCAGTTGCCCTTCTTTCAGGCTAAAATAGGAGTCTGGTAAAGTCTTTTCCCTTAAAGAATACGTCTTTGTTATGGAAAATACTGTGTGTATTTTAAAATAGTTACTTTTCTCTTCCCCCTGCCAGAAACATGAGAGCATTATTCTTAGAGCTTTACCATGGGAATGTGGGGGTTTCCTTGAGGTACCCCCAGAGACTGTCAACAGCAGTTCTCATTTTCAACTTAGCCCACAATCTTCAACAGTTCATCAAAATTGCTAGGTAGGTGTTCCTACCAGTTTATAACTTCAGCAACATCTACTCTGTGCAAGTCAACCTCAGCTGTGATTCTCTGTATTCAACTCTGACTCTGGGTTTGTTTATCTTTCCAGGTTTTAGAGTGAGAGCTTTTCCTGTGAATTCAAGTCTCTAACGGGCCCAAGAAAAGTCATTAATTTTCATTTTGTTCAGTTTTTTTTCTTGTTCTCATGATGAATAGATACTTCTTAAGCTCTTTATATGTCAGAGCTGAAACAAGCTAGTTATTTCTTTTGAATATAATAAAAAACATGACACCCTGATATCATTGTCAAACAGACAATAGTGAAAGTAATGCCATGGAATATAACAAAAAGTTTTTGCACCATCTGAAAGTTATATGAAAAGAGAAAAAATAAGTCAGGCTGGATTTCTTTATTAAATAATCTACCCTGGTCCCTGAAATGTTAATGATGAAGAAGGCACTTCTTCAGGCTTCATGTAAGATCCTGGCGAGTATGGAAGGCTGGCATGTAAGTAGGCAGTTACCATGCAGCTCCACAACAGAGTGGTACAGGAGCACACAAAATGACCATTTGTTTTTGTTTGACTATTTTACATAAATATGCGTTATATGCAATGATACCATTTCATGTGTCAGGGAGTTGAATCCAGCCGTGTAAAAAAGGGAGGGAGAGAGGAAGGAAGAAAAAAGGAAGAAACAAAGAAGCAGGCAAGAAAAACGATCCATTGTTACACAGTATGAATCTGTTTACTTTTTGGAACTATTAAATTCATGATGTGTTATCAGAAAAGAGATAGGACGTCATAGATACTCAAAGCCAGATTTCTTGGAGAAGATGGTGCCTAAATTGGGTCGTGGAAGGTAAGCAGGAGTTAAAAGGCAAAAGAGACTGAGGAAATGAATTCCTGGAAAAAGTGTAAAAGAGAAGTAAGGACGTGAACTACTGGCAAAGTGAATAGTATACATTGAAACTGGAACTCAGAGTGGAGCTGAAATGAGTTTTGGAAACGGAACAAAATGATAAGAACTAGTACATGGAAGAGTGTTCAGCAGATATTAAATGATTGCTGATAAATGGCTTTGAGACATTAGTTAAAGCTACAGACCTCTCCCCAGAAGTCATGTCCATGTATGAAGTCAGGCATTATGACTTTATGGTGCATATTTACTCACTGAAGCCAATCTAGATCATATTAGGTGATGTACGGGCATTGTGAATGGGTTCAAGGAGAAAACCTGGGAAAAGGTCAAATTTAAGGAGAAGGCAATAAAGGAAGAACCCATACAAAGACTGAGAAGAAATGATCAGAGCAAAACAAGGAGAATCGGAAAAGATTTTGTCATTGCAAAGAGTGTTACAATATAGCCGGTCAGCTGACTGTCAGATATGACAGGTTCAGAGAGACAGTGATTGAGTGTTCATTGGATTTGAGATCACTGAAGTCATATGTGACCTTTATCCATGCAGTTTCACTGGGGTATTGGCTATTTGTAGTAGATTTATGTGGATTATATGGTGGTTGAGAAATAGTAAATGGAGACTGTGAGCAGGAGAATTTGGGCTTAGCTGAGAAGAGAAGGAGAGAATGATAGGCTGTGTAAGACAACATATGCTCTGAGGAGGGATAGCTATTTTAAAATGGAGAAACTTGACATTGTTCATAAGATGGGGGGAGGATAAGGAAAGAAAAATGCTGATGAAATGGGTTAAAAAGTGTGTAAGTAGTGGAATGAAATTGCAAAGAGCAGGGATGGAGTGGATTGAGACTGGAGGTATACACTAGATAAGCAGGGACAGGAAGAGTGACAATTCAAAGGCTAATTGGACAGCACTAGGGCCAAAGGGACTAGGGACCACTATATTCCTAGCAGAGTACCTGGAAGGTTTTCATCTTACATGAAGGGTTTTTCTTAGCTTTCACACTAGATACTGTACATATCATATCACACTCCTTGTGCCCTTATCAGGACTACCTTTTCACTTAAGCACATTTTTTTCCTTTCCCTCAAACAATCATTGATCCTGCCATTAAGAAGTCATCAGAAAGAAAGAGAAAAGATGTTTGTATTTCTAACAGAGGATAAATGTAAATTCTCTAAATGTCAAAAAATGGGGAAATGATTAAGTAAATAAGAGCGTATCTAAATTATATGGCCATTAAAATTATGTTTTTCATTTCCGTTATTCATCATGCCTGGGATATAGTAGTAGCCAGTATTTATTAGTTAAATAAATAAATAATCATCTGGACAAAGAGGCTTACTATGGACTCATTTGTACATGCTGTTAACTTATTGAGAGAGAGATGGGTTCTCATCCATTATGAAATTCGGTATTCAATGATAAAACTTCTGGCTTGTTACCAGGAGCTTGGGTTAACCAAGGCAACTCTTTCCCACCGTGTCTTCTTTCTGTTCTTGCTCTAAAATGGACGCTGCTATCAGTTAACATGCTAGTTCAGTTGGTGAACAACTATGAAACATTATCCTACACAGTGCATTGCAGTCAAATGCCACCATTCCTTACTAGCCTGATTTTAGAGGACAGCTATGTATAAATCATTTTTTTTGAATCACCACTCACCTCATGACCCACATGTTCTCTCCAGTATTGCAGGGACCAGATACTGGGGACACCATGGACGTTAGTTACTTTTACAAGAATCTGCTTGAGATGGGGAAGGCTGAAGACGAGCAGAAACCATCCCCTTTCAGTAGTGACAGAGCTATTCATGCCCCTAGCTGACCTGAGGTTTTTCAGCAGCATCGAGGCCACACATTTCCACCGACCTTTATGATGCAGGCAGTGTGAACTTTCCGTGTGTCCTTAAGATGGTGCCCTAGCATCCTGGTAACGTCTTGATTCCGTGGAAGCTACTCACAGAACGAAGACCCACAGTAGGCTTTGCCTGCGTGCCGGAGCTCCAGCTCTTCCAAATGCTCTGAAATCACTTACGATAAATCTCTTACTGCTTGAAACACTCAGAGTGGATTCCCTTTCCCAGACCAAACACTGATGAAATCGCCCTGTGGCTGGAGGTAAGAGGCTGAACAGTAAACACTGTGGTTCAGCGGGCGCTCGCGCTCTACCATGCTTAGTTTGTTCATGGTCACTGCTGTGCATCTGCTGTGTTCTGCACGCTCTCCTTTTCTGAACGTAGTATTATTGGCACTATGCTGAATAGTTTATGGCAGGGTCTAATACAGATAGCCGGTCATTTGGAAGTTACAAGAACCTAAGTGAATCGTATCCAGAAGTCTTAGTTTTGAAAGCCCACTTGTGTTCCATTTAGGGAGCCACTGGATGTGATCTCTACCCACCTCTGCTGCCTGAATCCCACCCCAGGAGCCACGGGGCCACTCAGCTGACAGAGAGGGTTAGCCGGAGCAGAACCCAAGGCCCACTTCAGCCTGTGCACGCCCTCCAGGATGAGGAGGGCCCCGATGTTGTCCCCACCCTGGCCACCCCCTAAAGACCAGTGTTATCTGCTAGCAAAGGAGTTCCTGAAGGAGGAGCCAAGGTAGTTTCTACCACTGGAGGGCCAGGCCCTGGCTATCAGAACCCACTGCTGTGGGGCTGGCACCGAGGAGGAGGAGGGGCACCTAGAGTTAGAAGAGGAACACTGGACAGATGCACTGGAGACCTGATCCCCTGCGTCCCCCACCCACCTTCCACACCTAATCTGTGCCACAGCCTGCCGGTCTGCGCCATTTCTACATGACTACAATTATAAATATGAGTTTAAAAGACAAAAAAAACCTTTTGGATGTTTTGCTATCACTAATTTAGTGTTCTAATCACAGTCATTCATTTGGAGTTTATATTATGCTGCATTTGCTGAACAAAATTATAAGCCATTTTGTAAAGCTGTCCCTTCGAAAGGATGCCTCCTGTAGTTGTTTATTAAGAAAATAGTGGTGATTTCAGAGGAATAACAGAGTTTTGAAAATTAAAGAAACAATTAATAAATTACGTGTACCATATCTTGCCCCTGCCAATTCACCCTGTATATGGCTGTCAGAATATTTCTCTACCAAAATGTTTCTGATTATCGCATAGCCGTGCTCCAATCTTTCCAAGTCTTACCATGAATACAGAATAAGTTACAGACTCCTCACCAGAGCATGTAAGTTTTTCCATGATCTGTGCCTTCTCTTTGCTTTTCCAAGCATTTATTTCCTTTTAACACACCTAACTATCTAAAAGGGCTGGGTCACTGGCCATGGACAAGACTGTGACAACTCTTAAGATGTCAGCCCACGCTCTTCCCTTTCATCTATCTTTGTCAAGCTCCTCCTTAGCCACTCTATAGGTCCCAGCCCCAACATCATTTCACCATAAATATATATATCTTAATTACATCAATCCCCTTCTTTAAATTCTCAAAGGACTTTTACCTTATTTCTCTTACAGAACTGAGGCAATGACAGAGTGAGAAAAGGCAATTTAAAAACACAGACTAAAATCTGACAGGATGACCAAGACTGACTATACAGGTTTCGAAACTTACTTCATGGAAGTAAGAAATGAGAGTACCAGGTCAAAGTGATTATGATTTGGTAAATAACCATGTAAGCTGGCATATTTCAGTGCTTTCTATTCTAGTCTGTATTTGGGACTGCAGAATAGAAGATACTAGACTCGAAATATACAATTTAAAAAAACCTGAACCTTAATCACTCAGTAAAAGTAGTTCAGTTCATTAAACTCTGATTTTGTTACCTTTTGTGATAATTGCCCATTACATTTTTTTTTTAATGTTTATTCATTTTTTTTGAGAGAGAGAGAGAGACAGAGCATGAGTGGGGGCGGGGCAGAGAGAGAGAGTGACACAATCCGAAGCAGGCTCCAGGCTCTGAGCTGTCAGCACAGAGGCCGACGCCAGGCTCAAACTCACCAACTGTGAGATGATGACCTGGCCCAAGTCGGACACTTAACTGACTGAGCCACCCAGGCGCCCCGATAATTGCCCATTAAAGAGGCTGTCTCTTCCATGTTTGGTAAAGCCTTTTTTTTTTTCTTTTTTTTAAGTTGGGTTAACTTATTTATTTATCTATTTAGAGATAATTTAAGCATGTTGATAAAGACTATCTTCAGATTTTCACAGCATCTTCTTAGTAAAGCATGGTTCTGATTATTTATTCATCCATGCATTTATTCCCTCTACTTTTGAACATATATAACATGCAAAGCTCAGTGGCAGGAATTGGAAGTGAGAAAGGAGAGATTAGTTTGAAGAACAACCACTGCTCTGTTCAACTGGACCACAGACTTCATGAAGAGAAACAGTGGGAGAAAGGATTTCCAAAGCCAAATGAAGTCGTATCATAGAGCACCTGAGATAATTAGCCAAAGGTTCTGATTTATTCAGTAGACAAAGGGAAACTAATACAACCTTTGGTCAGGGATATAAGATGATCAGGGATAGGATTTAGGAACAAGTTATGACTAATAAAGGAAAAACATTGGAATCTAGGGAAACCCTTAGGCATCTATCACACTCATCTATGTAGTAGAGTGATAATACAGTGGCAAGGGAAAGAAGAGGAAAGAGATAGAGGGAGGGAGATGGAGGTAGATAGTCTACAATGAATTTGGAAACTGATCAGATTCATTGGGCACAAGCAAAGTTAGCTGCAAAATTTGCAGGACCCAGTGCAAATGACTGACGTCCAACATGTGGAGCTCCTGTTCAAAAGGCACTTTCGAAGAAGGAAGAAAGCCCTACTAAAGTTACTAAAATATAAAGTCCTTCCACTTGAGATAGTTTATTATTTATAAAATGTAAGAGGGGTAATAGAGACACAGGAGTAAAAACATAAACTTCAAAATCCAAAAAAGAAAATACTTTGGTCTCATAATTTTTTATAATATAATAAAAACACTGTATTAATGGGATATATTGCTCTTGGCAAATTCAAGATCACAACTACCTTTTTCATCATTTTTAATTTTGACAAGGGTCTCTCTGCTGATGCAACTATCATTGGAGCTGTTAGGAGCAATTTATAGGCTGTGAAAACATCAGGATAATTTTTTTTTAATCGAACTATAATTGACATGCCATATTGTATTAGTTTCTGGTGTACAACACACTGAAATAACAATTCTGTACATTATGCAATATTCATCACCATAAGTATAGTTGCCATATGTCACATTGGGATAAATCTCTGATAAATTATTACAAAAAAAAACATTTTAGTACAGCTAGAATTGAGGATTCTCAGGGAACAATTTTTCTAAAAAAATGTAACTTCAAACAAATTAATTTTGTGTAATTATGAGTTTTTTGTGGTTTACTTATGCATTTTGAAGAGGGGGAGGGGGGAGAGAGCATGTGCACAAGCAGGGGAGGAACAGAGGAAGAGGGAGAGAATCCAAAGCAGGCTTCGCACTGTCAGCACTGAGCCCAACGTGATGGTCAAACTGACAAAACTAAAACCGTGAGATCATGACCTGAGCCAAAATCAAGAGTGACTGCTGAACCAAGGTCATTCGAGAAAATGTAGATAATTTTATACAATTCAAAATCTCCATTTTTGCATTTTATCACTATATTTTCAACTGTAAGGAAAACTTAATTTCAAAATTGTCCCTTGTTATAATTTGTTCTTTGAAACTTTATTGAAAATGTTCCTTTCTGTTGAATGTGATGATCTTTAAAGCTAATTTCTATTTCTAAGCCTGTGGATATTTGCTTTGCAATGTGACAGCCCTTTTCAAAACCCGCGATTCTAAATTTTTTAAGAATTTTAATAACTCCCTGATATGCTTTATTGCAACGTTCATATGTAGGCAACTTATTTTGTAATATTTACTGGAAGCTGAATTCCTAGGGGCTAGCAGTTCCTGCCCCAGCACTCCAGTTGGAGAATTAACACTTGTGCAGACACTACAGGGAAGGGGTCTGGGGACAGACAAGCAAGCCTGTCTCCCACATGAGGCCTGGTGCTGCCCCTTTTCTTCCCGCATAGCCATGGTCACTTCTGCAGCGACTGTCAGTGCAACCACCAGCAATATGGATCAAGTTCCACCAGGCCACCCCTTCAGGGCCTCATGACCTAGGGACTTCCCTGAGGCAAACGTGTGCCCTCTGGGACCACTGCTGTGTGCACGCTGCCCACAAACGCTGCTGGGCTACAGCAGTGCCCGCTGCCCGCCAAAACCCCTCTGCTCACGCACCTCCCTTGCCTCACCAGGCTTCACTTACAAAACATAAGTTTAAAATAAAATTAAGAGTATCCAGATGGATGGGATGCTTGGGTGGCTCAGTCGGTTCAGCATCCGATTCTTGATTTTGGCTCAGGTCATGATCCCAGGGTTGTGAGATGGACCTCGGTGCTGGGCCTTGAGCCTGCTTAAGATTCCCTTTCTCTCCTCCCCTCTCCCCTGCTCATGCTCTCTCTCTTTCTAAAAAAAAAAATAAATAAATAAAAAAAATAATAATAATAATAATTAAAAAAATAAAGGAACATCCAGATGGTGAGAGCGGAACATTAAAGCAAACGTGGGGCGCTTCTCAGCAGAGGGTCTTGTGCGGCCGTACAGGTCACACGCCCACCAAGCTGGCCCTGAGCACAAGGAGGATCTGAGATGATTATTAACACTACCCCCTGAGCGAGTGCTGTGACTGTTAATAGAAACCAACCCTCGAAGAAGGAGTTTCAAAGGGGTAAGACGGAGAGAGGCGGAAGGTAATGCGTTCAGTTGTAACACTTAACTGAGGTAGAGTACAAAACTAACCAAAGTTTAAGCAACAAACTCTTCAAATGGAGACTCATTTTTAGGAAACAAGCCACTATGCAAGATGCTCCCTCCTCTTTCCCACTTGTTTTTGCCCTGTCTTCCTTGGGCTCTCTTTTAACTCGAGTCTCTCCTCCACCGTCCTTTCATGTCTCCGGGGTAGAGTAATTCTGTTTCAAGGCAGTTTTAAACATGTCTTCAAATCCTTTGACATTCCTCTTAAAGGAATCCTGACTGCAACCAATAGAACACCGACACGCGGAAGCCACGCACTTTCTGCCTGCTTCTCCTGGAACGCGTTCTCCACGTGTCTCATGGGACACTACCTCTCAGAACACAGAGCCAGGTTACCAGATGCCCAAGACACGTGGAGAGTGGAGGCACAGGGGCTCCAGGCGATGCCCCTGCCAAGCCCAGCCCTGCGGTCATCTCCACCCAGGTACGGTGATTTCATCCTCAGCCTCCAAGGCTTCCCAGCTTAGGCCCTAGATATCTGAGAACAGGGACGAGCCGTGCTGCCGTGCCTTGTCTGAATTCTCAGCCCACGAGATCCATAAGCATAAGACGGTTGCCTTCCATCACTAAGTGCTGCTTTAGTTTGTAACACAGCAGCGAAAACTGCAGCAACCTTTGTCGTTTGCATAAGTTGGGGCAAAAACAGTTTCTTTTTTGTTGGTGAGTGAGGAGGGGTGTGGGGAAAATGCCAAATTTACTCAATTTATTTTACTTTCCAGTTTTATCAAATATAATTGACACCTAACATCGTGTCAGCTTAAGGTGTACAACATAACAATTTGATACATGTATCTATTGCAAAATGATTACCACAATAAGTTTCATTAACATCCTTCAGCATACAGTTGCAGAATGTTTTTCTCTTGTACCGAGGATTTTTAAGATCTACGTTCTTAGCAACTGTCAAATATACAATATTGTTAACTATAGTTACCGTGCTATGCATTATATCCCCAGAAATTATTTACCTTATAACTGGAAGTTTGTACCTTTTGACTCCCTTCACTCATTTTGCCCACCCCCCCACCCCACTGCCCCCTGCTTTGGCAATCACCAATCTCTGTGAATGATGAATGTTAACTCTGTGTCTATGAGTCTATTTTGCTTTGTTTTGTTTAAGATTCCACATATAAGTGAGCTCATACAGTATTTGTCCTTCTCTAACTTATTTCACTTAGCATAATGCCCTCAAGGTCCGTCCACATTTTCCAAATGACGGGATTTCCTTCTTTTGTATGGCTGAATAATATTTCAATCTATCTATCCCATTTTATTTATTCAATTTTTTCTCTTTTTCCTCTCCGCTCCCTGAGATTAGCTGAGATATTTTAAAGACGTTCACCAAAAAGCTAAGAATAACAAAAAACAAAATAATTTAGGCATGTAGAAAGTGCATAAAACATCTTAAAGCTTATCAGGGTTAGATTTCTGATATTGGTATATCTAATTTATTTACAGGCACACAATTCATTTCATTGTATGAGAAACTATAGAAGACTTTTTCAGTTCTTAAACTATTTTTCTACTCTTGTATGTTTTTATTTCTTCTTCCTTAAGAAGATGCTATGCATAAGAAATATAGTCAATAATATTGTAATAACTTTGTATGGTGACAAATGGTAATTAGACAATGTGGGGATCATTTCATAATGTGTAAAAACAGCAAATCACTCTGATATGCACCTGAAACTAATAGGATATTGTATATCAATTATACTTCAATTTAAAAATTTAGATATTTAAAAATTTTTTAAAGGGCAAGATGCTAAGCTCAAGTAATGGGCCTTCAAGAGGAAACAATGAGAAAACACATTCTCAGATGAACCGGAACGTAGATGCTGCACAACTGTCAATCCAGATAAAAAGCTTAGTCTCCATCCTTTCTTCCCCTCTAAACTTTTTTGGACAAGTCAGCTAAAATGTTACCAAGAAAGTGGCAATTTGGCAGGATCTTAAAGGACACTTTGTCCCTAATTTAACACTGTATGTTAACTAACTGGAATTAATTAAAAAAAAAAAAAAAAAAAAAAAACTTTGAAAAGTAACAAAAATTTTGTTAAAAAGGGATGCTTTGTTCCTGGTGAATAGGCAACAGTCCAACGAATAATTTGAATTAATGCATGCGGCAGGCAAAGATCCACAATACAAAATGGGAAACCGTGGCCAGGAGAGGCGGTGTCACGTCATGAGACCACGGCGAGATGCTGGGGTCTACAAGCGTGCCTTTAAAGTCAGTGGCAATGTTCTCTGAATGCAATGGGCTGAAAAACGAGGCACTTCTGTAATTCCGCAGCCAAATCAGAAAATGTGAGAATACTGTGACAAACACATAAAACGTGATATTTATTTGGACCCAAAATGTACTTTGACAAACTTTATGTCATGGAAAAATATGCCTTTCGTCAAAGAACTGCTTGACATTTTCCATTTCAGTATTTAATTATATAAGCCATTTTTAAACATAAATCATTTCAATCAAGTATTCAGAATACCTATAAAAAAAGACTTTTGAAACTTGCAGCAAATTTCATCAAATTCCCTTTCATTCGTTTTTTTCTGTATTTGATTTGAAAAATCAAAGCCATTCTTCAAACTTGAAAGACTATTTTACCTAATAGGTGTTAATAGAGCTTACCATCAGCAGCAATAAAAAGCTACTCAAAAATTCAAAAGAGAAACCATGATTAAAGAGGTTTGATTTTGGAAAGATTAATCATATTACTTTAAACAGTGGAACCTATATGCCCCATATGGCTGTCATGTGTCTGTGTGTCCCTGGGCACAGGCAAGGATGGAGACAGAGTGGGGATTTGTGCTGACATGAAAAGCTGGCTGTAATTTCAAAACTTACACACAGAATATTTTGGTTTTACAAAACTGTTGTTATCCAAGCCAAAAATATGGGTTCCCTCTTGCCCCACACCTCAGAACACTGATTCATTGTATATTCTCCTTGAAAATATTTATTGATAGGAGATAAATGGTCCCCTCTGCCTTCTAGATGTCAGAGGACAATGACTCGTCTGTCGAACAAGGAGCTCAAATTTGTCTAATTTATGCTCTTATGCAGCTTTTCATAATAAATAAACTGCAAATATTGCAATGCCAGAACACAAATGCTCCATTCTTGACTTTTATTTCAAATTCATGAGAAACTTATCTATAAAATAGGCTTAAACATGCTTTTGGATTCCATGGAACTAATCTAAGATGACAACAGGCAAAAATATTTTTATCTAATTCTATCTTTCTATTCAGTGGGGAAAAATTACCTTTATCAAAATTTCTCTTCCTCTTTCCCTCCCCGATCCCCACCTGTTTTTAACATTTGAGAACTATTCTACACTTAAGCCTCCAGATAATAAATATACATATATACAGTATGCTCATAGTTGAAAGTGCAGTATCTTTATGATTTTGAAATTGTTTTATGATTTTCATTAAAAACAAAATGGCCAGGAGCCTGGGTGGCTCAGTTGTTCGAGCATCCGACTTCAGCTCAGGCCATGATCTCGTGGTTCATGGGTTCGAGCCCTACCTCGGGCTCTGTGCTGACAGCTCAGAGCCTGGAGCCTTCTTCAGATTCTGTGTCTCCCTCTCTCTCTGCCCCTCCCCAACTCATGCTCTGTCTCTGTCTCTCTCTCTCTCTCAAAAATAAACATTAAAAAATTTTTTTAATAAAAAAATAAAATAAAAACAAAATGGCATAATACCACATTACCAAGGCAAATAATGGACTGTATGCTTACGGAGAGTATTATTTTAAACTATTGTTCAGCCATTTATATCTACAATCGAGTGATTTTGGATCTTATCATAAAATCAAAATACAGACAATAGCATCTAACTGAGAAAGACAGAGAAGTTCCTTTCACTTATTTATTTGTTCATCTAACAAATTCTTCCTTTGGCATTTCCCATATCAAACACCATCTTAGGCAACTGGAATGTAGGGACAAAGTCCATAGGGAGACTTTTGCCCTCAAGGAGCTTACATTTTGACATATACGGAAGGAAAATGAGAGTTCTGAAACAAACCTGACAGACCACAATTTTTCTAAGGGAAAGTCCTTTATTTAAAAACTTGCCAGATTTCAAGATAACTAATTTCTTGGGGGCTAAACCTTATTTTAGAGAAAGGATAGAAATCTTAAAACTTCAAATGCTAGAGATCTGTCAGTGGGCTTTGTTGATTTTTGGTGCTGCTGTTTTTGTTTTCTGTTGTTTTTTTTTTTTTTTTAATTCCTTCATTTCCTGTGAAAGGCAATGGTAAATATCACGCAGATATCACCTTCTCTGAATTCTGCCCACTGCTAGGTATGGGGTTGCCTCAAACAATCTAGTCATCCTGCACACTTGCACTGGCAAAGATTTCTGGGACAAAGAAGTAGCCCCAGTGGTCGATGAGAGCCACTGATAGTCCTGTGGACATGGTCACTTGGTTATCTCAAAAGATATAGGTTCTCCAACTCCTCTCATTTCCACCTCTGGGGAGAAGGGAAAAAGACAAATTTACTGGTGATAGGCAATAGCATCTTAATTATGTCATTGTATTTATGCCCCTTTGCAAAGTAACTTGGTGAGCCCTTCATCCACAGGTAGCATGTAATTCTCTCTCTGAATCTGAATCAGGGATCACATTGTGATTTGCTTTGGCTAATGGAACACAAAGGAGGTAAAATGTTCAAGCTCTTAGGACTCAGAAGGTTTTGCATGCTTCCACTGCCTCTTGGAGCTCTGCAGTGCCCTGGGAGACTACGTGGGGAGAGGCTCCGATTTTTCCCGTCACTCCTGCTGAGCTCGTTATAGACTTACAGTCTTGGGGAACCCACCAGCCGAACACAGAAACATGAGTAAACCCGAACAAGATCAGAGCATGCAAGCCCAGGCAGGAACAACCATCCGGCTGAATTCAACTCTGCAAAATCTGATCTAAAGTCACTGTTGTTATTTTAAGTCACTTAAGTTTTGAGATGGTTTCCATACAGCAAAAGTTAACTAACAGAATATGTGGTCATAGTTTTATCACCTCATTTAAGACATCTTCTCTATTCTCTCATATAAATATTGAACAACCAGTAAGAGTAAGTCCTACTAAGCAAGACCTCTCTCAAGATTTTGTAAATGTAACTTCATAGTTCCTTGCTGTAGTATATGGAATATATCATTTGGCAAAAGTAAAAAAAAAAAAAAAAAAAAAAAAAAAAATGAAGATTTTGGTGCAATTTATTTAACAATTTTATACTAAAAACAGACTCAACTATTTGCTTATATAATTTCCCTACTTTTTAAAATTCAGCCCAATTAATAGTAGTATCATTTACGATTTATTCTTGGTATTATCAAACCTTACTTAAAACAAACTTATATATATATTTTAGACCGATTTGACTGAATGAAGTCATACTAACAAATACAACTGAAACTCATTAAAGTCCTCCAAATTTCCAAAAATCATGTTGAAATTTTACAATAGTAAATAACAAAGGATGAAGTTAAAATAAATGCCTTCATTTCTACATTAAATAAATGCTTAGGCATAAGCATAAATACATTTCTTTATCTAATCTTGAATATTACTTAATAATTACTTGGATATATGCAAATATAAAAATCATCCCATTTTCATAATTTCATGTCCTGTCTTTGACTCTGAACACCAAATCTACCTAAAATATTTTTGCCATATTCTCATTTTCTTAATCCATCCCTGTTATTTTGTAGTCTGGTCACTTACTAAATTCTCCATAAATGTCAAATTTATAATCTAAGTCTCAGAATTCCTTCTCTAATAGATATTTTCCTTTTCCTTCATTTTGTTCCCAGTTACCATGATCTACGCAAGACCACAAGGCCAACTTCCTCTTTATTCAGCTTACCCATGTGAACACAGTGCCTAGGACCCACAGAAACATCTTAATTTCAATTTAAAATGAGAAGAAAGTGCATAGAATGATAGTGACTGTGTTATCATGAATCCAGCCTGGATTATATTTATCTTTATGCCAACCCAGTTGTAAAATATACTTTTATTATTATTTTTTGGTATAGAGGAAGGTCCCAAGAAGCCAGAAGTGCTTGGGGAGCAGGGAAGAGTATCCCCCTAAGAGATCACCTCCATGCTGGTGTTGGGAAGGGTGTGGAGCTCTCCTCTGAAGGCCAGAGGCTCTTCTTCCCTCACAGGCATGGCTGTTAACTGTTCTGTGCTTTCAGCTCCCAAATGTCGGCTGAGGGAGCATCTGATGTTCTGTGCACAAGTGTCCTCCCAGGATGCTTTCTGCCCTACCACATCCTCCCAGGAACCCACGCTGCCTCTGACCACTGTGAGACCTCACAGCATCCCTGGGGGCCACTTCCCTCAGCTGCTCTCTCTCTCCTCCCTGATTTCCCTTGTCCCAGCAGCACAGCTAGAGTTGACAGAGCCATCAATGGTCAGCCCTTTGGGAATCTTAATCACTTCCCATCTCCTCTAGTTCACCTTTTATGGCCTTCCCTTCACAAAAGCAATCAAACCAGTATGGCATTGTACGAATCTTCCTATGGATTATAAGGGCTTGGCCCCGCACATAGTTAATTGATACATTAACCAAACAAACCAACAAAGCATTTGTTTTGGTAGCCCAATGGTCATGACCCTCGTCCCAGGTGGTCATCCTAGGGCATTGTGAAAGTGCCTTAGCCACTGCTCTCCATCTCAATTTTATATACACAGCATATGTTATTTAACACAAATAATGATATATGTAAAGTACAAAAATAACCTATAAGTAAAAAACAAAAATATTATCTAAGGGAGAAAATAGATCATATAACCACATGAATAAATTAATTTGGTTTTTGATTCAAATGTTGTGCTGATAGGATATTTTGCCAGGGCACTATAAAGCAGAGAACAAATTTATACTGTAGGCACACAAAATGTCATTTTTTCTTTTGTTACCATAGGCTGAATTTTATTGGAAACCAAACTCAATAATTTTATATGAAATGGGAACAGCTACCTGACAGAATTAACCTCAAATGGATACTAGATGAAATAGCTTTGAATTATTAAGGTATCAAAATCTGTTTTGTTTTTAGAAGAAATACATCTCTTTGGAAGATGCTATATATAAAAGGCTAACATATAAAATTATATATAGAAGCTTTCTAGAACTTGTGTGTGTATAAAATATAAAAGTAAAATGAATCCACATTTATCTTTAAATGTTATTATTTTTATAATAATATAAAACTTGTAACAGAAAATTAGCTGAAAAGCTAGAATTTAAGCCAAATATATATGACTCCAAATTCCATGATCTTTTCATACATCACTGATGGCAATTATTTATATACATCCTATGTCTTAACTCATTCCCCATCCTCTCTCAAGGCAGATATTGGTAATCAATTGTGACTGTTTCCGGCCAGGCCTGGATGTGGTCTCCAAAAACTTCTCAACACAGCAAGTCAGAAAGGCAATCACAATCAGACATGCAACTTAAAACTTCTTTTCAATGTTTCCCCTAAACCTGAAGCCTGTATTTACTTCATCTACTTTAAAAAAAAAATTTTTTTTTAATGTTTTTATTTATTTTTGAGACAGAGAGAGACAGAGCATGAGCAGGGGAGGGGCAGAGAGAGAGGAGACACAGAATCCGAAGCAGGCTCCAGGCTCTGAGCTGTCAGCACAGAGCCCAACGTGGGGCTAGAACTCACAAACCAGGAGATCATGACCTGAGCCAAAGTCAGACACTTAACTGACTGAGCCACCCAGGCGCCCCAACTTTTTTTTTTTTTTTAACAGGGATAATAGTTTTTAAAGATCCTTCAATGTAGTCTCCTTCTTGTAACCCATTTCTTTCTTTTCTTCCTCTCAATCTTGTCACCATTAAAGCAAACCCATGGAATTTCCTTTCCCAGGGGGCATGTAAAGTAAGTGAACTTCTAGAAGGACTGCAAAACATAGATGGGGAAAAGGATTATATGACATAGGGAAGTTTCTAGATAGAAGGACATAGAGTAGAAGAACAAATTTTCCTATTGGAGAGAGGGGGTTGTACAGGGGCATTTACCATAGTGAAAATGCTACCTGAGTCTGTGAAAAAATCTAGTGCTTCTGCCCTAAGCTTGGTCAAATGTGGGGAAGATGGATGATGTAGATGATTTGAGAGAGAGATAGAGAGAAAGAGACAGACAGAAAGACAGAAACTAGAGGAAAATCCAAGCAATTTGAGCTTGCATTCTAATTTCTTCATGTTTTTACCATGTTAGTGCAGCTGGAAATACTGAGCGATAAAAAAGACTAGATGGGTGAGTTGGAGACTGTGCCCCACACACACTCCCTCCTACAATCTACAGATGCAGGATTTATGTGTCCTGGACAGAAGACAAAAGGTGGTAAGATTCTTTGGACCCCAGATGTCAGGGTTCTGGACAGAGGAATCTCATAGTTCAGTTTTCACTCCTGAAGCACAGAGCAGCAAACACAGAATTCAGTCATAGATGCCAGGACAGAGGATGGCGAGGTCAAACTTTCACTACTCATTCATGTTTCCAGCCCTGAACAATCACCTACCACCTTCTGTAGAGACAACAGAAGAAAGCAATTCTGGAGCCCTCATCTTGATCCCAGTCTCTTTGATCAGCAGAACTCTGTTCCTCTGCACCCAGATGCCCTTTTAAGAAGTTGGATAAGAGGCTGAAAATGTTTTGTAGGCGATACCCGATGGTGTTAATGACCTAGATGGGGGAATCCTTTCATAATGTGTACATATATAAATCATCTTGTTGTACAATTCAAACATCTTGCAATTGTTATTTTTCAATTATACTCAATACAACTTAAAAAACTGATGAAGGTAATTTAAATGTCAAATTCTTTATATTGACTTAATTGTCACCAGTAAAGAGACTGTTTTAAATCAGGGGAGATTATGTTTTGCTAGCACATTAGAAGGTTTTCTCCTGATAACGGGGGGAAACAGGAGCTCCAGAGCAACATGAAATCAGTTCATAGAACATAAAGAAGCTACACTGATTGAACACTCTCCAGGGAATAGCATTTTCCATTTATCCAGGGCAGTAATTTTCATGACAAAGGCCGACAGGCCACAAAGCGTCCTGCTATCTCATATTGGAAAAGTAAGACACTCACTGTCTATATAACTAGTCTTACGCCAGCAAAAAATGAACTTAACAAAGACTAGGAAACATGGGTATTTATCTGCCAGAATTATTATTCCCATTTTTCACCAGGAGAACCAAATCTCGTCTTCTGAGTTATGCAATCAGGGTCCCATAGCTAGAAAGCAGAAAACTCAAGATTTGAATGGCACTGTCTGGTTTCGAAATCCATATTCTTTCCACCCAAACCAATTCACATCCAAATACTTGTTAGCATCGTCAACTTGATACCTCGTGGAGAACTCAAGTTCAGCAGATCTGAAACTGAATACATCATCTTACCCAACAACCTATTCTCCCAACCCCCTCTGCCATATTGTTTATCTTAGGAAATGTTGTCTAAACCAGGGTCATCCAAGATTTCTCAATCTTACTCACTCTGTCCAGCAAACTGTCTCTTCTATTTCCTGAATCTCCCTCTCTGAATACCCCTTTTGTGCTCACACAGAGAAGAAGTGAATGAAGGACAAAAAATATCTACATAAAGTCATAAACATCTACATATTTACAAATGGCTATGAGAGGTGAAAGGGCTAATAAATTTCAGTGTTAATTGAAACTTCAACACAGCATCTATAGTGAGGAAGTCAGTGGGAAACAATGAGCCCAAATACCTCCCTGGAAAGTAGTTTTCTTTTCTTGGAAAAGAGAAATAATATTCAAGGGGAGCCAGGAAAGTACCTAGTATAAATCAGATTCAAGGGGAGGAGCCAAGATGGCGGAACAGCATGGAAGATTTTTATGTCTCACGTCCATGAAATACAGCCAGACCAACACTAAATCATCCTGCACACCTAGAAAACTGATTGGAGGATTAACACAACAATCTGCACAACCAGAACCACAGAATTCAGCAAGTGTGCGGCGCAGAGAGGTGAACTTGGGGAGGAAGAAGCCCCGGCAGGCATGGAGCCACTTTTGCGGGCAGAGAGAGGACAGAGACAAGGTGGGGGGGGGGGGGGTAGAATATGGGAAAAGCACCCCTCCCCAAAAGCCGCTGGAGAGAAAGTAGAAAATTGGAAACAGCCGCAGGGACTAAACTAAAAAGGGAGAAAGGGAGAAAGGAGAAAGGAGAGGGTTTAAATTCCATTAAGACTGTAAACCAGGGGAGCGCAAAGGCTGCAACTCCACAGCTCGGTACCTGGTGGTGCTCTGGCGGGAAGGGCGAATCCTCAGGAACAGAGTGGGGTCCGGGAGGTTCTCGGGCCACACGGGGAAAAGCGGTTCCACTGCCGGAAGGACATTTGGTAGAGACTGTTGAAGCCACCTGGTTGCAGCAGACCCCGGAAGGCAGCCACATTCGCTGGTGCTGGAACAAGGTCATTGAGGGTGAAGCCTGGTGCCCATAATCCCTGAAACGCTGCTGTTACACTGTCTCGCGAACTTTTTCTGGGACGGGCTGGCATCTGGCCGCAGTCTCAGGGCACCGGCAGCAGCAGGGTCCAGCGGGCCTTCCTGGGTGCAGCCAACATTAGGCCATTGCTCATTCGGCCATTGCTGGGTGAGACCCTCCCGCAGAGGGGCGGAACGGGTCAAAGCCACAGTCCTTTGGAAGTAAGGGGCCAGGGAAAACAGCCGCCTCTGAGACAAAACTCGGGAGAGAGTTACTGCTTAGGGCTTGGTCATGGACAGTGAAGACGCGGGGAGTGGACGAAAGCTGAAGACAGAGGACGGGCGCGCGATTGCTGATTCGGGAGAACAGACCGGGTGGCTGGGTGGCGCCATTTTTCACTGCTCCCGCACATGCGCATACGCACCAACAGCACGCCAACACTCCACCCCAGGAGGCTAGCAGCGCCATCTAGTGGAGAAAAGAGCCATTGCACTGAGCCCTGCCCAACTGGGCCAACCTCGCTCTTCAAGAACATAATCCTCACCTCCTGCTTACTATATGGACTATAAAGCGCTTCATAGTCTGACTTCTAGGGGAAAACGAAGTAATTTCAGCGCTATTTCAATCTGTTAGCAGGTCCATCTATTCAATTTTCTTTCTTTTTCTTTTTTTCCCTTTTTCACTTCTTTTTCTTGAATACAGAAAGAGAAAAAATTCATTTTTATTTTCAATTTTTATTAAAAATATTCTTTAATTTTTTTACTATATCTTTTATTTTTGTGTAAATTTTTTCAAATTCTATTTTACTTCCGTCATTTTATTTTACTCTACTTCAGTGTATTCATTTTTTCAAATTTTCAAACGATTTCCTTTTTCTTTTTCTTTTTTCTCTTTTTTGTTTCTTTTCTTTTTCTTGAATGCAGAAGAAGAAAAACTTCATTTTTACTTTCAATTTCTATTAAAAATATTTTTCTTTAATTTTTTTTTACTGTCTTTTTGCTTTTGTGTAATTTTTTTCAAACTCTATTTTACTTCCATAATTTTATTTTAGTCTACTACAGTGTATTTACTTTTTCAAATTTTCAAATGATTTCCTTTTTTTCTCTTTTTTCTTTTTCGTTTTTCTTTTTATTGAATACAGAAAGAGAAAAAATTAATTTTTTTTAAATTTTTATTAAAACTATTTTTCTTTACTTTTTTTCTACTATATTCTTTACTTTTATGTAATTTTTTTCAAATTCTATTTTACTCCCATCATCTCATTTTAGTCTACTTCAGAGTATTCATTTTTTCAAATTCTCAAATGATTTCCTCTCCCCCCCCCCTTTTTTTCTTTAATCTGTCAAACCACTTTCAACACCCAGACCAAAACACACCTAGGATCTAGCATCAGACAGATCAGGTTTGCAGGTGACCTATCCACAGAAACTTGGCAGGCCAGAAAAGAGTGGCAGGATATATTCAGTGTGCTGAATCAGAAAAACATGAAGCCAAGAATTTTTTATCCAACAAGGCTGTCATTCAAAATAGAAGGAGAGATAAAACATTTCCCAGACAAAGAAAAATTAAAGGAGTTTGTGACCACTTAACCAGCCCTGCAAGAAATTTTAAGGGGGACTCTTTCAGGGGGGGAAAAAAAAAAAGACCAAAAGCAACAAGGACTAGAAAGGACCAGAGAACACCACCAGAAACTCCAACTCTACAAACATCATAATGGCAATAAATTCATATCTTTCAGTTCTCACCCTAAATGTCCATGGACTCAGTGCTCCAATCAAAAGACACAGAGCAACAGAATGGATAAGAAAACAAGATCCATCTATATGCTGTTTACAAGAGACCCACTTGAGACCTCAAGACACCTTCAGATTGAAACTAAGGGGATGGAGAACTATCTATCATGCTAATGGTCAACAAAAGAAAGCCGGAGTAGCCATACTTATATCAGATAATCTAGACTTTAAAATAAAGACTGTATCAAGAGATGCAGAAGGGCATTATATCATAATCAAGGGGTCTATCCACCAAGAAGACCTAACAATTGTAAACATTTATGTGCCAAATGTGGAGGCACCCAAATATATACATCCATTAATCACAAACATAAAGAAACTCATCGATAGTAATACCATAACAGTAGTAGACTTCAACACCCCACTCACAACAATGGACAGATCATCTAATCAAAAAACCAACAAGGAAACAATGGCTTTGAATGACACACTGGACCGGCTGGACTTAACAGATATATTCAGAACATTTCATCCTAAAGCAACAGAATATACATTCTTCTCCAGCGCACATGGAACGTTCTCTAGAATAGACCATATACTGGGACACAAATCGGCCCTAAGTAAGTACAAAAATATTGAGATCCTACCATGCATATTTTCAGACCACAATGCTATGAAACTCTAAATCAACCACAAGAAAAAATTTGGAAAGTTAACAAATACTTGGAGACTGAAGAACATCCTACTAAAGAATGAATGGGCTAACCAAGCAGTTAAAGAGGAAATTAAAAAGTATATGGAAGTCAATGAAAATGATAATACCACAACTGAAAACCTCTGGGACGCAACAAAGGCGGTCATAAGAGGAAAGTATATAGCAATCCAGGCCTTCCTAAAGAAGGAAGAAAGATCTCAGATACATAACCTAACCTTACACCTTAAGGGGCTGGAAAAAGAACAGCAAATAAAGCCCAAAACCAGCAGAAGACAGGAAATAATAAGGATTAGAGCAGAAATTACTACTATCGAAACTAAAAAAAAACAGTAGAACAGATTGATGAAACCAAAAGCTGGTTCTTTGAAAGAATTAACAAATCTGATAAACCACTAGTCAGTTTGATCAAAAAGAAAAAGGAAAGGACCCAAATACATAAAATCAAGAATGAAAGAGGAGAGATCACAACCAACACAGGAGAAATAAAAACAATAATAAGAGAATATTATGAGCAATTATATGCCAATAAAATGGGCAATCTGGAAGAAATGGACAAATTCCTAGAAACATATACACTACCAAAACTGAAACAGGAAGAAAGAAAGAAATTTGAACAGACCCATAACCAGTAAGGAAATCGAATTAGTAATCAAAAATCTTCCAAAAACCGAGTCCAGGGCCAGATGGCTTTCCAGGGGAATTCTTTTCAAACATTTAAGGAAGAGTTAACACCTATTCTCGTGAAGCTGTTCCAAAAAATAGAAATGAAAGGAAAACTTCCAAACTCTTTCTATCATGCCAGCATAGCCTTGATTCCAAAACCAGACAGAGACCCTACTAAAAAGGAGAACTATAGGCCAATTTCCCTGATGGACATGGATGCAAAAATCCTCAACAAGATATTAGCCAACTGGATCCAACAATACATTAAAAAAATTATTCACCACGACCAAGTGGGATTTATACCTGGGATGCAGGGCTGGCTCAATATCTGCAAAGCAATTAACGTGATACATCATATCGATAAAAGAAAGGACAAGAACCATATGATCCTCTCAATAGATTCAGAGAAAGCACTTAACAAAATACAACATCCTCTCTTGATAAAAACCCTCAAGAAAGTAGGGACAGAAAGATCATACCTTGAGATCATAAAAGCCATGTATGAATGGCCCAATGCTGATATCATCCTCAATGGGAAAAACTGAGAGCTTTCCCCCTGAGGTCAGGAACAAGACAGGGATTTCCACTCTCACCACTGTTATTCAACATAGTATTGGAAGTCTTAGTCTCTGCAATCAGACAACACAAAGAAATAAAAGGCATCCAAATCAGCCAGGAGAAGGTCAAACTTTCACTCTTCGCAGATGACATGATACTCTATTTGGAAAACCCAAAAGATTCCACCAAAAAAAAAACTGCTAGAAAGGATTCATGAATTCAGCAAAATTGCAGGATATAAAATCAATGCACAGAAATCGGTTGCATTCCTATACACCAACAAAGAAGCGACAGAAAGAAAAATCAAGGAATCGATCCCATTTACAGTTGTACAAAAAACCATAAAATACCTAGGAATAAATCTAACCAAAGAGGTGAAAAATCTATAAACTGAAAAGTATAGTAAGCTTATGAAAGAAATTGAAGAAGACACAAAAAAAAAAAAAAAATGGAAAAAAGATTCCATGCTCCTGGATAGGAAGAACAAATATTGTTAAAATGTTGATACTACCCAAAGCAATCTACATATTCAATGCAATCCCTATCAAAATAACACCAGCATTCTTCACAGAGCTAGAACAAACAATCCTAAAATTTGCATGGAACCAGAAAAGACCCCGAATAGCCAAAGCAATCTTGAAAAAGAAAACCAAAGCAGGAGGCATCACAATCCTGGACTTCAAGCTATACTACAAAGCTGTAATCATCAAGACAGTATGGTACTGCAGAGAATCCAGAAATGGACCCACAAACATATGGCCAACTAACCTTTGACAAAGCAGGAAAGAACATCCAATGGAATAAAGACAGTCTCTTCAGCAAGTGGTGCTGGGAAAACTGGACAGCGACATGCAGAAGAATGAACCTGGACCACTGTCTTACACCATACATAAAAATAAACTCAAAATGGATAAAAGATCTAAATGTAAGACAGGAATCCATCAAAATCCTCAAGGAGAAAGCAGGCAAAAACCTCTTTGATCTTGGCCACAGCAACTTCTTACTCAACATGTCTCCAGAGGCAAGGGAAACAAAAGCAAAAATGAACTACTGGGACCTCATCAAAATAAAAAGCTTCTGCACAGCGAAGGAAACAGTCAGCAAAACTAAAAGGCAACTGACAGAATGGGAGAAGATATTTGCAAATGACATATCAGATAAAGGGTAGTATCCAAAATCTATAAAGAACTTATCAAACTCAACACCCAAAAAACAAATAATCCAGTGAAGAAATGGGCAAAAGACATGAATAGACCCTTCTCCAAAGAAAACATCCAGATGACCAACCGACACATGAAAAAATGCTCAACATCACTCATACTCAGGGAAATACAATTCAAAACCACAATGAGATACCACCTTACACCTGTCAGAATAGCTAACATTAACAACTCAGGCAACAACAGATGTTGGCGAGGATGTGGAGAAAGGATCTCTGTTGCACTGCTGGTGGGAATGCAAGCCGGTGCAGCCACTCTGGAAAACAGTATGGAGGTTCCTCAAAAACTAAAAATAGAACTAAACCTACGACCCAGCAATTGCACTACTAGGCATTTATCCACGGGATACAGGTGTGCTGTTTCAAAGGGACACATGCACCCCCATGTTTATAGCAACACTATCAACAAAAGCCAAAGTATGGAAAGAGCCCCAACATCCACTGATGGATGAATGGATAAAGAAGATGTGGTATATATATATATACATATATATACACACATACAGTGGAGTATTACTCAACAATCAAAAAGAATGAAATCTTGCCATTTGCAACTACGTGCATGGAACTAGAGGGTATTATGCTAAGCGAAATTAGAGAAAGACAAAAATCATATGACTTCACTCATATGAGGACTTTAAGAGACAAACAGATGAACATAAGGGAAGGGAAACAAAAATAATATAAAAACAGGGAGGGGGACAAATCATAAGAGACTCATAAATATGGAGAACAAACTGAGGGTTACTGGAGGGGTTGTGGGTGGGAGGGATGGACTAAATGGGTAAGAGGCAGTAAGGAATCTACTCCTGAAATCATTGTTGCACTATATGCTAATAATTGGATGTAAATTTAAAAAAATAAAAAAGAAAATTAAAAAAAGAAAAAATAAATCAGATCCAATAAACAGAAGCATAATTCAAAATAAGTGAGGTATATAAAGAAACACCTTGAATCTTCTTCTGGATGAGCCGATCAGAATGCTGATATGGCAAAGAAGAAGGAAACCCAAGAGAAAGCCACACTCCTTTTAAAAAAATTTTTTAATGTTTATTTATTTTTGAGAGGAACACGGAGTATGAGTAGGAGAAGGGACAGAGAGATTGGGAAACACAGAATCTGAAGAGGGCTCCAGGCTCTGAGTTATCAGTGCAGAGCCTGACACAGGGCTCAAATTCACAGACCATGAGATCATGACCTGAACCAAAGTTGGACGCTTAACCGACTGAGCCACCAGGCACCCCATGAGAAAAGCCAGACTCTTGCACCCCATGGAAACTATGTGCTGCACCAGGAGATGTATTCATGAGCCAGAGAAAGACCAACACCTTCAGGAACTTCCATTTGTTCCTGAAGGATCCACAAACAATGAGAATGAAATTATCTGTCATTTTTCTCCTTCTCTTCTTCCTTTCTTTTTTTTTTTTTTCCATATTTATGTTTTGTTTGTTTTTAGAAAGTGCTGTGTTGGAGATTATTGGTTAATAGAATCGATACAAACTAATGGTAACTGCGCTTTACATTTAAAATACATTTAGTAAAATTATATATAATTTTGTGGGATTTTAATATAAACTTTTATATTTCCTCATCAAAGGGCAAGCAATTCGAAAATACATTGTTAACTTGTATTTCATTTTTTCTTACATTCTTAGTTCTGCCGAATGTTTTGTATGTGTGTTAATCTTGTCCCCCATTATCTCTGCTGACTGTTGCTTTCTCATTTCAGTCTTTCCTCTCAGACTCTACTCATGAACTCGCTCAAGGTTCACTGTGAGGGTCAGCTGTAGAGATTCGCAGCCACTAATTCCATCCAGCATTAGCCACCCACTTGAATAACAACAGACTATGGCTTTGCTCACTGGCTGCTAGAAGCCATGTCTCTTCTGGCCAACCTGAGTGTTGGGACTGCTCCCCTTTGATTTATTCAATCTATTAAAATTCTGTGTCCTAGAGTAATGCAAGGAAGGAGCTATAAATTACTTTTGTTGAGAGGAGTTACTTCAAAATGACAAATATATCACCATTGTGTGTCATTGAATAGCAACAGAATTTGACTTTGATTGATGTGAGTTAAAAAAAAAAAAGTGAATGCGTAGAATCAACAGGAAGGCTGGAGAACTAGGCTTAGTGTTATACAGCTGGAGACAAGAACCCAAATCCTCAGGGAACTAATCTGATGAGGAAACCTGTTTCCCCGCTGAGTTGTAAGGATTGCAAGGTGTACTGTGGGCCCCGGTGCTCTGAGAACAACCACTACCACACAGACTCGCGATTTTTGATTCTTGGGGCCCAAAGGGCTTCCGTCCCTGAAATAGGGACCTGGGACTGGCAGCGCTTTGATGGCCAGATGCAAAAAGGCCTGGGCAAGTGAGCTTCTGGCATTTCTAGTTACTAGAATATGACGTTGATACTGCTCCCTCCAAGAATCATAAGATCTCATAATATTATCCTAAATATAGGCAGAGAGTTCAGATACTGCCCAGCGAAAAAGAATGACACATGTCCCCTACGGCGTCTGAATTGAAAGTTGTGGTCACAATAAGAATAAGAAATGCCAAGAAGCTGCCAGGTAACCAGGTCCCCTAAGTAGCCTAAGCATGTGTTCTTATTTACCAGCGTTTATCACCAACTTCTCACAGGACACACACACACACACACACACACACACACACACACACACACGCCTGCATGCCTGCACACAGAAAACAAAATCACAAGGACCCTTGCTCCTATGTCACTAAAGACTTAATTTTTTCTAAATGTTTGATAATTCCATACAAATAAAGGGTGAATAGAGGTTAATCATTTGAAGTATTTGGGGCATGCTTTTTGTCCATCCTGCTTTTTTTTTGCTTGCTGATGACACTTCTGTTTGTTTTCCAGGCTAATTTTGACAAACTAATACATGAATGCACTAAATATATTCTTCAATTGTATCCCTAGGGAGGTTTTTATTGTTAACATAAAATTAAAAAAAAAATACAATGTGTTTATAAAGTTACAGCCTATGAAAACTGTAAGGGCACATACTGACATGATGTGGGGCTCAAACCCACGAATCGTGAGATCATGACCTGAGCTAAAATCAAGAGTTGGACACTTAACCGACTGAGCCACCCAGGTGCCCTGAGAGCTTTCTTTTTTTTAAAAATCCAAACAGTAGAATATTGTATAGTAAACCTATATAAGAAGGAAATCTCTCACCCTTTTCATTTTTCTTTTTTATTTACTTTGCACATGTCCATACATTATATAGAATTAAATTTGCTGAACTTTGTTTTGTTTTTATTAAGAATAATGTTTTATTTTTCACTTCAATTATTTTAAACCCAATAGTCAAAATAAGTCTGATACATGACTGCACCTCTAAATGACTCTTGTTACATAGTGAACTAGCACACTCTATTGGACTCTTAGAAAAATGAATGTGGTCTCCAAAGCAATATTAAATTCTGTCATTAAATTCTGCTGTTTATCTTAATGACGAGGTATTCTTTTTGTCTTTACCTTATAGAATAAGCTGAAATTACATGATGTTCATGGAAAACTCCAAAATTCTGATGAAGATGAGAACAATGTAAAAATCAAAGTCATTCATGCATGAATACTGGTACACATAACTATCTTCAGGGCAGTGAGATGAGGAAATGGGAAATGCTTTCAGATCATTGCTCTTCATGTTAAGCAGATAGACCAGGACTTACCCAGTCAACCAACACTTTCCGAGTACCCACTCTCTGTAGGACAGGCTAATTATGTGGGTCTGAAGATGGCTGAGATAGGCTTGACCTAACACTCTGGAGAATTGTTAGGGTTGAAATGCTTATGGAATACTTCTCATACAAAAAAACAAAATATAGATAAAGCTTAATTTTAAGGGGTGCCTGGGTGGCTCAGTCAGTTGAGCGACGACTCTTGATTTCAGCTCAGGTCATGATCCTGGGGTCATGGGATTGAGCCCCAAGTTGACCTCCCCGATGAACGTGGAGCCTGCTTGGGCTTCTCTCTCTGCCTCTGTCCCTCTTCCCTGCTCGTATGCATGCTCTCTCTCACTCTAAAAATAAATTAAGTAAAATAAAATAAAATAAACAATTTAATTTAAAAAATTTCAGAAAGCTTAATTTTATTTTATTTTTTAAAGTCTATTTATTTATTTTGAGAGATAAAGAGAGTGTGCAAGTGGGGTAAGGGCACGGAGAGAGGGAGAGAGAAAATCCCAAGTAGACTCCACACTGTCAGCACAGAGCCTGATGTGGGGTTCAAACTCAACGATCTGTGAGATCATGAACTGAGATCAAGAGTCGGATGCTAAACTGACGGAGCCATCCAGGCATCCCTAAAAAAGCTTAATTTTAAAATGTCTGGTGCCACAAGTTCTTATTATTGTGAGGAACAATATTTTATTCTCAGAACACAGGCCAATGACTAAGATTGAGGACCCTGGGCACTTAATGTACATGCCCACATCTGTTCGTGATTTACCTTGATATTTCAAGTAAAATGTTTTTAGGCTTATTTGCCTACCTGTACGTTATAAGTGTAACTTGGAATGAAAATAATGCTGACTTTTTTAGCGTTTACTGTGTGCTGAGTTTTTTCTAAGGGCTTAGCATATATTGTGTTGTTTACTTCTCAGAACAACCTTAACAGATATTACTATTTTTCCTACTCTACCCGTGCAGAGACTGAGGAGCATAGGACTTAAAAAATTATCCAAAGACCACACAGCTTGTTATAAGTGACAGAGTCAGGGTTCAAACCAGGGCGTATGACACGAGAACTCTTGCTTTTATTCATCACAAGATATTTCTGTGATTAACCTATTTCACTGGGATGCGGGAAGGATAGAGAATGCTTAGCAACAGCTTTTGGTTCGTTAGCAAATGAGTGATCTAGACGGAAACAGGGCATCCGGACTGTTTGTGGACAAGTCCACTTGTCTGTGGACTAGTTATAATAGCCCAAACTTACAATTTGTAACTTGTGGCCATTCAAGTGATTCTTTAAATAATTATCAGATTAACATCCCTGTGATGAACAACGGGTATGCTGTAGTCTGTGATAATCACAACGTGCCTTCTTTCAATGCTCATCAAGAGTACAATTCATTTCATACATGTTTCTTGCCTCTAGGAATATATACAGATGATGCGTGTATGACGTATATACATACATATGAATGTGACAGGTATACCTATGCATTTATGATATATATATATGATGGGTATATGATATATTTACAAATACCCATAGAATGCATATACACATTGTTAATGTAAACAAAATAATTGATATCCTGTTTTCAAAAAGAGAATTTTACTAATTAACATAATAAGTCAAAGTGGAATTCAGCATCAACATAAAATGAGATGCTCTGGTTCATCAATATTCTTGTTAATAACTTGTATTTATAATTCATGCACGTGCCCATTCCTGTAGGCCTTGCATCCCCTTAACTTGCTTCTTTCTCTTAAGTCCTCCCTGAGATCTCAAGCACACTGAGGGTTTGGATTCTATTTCATATGTCAGCCGCTTACATAATTGCACCAGATGTTAAATGCAGAAATTAAATACCCCATAGTCAAGATAGTGATAATTAGTAACATGACAGAATAAATTTCCAAACACATTCTTACTTTAATGGCAAATATGCCAGTTTTAATAAAAGCAAGTTCTTTCCTGAACAACTATTAGTCCTGTTACACTAAAACCAAGATGATTTTGACTGGACATAAATTAAGTATTCATACCCAAGCATATTTATAGTATTGTGTGGATAAAAAAATCAGTAATATTTTGGTTTAAAAAAGTAGTCTCAGGCTTCTTTAATTAGACAACCAAACAAAGTACACTTGGGACAAATATCAGAAAAAAACAATGCCAGAACAGATATGTCATTATCTTGGAGGATTGAGACTGACCAAAAACAATCATTTCGTTTTGCTGTATGTATTAGCATTTGAAATCATTAACAAATATACCAAACCAGCATTCCCATAACCACGGAGAAAGCAATATTTCTGGATTTAAACATAAATGTAATTATAATTCTACATATTTGTCTTCAATTCTGAAAAAAATATGATTTACAATGAGAATAACTCATATTTTACACTGTATCTACAAGTTAAATTTTTTTTAATGTTTATTTTGAGAGAGACAGAATACGAGCGGGGCAGGGGCAGAGAGAGAGGGAGACACAGAATCAGAAGCAGGCTCCAGGCTCCCAGTTGTCAGCATAGAGCTTGATGCCGGGCTCGAACTCACAAACCACGAGATCATGACCTGAGCTGAAGTCGGACGCTCAACTGACCGAGCCACCCAGGAGCCCCAGATCGTATCTATAGGCTAAATCTAAGCAGTTCATATCAAAACCACTTATATTCAGAGTAGTTTTCCATCCTCGAGGAAAAGTCTTGGTGCCGACACATTCAGTGGAAATGTCAAACCTGAGTTAATTATTTGATTATGTGGCTTTTTCCTCTTTTGGTATCAAAAATAAAGGAGTGGAATGATTCTATTTGTGTCAGACTCTAAGCAACAAGCCTAAACAATCTCTTCTGGCATTATTTGGGGAGAACGATACCTTTCAGGAAATGCAACAGGCAAATTACCACAAAGTCAGGGAAGAGTTACTTCTGAGGGCTGGAGAGAGAAACATGATGCATTGGGGGCAGCACACAAAGGGCTTCAAAGATACAGAGAGTGTTTGCTCTGTTTTCATTTCAGCTGTGGGCCTACAGGTGTTCATTTTATTATAATGCTTTAAATTATACATGCATGTTATACGTCCTTTGTTCTATGCACAACAGAGTTCACAATAAAAAATTATACATTAAAATGATTCACTTAATAAGCTCATTGTGGTATCCTAAATATTCTTTTTTAGCTCATCTATTATGTACATGCATATGTCATTTTTAATTTCCTGGGTAGTAATAGCCAAATTTCCCAAGGATCAAATAATGCTTGATCAGAATATCTTCATCAGTGACCAATGTTCTGATTCCAACCCACCTTTTCAACCTTCTTTTTCACCACTACCCTCGCTTCTCATCCAGATGCTTACTATTCTTTAACAAAACAGTATGTTCTGTTTCCTATATCTGGGAGTTCGCAGGACCACTATTTCTACTTCAATATCCTTCCCCTAACCGTCTCTTCCACTGGTGAAGATTTGCTCTTGCTTTAACACCCACATCAAGTTCAGTGGTTCTCCTCTGTCACTCCAGCCCTTTCCACAAGCTGACTGAAGCCCCCATCCCATCTCGTGTCATTGCTTTTCATCCTCAGAAAGTCTTTGATGGCTAAGGTTTACCCAGTTTATTTTCTCCAGTGCCTGGTACATTGCCTAATATACAGTCAGTGCTCCGAGAATGATTGTAAATAACAGAATAGGCTCGAGCTGCTTACAGGAGGCTGAGACGTATACAAATAATTTTAGAATACAAGGTCTAGAACCTGAGATTAGAATGCTAAGTTCACACAAATACTATGGAAACTCAGAAGAAAATAAATGAAGGTGCCTCTATTAACACACAATGAGATGCTAAGATATTCCTTAGAGAGAGAGAGACACAGTTATATACTGCAAATGAACTAGAAAAATATGAGACGGTTCTTGCTTCATTAATTTGCAATCAAGTTGGAGAGAAAAGACCAGTAAATACTGTTCAACCAAGGGATGAAGTGCAGAGGTTAGCCGAAGTCTGGAGAAGGGGAAATCATAAGCGCTAAGTTAGCATAAGCAAAGATAACTTTCCTCAGGAGGTGAGACTAGCTTTGGATGTCAAAAAAGACAGTGTTTGTACAGAGTCGGGGAAAAACAGATGGTTTTCTGGATGTGCGAAATAAGGGAAAGCAGAGGGAGGCTGGTGTTTATGGGAACTGCTGAAACAGAGCCCAGATTGCATGTTAGCAAGTGGTGGGAAATAATGGGAGATCAGGAGGTCGTGCCAGATTCTAATGAGGCTTTTAAAGTTACTAACTGCTAACTGAAGTTTGAGATTTTTATGGTAACTGAAGCAAATGATTGATTGATGAAGGGGGGAGGAAAAAAAAAAACATTGTGCTGATTAAATATTGACCATTATAATTTTCAGCGCAACAGCTGCTACTGAAATTGCAGTCATTCAGGATGAAAAATAGACACTGTTGTTCTGAAATAGCTGGAACTATTTGGAACCCTGTAGCATGAGTGTATGCTGTGTAGTTTTTGCTAAGAACATGATGGGGTACGGGTTCCGTTTTTTTCATTTAGCCATAATGACTTGTTCCACGGGTTGAGAATTCAAGCTGAGCCACCATTTCACAGCCAGACTCAGAGTGTGGGTTGGATAAAGCTGTACGAGCGCTCTCCCAAAGATATGAAAACTCCTCCCGGCTACCGAATTCCAATTTCTAACTAAGAGGATATTTGAAAAACATCACTTGCTTAAATTTCTTTTCTAATAAGAGTCTATTTATTATTAACTCATCATTTACATCATATTAGTTGCTCAGAGTTATTTTCCTGAAAAATGTAGTCATGAAATTTGAAGTCTATTTTTACCTTAAGAGATACATTTACAAACCTAACCGTGTGGTAAATGCTCTAGGGAGGAATTATCCATGCACGCAATTTACAGTTAAACTCATAGTTATTTATTGTTTGCTATCCTGAATAAACGTTTTATTGCAAGGTCATCATTTTGGCTTCTTTTGGATTAATAATACCTGCAATGTCAAGTAAATCAATCATGTTAGAGTTCAACGTTAGTATACTATGCGTCTTTGTTGGTTTACTGTGATGTTATCTCTGTGCCTTTAATTTATTTTAGGCTCACTTGCCATCTATCATCCTTATAGTAGATATTTGGAAACAGAGAGGACCTGGGGAGATCCCAACCTATGTTTTGGAAAGATGATGCTGGTAGCAGTAGGAAGATGAACTGGAGGGCAAAGAAAGAGGTTACAGTATAAATGGTTAGGGCAAGAACAGACGGTGCAGAGAATAGAAGAAACAAATTGAAAAGCATTTTAGCGGTTGAATGGGACTTGTTTGGGGGCATATTGAATCAACAGGTATATACAAAACGACCTCTCGGTAGTATGGGCCCTGACACGGTTGCTTGGGGGGACAATGAAGCTCCCTGGGTTACTATGAGGAAAGAATGGCAGAGGTTCCCCCCGCAATAGCAGGTTGCTATAGCGACAGTCTCCTGTCAAGTGTGAATGGAGACTGTTATCTCAGCCAGTGACCAACAGAGGTTTTCAGAAGGTTGAGTGTATCAGCATCCGGAACCAACTGGTCTTTTGTTAGGGAGAAGCTAACGCCAAGTGGATACCATCAATGTGATTAAGATGGAAACAGCATCCCATCTAATCAAATGTTTATGGTACTGAAACAAGATACGTTTTATATAAAAGTACGCTTTTAACCTTTCTATCCTGGAAAGTATAGTGGCTTAACATCCCTGTGCTTCCTATTTCTAATTTGTAAGATAGAATAATAATTATATGCATCTCCTAAGCTTGTAATATACGGTGCTTAGAAAATTCATGCCACATATTAAGTAAAAAATGTTAGTTATTATTACTATTATGGTTATGATCATCATTCTCACACAAATAAGTAGCATGGTGTAGTATTTAAGAGCATGAACTCTAGAAATAGGATGTCTGGGCAAAAAATTTTTTTTTTGACATGGCAATATTTAGCTGTGTAAATGTGGGCAAGTTATTTAACCTCTCTGTGACTCAGTTTCCTCACCTGTAAATCGGGAATAATTGTACAGACCTCAGAGAGTTGTCATGTGGATTAAATGAATTAACAATTGTAAAGTGCTTAGACTGATGTCTGGAACACAGAAAATATTGAACAAGTATTTATTAAATAAACAAGCAAATGGGAAATTTTTACGGGGGTTCCTCTAACAGTTCTAATGTTTTTATAGTAACTGTCCTTCTTTAGTAGTTATTTTTAATCTAATTTGCTTTTATGTTTTTCCATGGCTTATGAATGGAAAGAAAGCAAAAAGAAAGACAGAAAAAAAAAAAAACCTAAAATTTATTGCATTTCTATTTTGTTACAGGAACTCTTGGAAGTATTACATCAGCTAATCCTCACAAAGCCACATAAGTTTTTTTTTTCTTTTTTTGCAGGCCACAGACCAGAAAAGAGACTCAGAAAGTTGAAATAACTGCCCCACAGTTGGTAAAAATTGAGGCCTGAATTTAAATCCACTTCATTCGTTTTAAAATTAATATTCCTTAAATTATACACAGAATTTTAGTTTAAAGAAAATAGTAATTATTATTAACAAATAATTACAGTAATTACTGATTATGATCATGTGGCATTTTAGTTTTCATTCTATTCTTATCAAATCATACATATCTAGTAGTTAACATTTTTTTCTATGCAATATAAAATATATCCAATTGTCAACCTGCAATATTACTCCAGAGTGAGGTATAGTTCTGCACAAGAGAGAAGCTTAATGGTTAACTAATTAATTGCCTGATTCATGATGGATTCATGGAGCATATATCTTAACCCATGACCTTAAGAATCCTTGCAATATTTAAATACACCCAATTTTCTATCATGACCATATCATTTGCTTTTTCCAGACTACAGTACGCTGATTCTTTATCTTATGAAAATTACTTGTAGGACTTTACATTTAATAGTTTTATTGGGATTTATGGTGGCAGTGAGATTCCTTTATGCCCTTTTAAGCAGATGGAACACCATTAAAGTTGTTTTTAAAGAATTAATGTGTGCCTCAAACTTATGAAGCAGAAAGGCAGACTTCATCTTGCACTTAAAATTAAGCATTTGAGATACACAAAATCCATCATTTCATTTTCCATTCTCACCAAACTTAGACTTAATAGAAATGACTTCATCTGCCATTTTCTAGTTAATTTTCAGTTCAGAATTTTGTCAAATTGTGTTCCTAGCTAAAGTCCCCATCTGCACAGAAGCAGTGATTTCCACATCAAAGTTTAAAGGAAGACACAAACACATTCTCAGAGACCAAGGGAAGAAAATAATTACTGCTGTTAGTCACTCCTCAAGGGCCAAAGAGAAAATGGAAACAATTTTAGATGTGCATGAAAAGGTGAAATGTGGTTCGTCTTTGTCACTGCTATGTGTTAGTTACAAAGCAATCTAATGAATAGGAACAATGGAAAGAAGACAGAAGGATGCCATAGGAAGTTTTCTCTTCTCAAATTCAAGAAATTCATGATTTCTATTGTCTAACTTTTGGAAAATCCAGTGGAGATATCTTTCACCCCCAAAATCATTAGAGGGTAGTTACGTTTTTTCTGTGCATGTCTTAATATACCCTTAAAATGAAGTAATGTATCCATGAACCGTTTTCAACAATGCAGAGTAACAACAGACCCTCAAATGTAATCTATGAAACCCCTCTAAACAAATGCATTATTCAGTGTACATATATCTGTGTTTATACCCAACATTCTGAGAAACACAGCATCTCTCAGTCTCCATAGAAATAACACAGATCTCATTCTAATATATGTGTGAGCCAGTGATACAATGCATATAATATAGTCTTTAGAAAAAATGATAGAAAACTAATCCCTAACAAATTCATGCTTAGCTATCATTTTATGCCATGAAATATTATCAAGTTTGTGGCACTGAAACATTTTCTTAAAAATTACTGTTTCAAGAAGTGGTTTTGGAGAACATGAAACAAGTCCAATAATACCTATGCCTTATGGAGGATAAGATTAACATTTATGAACAGAGTCATGGAGAAAAGTATGAAATGTAGTTTAAAAATTTAGCGTGGGGGACACCTGGGTGGCTCAGTCAGCTAAGCGTCCAACTTTGCCTCAAGTCATGGTCTCCCGGTTCATGAGTTCGAGCCGGATGTCGGGCTCTGTTTCGACAGCTCAGAGCCTGGAGCCTGCCTCAGATTCTGTGTCTCCCTCTCTCTCTGCCCCTCCCCTACTCGTGCTCTGTCTCTCTCTCACTCTCAAAAATGAATAAATGTAAATAAATAAATAAATAAATAAATAAATAAATAAATAAAAATTTAGCTTGGAAACCACAGGAGTTATGTTTTTAGTTATGTTTTTAGTTAGCTTAGTTGGGAGATCTACACTGGAGGGACTTAAATTTGTTGTAAGGAGACATATTTTTAACAAAATGAATGTTGAGTATGCAAAAGATTTTCCATTTTCCCTTCATATCCACAGTCTATCCTCCCTCCTGCTCTGTGCCCACGGGGGATGAACTTCAGGAATTGCACAGGCTCCCTCCGACTTCCAATTGGATTTGGCCCATGGACAGGACGCAGGAGATCTGTGGGGGATGCATGAGATGCGATTATTTATCTTCCGGCTAACGTTTGCCAAGCAGGTTGGCAATGGCTGTGCCACTCCACCGAAGGCCAGGGCACCTGTTTGGCATCCTGCTCCTATAACCAGAGCTACCGTCTAAGGCAGTAGCGACATTTCTTTCTGGGTTCTGATAGTCATCTCCCTTCGAGGTCAAGGATGCTAAAAGCTTCCTGCTACTGCGAATCCTGAAGCGTCATCCCTTGCTGTGTTGTTTTTTTTTTTTTTTTTATCCCAGCTCACAACTTTGTATATAGTTCTTTTATTAAACTATAGTTAGTTACCTTCATTGATTATGCCGTCTTTACTGCTGACAAACACGTGGAGCCATTGCCAGTATTCTCAACCTCAGTCCTTTAGCTATTCAAGAAATGTAAATGTCTTTAAAGCAATTTCATTTTTTGTAATTTTGTTAATGTTTATTTATTTTTGAGAGAGACAGAATGCAAGTGAGTAGGGACAGAGAGAGAGAGAGAGAGAGAGAGAGACAGAATGTGATGCAGGCTCCAGGCTCTGAGCTGTCAGCACAGAGCCCAACGCCAGGCTTAAACCCAAGAACTGTGAGATCATGACCCGAGCGGAAGTTGGAAGCTTAACACACGGAGCCACCCAGGCTCCCTGTAAAGCAATTTAAGTGGTTTCACAGATTCTGAGATAATAAACAACTTCATTAGATTAGGTATAGCTGGTAATCGATGATAATTTAATGTTTAATTTAAAGTTTAATGTTTAATGTTTTTCTTATGGAAGTAGAAAATTGTCGCTATAATTTGGTAACTAACTACATTGAGAGAAGTAAATTCAGGCAATATTTAGGGAACTTCAATGCAGAAATTAAGAAATTATCTTGTGGTATGCTTTTGATTACATATTATTATTCCCTAATTTTCAGTATTTCAAATAATCTTATGTCCCATTTTTCTAAATTTTAAACATGTTATTTACCTATCACACCATCTCTCCAACAAAGGCACTATTATGTAGTGTTTCTACGTATTTGAGTATGTAACATCCATCCGTTAATGTTCACACGGGCATCGAGGAATGAGCTTTGCTTTTAAGGGCCGTAACAGCAAAGTCCCAAACATAATCAATATAGGCAATCTCCAGGGATGATAGGTACATTCATCTTTGGTCCATTTTTGTTTTAATTAAAATAGTAAACATTTCACATCTCTCCTGGCTGCTCAGTATTTTTTTCCCCTCACTCTAACACATAATTACTGAATCAACAAAGCTCAAAACAGATCATCTGGGAGAACTGAGTGGTGGCTGTGAATGCCTTGGCTCCCTCATTACAGTTTGGTTGCATCATTAAAGTACCGATTTAAAAAAACATCATGCCCAGCTTAGAGTCTGAAACCTTAAGAGCCAGGGAGCCTTCAGGCATGAGAATAGTTGGATGCCATGTGCCGTTTTCAACATCCCCTTTTCCAGCTCTTTTTATTCAATACATACAACCACATAAATACATCTTGCTGCTGATCTCCACCATGATGTTTTTTATTTATTTGCTCAAAAGGCAAAGGTAATAATTCTCTATTAAATTTAATATGATGATGCAAAAGCAAACCCACTAAGTTTGATCCCTCTTTGATCACTCAATATGTGTGCTTATAAAAATGTTTAGGGTTGCCTGGGTGGTTCAGTCGGTTAAGCGTCCGACTTTGGCTCAGGTCATGATCTAGCGGTTCACGAGTTCGAGCCCCATGTCAGGCTCTGTGCTGACAGCTTGGAGCCTGGAGCCTGCTTCGGATTCTGTGTCTCCCTCCTTCTCTTCCCCTCCCCTGCTTGTGCTCCGTCTCTCAAAAACAAATATTTAAAAACGTTTAAATATCTCATATTTTAACAAAATGTACGTTATAAACATATGTAGCACAAGATAGAATCAATATAGCAATTTTAAAGGTAATGAAATGAGGACTCAAAGTTAAATAACCAGTGAACTCTATAACTTGACCTTGAACTCTGCTTCCCTAACTCTGGTTAATTACCGTATCCATTTAACCTTGAGGACATATTTGGATCAAGTCTAGTAGAAAAAGCCATTAAAACACTAAGTGTCCAAATCAGGATAAAGGGAGAAAAGGGGATAATGAGGTCACTGATACGAAACATCACCAGGTTCAGAATTTTTCCTAACAACAGCTTTATCTGAGGGAATAAAGGCCAGTTGCACTCAATGAAGTGTGTCGTTGCCATTAATCTCAAGACTTGAGTCGCAGAAGATGTCAAGGAAAAGGAGGGCATGCAAAATTCTTCTCCCAACATTCTGTTCCAGCATCTCTACCTTAATCTGTCCCAAGATGGAAAGTAAGAAATGGGTCAAAGAAAGAAATGGAAGACAATAGAGACTGCTGTCACATAGATTCCTGAGATGCTGTGCAGGCTCTGAGAACCCACACCTTCAGCAGAGATCCTCACACACACAGATTACTCCTATCCCATTACTACAATTAGTGCATGAGAAAATTATTGACGTTGTCCAGAAAGACTTACAGCACTGGATGAATTAATGCAAACTATTACATGATTGATACCAAATAACTGTTGGATTTGATGCCTAGTTATATTGTTGGTGTATCTCTCCTTTCTTATACGCATGCCAACTCCAGATGATGCTGAACGTTCCAAAATTTGAGTTGCACATCTTTTTGAGGTTTTCAGTAGGAATTACTTCCTTAAAAAACATATTAAAATAATGATTCTCTTCCTAGACCAACCTGCAAAATTTCCTAAGCCCCATAATTTAACAAGGGAAAAGAGGAAATATTTTCTTAATACTGGGAATCAAACCGAGTAGAATCTTAACTAGATTGAATTACCTTGAATGTGATGTTTGAACATGTGTGGGTGCTTATTTCCACTTCTCAGTCATTGATTCATTCAGTTGACATTTGTCGAGCACCTCCCATTGACAAGCATATACCAAAGATTTCAGAAACAAAGGTGAACCTTTGATGGTCTCAATTATTTTTTAAATTTATTTATTTATTTATTTGGGGAGGGGCAGGGGCAGAGAGAGAGGGAGAGAGAGAGAATCCAAAGCAGGCTCTGTGCTGTGAGCTCAGAGACTGACGAGGGTCTCGATCCCATGAACAGCGAGATCATGACCTGAGCTGAAACCAAGAATCAGACGCCCAGCTGACTGAGCCAATCCAGGTGTCCCATGTGTCAATTACTGGTAAGTTAATAGACTGGTTGGAAAGACTGATATGCAAGTCTACCAGAATTCTTGTTTGAACCTTCTTTGAACAAAACTGCAGTCATGTTTACATAAATATTACAAATCCTGGTACTCTGAGTCCTACCACATGATAGTAGGACCTCAGACCCTGTCACAGGGTGTCCTAGGGTGGATTATCTTTTGCCCATCCATCCTGCACTCCGCCAGCTGGCCCCATGCTATATGGCTCCACTTCCTACTGTTTTCATTAAGTTTCTCTCAAAGTTCTCACGGACTATGCTGCCACCACCATTGTCTTGAGGAGCCAGGGCAAAGAGGATCCCTCCTTCTCTCACCGTATGTTAGTTACAGGGCCGACTTCATGTACAGTCACACAGGATTCTACTTTCAAAAGTTACGTGCACTTGGAGTTTAATGCCCCGCAGTCACCATCTGAAATGCTTAAATATTTTATCTTTGAATTTGTGTTTTTTAAATGAAGTGCAATGAGAGAGTGGAACAAGCACAGGGACTTGAACCCTGAGCTCACACCTGGTCCCCCTCCTACCACCTCTCTGACTCCAGGGGTAGAGTTCTGGGCAGCCCATTCCCCACTTTCTATAACGCTGGGCCCTTCCCTGCCTCCCCTCTGGGTCCCCACTCTCTGACCTCTGCAACCTTCCACCCAGGGCAAAAATAGGTTAAGTGTCTTACCATTGATTTCAGCTCAGGTTGGTGGGGAGAGGGCTGCATTCCTCTTGCTGTCCTTCACTCCCATCAGAAGCCTGGGCAGGAGTCACGGGGAGGGTCAGCCTCACTAGCATTTGCCCTGCAGTATCAAGGTGATGGTCACCTTGTCCTGGGATGGCAGTGCCACAGCATATTCAATGAGAGCAAGCTTCTCTTGTACAATTGATCCAGGTACCAAGTGAGTATCTTGAGGAGTCAACTAGTCAACCATGGGAGTGATAGTGGCCAACAGGAAATGGAGATGGACTTTTCCACCCCCACTGGGGTCTTGCATTTTTATTTCGCACCCCACAAATTATGTAACTGACCTGAACAGATAACATGCATAATACCCCTGGATGTCATGCTGAGCAGCAGGAGAATAACTTATCATACTGTTCTCTTTAATATGACAGCATATAATGGGAAAGGAAGATTTTAATCCTGTTAGAATAACCTAATTGGAGAAACTGCAACTTGGGATGTGGGCTTGCTTGGCCCGGAGGAACCTCCGTGCATAGTTGGGGCAGAGAAGATGACTCATGTGGTTAGAAAACTGGAGGTATACAGGCATAGAAAAACTAAGTGAATATAGTGAGAACTTTGGGCGCCAAATTTCTCACTGGTGGAGAAAACATAAATATAGAAATGGGGAAGGTGAGAATAAATCCCGAAGTGTTGGATTGAAATTGTAAACTCATGGCTCTCATGTGTGTGTGTGTGTATACATATACACAAATGGATGGGTATAGAAAGAGATGTAGCTCTAAGTGGCCATATACTTATGGGTGTGTATATATATTCCTCGGTCTGCCCACTGAGAGGCCCAGTAGCAATGAGCCTACCTAGCATGCTGATCTTGGTTTCTAAATACTATTCTCCAGGGTGGCTCAGTCAGTTAGGTGTCTGACTTCAGCTCAGGTCATGATCTCACAGTTTGTGAGTTCGAGCCCCGCGTCGGGCTCTGTGCTGACAGCTCGGAGCCTGGAGCCTGCTTCGGATTCTGTGTTTCCCTTGCTCTCTGCCCCTCCCCTACTCACCGTTACTCACCCTCACCTACTTACTGTTAGGTGATTAAATTTTTCCAGCCTCATGAGGAACAATTGAAGCGATAATCAATTTAATTTATTTCCTTTTTGTTTGTTTTGTCTTGCTTTTATTTATTTTTTTTAATGTTTATTTTTGAGAGACAGAGTGCGAGAAAGGAAAGGGGGCAAGGAGAGAAGGAGACACAGAATCCGAAGCAGGCTCCAGGCTCTGAGCTGTCAGCACAGAGCCCGACGCAGGGCTCGAACTCACGGACTGTAAGATCATGCCCTGAGCCGAAGTCAGACACTCAACCGACTGAGCCACCCAGGTGCCCCAACAGTTTTAGATTTACAAAAAAATTTGAGCAGAGCGCTGGGTCCTCTTTATACTCCGACCCCAGACACAGTTTCTCCTATTATTAATACCTTGCATGATCGTGGACCATCTGTTACAGTTAATGAGACTTTTCTCTTTTTTATTAAAGTATAACTAACATACCATGTTAGTTCCTGTTACTCCCAGCTGTAATCGAGTAACTTTTGATACATTATTATTAACCAAAGCTCGTAGTTTCCATTTAGATTTACTTCCGTGTTGCATATAGTTCTATGGGTTTCGACAAATGGATAGTGTCATGTATCTACCATTAGCCTGTCATACAGAATAATTTCGCTTACAGAACACTTTCACTTTCCCCTGCGCTTCATGTATCCACCTCCCCCACCACCCCTATTCCCCAGATCGTTGGCAACTCTGGAACTTTTTCTTGTCCCTGTTGTTTTCTTTTTCTCCAGAACGTCACAGTTGGAATCACATCATAATCAGACTTTCCCTTACCAATGGGCTTGTATGATTCTTCTGTTTCTTTTCATGGCTGGCTAGCTCATTTCTTTCTGTCACTGAATGCTACTCTGTATCACCACAATTTCTTTACACATTCACATACTGGAGGACTTCTCAGTGGCTGCCGGTCATTGGCGATTATGAATAAAGCTGCTGTAAACATATGGGTGCGGGTTTTTGGTCAGACATAAGTTTTCGACTCAGTTGGGTAAATAAGAATATGACTGCTAGTGAGCACGGTAGGACTGTTCAGCTTTGTGAGGAACTGCCAAACTGTCTTCCAAAGGACCATTTTGCATCCCCACCAGTAAGGAATGAGAGTTGGTACTGCTCCACATTTTCCACAGCATTTGGTATAGACAGTTTTTTGTTTTTTTTTTTTTTTTTTTTTGGATTTTAGCCGTTTTAACTGGCAGGTAGTGGTACCTCGTTGTTGTTTTAATTTGCAGTTCTATAACAACAGTGATACTGAGCATGTTTTCACATTCTTATTTGCCATCTTCATATTTTCTTGATGAATTATCTGTTCAAGTAAGATAGCCCATTTTAACCCATTTTTATTTTTTTATTTTTTTAAGTTATGTGATTTTTATTTTATTTTTTTTTCAATGTATGAAGTTTATTGTCAAATCGGTTTCCATACAACACCCAGTGCTCATCCCAAAAGCTGCCTTCTTCAATGCCCATCACCCCCCCTCCCCGCCCTCCCATCCCCCCATCAACCCTCAGTTTGTTCTCAGGTTTTTGTTTGTTTTTTTTTTTTAATATTTTTATTATTTTTGAGACAGAGAGAGACAGGGCATGGGCAGGGGGAGGGGCAGAGAGAGAGGGGCACACAGAATCCGAAGCAGGCTCCAGGCTCTGAGCTGTCAGCACAGAGCCCGACGTGGGGCTCAAACTCATGAACCGTGAGATCATGACCTGGGCCGAAGTCGGACACTTAACCGACTGAGCCACCCAGGCGCCCCTTGTTCTCAGTTTTTAAGAGTCTCTTATGCTTTGGCTCTCTTCCACTCTAACCTCTTTTTTTTTTCTTCCCCTCCCCCATGGGTTTCTGTTAAGTTTCTCATTTTTAATTGGGAATTTTTATTATTGAGTTTTAGGAGTTTTTTGTATATTTTGAAAATATATATGTTTTACAAATATTTTCTCTCAGTCTCTGGCTTGTCTTTTCATTCTCTGACCTATGTCTTTCACAGAGCAGAAATTTTTAATTTAAAAACTCCAAGTTAGGGGTGCCTGGGTGGCTCAGTCAGTCAAACGTCTGACTTCAGCTCAGGTCATGATCTCACGGTTCATGGGTTCGAGTCCTGAGTCGGGCTCTGCGCTGACAACTCAGAGCCTGGAGCCTGCTTCGGATTCTGTGTCTCCCTCTCTCTCTGACCCTCCCCCACTCACTCTCTGTCTCTTTCTGTCTCTCAAAAATGAATAAACATTAAATTTTTTAAAAAAAATAAAAAAATAAAAACTCCAAGTTATTAGTTTTTCTTTTAAGGATTATCCTTTTGTTGTTGTATATAAAAACTCATCATAAAACCAAGTTATCTGGATTTTATCCTCCTTTATCTTCCGGAAGTTTTATATCTTACAATTAGATCTGTAAGCCATTTGGAGTTAGTATTTGTGAAATACGTAAGATCTGTACCTACTCTATTTTTTTTTTTTGCATGTAGATGTCCAACTGATCCAGAATCACTTGTTGAAAAGACAATCCATTCTCTATTGAATAGTTTCTGCTCCTTTGTCAAAGATCAGTTGACTATATTGTGTTAGTCCATTTCTGGGATCTATATTCTGTTGTATAATCTATGCTTCTGTTCTCTAGTCAATACCATACTATGTTAATTACTGTCACTTTATTGTAAATATTGAAGTCAGGTAATATCAGCCCTTCAATTCTGTTCTCCTTCAGTATTGCATTATCTAGTCTAAATCTTATCCTTTTCCATACAAACTTTGAAATTGTTTTGTTAATTATCCACAAAATAACTTGCTGGGATTTGATTACATTGAGTCTATAGTTCAGATTGGAAAAATTGACATCTTAACAATATCAAATCTTCCTACTCATGAACATGGAACATCTCTCCATTTATTTATATCTTGGTTGATTACGATCATCAGACTTTTATAGCTTCTTACACATATGTTGTTATAATTACACATAAGAATTTCATTATTTTGGGGTTAATACATTGTGATTTTAATTTCAAATATTCATTGCTGGTACACAGAAAAGCTATTGACTTTTGCATATTAAATTATAATTGTTCATTCCTTTCAGGAGTTTTTTGTTGTTGTTAATTACTTGGAATAGACAGTTCTGTTATTTTCAAATAAATACAATACTATTTTGTCCTTCCCAATATGTATACTTTTCTTTTCTTTTCTTTTCTTTTCTTTTCTTTTTCTTTCTTATTGCATAACTAGAACTTCCAGGATGATGTTGAATAGAAGTTGTGAGGGTATGTCTTTGCTTTGTTCCCAATTTGGGGGGTAAAACATCCATTTATTACCATTAAGTGTGATGCTAGCTGTAGATTTTTAGAGATGTCCTTTATCAAGTTGAGGAAGTTTTCCTCTATTCCTAGTTTGCTGAGTTTTAATAATGAATAGGGTTGGGTTTTGTCAAATGCTTTTCTACATCAATTGACATGATTTTTCTTCTGTTAATGTGTGACTAGATCAGTGACAGTAACTGATTTCGAATGTTGAAACAGCTTTAAATATCTCCTATAAATTTCACTTGGTTGTGGTGTATATTTCTTTTTATACAATGTTGGAGTCTATATGCTAACATTTTGTTGAGGCTTTTTACATGTATGATCATGGTAAATATTGTCCTTAGAGACTGGACCCCCGGAGCATTTCATTCTCAAACTGGACCCCCAGGAGCATTTCATTCTCAAACTGCCTGCAGCAGTTCATCAAAATTCCTTTGAAGTTTTCCTACTCGTTAGCTTCTTCTATTCCTATGACCTGATCTTGGCAGTGATTCTTTTTCTTCACCTATCTCTCTAGATTTCATGGTGGCTGTAGATCCCGTGACTTCAAGTTTTCAGTGGATGTAAGACGAGTTGTTGATTCTCAGTTTGTTCAACTTTTTTCTTGTCACAAGGACCAGAGTGACAACTTCCAAAACCTTTACATGACAGAACTTCCCATTTACTTTTTAATAAGTACAAAACACGAGGGGTGCCTGGGTGGCCCAGTTGGTTAAGCGTCTGACTCTTGATCTTGGCTAGGTCATGGTCCCATGGTTCATGAGTTCGAGCACCCCACTGGGCTCTCTGCTGTCAATGCAGAGCCCATTTCTGATCCTCTGCACCTCTCCTGCTCGTGCTTTCTCCCACTCTCTCAAAAATAAAATAAACATTTAAAAAACTATAAAAAATAAGTACAAAACAATGATATATTAACTTTTAATGAGCAATCTTGGTAAAGACCTTCTTAACTGAATTATAAAATTCAACGTCTCCAGTTGTGAGAAAGATGGACATCACATGCCTGCTGATAATACGCACTGAGAAGAACACAGAATCACTTTTGTAATATTCAGTCAAAATGCGTAACCCCAATCTAATTATGAGAAAACAAAAGATAAATCCAAATTGAGATCATTCTACGAAGCAACTAACCTACATCTTTCAAAACTGTCACTGTCATCAAAGGCAAGGCAAATTTGAAACTTTCTTTCAGTTTGAAAGAGACTGAAGAGACTTGACAACTAAGTGCCATGTGTGAAACTACACTGAATCCCAGAAAGAAATGGGTGATATGAAGACACTGAGGGGCAGCTGGAGATATTTGAATGGGGTCCATGGATTGTATTATAGCACTGAATTAACGTTTATTTCCTAATTTCGATGGCCATGTGTAGAGCAGTGTCCCTGTTTTTAGGAGATACACCCTTATGTATGAAGGGATATTAGGGCATAATGTCAGAAACTTACCTTCATATGGCTCAAAAATATAATTGTGATAATATTTACATATAGAGAAGATAACACAAAATAAACAATAACTGGAAAATCGGGTAAGGAGTATACAAGAAGACATGATGTATAGCGAGGACTTGGACAAAGTTAACTATGTTCAGAATACATACAACATAAATACTTGTTATATCATTAAAAATAATACATAATTTCAAAGCTTCTGGTGGTTCTGTATCCCACTGAGAGCATACATCTGGGACACGAGGCACTTTTATTTAATAATAAACAAAAAAATGCACAACTTAATAGGTTTTCTTGCAAGTCTAGGTTCTGCATATAATATAAAAAGTCATTTCTGTTATGGATAGGGAAATATTTAGAGAGTTTATTGCCTTGAGGAATATGTTTATTTTATATGAATTTTCTAAAAATGTCTCTGAGCTTCTGTGTGTAGAATGTGTAGAAGTCCTAGGCACCCCCGTGTATACTTGCTCAGGAGTTCTCCTAGGTAGACCAGAAGACTGCCAGGAGAGTGTCAAGGTGGAGAAACTTGATGGAGAAACCTAAAATAATCCTGGACTTGGAATATCAATACTTACATAGCACTATTCTATTGGACTTGAAGGGTCAAGCACACCATCAAATGTCCTGCTAGACTTTAGAAACACACACCTGCCATTCTCTTACACTGTCTTCCCCAATCCAGTGATGACTCTATGAGGGAAGTGGTGATTAAGCAAATAACAAATAAATATTGATTCACTTCTTAGAAAGCTTGAAAGGTTAATTGAGTCAAACTCAAAACTAGCAGATTCCAGTATAAATGAACATATCCAAAACAAATCTTGAGGTTACTTAGGAGAGTAGAAACTGGGAAGCATTTCTGATCTATTATGGCACATGAAAGAATTCAATGACACAAAAAAGTTGTTCAACGTGCTCAAAAATAGAATAGAGTAGTATCTCTACTTAAATGTATATTCAGTATATATTGCATGGAATTATATTGTGTCTGTTGCCTACTAAGTGCTCAGTACCTAAGCGTTTAAATCTTCTCTCAGTAGAATTGCTAAAATTAACAACTCAGGCAACAATAGATGTTGGCAAGGATGTGGAGAAAGGGAAACAATTTTGCACTGTCGGTGGGAATGAAAACTGGCGCAACCACTCTGGAAAATAGCATGAAGTTTCCTTAAAAAATTAAAAATAGAACTACCCTGTGACCCAGCAATTGTACTACTAGGTATTTATCCAGATGGCACAAAAATGCTGATTCAAAGGGACACATGTACCCCGATGTTTATAGCAGCACTATCGATAATAGCCAAAGTATGGAAAGAGCCCAAATATCCATTGACTGACTGATAAAGAAGATGTCGTGTATATATACAATGGAATATTACTCGACGATCAAAAAGAATGAAATCTTACCATTTGCAACAATGTGGATGGAACTAATGTTATGCTAAGCAAAATAAGTCAGTCAGAGAAAGACAAATATCTTATGATTTCACTCATATGTGGAATTTAAGAATCAAAACAGATGAACATAGGGGAAAGAAACAAAAATAAGATAAAAATGGAGAGGGGGATAAACCATAAGAGACTCTTAATACAGAGAATAAACTGAGGGTTGCTAGTGGGGTGTTGGATGGGGAGGATGGGCTAAATGGGCAAGGGGCATTAAGGAAGGTATTTGCTGGGATGAGCCCTGGGTGTTATTTATAAGTGACAAATCACTGAATTCAATTCCTGAAATCATATAACACTATATGTTAACTAGCTCAGATTTAAATATAAATAAATAAATAAATAAATAAATAAATAAATAAATAAAAATGTTCTTTCAGTATAGCTTGATTTAGAATCTTTTTTGTTTTATTGCCTTATATATTCAAATAGATCTTTTATTTGTTTCAGCTCACTTTCACATAATGTATTATTTCATAATATATTTCTGTTTTCATTTTTTTTCTCAGACTTAGTTTCTGATGAAGCAGTTTTGGGGGACACATTGTTGAATTATTCACTCTCCCCAGTTTTACTGAATGTTTGGATATTCCTATAGCTGTTCCATCTCGTGTGAAGAATATAATGTACCATATAATTGAAATGTATTACATTCAATGAGATGTGGCAAGCACCCGATTTCCTTCTGCTTTGCTGCATAGACTCTCTCAAACAGAACTCCACATCAGGATTGAGAGCATTTTGTCGCAGAAAGCTGTGAACCTCTACTGAAAGAACTGGATAAAACATATCTTACACCTGAATCTTATGGTAAGCCAGTGTGCAAAATACTTTCTGGCTGAATATGTTTACTTGAATGAAATGTGTGAATTTCATTCATTTTTGGCTGCCTTTAGAAAAAGAAAGAGGAGGGGGTGCTAGGTGGCGTTGCCAGAAGATGCCATCCCAAACTTCAATGAAACCGTATGAAATAAAAACATCTCCTAGAAGCTGTAATAAACTTCCTTAGAAATCCACAGAGAGGTGGAGATCTTTTAGAATTAAAAGACAAAAGTAAAATTCGAAACCCTTTAAATACACTGAAAGTTAAAGTATGATTGTTTCTCGATGAAAAAGCCAGTTACAATGCTACAAGATTCCATAAGGTTTACCAAAGTTCATCTTCCTGTAGAATCTGTCAACTGACTGGGATCAGTACTATTTCTTAAGGTAAATTTGCAAATATGTTTAAAGATGAATATGCTGAAATATTCACTCTCATCTGATCTTAGAAGTTAAGCAGAGTAGGCTACATGGTCTCCCAGAAATATGGTGTATAAAAAATTGGGGTTGTTGGGAAAGACCGTGAGAGCAAGGGGAGATTTTTTTCCCCCATTCTCAAGATGGAAGACACAAGGGCATGTTTGTCTGGCGCAACAATGAAGAGGCAGCCTGGGTCTGCTTGGTGTGGGTTTTCCTGCCCTTCCTTCGAGTGCCATGACAACCTCAGGGTTATACTCACTCAGGCAGCACATGATAAGAAATTTGCTGAGTTGTTTTGTTATTACTTTATTTTATTTTATCTTATTTTATTTTATTTCATTTTATTTTATTTTAGAAATATTGAAATGTAGGGAAGCAGGGAATGAACATAGGAGGTGGATCTGATACCCATAAGGTCAGAAAATCCACCAGCCCAGAAGGCAACTGTTTATTAAGCAATATGGCGGGAGCGGCACCAGCATTGTAGAAAAGCTCTCGGTGGCGATTGTCTCCTCTAGGCCTGGGCTGATGATAGGAAATGCCATTATAGATCTGGTCTTCCTGATACAGAGGTGCTAAGATCCCACAATAACAGAAGCCTCATTAAGCATATCCACTCTGGCCTTCCCACCTCTCTGGGCCTTTTGGTTCCTTCATCCACCATCTAGTATGGCAGTTCTAACATTTCTGCTTTACTTAGTGTGAGCTTTCATTTTCCAAGCTTTTGAGATCCACCCAAGCAGATTACCATCCTCCATGGACCTTTACAGATATTATATCCTGCATTACAGGAGAGCACTTTCATACCAATAAACTCTCACTTACCACACTATATATTTCTGTCCCCCTTGTTCTGGCACACATGGGATCAAGTCCCACAAGTACAGTTCTGTTCATGTTCTTGGGTCCTGTTACGTCTTCTACATGTGGTTCCTTTTCCCCTTTAGCCAGGCCCATACTCTGTTTGGCTGGATATTGTAGTTACGTGACCCTGGTCATTGGTCTGGTCATCAAGAGGGGAGGTAGGAGAAGATCCTAAGGGGAGCACATGTTGTTTTGCAAGGCAGAGTATTCTGTATCATCTTCAAGTTGGGCTTGGGTTGGGGGCAGTAAAGGGGTCTTCTGAAGGACCAGAGAGGTAGGGGTGATCTAAACTGCAAGGCTTTCAAGTGAGTCAATCCAAATGTCACATCTTGAGTCTGACAGCCCACTGCTCCCCATCTCAGCTCTAATCTTGGCAGAGAACATTGTTTAGGTTGAGAATCCAAATTTCTCTTTAGTTCAACTAGCCTTGCAAGTAAGCACTGGGCCTGATGCCAAGGTTTTACTACAGGAGATATCAATCTCTTTATACACTGCCAAGGGGTCTTTGTCTTTCACACTTTGCCTTAAATTGGTGATTAGTCACCCTCAAGCTGCACAGTAAGAACCATCTCATTGTATTGTTCTTTCTTTTTTCTTTTTTCTTTTTTTTTTTTTGAGAGAGAGAGAAAAATGTGTGAGTAAGGGAGGGGCAGAGGGAGAGGGAGAGAGAAAAGCAGTCTCCACCCCCAGCACAGAGCCCATTGCCAGGCTCCATCTCAGGACTGGGAGATCATGACATGAGCTGAAATCAAGAGTTGGATGTTTAACCTAGTAAGCCACCCAGGCGCCCCATATTGTTCTTATACTTACTGATTTCCAGCAACTTTTCCAACACCTGAACTATTACACCAGTGAGTATATTTTCTTCTACTGGTAACTCAGGGGTTTTTCATCTTCAAGGCTATTGACCTTTTGGACAAGATAACTCTTCATTGTGTGGAGTCACGGGATGGGGGCTGGGGGCAGCTGTCCTGTGCATTGTAGGATATTTAGTAGCATCCACCAGATAATAAAAGCACTGCTCCCTTGCCCCCCCCCCAACCCCAGTCATGGCTGTCAAAACTATCTCCCCATTTTGCCAGATGTCCCGGGCAGAGGACGGATCACACCTCGGGGGTCACACCATTGAGAACCACTGCATTAGCTTATCCTGGCTTACCACTGGAAACTTTTAGCTACTGCCTTGCTGTGGCACAAGGGTCTTATTACACACTCCACCTGTTACCAGTGATGATATTGGGGTGCTATCAGGTTAGTGGTTATTCAGTTTCAAATTCCCATTCTAGATTCTTCTTTTGTGGTGTACTCCTGGCACAAAGGTCAGGATCCCAAGGGGCCAGGTCCTGAGATGAACATTTGTGTACAAAAGCTTTTTCAGGAATGCTCAGAGGAACAGCATCTGTGAAAGAGTGAAGAAAGCAGGAGAGGGCAGAGGGAAAAGTTGAACTAGTATGCAGTTGAGACGAAGGTTTTAGTCCTTCCCACAGAGAGCACCTATAATAGGATGGCCCTTTAAAGATGCCCCACTCTAAGGCAACTTTCTACAATATTTCTAAATCAACCACCACTGAATGCAGGCTGCCACTCCACCTTCTTTTGACAAAGGGGATTCTGGGGAAGTTCTCAGCTATAAGCACAACTGCAGCCCGCACTCCTGACACCTGGGGAAGTGAGTGTTTCATTAAGGCAATCCATCAAGACATCTCCTACAGGCATTAAAAGAGACAACCTTGCAAATAATTTCTCCTAAAAGTAGTTGGCAAAAGAATTTAATTCTTGGCTTTCGAAAGAACCTGGAGAGACCATGGCATCTTGTGACCACATAGTCACTTGGTTAACAAATGTGTATTGAGTGCAACACACTGTTCTGGATGCCAGGTGGTGTACTTATCCTTGATAAATAACTTAATAAAAAATTAACTCTATGAGGATAAGTAAAAATAAGATGCCATATTGTGAAATTCGATTGGTAACATTGCTTATTTTTTAAACATGTTATCAATGAAAAGATGCAAGTTTAGCATAATGCAAACCAATGCTCCTCAAAGGTTTACAGTGGTTGTCCCAACAGTCCTTGGCCTTGCTACTTACAGCCCCTGTGTGAACAAGACAATATCCCCAGCACATTTAGTTGATGATGTTGCTTATGGAAAAATCAAGCCTCAGTATTAATCCTTCTAAAAAACTGAAGCAGTCTTCTCAGTCAGTCTGAGTTGTTTTTGTGTAACTTACTTGGTTTAATTTTATGATGGTCAGTGAAGGGGGTTAGAATTAAGGGTCTTCAGGGAAGTGGTGTTGGTAGTTTTTCTTAAAATAATTCCCAATGATTGGGGTGCCTGGGTGGCTCAGTCGGTTAAGCGTCCAGCTTCGGTTCAGGTCATGATCTCACAGTCCGTGAGTTCGAGCCCCGCATTGGGTTCTGTGATGATAGCTCTCAGAGCCTGGAGCCTGCTTCAGATTCTGTGTCTCCCTCTCTCTCCCTGCGCCTGCTCGCACTCTGTCTCTCTCTCTCTCTCTCAAAAACAACCATTAAAAATTTTTTTGTTTAAATAATTCCCACTGACGAGTTTTGATAGTATCTTTAAATTCTATCTCAAAGAAATTGAATCATCCGTTAGGAATGGAATTGAGAAATCTTCAGGAAATGTATGTATGGAATATACAATATAATGTTATATAACTATTTGAACTCTGAAACATAGAGCAGTGTGGCTCTCAACCAGGGGGGATTTTTCTGATATCTGGAAACATATTTTTTTGATCTGAAAACGTTTGTGATTGTACCGCCTCACCATGGGAGTAGTAGAGGTGTTACCAGCATCTAATAGGTGAAGGCCAGGAATGCTGTGAGACATTCTACAATGCTCGGGACAGTTTATCACAAAAAGGCTTATTCAGTCCAAAATGTCAATAGTGCCAAGTTGAGAAACTCTGATATAAAGAGACAGTAATACTCTGTGCCTTTAACCAGTCCAGTATTTTTGCACGCTTCCTGAAAACCCTGCAGTATTTTGCATATTTCATGATCATGGAATATAATCTCTTCTAAAGATTATAAAAGAATCCTTTATTTTATAATAAATCTTTCATTTATCATGTAATCCTTTATTATGTAAATAATCCTTCATTTATTTTAAATAATCCTTTTTAAAGGGTTATTAAAGGACACTCAACTTAAATATTTTAAAGGACATTCAACTTAAATATTTTTAAGATAAAACTTTAAAATTTTCTCAGAAATAAAAACAGGAATATGTGAAACATTACATTTTTGTGCATATCTTTTTTTTTTTTTTTTGTATAACCATTAGACATCTGTGAGACTTAGCCTTGTTTCCTTCACACCTGTCACGTTCAGCTCCTTAAAGATGAGTCACCTGTATCTGGTACCTCTACATGCATGTGCCTTAACAGTCATGCTTCGGTTCCTGACTCAATCCTGAGCTAACTAGAAAATAAGCAGGAGCCACACTGTTATCATTTCCTGGGGAGTAAAGTTAAATTGCCCTTCAAGCTCTGAGATCCATGAGATAGTCATGACTTCTGGATTCCAGCATTGCCCATCTCTCCTTCTTAAGGATGATGTGACTTATACTCAGAACCCAAAGGCACTAGGAATGACCCTTATGCTGTCTCCCTCTTCATCTCTAGAGAATTATCCCTTTCTATACATCTTGTCCCTAACCTTGTCTTTATTCTTTGCTGCAGTCAGTTACCATTCCTGGAAACGAGGCCCGTTTGAAATTAAAATCTTATTCTAGGCCCTAGTTTGGAAATAGTCATTAGGCTTTTCATACCGGCCTCTTTTCCAGAACTGAAGCCAATTCCCCAACTCCAGTCTGGCTATTAACATAATGGTTCATAACAGAGTAACGAGGAGATAATTTCTAGCCAAATTACTGAGTAGTAGCTACTGTGTGAACTCGGATGCTCTACTCCACCTGTCTATAGAAACGTGTATCTCCTGTAGCATTTGAATGCTGTATTGCAATTGTTTCTTTATTGATATCATTTTCCAACCAAGTTTGGGAGCCACGCCAAGAGAACGATTGATTTTTTCTAGCCTTATTGATATATAATTGGCATATAACATGGTGTAAGTTTAAGGTGTGCAGCATAATGATTTGATACACACACATAATTTGAAATGATTATCCCAATAAGGTTGCTTAACACCTCTATCACCTTGTATAATTACCTTTTTGTGTGTGGTGATAAACATTTAAGATCTACTCTCTTAGTAATTTTCAAGTACATAATAGAGTATTGTTAAGTATAGTCACCATGTTGCTTATTAGATCCCTACAACATATTAACTTTGTAACTGGAAGTTTGTGCCCTTTGACCAATATCTCCCCCATTTCCCCTACTCCCGGCCACCATTCTACTCTCTGTTTCTACAAATTTGGCATTTTTTTAGATGCCACACAAAAGTGAGAGCGTGCAGTTTTTGTCTTTCTTTATCTGACGTATGTCAGTCAGCATAACGCCCCCAAGAGCCATCCGCGCAATGGCAAATGACAGGAATTCCTTCTTTTTAGTGATTGAATAATATTCCCTTAAATATATGTACTGCAACTTCTTGACACATTCACCTGTCAGTTGACACTCGGGTTGTTTCCGAGTCTTAGTTATTGTGAATAATGCCACAAAGAACATGGAGGTATAGATATCTCTCTGAAATTCTGATTTTATTTTCTTTGGATATAGACCCAAAAGTGGAATTGCTGGATCATATGGTAGTTCTATTTTTAATGTTTTGGAGAACACTCATATTTTTTTCCAATGTGGTTATACCAATTTACATTCTCATCACAGTGCATAAGAATTCTCTGTCCTTCACATGCTCTCCAAAATTTGTGCCTTGTCTTTCTGATAATAGCCATTCTAACAGCTGTGGAGTGATATTTCATTGTGGTTTTGATTTGCATTTTCCCAGTGATTACTGATATTGAACATCTTTTCATGTACTTGTTGGCCATTTATATGTCTTTTTTTATTTAAATAGAACAGAGTTTCTCTTTAAGTGACTTGTAATCGGAGTTCCCAAAGCTGTCACTGGTACTATGGCAGTTACTCAGACACAAAGCTCCTACTTTAAATCAGAGATAAAGAAACAATTTCCAGGAGAAAAGGGAAGGATGGATTGCATAACTTCCGGGGGCGTTTACACAGATAGGATATGGCAGCAGTGAGGACCAACGTTAGAAATAATAATGATGAGGAAATGCAGAATTGTGTGTGTTAAGCCTGTGGTTAGAACAGAAATCAGCAAGAAAGACTGGATCTATTACTCAAAAATCATACACTGAATAAATGGAAAGAGATTTGTAGCAGAGCTTCAAAATAACATACTATAGGGTTTATATTTTAATACTATAAATTTATGTGTTATGAAGATTAAAATGCTTCACAGATATTAGTTTAGTAAGGATTTATCCAATTATTCAGAGCAGCACATCAATATAAATGTTATATTTAAAACATACCTATGTCTCTTTTGTTGCTACAGAAGCTTCTGAAACTCATGACAATACAGTATTTAAAAGTTGAGTGGAAGATTCTGAGATTACCATATATATCAACCACTTTTTTTTTTAGTTTATTTATTTGAAAGAGACAGAGACAGCACAAGTGGGGGAGGGGCAGAGAGAGAGGGAGAGAGGGAGAGAGGGAGACTGTGCTGGCAGCCAGAGCCTGACGTGGGGCTCGAACTCACGAAACCGCGAGATCATGACCTGAGCCAAAACCCGCAGTTGGACACTTTACCAACTGAGCCATCCAGGTACCCTGACTTCTTTTTAAAATGAAGAACACAATACAAAAGTGATGTTATCTTGTGATTAAAGTTTCCAGTAAACAGTGAAAGTATTCTGCAAGGGCCCAGAGATTTTTAAATAGGTCATATTACACAGTGAAAGAATAGAGGTACAGAGAAATGGTCAGAAAATGGAACCAGTGTTTTGTGTGTGTGTACATGGCAAATATTTTATTTTTACTCATCTATAAATCACTTTGTTTCAAAACTGTTAGCTATAGTAAATACACATAATTCAAAACAAGCTGAAATTTAAAATAGATAGGATAATTTCCAAGGAAGACCTCAAGAGCTGGAATTCTTTCTAAGGTGAGGGCAGTTATCCTCCTGCCCACAACTGTATCTCAATGCCAGTGGAAGTGCCTAGAACAAAGTGAATATTCAAAATGTATTTGCTGAATGAACTGATATGACTTAAATGCCCATTTTAACTTCCTCCTCTTTTAGACCTCTCTTGACATAACTATCACAACAAGAAAAGGAAGACATTTTTTTTTTGGTCAGAGTTGAATCTACAAAAAGATGAAATTTACTAAAAAAGAAATTATTGCTGCTATATGGTTCAAACTGGACTAGAGCAAAATACTAATAATTTAAAAAGCTTACCTGTCCATATGGGAAGGAGTAGCCCACCGAAGAAGCATGACCAGACCATCATTATCCAATTCAGAATGGTTTAGGCTGGAAATGACAGCCAATTGGTTAACAATCAGTGGCGTGTCTGGGTCCCATCTTCTTCCTCTGGAAAAATTGCCAGGTACCAGAGACTACACCTATGGGAAATACATAGAGTTACTTTTAGGAGACTTGAATCTTGATACAGATGGCACTGCCTGGCACAGGATGGCTGCTATATGAAATAGTGAATAGGAACTCCAGCTTCACCATTCCCGGGTAGTATGTCATTGACTGGGCAGAAGAAATTGTGACCCACACAATTTCAGAAAACAACCATCACATTTTTAAATTAAAAAAAAATTTTTTTGAGACAGAGAAAGAAAAAGAGAATGTGAACGGGAAAGGGGCAGAGGGAAAAGGAGAGAGATTATCTTAAACAGGCTCCACATTAAGTGCTGAGCCTGACATGTATGTAGCTTGATCTCACGATCCTGAGATCATGACGTGAGCCAAAATCAAGAGTCAGATGGTCAATTGACTGAGCCACCCAGGCATCCCTCATTTTTAATACTAAGCGAGAATTGAACTTCTTGGTAAATGTAAGAAAATAGTAACAATCATAGTGATGATGATAATGATGATGGTGATAGTGATGATGGTGATAAACCAGAAAAAACATATTAAATGCTCTTCTTCTGGACCAAGGATTTCTCAGGTTTTGACTTCTGGCATAACATGGCTGAATTCCTAATCTGTATTGGTGTTTTATTCTCTCTTGAAGTCAAATTAAAATGATAAAGGGAATGAAAAGAAATTGTCAAACTTAGAAGACAGATCCATACCTCCTTAAGGGAGCTTCTCTCTACCTTCAAGTCTTGTCCATCTGTGAGGGAACCATGAGAAAATTCACTCTAACCACCAACACTGACTAATTCAGCCCCTCCATTATAATTGTCACCACAAACATTTTAACCAAATTACAACTGTGAACAGAGGCATCGAAGTGGAACATTGAAGAAACTTTTGGGGAAAAATTAACTCGGTGAAAGTTTATTATGTTAATTGATCATGCTCAAATAGTTGGAGAATATTATATCTTAAAGCAGAGAAAAGCAAAAAGGAACAGCTACTCAAAACTCTTTACTGGATGAAATAAAATGCAAATAAAAGAAAGAGATTCAAAATAATTAATATTTATCTGGGAGAAGTTCCATGAGGAGACAACTAAAATTATTATGCTGTAGAATTTTTTTCTCTCATTAAATCAGTACAAATGAAAACATGATAAACTAGGACGGAGCAATTCGTCCCCAATATGGGAGAGATTAGTATCTTTAGCCAGCATGCTATTTAACGTTAGAAAAATGGAATTACCTTTAAAGTCGAGAACAAAAGGAGCACACCATTACCGTTATCAAGTATTATCTAGACATGCTAATCAATGCAATACCATGACAAACACAATCCAGACAAATAACTATGGGAAAAAAGTGGTAAAATTATCATAATCTTCAAATGATGTTATTTTCTACTAAGAAAATGCAAGAGAATCAACTAAAATATAATCAAAACTCATGAATGAACTCAGAAAAATATCAAATTGTCACATTAATGCAAACTTTGATATTATCTTATGTACCAGCAACAGCCTATTTGAAATATCTAAGTGAATATACTGTATTCATAATAACAAAAATTGATAAGTGCCTTACAATAAATGTGCAGAATCTACACAGAGTAAACTACAAAAAGTAACTGGAATATAAAAAAGACTAGAAAATGAAGATATTTTATCACTAAAGAAGAACATTTAATAGCATAAATACAACATTTCTCCCTAACATGACTCAAAATGTAGTTAAAATAAAAATAATCATAATTATAATAAAATAAAAATATTATAATTACATGGTACCCAGGGGGCTCAGTTGGTTAAGTGTCCAGCTCTTGATTTTGACTCAGGTCATGCAGGATCTCATGATTCCTGAGATCGAGCCCCACGTCGAGCTCTCCTCTGACAGCAGCAGATTCTGCTCGGGATTCTGTCTCTCCCTCTCTCTCTGTCCCTCCCCGGCTCATGCACAGGCACATGCATGCATGTTTTCTCTCTCTCTCTCAAAAAAAGTAAATAATCATTTAAAAGTATATTATAATTGCAAAAATAAATATAAAATTATCATTAAAAATTGTTAATGTTTTGTGATTACAAAATGTTACTGAAGTTTGCACAATTGCAAAACTATTCTGAAATAACATAAAGAAATTTGTGGGAGACTTAACACTATCCTTACTAAGATGCATTAAATTGTTTTAATAATTAGGCTTAACCAGCCCAAACCAATTGGAAGAAGTTCTGAAACTGGAAATAAGAGAAAAGCTCAAAAGGACAGAGGTGGAAATGTCACTGACACCTATTTATTATGTTTTACAATAAGAGAAATCCAAAGGTAGACAGTTTAGAGCTGACAAGGCAGCTCCATTGTGTCATCAAAAACTGAGGCTTTCCACCAGATTCTCTCACTCTGCAGCTTCCATTCCGAGTATGGCTTCTATCTGTGTGGCCACTGTGTGGTTTCTATCCTCCAGAGAACGTGTTAGTCCAAGACATTTGCTGGAACACCACCCATCATTTACACACTGCAGATCAGAAGGAGAGAAAAGGCAAGAAAGCAAAAAGTTGGTTCCTCTTCAGTGAGTTCCCTCTAATCAGCCTTTGCAAATGGCACATACAATAATCTTGCTTACCCCTCATTAGCCAGAATGTAGTCATATGATCTCACCCTGCTACAAGGAGGAAGGAGGACTACAGACGACAGAGTTTCATTTATGTGATAGTCTGCCTACCAGAAAATTAGAAAGCTTTTCCCTCGGATGTCGGGGTAGGCAACTGCCAGCTTCTGATAAATGAGTTAGAATATCATAAAGTTGGCATTTTATGTTAATAGGAAAAGTATAGATTTTTTTTTTCCAAAATGATGCTGGAAAATTGGTTTGGTGCTTAGCATAATACTAAATTCAGTCTTTCCTTATAGTATACATAATAAATTTCCATTATATTTATTTTCAAATCATATAGGAATATGTTAAAGTCCTATTATTAGCACTTTTTATGATTAAAAATAAAATTGAAAGTTTAGAAGTCATAGAAGAAATTTTAAAGTCATGGAAGAAAATTTAAAGTTTATTTATTCATTTTGAGAGAGAAAGAGAAAGAGAGAGACAGAGAGATGTGAGGAGGGGAGGGGCAGAAAGAGAGGGGGAGAGAGAATCTCAAGCAGGCTTCGCCCTAACAGCGTGGAACCCCAATGCAGGGCTTGAACCCAGGAACAGTGAGATCATGACCTGAGCCAAAACCCAGAGTTTGTTGTTTAACCAACTGAGCCACGTAAGCACCCCAACAATTTAAAAAATACAAAAAAAGTATGTCAAGATCACTATTCCATCACTACCAGAGATCACAATAATTACTATTTTATATTTTTCTCTCTATATAAATATAGGTATAAATGTATGTTCCATGTATACAATATACATGGATATATTTAATAAGTGTACACAGTTTACGTGTGTGTGTGAGCATAAACACACTCTCATAGTGTATGGTCCAGAGTACCGTGGCTGAAAACATCAGAAACTGAATGTAACACATAAAAAAGTGACATATTGAAAAGTATCTCACCAAATACTTGGCAAACCTACAAAGAGAAAGAAAAAAAAACATGAAAGACATTTTATAGGCAAGAAGTCTGATTACTACAAACCAGCAAATCCTAGTTATGTTTTGCAGAAGAAATAGAAATCTATCTCTATGCTTTCCAGAGACGTAATCAGCTCTATTATTCACAGAATCCATCAGATATAACCAAATTCTTCCCTATAGTAAGACTTGAAAGAAACTTACATCTCAGGTCCTTATAACAAGCCACGTAATATAATACATAACAATTTCAACAACATTAAAACAGTAAATACAAGTCTGTTTCTTAGCTCTCAATGTAAGCCAATATAATCTTGGCAATGTGTAATTCAATTAAAGCTGTTCAACAGGAAGCCAAAGCAATTTTGTCCACCTCTGCAACAGTCTGTTATTCTGGGCAATCCAACGTGAAATTTTAGAATCATTATAGCAATGAAGTTGGAAGTTCTCAGGTTCCAGGTAAGGAGGGACTCACTTTTAATTCTTGGAATCCTACGTAAGAGTTTGTTTGAAAACAAATTTTTACCATTAAAAAAAATTAAGAAGCTTATTGTGGAAGAATTGATGGTCTTGTTCTCTAGTCTTCCATAAATATTCATTCTCTTAGCTGCACTTCTAGTATTGTGAGTGAGCATATATTAAACACTGAATACCATGAAAATTGCCACAAATAAAACGATTCTAAATTGCTGCGTAAGCATAGAACAATTTGTTTGAACAGTCAATCACACTGGATTATCACACTTACACGTGTCAGACAAAGGTTGAGTGGCTGAAGTGCTAATGTTGGACGATCCTTGTGCAGTCCCAGCCAAGAAACAATCAAGCCAAAGTTGGACAAACTACCTTCTTTGTCTATTCACAACTCAAAGCTTAAGCCATAGCCTCATATTTTACCCATGTGACTTACAAAAGCACACTCAAGAGCACCGAAAAAACAAACAAACGAATGAATGGGTGTATGTATTAAGTCAATATTGGTGTTTTGGCTCCTAAGAGATACTTCTCAGTCCACCTATGTTCTAGAATCTAAATGAGCATTCTTTTATCTTCCCAGTGAAATAAAGCAGGCAGGAAGAGAGAGAGGTTGAGGTTGCGTGGGGATGAAGACTTCTAGGAGTTTCTCTCCTAGAAACCAACATTCCTCTGGGTGTTTTGTGTGTATATGGTCAAAGAGGAATATGGCTTTTCTGCTCAAGGGAGATCAATGAACTATATAATACCAGAGAAGTGTCAGTGGCAACTTTTGGTACTGTTTTGTCATATCTATATGTATCTTTTGGGGACCAATTAGATATAATCACCTCTAAACCTTTGGAATCCCTATTAATTATTTTCCCTGAATGATTATCCAAAGGGTTAAGTCACTATAATAAACTGAAAAGCGCCCCCATTCTAATTCTTGTGTTGTATTATGTTCTTTTATACAATTCAAATGAGTTCACCATACTAATTGTGTGATGACCACTAAATCAGACTGAAAGTCATAAAACTCCTAAAAGAAAACATAAGGGAAAAACCCCTTGATACTGGTCTTGGAAATAATTTTTTTAATAACACCAGAATCACAAGCAACAAAAGCAAAAGAAACAACAAGAAAATGAAAGGAAACCCATGCAAGGGGAGAAAATATTTGCAGCTCATCTAAGAAGGGGTTACTATCCAAAATATATGAAGAACTCATACAACTCAATAGCAAAGAAAACAAACAATCTTGTTTAAAATGGGCAAAGGACTTGAATAGACATTTTTCCAAAGAAGACATTCAAGGTGACAACAGGTACATGAAAAAATGCTTAACATCACTAATCATCCGGGAAATGCAAATCAAAACTATAATGAGATATCACCTCATACCTGTTGGAAAGATTCCTATAAAAAATGCAAGAGATAACAAGTGCTGGAGAGGCTGTAAAGTAAAAGGAATCCTTGTATGCTATTGGTGGGAATGTAAATTGGTGCAGCCACATGGAAAACAATATAGAGTTTCCTCAAAAAACATCAAAAATAGAACTGCCATATGATCTAGCAATCCTACTTCTGGGTATATGTCAAAAAAAAGTGGCATCAGGCTCTCAAACAGATATCTTCATTCACATGTGCACTGCAGCATTATTAATAACAGTCATGATATGGAAACAACCTAAGTGTCCATCTACAGATGAATGGATAGATATATAATAGATGATGATGATAGATAGATAGATATTTAAAAATAAAAAAGAAGAAAATCCTGTCATTTGCAATAACATGGAAGGATCTTGAGGGCATTGTGCTAAATGAAATAAATCAGACAGAGAAAGACAAATACTGTATGACATTACTTACATGTGGAATCTTAAAAAAGCTGAACTCATAGAAACAAAGACTTGAAGGGTGGTTGCCAGGGACTGGGGGTGGGCGATGTAAAGGGGAGATTTGGTGAAAAGGTACAAACTTCCAGAGATAAGATGAGTAAGTCCTGAGGATCTAATGTGCAGCATGGTGAGTAGAGTTAGCAATATCATATTATATACTCAAAAGTTGCTAAGAGAATAGATTCTAAATGCTACCACCACAAAATAAATATGGTAATTATATGAGAGAATGGAGGCGTTAAGTGCCCGTGTTATGGTAATCATTTGCACTATGTATGTATAACAAATCATCACATTGCACACCTTAACTTACACAGTGTTATATGTCAATTGTATGTCAAGGGAAAAAAATTAAAGTTATGTGTAAGTAAATCCACATATAATACAATTTCATGGGTAAAATACTCCAATAAAATAAGATTATCGTTGGGAATAATCAAGGGGCTACATGTGTGGTTTAGACAATAAATGCTGTTGAAGAAAAGAGAGACAAGTCAGGAAGGTTAAATACCATCGCCATTATTGTCTGACTATAAAAGAAATTAAAATTTTTAGGCATTAGTTTAAAATTGGCATTAGTTTATGGATCACATTGTCACAGTATTGGTGGTCTAGTTCTCATCATTATTAAGTTTCTTTGGGCCTCTCTCATTTTAAGTTGAAGATATAAGTTGAGTTTAAACATACAGAGAAATGAAATATTTATTAACTCTCAAACATCTGATCTATAGAGTATTTACAACAGGTTAATCTAAAACTCTTACTATTCTGAAAGAGAAAACAATAACATATTTTTCTCAGGGCAGTACGAATATTTAATAGAAATATGTTAAAAGAATTCGTATTCTTATGAACCAAACATACATGGAGAGAAACTGACAGAGCTACAAAGAACCATAGACATGCCTCCTACAAAATCTTAGATCTGAGAGTAACAGTAAAATGAAACATAACCTAAAGGTTTCAAGAAGCATTGGTTTTATACTTGAATGAGAGGATTATAAGCCAGACATTTTTTTTGAAATGTTTACTTATTTTTGAGACAGCATGGGGGCGGGGTGGGGAGCAGAGAGAGAGAGGTAGAGAGACGATCCCAGGCAGGCTCTGCTGCGGTCAGCTCAGGGCCTGACACAGGACTCGATCCCACGAATCATGAGATCGTGACCTGAGCCAAAATCAAGAGCCAGATGCTTAACCAGCTAAGCCACCCAGGCACCCTCTAAGTCAAACATTTTTAAATCCTTTTCAAGAATTTACCAATGCTGATCGTGCATTACAATTTTAGTGAAAACTAGGAATTATTACAACCACTTTGAAGACACTTTTTCAAGTAAATAAAAGACTTGTAAAGTACATTACCCAAGCTATTTGCAACTCCATGTAGGTTAGGGGGAAATCATGTGCATTTCTCTATTTCTTCTGTGTGTCTGTATGAATTTGGAACTGAACATCACAAGCCTACCCGTTACGTGCCTCTCTCATGATGTAAGAGCAATAATGGCAAATTTCTCTTCCATGAATATAGAATTTCCACAGAACATTCCAACAGTTGGTCTGCCTCATAGTATAAGTCATGGAAATCATTTTTAACAAACTTGACTGTAGCAACTTTCTGGCAAATTTAGCTGGTGTATCATATTATGTAAAACGTATAGCATGTGTTTATACATATACATATATTCCATGTCAGCCCCTGATTTATTTGTCACCCTTTTATCACTTTAGCTTTGCAGTGTAAGGATGTTGGTAACATTTCACCCTTTCATCTTCATGTAAAATCAAGTTTCTTTGATATTGTGTGAACCAATGTATCTACCACTTTTGTGTTTGGCTGTAACAAATATTTCATAAAATAGAACATAACTCAGCTGCTTTTTCATTTTACAGGCGTAGTATTAGGGTTGTTAGTTCAGCACATGCCATTACTGTTTTTGTATCTGGGAACTGGAACCCATTTATTAGGTATGAAGGTTCACCTGGCGTAGAGAAGAACAAAGAACACTAACCGAATCTGTAGTTTTAAATATTGAAGGCATGGTGCCATCTGGTGGGAGAAAAAAAAATTAGAGGAGAAATACAAAGCACCTTGCCCCCACTGATCACAGAGGTTGCTGGGGAAAAGATAAAGGCAGGCAGGGAAAGCAGAGATCAAGTGTCATTTTCTTTTTTTTCTTTTTTTTTTTTTGTTTCTTAATGTATTTTTTTTTTAATTTAAATTCAAGTTAGTTAACATGCAGTGTAGTATTGGTTTCAGGAGTAGAGCCCAGGAATCACTCCCACATAACACCCAGGGCTCATCAAGTGCCATTTTCTAACCCTCACATATCCATTTGGTGGTGAGGACGAGGTTGTAAGGGGACAGTTACAGACCTGTGGCCGGTCGGCTACAAACCGTGCTGTGCTGAAGGTTTCACAGATAGGAGAACTTGTTCCATCTCCTTCACCTCCATGCCTTATTTCACTCACTTGCCTTTCATCCATCCCTCCATCCATTCATTGACAACTACCCGCAAGGCACTGTTCTAAGCCAATGTCCTCGGCACCACGGAACTTACATTCTGGTAGAAGGACATGGGCTACAACAGTTCCTTTAAGTGATACAGTGAATGTTTCAGAGAAGAAACTGAGCGGAGCAAGGTCCCTGGAAGTGCTGGATGGAGGGAAAGTAAGGAGGAGGTGCTCCATTTCAAGAAAAGTGTCCAAATATCTCTAAGTTTGCCAACGCTCAAACCAATAATTTATGGTTACGCTATGGTTAGTGCATTTTTTATGATGTGTTATTCCTAAAGGTCTTTGTAAGACAGAGCAGACTGCGGTCTTGAATGACATGTATAGTCACCCATGATCGACACAGTCACGTAAAGCAGTTCTATTGCACAATGGTGAGCTAACAGTGATACCTAATTTATAAGCTTCTAAACATGATGTACTATTCTTCTATGCTCTGTACCTTGTTATTTTTCCTAAGACTAAAGTAGTTTAGATGTCTTTCTTGCTGCCTTATTCAAACATTTACAAAATCCTCATTGAGGAATATAGTGCTAGTGAATTGCCCAATCTTTAAATATTATCATTCTTATGTCTGATACCTACACAAAGCGTTTGCTATTTGAGTGTTTACCTTATAAATCTTCTAAATAAGAATGTCACTGAATATTAGGAGAGATATCACTAAGGATGAAGATCCTAAGTAGCAAAACAAAAGACAGATTCTGAATAATTTTAGCATGTTATCACATCTATAGAGTCATTATCTAATTAAGTTATGCTAGAATCTGTTTATTAGTGGTTTTTTAAGTTTTTGTAAATTCTAGTTAGTTAACATAAGTGTAATATTAACTTCAGGTGTACGATATAACGATTCAACATTTCCATACAATACCTGGTATTCAGCACAAGTGCACTACTTAATCCCCATCACTATTTAACCCGTCCCTCCCCCCGTGACCACTTCCCTTCTGATGATAACCATCAGTTTGGTCTCTAGTTAAGAAACCAAGAAACAGACTCTTAACTCATACACTTATATCTTTTTTGTTTGTTTGTTTTTAGTTTTCACTTAACTTCCAGTTAGTGAACATACAGTATAATATTAGTTTCAGGTTTACAATGTAGTGATTCGACACTTCTATTTTTCCCAAGAAGACATCCAGATGGCCAACAGACACATGAAAAGATTCTCAATATCACTGATCATCAGGGAAATATAAACCAAACCACAATGAGATATCACCTCACACCCGTCAGAATGACTAAAATCAACAAGACAAGAAACAAGTTTTGGTGAGACTATGGAGAAAAGGTAACTTTCTTGCACTGTTGGTGGGAATACAAACTGGTGCAGCCACTCTGGAAAACAGTACGGAGGTTCCTCAGAAAGTTAAAAATAGAACTAGCCTACAATCCAGCAATTGCAATACTAGGTTGCAAAGAACACAAAAAGACTAATTCAAAGGGATACATGCAGTCTTATGTTTATAACAGCATTATCTACAATAGCCAAATTATGGAAACAGCTCAAGTGTCCATTAACTGATAAATGGATAAAGAAGATGTAACATATATACAATGGAATATTACTTAGCCATACAAAGGAATGAAATCTTTCCATTTGCAACAACATGGATGGAGCTAGAGAGTATTGTATTTATTAGTATTTACTGTAACTAGGTCCATCACTTGAAAGAGCTCAGGATACAATAAATACCACTGAATATTCTGGTGATTACTTTCATCATGGGTTTGTTTGTTCCTTTATGGTTCTCCACAAAATTAGCAGTCAGACAACCTGGAAGGGAGTTTCAGCTTTGCCCATTGGTTATGACATTTTGATAGGAAACAGTTCAAGTCTTGCAGCGACCTTTGCATCTAGAAGTGACGGTAAAACTCCATACTGCATAATGGTGAAGGCCATGGGTTCTAGCGTTAGAAAAACCTGGGTTCTAATCCCAGCTCTGGCACATTCCAGGTGTGTGATATTGGGCATGCATTCAATCTGTCTCTACTTTAATTTCCCCAATTGTAAAAGTAAAGTAAGATTTAAAATAATAATAATTATTATTACACATGATAATATAATAAATTTAAAAGCAGAAAATGAGACTTGAATGTGACATTACATATAAAATTCTTAGCAAATCTTAGGGTAGACAGTAAATAATAAAGAAAGGTTAACTCCATTAACCTTTCTTGAAAAGGATAACGGTGCATGTCATAGCCACTCATAAATAATACATGAATGCTAATTTAGCATCGATGTGCTTATTGTAGTGCATCAGCAATATCACATATATACCTACAACATACCCTCTCTATTCGCTAATCATCAAGACAAAGCTAAAATATGTGTCTAAGGAAACGCAGTGGAAAATTAGTTCTTCACCTGAAAAACGTCCGAATTAATTTCTAAAAAAATAAAGAAAAAAAATGAAAGCACGAAAAAGTTTATAAGGATTTTAAGTAGGATAAATTCTATGTCCATTCTCCTAAAAGCCCTCTGCTAACCACCGTAAAATGACAGCCATTCAGGAACTAAGAAGTTAGAATATGATTGGTTAATCTTATATTTATATTCATTTTCCATTTCTCAGTCACATTTAAATTTATTGTAATAGCATTTTAAATACTTTTTTTTTTACTTTAGAGAGGAGAGCACAAGTGAGAGAGGGAAAGAGAGAGGAAGGGAGGGAGAGAGAGAGAGAGAGAGAGAGAGAGAGAGAGAGAGAGAATCGTAAGCAGGCTCCACACTCAGCACAGAGCCTGATGCGGGGCTTGATCCCACAACTCTGGGATTGTGACTACAGCCGAAATCAAGAGTTGGATGCTCAACCGACTGAGTCACCCAGGTGCCCCTAATCCACTTTTAAACTACATTTTGAACTACTCCCAAAACCACGTGTACTCTGAATTTTTCTCTCTCTGCTCGGAATATTGTCCTCTCTGCACTGCCTACCACCACATGCTTATTCAACTCATGACCTTGCATATATTCTTAAATTTTTGCTTCAAATTTCACCTTCAGGATGCCTTCCTTGTTTCCCTCAGGTGAAATTAAGAGTTTTCTCTTCTTTCTTTAATGCTTTGTATATAACCTCAAATACTTTTCCTCTTGAATTTTGATTTGTTCTCGCATGCCTTCATTCTCCCATCAGAATATAAACTTGGGAATCAGAGACCATTTCCAAGTCATTTTTGTATTTTATATGCTTATCACAACATGTGGAACACGGTAGACACTTATTAAACCTTTGTGAAATATCATTCAAAATGGAAAGAGGATTCTAAGACGTTAGCCAGGAAGAGGCTTTTCCCATTTATGACAAGTAAGTAATTCCTATAAGAAAGCGGTCTAAAATTCAGGGCAAAATTGTTACATCCATAATTTCTAATTGTTATTTATTTTGACATAAGTGAATAGCTTAGTTCATCGACATTATTAAAGTTGAATTTTTCTTATATGCATTTTAATAGTTTTTTAAAAAGCTTAACTAGGGGTGCCCGGTGGCTCAGTCAGTTAGGCGCCCAACTCTTGGTTTTCGGTTCAGGTCATGATCTCTTGGTTGGTGAGTTCAAGCCCCGCATGGAGCTCTGCTCTGACAATGTAGAGCTTGCTTGGGATACATTCTCTCTCTCTCTCTCTCTCTCTCTCTCTCTCTCTCTCTCTCTCTCTCCCTCTTTCTGCCCCACCCCTGCTCGCTCTCTCTGTCTCTCTAAATAAATAAGCTTACAAAAAAAAGCCTAACTGGAGAAATATAAAAGACATCAAATACCTAATTCTTTTTCTGTCTCTGAGGTTTTATACATACATACCTGCAATTTTTTTCTACATTAGAGGTAGAATGAGAAAAAGAGTATGAAAGTGTAAGTGATTCCGTGACACTTTACCACATGGAATTTGAAGTCGAGTTTTCCTGGCATACTCAATGTGCAGAGGCTTGCTATCGATGACTAGCACTTATTCCCAGCGTCGGTCAGCCTCCTCTCCCTTTTGTGCGAAGGCAGCAATGTGAACGAATTCCAGCTTCATGCTTTCCAGCCGTTATTCATCGTTTTCAAGCACGGTCATCCTAGACCAGCCCTATCTGGAGACAGCACTCTTCAAAGGAACCAGAAGCACAGTGAGGCTTAAAATATCACTCAACAGAAAGATAATGATGCTTTGGCAAGGTTGCATGATTTGATCCTTAGCTCTTTCGTAAGTGCCACTAAGTACCTCTTTGGCCAAGCATCAGGTTTAGCAAACAATGTGTAATTCAAATCTCCAGCGAGATTGGGCAGGAATGCGCACTGACTAATCAGGGCAGTGCAGAATGAGAAAGCAAAGCACTTTGGGTGCTCAGCTCCACCTGCTTATCTGTAAGGCAGCTCTCCTGGGGCTGATTCGGGCCACTGCGGCCGCATGTACAGTAGCCAGAAATAGGAAATAAGTCGACTTAGGTTGCTATCCCTGATGCCATAATTATCAATGGTCTTTTCTCACAGAAAATTAATTAAGTTTAACAAAAATCACAACAACGGTTTAAAAATAGCAAGCATCAAACTATTAGTGAAAAGAGAATAGCCTTTCAGTGACCTTAAAGCATCCCTAGAAGGAAGGAAACTCCTCTGCGCTAGGCCCGTCACCAAGGGCACTCGCTTTCACCTTTACCAGAACACTGTACATTTAGTGTTGTTGTGCCTATTTCACAGGTTGAGGAAACTGAGGCTCAGAGAAGTTACGTATCTTTTCAAGACCTCCCGTTTGGGAGGTATCACATCTAATATTTGAACTCCAGAATCTAATTTCGTTTCCACGATAGCAAACACATCTTTATTTTATTCTTGGACTTAGTATTTCTAGGTCCTATAAATCCTCCTTTCCCAATCCTAACCCGTGTTTCTGTATTCTCATTTCCTTTTCTCTTACACTTTCTAAAACCTTAGGAGAAAGAACCACCTTCATTGCATGCTTCTTATGATTTTGTCCATAACCCTCAAAACCTCCACCAAGGGTAGGTGAATTCTAGACTCTTCTTTTCTGATGTGTGCACTTGCTTGTTCTAGGAGCTCAGTTTTCGAACATGATATCAACTATGTTTCAGAGTGGACTCAGAAACAGGTAAAGAGAAAGCAGTGGCCTCCGTGGAGTTGCTTCATTGGAAAGAAGCTCTCGCCATTAGCGATGGGAGCAAAGGTGTCTTGTTACACTTTGCTTATATTCACGTGTAAAGTGTGAAAACTTCATCTTGTACCCAAAGCTAGTTTACCCTGGCTTTTTGCAGAAAACAAACATTTCACTTGACTTTCAGGTTATTTTTTCCTGATTCTAATTTTTCAGACCAATGAGCAACAGCCACTAGAGAACAAATTTATGGCAAGGCCTTAAATTCCTGGAAATGTTTTCTAATTAGATGCTAGTTATACAAGATTATTTATTTTTAGATATGTACCAAGATTTGAATTTTTAGCCTCTTGATTTTAGATTACAGATAAACTAGCAATGTTTGTAATTTGCCTAACGATTCCTATCAGCTCATCAGTCTCACCACCACCACCGCCACCTTATACCCCTCCATGTACAACCCCTCCCTGAAGACTTCAGTACCTGCTGTGTTGTCTGTCTGTCTACCTAACTCCCGTCCTCATCCTGGTAGCACATATGATCCCCCAGAAAACCAGTCCTTTGATGTCCAAGGATCTTTACCTCTCTCCTCCAGTCCACTCGAAGTACCCTGATCATGGTTTCAAACTAGTTAATGTCATCCCCCCAAATGGCTCTTCTATATTATTCTCAAATTCAGAGCAATTACAATATACTGTAATTATGACTATCTCATTCTATTGTTCAAACCACATCAATTCCTCTACCTCATCAACACCTCTGATTCTACTGTTTCCCCACCTAAAGTCCATACCTGTGTTTACTTCCTTCATTTAAGCTTGGATCCCAGAGCATTTTTCCCCCACTGGCCTGCCACTTTCCTCAACTATCTTGCCCTACTCCCATGCACAGATGCTTGTGAAACCCCCTCTACCAGTCCTGAGGCTGCTGGGACGGAGATGAGTGTGTCTACTGACTCATGGGGCTCTGTCCTAACAGGGCCTTTCATTACCATCCTCTCCTGTCCCAGGAAGTTCTTCTTAATTGCCCTTACAGCCTTGTTTAACTTTGTTGGAACTTACTACCCAACCATCTCCCTCTCCTCCATATTTAGTTTTTTTTTTACTTATTTATTAAATTATGAAATATTTATTGAACACCTATTATTTGCCAGACCCTAACCTCAGCAAATGGCCTCCACTCCTACCTTGCAAAGAAAATGGGGTCCATTAGCGGAGTAAGTCTTCAGGTTCTTGTCATGCCACCTATGTACTGCCCAGCATTCCTACTCACCCTTCCCTGCTTCCCTCTGTAGGAAAGGGTTCCCACCCTCATTCTATTTAAGTATCACAAACGCTTCCACCCAAAGATGCTTCCGTCCTTCCATCCATGCTTGGTTTTGTACTCCCTTAACACCTGCTCTCCTTGTTCCCAGTGTCTTCCTTTCTACTGCCTCCATGCAGCTAGCATGAAAACATCCTCAGTCTCTCTAAATTAGAAAACAAACCAAGCAAAACAAACAAACAAGCCTCTCCTGCCGTACTTTCCATTCCGGCTACTGTCTTTCTTTCTTTTACATCAACTGACTCACTTCTAATTTACTCCTCAGCCTCCTGCAAACCAACTTCCCTTTGCATTGATTTATCATATCACTCACCGAGGTGATCAGTGTTCTCGGTGTTGATATACCTACCCATGGACACTTGATAGTGTTTATCTTCACCCTTATGAAATGTTTGACACTCTTACCTGCTATCCCTCCCTTAACTTCAGAGACATGTTGGGCTCCTGGTTTTCTTCTCATCCTGTCAGGTTCTTGGTGGGTCCCTCATTCTCTCTGCCCTGTGCTTTGAGTTTAAAGTCCAGATCCACTAACATGGCAAACCTTTGTCTTCTCCCCAGGGACTCCTGGCTTCCTCTCCATCACAACACAGACTGTTTCACTTTTCCTTGTCCCCAACACCTTCCATTTTCACTTTGGTCTGGCAATGCCTACTCGTTCACCAGCATCACCTTCTCTGGGACCTTTCCCCAGCCTTCCATAGCACTAATCACCCAATATTGAAATTGCCTGTCTCTCCATTGGACTCTAAACTTCTTGGAAGCTCAAATTATGAGGAATATATTGGGTTTTTTTTCTTTAGCACAGGACCTGGCATATAGGGGCTCAGTGATTTTGAATTTATATTATTTATTAATTCTGGGCATGTATCTTTTCTCTGTACCTCAGCCAAACTTTCCTTAATACTTAAACTTTCCCATAAGATATCTCAAAGATATAAGCTCCCTATTCGATGCTTAAGCATTGTTCTCTTAGATGTAGTACTTTGTAGGTACATATTATTAACATTCAAAACAATTCAACTGGTCATAACATTATAAGAGAAGAGTAAGAAGTCAAGCTCCTATAGAGTTTAGTATGCATGATAAATTCTATTTTAATTGAAATGTTCTCTCAAGGTCAGAGAATGAAGTCACATATTACAACATGCCACTAAGTCCTACACTAAAATAGTAGCAAACATGAAGAGACAGCCATCAGTGGAACAAAACCAACATTTCATAGCCCAAGTACACAACGGACAGTGTACCATTTCCTATTGCTGCTGTAACAAAATACCACAAGTTTAGTGAGTGAAACCCACACAAATGAATCATCTTACAGCTCTTTAGCTCAGAAGCCCAACTCTTTAGCTCACTGGATAAATCCAAGTGTAAGGCAAGGTTGAAGCCCTTCTGGTGGCTTTACGGGAGAATTCACATCCTTGTCCTTTCTAGCTTCTCAAGGCTGCCTCAATTCCCTGCTCAAGGACCTCTTCCTTCATCTTAAAGATGATAGGCTTTAAAAGCCAGCAACAAGGCATCTGTCCGATTTTCATTCCATCAACACACCTCTTTCTCTGATAACAGCCAAGAGAGATTTTCTTCTCTTAAGGATTTATGTGATTCAATTGTCCTCACCTGGATAATTTATGATAATCCACCCATTTCAATGTCTTTAACCTTAATAATGCCTGCAAATTTCCTTTCCCATATAAAGTAACATATTTACAGGGTTTTGGGATTAAGACATGGAGATCTTCATTTGGGAGACTATTATTCTGCATACTGCCTACATTTAGTATATATAAAAGTGATATCTCATATCAAGGATATGAGAAAAAGGATGAAAAAGGAGAAAAGGATGGATTTCTTTTTTTCAATTTTTTTTTAATGTTTGTTTATTTTTGAGAGAGAGTGACAGAGTGCAAGCAGAGGAGAGGCAGAGAGAAATGGGGACACAGAATCTGAAGCAGTTTCCAGGCTCAGAGGCTCTGTCAGCACAGAGCCGGATGCAGGGCTCAAACCCACAAACCGTGAGATCATGACCTGAGCTGAAGTCAGATGCTTAACTGACTCAGCCACCTAGGTGCCCAATTCGTTGTTCTTTTAATCGAGAATATATTTTTCCTCACTCCTCTAGAGTGGAAATTTTACTAGACAATGAACAATAATAGCTGGAGAGTGCTTCACATGAATCAAAAGAATGAATGAACCACAACAACAAAGTGCAAAGTTATAATCCCTATTGCAATTAACATATAGACAAAGTCCACAATGATGGCAACGTTGTTCTTTTAAAAGTTTTTAATGTTTATTTATTTATTTTTGAGAGAGAGAAAGAGGGAGGGGCAGAGAAAGAGATACAGAGACACAGAATCTGAAGCAGGCTCCCAATGCAGGGCTGGAACCTATGAACCGTGAGATCATGACCTGAGCTGAAGTCAGACGCTCAGCCACCGAGCGAGCCACCGAGGTGCCCCAAGGATGGATTTCTTAATAAATGATATTGGATCAATCATACAGACATTTGGACAAAGATAAATTATGCCTGTATCTCACAGTTTCATGAGAATAAAGTCCTTAGATTAGAACTCTAAATGTACAAACATAAATAAATAAATCATACATATACCCCAAAATGAGAAAACATGAAAGACTGATAAATTTGACTTCATTATAGAACGTCAAAATTCAAATTACAAGAGAATACATTTTCAGTTTTCATTAGGGAAAGAAAAGTTAACCTTGCTGAGATAAAAAATAACTCTTAAAAATAGAAAAGAAGATGAAATTACAATTAAAATTGACAAAGGAGGGACACCCAGGTGGCTGTCAGTTAAGCATCTGACTGTTAATCTCAGCTCAGTCCGTGATCTCCCATTTCATGAGATCGAGCCCCACAAGGGGCTTTATGCAGATGGCGCAGAGCCCATTGGGGATTCTCTCTTTCCCGGGCTCTGCCCCGCCCCCTGCATGGGTGCTGGCTCTTTCTCTTCTTTTCTGTATCTCTCTCAAAAGAAAGAAATAAACACTTAACTAATTGATTAACTAATTAAAATGGACAAAAGATATGAACACAGTTCACAAAAATAAAACTAAAAAGTCCTAGCCATAAAGAAAAAAATTATCAGTCTCTCTCATAATTGGAAAGACATAAACTAAAATCATACTATGATATCATTTCTTTTCTACTAGGTTAAAAAATATTGAGAAACTTGGTAATGTGCTCTGTGGTAAAGCTTTGAAGTTACAAACACTCAAATACATTCTTAGAGAAGTACAGCAAACCCGATGGAAGACAATCTGCTGACAGTTAATAAAATTATATACACATATATCCTTTGGCTTAGTAAGAATTTCTAAGAATCTACCTGAACTCCAGTTTGATGAATGAGAAAGGACAGTGTCTAGGAAAGAAAATGGGATGTTTTCAAAGATAAATTATTAGTTGTATTTAGTATGTTTCCTTTTGTGTGACACTGAAATATGTATGTATGTATAAATTTTACATATATATATGTGTGTGTATATATATATATATATGTATATATATATAAAGTTTGCTCAGTTTTGCTACAAAGGAACACAGGAAAGATAGATAGAAATTAATGACAATTGTCAACCATAGGATGTGGATAGGAACCTGATGAAGGAAATAGAAGGTGAAGAAAAATCTTCTTTATACCTTTTAATATAAATTTGACTCTTAAAGTTCTAAATGATTTACATATTGAAATATTAACATTAAATCAAAGAGAAAAAAAAAACAAGCTCTAACATTGAGCACACTGAAAGAAATGAAGCTTGTTGTGTACAACATTGTGCATGTTAGTATACGAAGTAAATGATTACAAGGAACTTGAACATAGTACTCCGTAGATCCCTAGTGGGACATATTCTGAGGATAAAATAACTCGACGCTATGTCTTACTGATGGCAGTGCTATTGGTACTGCACTTTGGAAAATATTCCAGTTGTATCATAGGATGAAGCAAATAAGTCAATACCATAATGTTGTTGGGAATTCTGACTTTCAGTGTAAGAGAAAAGACATTAAAAGAAACATAAAAATTGAACTGTATTGTTAAATTGCGTTGAAAATTCATTTTTTTAAAGCATAGGTTTCCTGGCTCTATTCACAGAAAAAGCCTAGAAGCAACGACTCCCCAGTAGCCACGAGCAACCCTAGCATCCAGATTTTTGTTTCTAAGGAACATTCGCATTAGGTCCAATCCACTGAGAAGCAGACACCAGAGTTGATTTCAGTGTGCAAGAGGCTTCAAGGAGGCATCAAGCCAGGATGCAGGCCTGACCTACGCAGGAGGAAGAGAAGGAGGGGAGGAAAGGGATCAGATGGGAAGAGTCTTGAACTGCTGCATGGACTGCGGCACAGGAAAGATCAGCCAGGCCAGCTGAGAGTCCTCATGCAAAGTTCAGCTGTCAGCAGAGTCTTGTATCTTGCCAGATTGAGCCTGTCTTCGTAGCCTTGCCATGCTCAGTCCTTTGATGGAAGAAGCCATAAGAAGCATGGCCTCCATTTTAGTCATGGATCCAGATGAGGAGTAACTCGTGCTGTCAGCCAGTTACGTTTCCCATGGCAGGAGATTGGAGTGGTTCATTTCCATGGCCATCACAGCATTCCCCCTCGCCAAAAGGAAATTTTGGATTCTTTGGACAGATGACCGATTCCAGTTCTGGGCAGGAAAAGTAAGAAGTAAAGCTAGGATATTTTGTATCAAAAAATGAAGAAATACTCAAAGGCTATGGGGGTCATCTATGGAAGGGCTCAGGAGCTATCCTGAAGAGGTTACCACTGACCAAATTTGGGGTAATATGTGCATTGCCTCAAAAAGAATATTGAGGGGTGCCTGGGTGGCTCAGTCAGTTAAGCATCTGACTCTTGATTTCGGCTCAGGTCATCATCTCATGATTGGTGAGTTCGAGCCCCGCATCAGGCTCTCTGCTCTCAGCACAGAGACCACTTCGAATCCTCTGCACCGCACCACCCCCCCCCGCGCCTCACCTGCTCTCTCTCTCTCTCTCTCTCAAAAATAAACAAACATTGAAAAAATAGAATATTGAGAACAACTGATGGTTACCAAGGGGAGGGGGTTGGGGGATGGGTAAAATGGGTGATGGAGATTAAGGAGCGCACTTGTGATGAGTACCGGATGTTGAGTATTGAATCACGAAACTGTACACCTGAAACTAATATTACACTGTAGGTTAACTAACTGGAATTTAAACAAAAACTTTTAAAATTTTTAAAGAAAAAGGAATATTGAACCTAATTTAACATATGAATAAGTTAAAATCTAAGAATTCATAGTATAATGACACTTTAAAAATTAAAAAAGAAGAAAAAAGGAAAGCTTTTTTTACAGAAGAACAATCTAGTGTAAATAGAAGTAGAAATAATATATCTTAAAAATCACCAATTTGGAACCTCCAATGTAATAACTGATACAGGTACAGAGCATCAGTGGATGAGAAAACCGATAAAAGATAGTTTGGCAACAGGTAAAAAGTTCCTATTGAAAAATATACTTTTATCATGAAGAGAGATGACAATTACAACGTTCAGTGATCAAAACAACCATCACTTAAAGTAGACAACTCAACAGTGGGAGCCTTCCTCTGCGATAGTAAAAAAGTGAAATGCACACCATCACCTATGAAATATTTTTTTCTCTCCAAATTTAGCCTGAATCTAATCAACTATTATACCTAACAGGATTCAGGAGGGACTTAAAATGATTAATGATGAAATAACCAGACAAATACAGAATGTAAGATGTTCTAAGAAAAGTGGCTTAGATCCTTCCAAAAGATAAAGTTAGACAGAAAAAGAGGGAGAGAGAGAGAATGGCTACCTCTAGACTGAATGAGTCATCATCACCAATTTCTGAATCTCAATTGGATTTTGGACCAAATAAAGTATCTACAAAAGACATTCCTGGAACAATGAGAGAAATTTGAACCAAGACTGGATATTCAACAACATTGTGAAGTAATTGTTTAATTTCCTAACGATGATAGAGTGATTATATAGCAGAATGTCCTTATTCTTAGTAAAGTCATGGTCAAGGATTTCAGAGTGAAATGTTATGATCTTTTCCAATTACTTTTATATTATATAATACATATAGCGTACATAGGTCAGGGAGTAGATAGAGGGATGATAGATAGATAGATAGATAGATAGATAGATAGATAGATAGATAATAGATGATAGATAGAAAAAGCAAATATAAAACATTTAATACATGGAGGTAGAGAATGTGTGTGTTTATTATAACCTTTCAACTTCTCTGCATATTTGAAATTTTCGTAATAAAATTTAGTAATAAAAAGATAGTCTTAGATAAAGATAGCATAAGAAATGAAGGCAAGGCACTTTTTAGCTGCTGTAAGAAAAGATTAAAGATTAAAGAAAGACTTTAGCAGTTTTGATTTCACATTACTGTGCAATGACAATGCTAATTAGGGGAAGTGTCTGTGAATCCTATTGGTTCTGGGGATGTTTCCTATTATATTGCATCTTTCCTACCTTTTATTTCTTCTTCAGTTATTATACTCTTTGCTGGAGAGAACAATCATAAAATCCAAGTCAAAAAATATAAGAGCAGGAGAAGGGCCTGTCCTGGAAGATAATTACCAAGATTACCTTAAAGCATTGTTCCACATTATTACTGTGCTTTTGCTGTGCTGATATAACTGATGTCTACTGATTTACAGACTACTACAGCAATCTGAACTGTGCAGATTGCTAATTTACAGATTACTTGAGAAATTCAAAGTTGACACAGTGAGAACAAAACTTAAGTAACTTTAAACTGGCATCACCTCATATAGTCCGAAATGAGAAGTTTAACCCCTAAAATGAACGAGTCCTTTTGTTTTCAGAATTTGAGGATAGTAGTTACCAGTATGGACTTCACACTAGTGACGAAATGCCTGTTGGATTTACGAGCTGGGCTCTCTGTCCTCATATTTCTTGATGATTTCCTTCCCTAGGCCAATTTCTAGGGCTTGAAGGGAGGCATGGACTTTATCAAAGTCACCTTGTTTAGCGGAATCCGGCAGTACCAGCTTCTCTGAAGGTGTCAAGACGAGGTCAGCTCCAAAGATAATAACATAACGTGGAATTCAAACCAAATTCATTTTGTTTTGCACTGGCTTCCTTTCCAAAGTCTCCCAAACTGTAAGTGTAGCTTTAAGGAAGAAATGCTTTCAAAAACATACTTGTCTAAGAAACTCTACAAATAACCCCAGAGATTTTTATCAGGGCATATAGGGCATCAATTGTTACTATGAACTAACAGTATTTAGCAGGTAACATCTTGTATCACACACATTTCAGTCCACACTAACAAAACGGTACAACGCTGCTTGCTAAATGAGTTAGGCGGGTCAGTGTGTGAACCACACCAAATAAATCATCACAATTATTAAAGTACTGCTAAGTTTAAGGAACATATGGAGGAGCCAAAGAGATGAAACATCTCTCTCTAAACTGCAGGCTCAATCTCTCAACTATTTTCATAAGAAACACTATAGTACAGTATAGTGTGCTATAGCTGTAAATCAAATATGGACTCTGACCCCCTGGGTATTTATAGTTCTATAAAAGACATGAAACCAGTTCCTAAATAGCCATAAAGCTGAGACATCTGTGGTAAATCCTCGAGAAAGATCTTAAATAACTTCAAAATCATCTTTGATTTCTTCCCCTTTTTTCAGTTGGACCGCAAACCCAGTAATCTCTACCTCTCATCTTTCTATTCACATGGACACCATCCAAGTTTAGCTTTTTTTTTTTAATATTTCATTGTAACAGATCACTGTCTCCCACCATGGGATCACTCCTTTGTCCTGTCCAACTGCCACAAAAACACAGACCTAATGCTGTCATGGCCTGAACTCAGAAATAGTGACCCACCAAGAAGACATCCAGGTGGCCAACAGATGCATGAAAAGATGCTCAACATCACTCATCACCAGGGAAATGCAAATCAAAACCACAATGAGACACGGCCTCACACCTGTCAGGATGGCTATTTTTAAAAAGAAAAGAAATAACAAGTGATGGCGAGAATTTAGAGAAAAGGAAGCCTTCATGCATTCTTGGTGGGAATGCAAACTGGTGCAGCCACTGTGGAAAACAGTATGGAAGTTCCTCAAAAAAATTAAAATAGAATTACAATATGATCAAACAATGCCATTTTGTGTATTTATCTGAAGAAAACATATAGCAAAATGATATCTGCACCTCATGTTACTGCAGCATTATTTACAATAGCCAAGACATGGGAGCAACCTAAGTGTCCACCAATGGATAAATAGTTTATATATACACACACACACACACACACACACACACACACACACACACACATATATATATATATATATATATATTTCACATTTTCTTTATCCATTTATCCATTGATGAAATATTATTCAGCCATAAAAGGAAGGAAATCTTGCCATTTATGACAACATAAATGGCTTAAGGGCGTTAAGCTATATGAGATATGTCAAACAAAGAAAAAAAACCAAGCTCATAAATACAGATTGGTGGTTGTCAGAGGTGTGGGGTAGGGGGTGAACAAAATGGGTAAAGGTGAAAAGGTATAAGTTTCCAGTTATAAAATAAATAAGTCATGGGATGTACAGCATGGTGACTACAGTTAATAATACTGTATTGTATATTTAAAAGTTGCTAAGAGAGTAGATCCTAAAAGTTCTCATCACAAGATTTTAAAAAAAAGCAACTTGTAACCATATGTGGTGGTAAATGTTAACCAGATTTACTGTGGTGATCATTTCACAATATATACAGATATTGAGTCATTATGTTGTATACATGAAACTAACAAAATGGTATATGTCAATTATATTGAAATTTTAAAAAAAGAAATAGACCCTTGTTTGTTACAAAATGATGTATGATCCATCGGTGTGGACATGGTTGGTCTTGTTATCATAAACCAAACTCGACTCCCGGCCTCATCTTCTCTGTCCCCTCATGTCCTGCACATCCAAGACTCTAGCCTCACAAGTATTCACTTTTCTGGTATATGCCCTGCACTGTGATGACTTTGTGTCTTTGATTATGGAGTTCATTCTGCAGGGAGTACCTTCCCTTCCCCTCATCCTCCTTCAAAGTTGGGTTTAATTCTTCAAGGTCAACTTCTCTTAAGCCTTTCCCAATGTCTCCTGTCATGATTATTCATTTTTTCCTTTGAATATTCATAGCTTTTAAATTATATCTTTTGATTATCATATTTGCACTGTGCCTTGTATTTTATTTACATAATGATACTATACAACTTGCAAAGTACTTTTCACAAATGTCTAAAACTCACAACCGTGATTTAAGTGTAGTTCAGATGAGGGAATAGATTCATGGAATTAAATGCTATGCCCAGGTCTCACAGTCAAGTAGCCCTTCAGAAATCTTTCTTAACTATGGAACTTGTAAATCAGAGTTTCTATAGTTCTGCTTCCCCTCGTTGATCCTGGGTCCCGGGCAGGAGCCAAAACCCTGCTTATTGCCTAGAACATAGTCAACCTCAGTGCCAACTTACTGAATCACTGAGGCTCCTGCTGAAATTCCTTCCCCTGACCGTCTCTCTCTTTAGCAGAGGTCACTTCAACCCTTTGAAGGAATTTATGAAGATAGAGGCCAATAATCAGAACTGAATCAAATTCACCTACTTCCTATATTGTATTCCAGGTGAAGAAACTGTGCCTTTATCCTGCTTCTGAGACAAAGACTCAAAGTAATGACCAATCTTTCCCTTTTATCTCTAGTCTTAAGTTCCTGTCTTAAAAATCTGCCCAACTAAAGCAATAAACAGACACATCACAAAAGAGAAAATATACCTAATAAGCTAAAATGTGGAAAAGTATTAAGCCCCCGTTACTGATTATACACGAGTGAGGCTGTGTTGTGCGCCGGGCACAATTCTGACAAAACCCCCTGTGTCAGGTAAACACAAGAACCATTCCACTTCTCAGATGAAGAAACTGAGGCTCAACAGGTTACATGACTTTCCCACTTCTAATAAGAGATAGAGGCAGAACTTGCCCAGAAGATACTTGAGGCATGGGACATTGTGTTTTGTCTGGTAGAATATATACACACATATATGTATGCATGTATAGATGCTTATATGCCTTTGTAGATAATTGCTAACACACAATGCTAGAAAATGTATGTTGAAGTTGATACCCTTATATTTTCTTTTGGCAATTTTAATTTTCCCAAGCCTTTTTAGAAAACAATACAAACTTATTTATCATTATCCATATCCTTTGGTGAATCTTTTTGAAATGACTGTTGCACAGTGGTTAAGAATGTTTGATTGGGAGTTAAACAGACTCTATTCTCTTTCTTTCTTTCTTTCTTTCTTTCTTTCTTTCTTTCTTTCATGCCTATAGTCTTTATTCAGATTAGCAAAATTTAAAATAACACAGTAAATTAGAACATTCTCATACATTGCTTATGGAGTGTGAATTCCTACATTTTGGGGAAGAAACATGGCATTATATCTTTAAAAACAGAGAGAAAATATATTTTGACTCTACAATCTAAAACTTGGAGATCAATCATGCCATAGAAGAGTAGCAACACATTGTATAAATGAACAAGAATGTTTATTGCAACATTGTTTGTATAATGAAGAATAAAAATTAAAGTCTGGATGGTTCTTGCACTTTTTCAACATCAGTGACATTCTTCTTATTTGTTTTGTGACCTGGGAGGTTGATCTGTATGATTTACATCAGGACAGACTATTCTTTACTAGTCGTGTGATCGAGGGAGTATTCGTTGGGGCTTTATACAGAGGTAAATAAAGCTTATATATATGTAATGTAATATCTCTCTCTCACACACACACACACATACACATCCAACATTACACGTTTTAGGTGGGAACCAGAGACATAGAAAGGTCAGTAAATCTGCTCGCCCTAAATGCCAGCCCTGAGCCTAAGCCCTGCCACTCACTCTCAGGCCTTCCTGGATCCCTGCACCTGCCTCTGTTGCCACATTTCATCTGTTCTTAGACTCTGGTGATTTGCCTCTCTGCCTTTCTGATCGTTAAACCTGCTATGGCTTATTTCATCTGTATCCTTTCCTCAGCTTACAGCATATACCCCGCAGTAAGAAACATATGAATAGGGGTTGACTTGTAATTTGGTAATCCATATAAGACAGGAACTCACAACTGAAATAAAAACCATATGGAAATTAAATTCTGACCATATTTCAACAAATAGAAGCTATTGCTTAGACACCATATCATAATCATCTCATTATCACCAACATCATCATCATCATCATCACCATAATAAAATAGAGCACATTAAGTAGTATGCAAAGTTGAGCAAGGTTCTGATAGGGAAATATCAAATATTCCCATCACTTTCTTTAGGTCAGATGGGGTTCCTTATCTTGGAAAATGCGACTAGCAAAAATCATAATTCTTTAGAGATTTCACCATTGCATTTCTTTTTCAATGACTCCATTATTGATAGTAAGATTAGCAAAAGTGAAAAATTGATTATGAATATACTAAAATAATTGGAGATAGTTTATTGAGTACCTATTACATATTAGGAAGTCTGCTGTGCTATTTACATACATTACCTAAGTTAATCTTCTCAATGATTAAAAGCATAGTAGTATAGTAAATATATGATTAGGATAGGATAGGATAGGATAGGATAGGATAGGATAGGATAGGATAGGATAGGATAGGATAGGATAATGGGTCAGGAAACTAAAGCTCAGAACAATTAAGTTATTGGCCCATAACTGATAAGTGGAAGAACAAGGTTAATTATAGATAATTATTAAGTCCACTCTCTTTCCTCTCTGCCACATCTATTTAGCTGAGACATTCTTGCAATAAAGGATTAGTTTATCTTTTAAATGGAAAGTTTATTTTATGCTTTATTGCTTACAGACGGTCCCCGACTTCACAAGGGTTTGACTTATGATTTTTTGACCTTACAATCATGTGAAAACGGTAGGCATTCAGTAGGAACCACAAATCAAATTTTGAACTTGTGATCCTCTCTCATGAATCTGGGTAATGAGCCACAGCTCCCAGACAGCCATGCAATCATGAGGGTGAACATTTGATACCCTGACAACCATTCATACCCATATGACCATTCTGTTTTTCACTTTCAGCATGGTATTCAAGAAATTATGAGATATTCTGCACTTTATTATAAAAGAGGCTTTGTGTTACATGATTTTGCCCAACTGTAGGCAAACGCCAGTGTTCTGAGCACATTTAAGGCAGGCTAAGCTAAGCTATGATGTTATGTAGTTGACGTGTGTTGAATGCATTTTCAACTTAGGACATTTTCTTTTTAATTTTTTTTTTTTAACATTTATTTATCTTTGAGACAGAGAGAGACAGAGCATGAACAGGGGAGGGGCAGAGAGAGAGGGAGTCACAGAATCTGAAACAGGCTGCAGGCTCTGAGCGGTCAGCACAGAGCCCTGCGGGGCTCAAACTCACAGACCATGAGATCATGACCTGAGCCGAAGTCGGATGCTTAACCGACCAAGCCACCCAGGCGCCCCCATTTTCAACTTATAACAGGTTTATCAGGACATTGTAAGTCAAAGAAGATCTGTGTATTCAATGTGTTGATTGTTGAAACATCTTTGATTTGCCTCTGTCTTCCAATTTTGTAAAAAGTTGACTAAATTACTACATTTACTACATTACCACAAGGTTTATTGCATTAGGTATCACAAGACCCAGGTTTTGTTTTAACCTTCCATGTGAACTTGGACAAACCAGGACATTTTTGTGCCCCTGTTTATTTGCTATATATAATTGGGAGTCTGAACTAGGTGACTTAAGATTTTATCTAGCTCTGGGGCGCCTGGGTGGCTCAGTCGGTTAAGCATCCGACTTCAGCTCAGGTCACGATCTCACGGTCCGCGAGTTCGAGCCCCGCGTTGGGCTCTGGGCTGATGGCTCAGAGCCTGGAAGCCTGCTTCTGATTCTGTGCCTCCCTCTCTCTCTGCCCCTCCCCCATTCATGCTCTGTCTCTCTCTGTCTCAAAAATAAATAAACGTTAAAAAAAATTAAAAAAAAAGATTTTATCTAGCTCTGTTATTTCTCTATTAAATCTACATTGATTCATCTTGAATTTATTCTCCAAATGGAGGAAAAATATGCGGTTCTCTCAAGAATTTTTTTTCATCAGCATAAAAGACTATTAACTCAAATAAAATGATTTAAGAAAAAATAGTTTATTTAACTTGGAAGTTATGGTGACGAAGGACTCAAAATGTTACCTCTCTACTCAAAACACCATACATAAGATTTGTCAATGTTTTCTACTGGAAGAGAATTTTTTAATTAATTATTACTTTTTTAATTTTAGAGAGAGCACATTGTGAGAGCAGGGGAGGGGCAGCGGCAGAAAGAGAGAATCTTAAGCAGGTTCCGTACTCAGCATGGAGCATAGGACTCAATTCCACAACTCTGGGATCATGACCTCAGCCAAAATCAAGAGCTGGGTGTTCAACTGACTGAGCCACCCAGGTGCCCTTAGAAAGGAATTTTTAAGTCCTCAATATTAATCACAATTTTGACACTGTGAGGCCTCAATATTTACCTATATATTACTAAAAGGTGGAAGGAAAGAGAAATGTCCACAATCAGAGCATGACATGAATTAGTAAAGACTTTGCAGCCTGCAATAGTAAATTTCAGGTCTGAGGTCCTGAGGTTTGATCTTAGTCTATAGTGACTTTGTCCCAATTATCACCAATGTGATTTGACTATCTTCACATTGAAAGAAGCGGTATCTCAGAACGTAGATGAGAAAGGCATTTGCACTAGAATTCTCACTGACATTATCAGAACCGCCCTCATCTTCCCTTCTGGGTGCCTGGCTAAAAGGCCAGCTGTGGAGTATGAATTCTCGCACTCCCACATTACTCCTTCCAGGGAAATTAAAGAAATGACAGGCAACTCGTCAAAACATTTGGCATCTTAGTATCTGCGCCTCCCATATCAGTGTCTTCTCTGATGTTGTCAGGAAAGCAGGTGGTTCTACATAAGAAAGCAAGATTGGGAGCCGTGAGGTTCTACTTCACTATCTCAGTGTGATCACCTTACCTGAATTTTAGGCTCTGTCTAAGCTAGAAAGACTCTATTGTTACAAAGGAATGTCTGAAATGAATGACTAAAGAAGACAACCACATTGTGTTAGTAGTGACTTTAATCAAAATCTTAACTTTCTACCATAAAAACATTCTGTAATGAATTAGGAATTTGAACAAAGGAAAGGATATTCTTGTTCTACTTAAAAGCATTTAGAATTTATCTGAACTATTATCATCAGTTCCAGGCATTGTACTTTAAGAAGAAAATGGCTAAATAGAAATATAACCAGGAGAAAATCACCAGGTGGGTGAAGGAACATGAGACCAAAGGTTGAAGTAATTGGGGGAGGGGAGGTTATCTTGGGGAAAAAAATGAATGTTCAGGAGGAAGATGATGATTATGTTCAAATATCACTTGAAAAGAAGGATTATATTTGTTGGATAAGACCCTAAGGTTTAAAATAAACTCAGGGTCGTCTGGGTGGCTCAGTTGCTTAGGTGTCTGACTCTTGATTTCGGTTCAGGTCATGGGCTCACGGTTCGTGGGTTTGAACTCTGTGTCAGGCTCCATGCGGGCAGTGCAGAGGCTGCTTGGGATTCTCTCTCTCCCTCTCTCTTCCTTTCCCCCACTTTCTTTCTCTCTTTCAAAATAAATAAACTTAAAAAAGTAAAATAATAAAATAAAATAAACCCAATGGATAAAAGTGCTAGGTAGAGAAACACTAAGTTGAGAAGGAAAAAAAAATACTACTAATTTTTGGGTATCTCTGAAAAAGTAAGGGCTCCCTTGGAAGATACCGTAGTAATATATTTCCTATCACTAGAGAAAAGGTTAACAATGACCTGATGGCTAATGTAAAATGGATTCTGACACTGAATGACTGAGTGGGCCAGATGACCATTTGTGTCAATGAGAGAATCTTATTCTGTGACAACAAAGTTCTTAGACAAGTGACAAAGAGCTTCCAAATAATGCAAATCAAGTATGGAAATAAATAAATGTTATTATTACCCCAATTACAAAATGTTTCTTTTTTCATTCTCCTTAAAAGATAACTCCAACTGATTTTTCTTTCATCCTAAAGTTCACAAAGAACATGTCAAGTAGATAAATTGTTAGAAGGAAAGTATTTATTTCCAGTTTTGTCAATTCTTTATGCAATCAACTGGAAAAAAAGTGCCCAGGACGAAGATTTCATTCATTGAAATTTTACAGAGCAAGTAGAAAAGCAAATGGAAGAAGAGAATAGTATTTAATTAAAATAAGGAAAAAGGAAAAGAAAACAAGTCTGAACAGATGCCAAACTACTAAGTAAGGAGAAATTTTAACTTTTTTACTCGTTCATAACATTTCCAATTTGTTCCAAAAATCTGTCTTACTTTAAAAAGTTATATTTAAAATAAATTTTAAAGTAAAGCTAACAGAGGACCAACTCTTCTCCTTTGCTCAATAAATATGAATGAGTTTTGTTATAGAAGTTCTCAAAATATATGGCTTTAAATATGATTTAATTTTGGATTGTGCTCTGAATAAAATGTCTATTAAATTTAAATACATACCAAAGGAATAACATAAGGAGAGCGAAACACTACTCCTTTCTTCATGAAGCTTATAGTCAAAGAGAAAGGGCAAGAGATACATCCAGGAAATATCTAAGGGTCAGGTTTACCAATTAACATATGAACAGAGTGGGGGTCGTTAGAGAGTAGTATATACTATATACGTAAAAGTTAAGGATTCTTAAATAAAAGCAGAGCTAAAATTAGGTGGTGTTACATGAAAATATTTTCTGGGTGAGATAAGGATGTTAATGCAAGTTTTAAAGAAGATTAGAGACTCGGAACAAAGTTAGATTAATTGTAATCATGTGACTCCTCCTCTATCACTCTTTTAATTATTAAATAATTTCATGGATTTTTAAAAAGAAAAGGCCGTTCCTTGCCTCTGTTTCCAGATCATTTGGCTTTGATTTGCTAATTAATACTTTAGTTCAGGTTTCAGAAAAGTTTTGTTATTCAGGCTCAGGTACCCACATGCTGGATGTTCTTCTTGGGCGCGAGAAGTTTTAGGACACACGGTCAAAATAAGCTTTGCCCCAACTTGCATTTGAAACAAGAGAGGTCACAGAAGGAGAGCTTCTGTTCTGCTGACTGCATTGAGTGCCCTCGCATCCCTTGGGTAGAGATGTCGATGATGTAATAGGTAATTTCATGCATTAATAATGACCCTTACACTTTCATTACTTTTTTTTTGGCTTTTATTGCTTTTTTAATGAAAAGTAGTCTTGTCATTTTCTAACAGACTTAACTATTTCAAGGCTAAATTGCCCATGTGTGTGGCCTCTAAGAGCTAAGCATTCTCTAAAGGATGACCACTATAGATTTCACTATCACTTTCACCAAAGGAAGAGGGAAAAAGGAAGAGATGGGTTGAATGTGTACATATTACCACTTATAGCATCTGTGACAAAGAATGCACGAGGTGGCTTGATTTGCTTAAGACGGTTTTTTTGTTGTTGTTGCTTTATTTAAATTCAAGTTTGCTAACATACAGTGTAGTCTTGGCTTCTGGAGTAGAACCCAGTGATTCATCTCTTACATATGACACCCAGTGCTCATCCCAAGAAGTGCCCTCCTTAATGCCCATCACTCATTTAACCCATCCCCCACCCACCTCCCCTCCACCAACCCTCAGTTTGTTCTCTGTGTTTAAGAGTCTCTTATGGTTTCTTCCCTCTCTCTTTTTATTTTTCCTTCCCTCTCTCTTTTTATTTTTCCTTCCCTTCCCCAGTGTTCATCTGTTTGTTTCTTAAATTCCACATATGAGTGAAATCATATATCTGTCTTTCTCTGACTGACTTATTTCGCTTAGCATAACATACTCTAGTTGCATCCACGTTTTTGCAAATGGCAAGATTTCACTTTTTCATTGCCAAGTAGTATTCCATTGTATATATAAACTACACCTTCTTTAACCAATTTCTTACTTGACGTGTCTCCAGAAGCAAGGGAAAGAAAACCAAAAATGAACTATAGGGACCTCATCAACATAAAAAGCTTCTGCTTAAGAGTTTTAAACCATTTTTTGCCTTTGTTTGCAGAGGTGTGGTTAGAGCAACCTGGGATTCTGGACCTGACTCCCATTAGCTTTGAGTCGTCATGGTATGTCTTGCATAGTGCTAAATGCTTTCATACACGCTCACACACACATCTCATTTTTAATCCCCTAAAGAACCCTACAGTTAAGCGTCAAACCTCAGCTCAGGTCATATCTCACAGTTCATGGGTTCAAGCCCCGCATCGGGCTCTGGGCTGAGAGCTCAGAGCCTAGAACCTGCTTCAGATTCTGTGTCTCCCTCGCCCTCTCTCTGCCCCTCCCCTGCTTGTGTTCTCCCTCTCTCTCAAAAATACATAACCATTTCGGGCATCTGGGTGGCTCAGCCAGTTAAGCTTGGGACTTTGGCTCAGGTCATGATCTCGAGGTCAGTGAGTTTGAGCACTGCGTCAGGCTCTGTGCTGACAGCTCAGAGCCTGGAGCCTGCTTCAGATTCTGTGTCTCCCTCTTTCTCTGCCCCTCCCCTACTTGCATTCTCTCTCTGTCTCTCTCTTTCTCTCTCCCAAAAATAAAAAATCATTAAAAAAAATTAAGGGGTGCCTGCATGGCTCAGTCAGTTAAACATCCAACTTCTGCTCAGGTCATGATCTCACAGTCCATGGGTTCGAGCCCCACATCGGGCTCTGTGTTGACAGCTCGGAGCCTGGAGCCTGCTTCAGATTCTGTGTCTCCCTCTCTCTCTGTCCTTCCTCCACTCACACTCTGTCTGTGTGTGTGTGTGTGTGTGTGTGTGTGTGTGTGTGTGTCTCAAAAGTAAATAAAATTTTTTTTAAAAATTAAAAAATAAATATTTAAAAATAAAGAAGTAATCTTATAAGGAAGATATTTTAGCCTCACTTTTTAAATGAAAAGACATATGTTTACAGAATTTAAACAAGAGACTCACAGACAGAAATTCATGGCATTACCAAATTTTGAACAGATGTCATATGACTCTAATGCCCATATGTGTGCACCTCTGAAGTCTGGCACACCTGGTCTCGTGAGCATTGGGCTAGGACCTCACACTCTTGAGGGCACCTGCCATTCCCTTCAGTGGTTGGGTCCCCATCCCTGTGACCTCTCCCTGCACACTGGGCCTCTACTCGCTTCTGCACTTCCACTTAGGAAAGCAGGTCCTCAATTGCTCTCCCTGCCCCCACACTGAAGCATACAGTCCCTGGTGGGCTGGGTCCAGGCCCACCCACAACGACACCCTCCCTCCTAATTGTGCCTCAGCGCCTTCCCTGAGCCTGCACAGTGCTCCTGGAAATGCCTTGTAATTGAAAGGTTTGCACGCTTCCCGGGCGGCGCTCAGGAAACAGTAGCATTAAACTTGACGTTCTTAATTCACCTGACCCCATCCCAGTGTGTTCACTATACAATTGAGAGTTTGGACTGGATGACTTAGTTGACTGAAAGCCAATCTTACCTCCTGGGCTTTCACTTCTGAGACAGAACTTTCAAGTCCCCAGCTCTACTCTCTCAAGTTCTATGGGCTCTCCTCTGCCTTTCAGGAAGTTATTGTCTTAGCAATTCATCCTTCCCATTCAGCCGTACTTCATGAAAATTTCTGTGTATCCCAGGCTTGGCTTTCAGGATTTAAAGGAAAGCCTTTCTTCATTCAATAAAATCGATTTTTACAAATTAAAAGCACTTGCTTTTAGACTATGATTTTCCTACATACTTAAAAACTGTACTTTCTTTTTTTTAAGTTTATTTATTTATTTTGAGAGAGAGAGAGAGAGAGAGAGAAAGCACGAGTGAGGGAGGGGCAGAGAGACAGGGAGAAGGGAAGAATTCCAGGCAGGCTCAGCACTGTCAGAGTGGAGCCCAATGGGGGGCTTGAACTCAGGATCCATGAGATCATAACCTGAGTCAGAGTCAGACACTAAACCAACTGAGCCACCCAAGGGCCCCAAACTGTACTCCTTTTAAACCTCAAAGCAATTTTTTCCTTGTGTCAAGGGTCTTCACTTTCACTGGGGGAGGGCCACAAGATAATTAAGGACTGAGAAAACTGTTATAATAAATAAAGACGTTGATTGAATATTTATCAAAAACTTCATCCCCAATATTCTAAACTTTACTTGTTCATTTTCAAAAGTACATCAAGTTTATTCAAACAAAATTTAGCGGCACGTGGGTGTCTCAGTCAGTTAAGCATCAGACTCTTGATTTCAGCTCAGGTCATGATCTCATGGTTGTGAGTTCGAGCCCCACATTGTGCTCTGCACTGCGTGTGGAGCCTGCTTATGATTGTTGCCCTCCCCTCTCTCTGTCCCTCCCTCTCTCTCTCTCTCTCAAATAAATAAATAAATAAATAAATGTTTTTTTGAAGTTTTTTTTGTTTGGTTTTGTTTAAAAAATCATAACAGACCTTTAATATTATTTAAAGTAATAGTTCCTTGACATCATCATATATCCCTTGAAACAGTATCTGTGGGAGACAAATAGGAATTATTGGCCTAAGAACTGTGAAAACACAATAGACTATAAAATACCTCAAATTAGGTCATCTGAAGCTTTAGACTATATTTCATGCAATTTTCATTGCTCAGAAAATTTATGAAAAAGATAGTTGCAAACTTTAAGCCTTTAGCCACAATTATACATATAAATAAAGTTTTTTCTATACAATGGCCCCTTTCAATATATATATTCAGTGTTAGAACTACTGAAGATCCATATTTCATTTTTAAAAATCTGTCCATGAGTAGACGTTTTTCCGAAGAAGACATCCAGATGGCCAGGAGACACTTGAAAAGATGCTCAACATCACTCATCATCAGGGAAATACAAATCAAAACCATAATGAGATAATACCTGATACCTGTCAAAATAGCTAAAATTAACAACACAGGAGAAAGCAGACGTTGGTGAGGATATGGAGAAAGGGAAACACTCTTACACTGTTGGTAGGAATGCAAACTGATACAGCCACTCTGGAAAACAGTATGGAGGTTCCTCAAAGTATTAAAAATAGAACTACCCTGTAACCCAACAATTGCAGTACTAGGTTTTTAGTCCAAGGATGCAAAAATACTGATTCAAGGGGTCGCATGCACCCAATGTTTACAGCATTATCAACAATAGCCAAACTATGGAGAGATCCCAAATGTCCATCAACTGATGAATGGATAAAGAGGATGTGGTATATCTATACAATGGAATATTACTCTGCCATCAAAATGAATGAAATCTTGCCATTTGCAATGACATGGATGGAGCTAGAGTGTATTATGCTAAGCGAAATAAGTCAGTCAGAGAAAGACAAATACCATATAATTTCACTCATATGTAGAATTAAAACATAAATATAGGGGAAGGGGAAGGGGAGGGAGGAAAGCAAACCATAAGAGATTCTTAATGAAAGAGAACAAACTGAGGGTTGATGGAAGTAGGTGGGTGGAGGACGAGCCAAATAGGTGATGGGTATTAAGGAGGTCACTTGTGTTGAGCACTGGGTGTCATATGTACGAGATGAATCACTGGGTTCTACTCCTGAAGCCAAGATTACACTATATGCTAACTAACTAGAATTTAAATAAAAATTTAAAAAAAAAACCAGAACAAACAAAAATCTGCTAAAAAGATTTTATGTAAAATTGACTATAATGATGATTGCTCTTATCTGTGAATGTACTAAAAATTATTACCCTATACACTTCAAATGGGTGAATTGTATGGGATATAAATTATCTATCTATATACAGATATATGTATATCAATAAATTTTTTAAAAAGACATCACGTGTTATATTAGATAGTAGGCTATAAAGTTCAATTTAAAAAATTTTTACCCTTCAGGAATTAGGATTTTTACTCTACTGTTGTTCAAACCATCATTCTTCCCTGAGTGAATAAAACATACAAAAATTCTTGACCACGTGAAACTTACAAAGTAGTGAAAGGTGACAGTGAACAAGTAAATAAGTGAAACAAGCAAAATGGCAGATGGCTCCTTCAGCCACTAGATGTGGGAAACTGGGTTCCTGCCCCGGGCTCCAAGTTTTAGAAGCACCTATTCCATTCCTTCATTGGCCATTAACCTCTCCTCTGGGGAAGAGTCAAGGGACTCTAAGGGTGGAGTGTCCACAGGCAATACCTGTGCATTACTACATGAGGAAGCTGAGGTAAGAAGAGAAATATGGAAGGCTGAGGTTCTCCTCTGTACTCTAGCCCCAAGCCCTGAAACATAAGAATGTGTACTTTGGATTGAATGCCATCAACTGGGCTATTTTTAAGTCATTTTAAGGGGAGAAATGAACTTGTAGAAAAAATAGTAGTTGTGAATATAAGTATATAACTATTTCCCATTGCAATGTAAGTGAATTTTTTGATAGAGTTTCAGTTGATTTTTTCTGTGTAAAAATGACAACCTGTTTATTGTTCTATAGAAGGGGTGCCTGGTTGACTCGGTAGAGCATGTGACTCTTGATTTTGGGGTTGTTGAGTTCAAGCCCCACATTGGGTGTAAAGCTTACTAAAAAAATCATTATTGCTCTATAGAGTATTTACTAGTTTTGCATCTATTAGCAACTTCATTTCAGCATCCCTGACTGTATATATGTATGTACACACACACACACACACACACACACACACACACACTTACTTATATATATTACAATTCTCCTTTGAACTTATAAGAACATCTTATTGATTCCCTCACTAACTAATGAGTTAAATAAAATCTTTTTATTTGCACCCCAGCCATAATTTTACCTTTGTGAAAATTATACTTTAGAAAGAGTTTAATATTTAAACTACAGTGGTCAGGGAAAGTCTCACTGGTAAAGTGATATTTGGGCAAAACCTCAAGGATAGAAAACCAGCAATTTAGTTATCTGGAATAATATTCCAAGCATACAGAAAAGCAAACTCAAAGGTCCTAAGAGAGAAGACGCGAATGATGAGGAAAGAAATTTATCCTTCCACCTCTCCACAGTCTACACACCATTAGGGATTCTAAGAGTGGGCAAGAAACAACAAACAAACATTGCACGGACATGGACCATACACATCTGGAGTGTATGTAACTCAAAAGCAAGGCATACAAATTTTGGAGGGAACATAGTAAAAGAAATAACTGATTCTCTTTGGTCAAAGTGACAAAAGACTTTCCTAACAATGAACATTTGGTAAAACCGGCAGATAATCAGCAGTTTAATCATGCTGCTTTGCGAATTTCCCTTGTCTGGTCATTTTGAATAGAAGGTACAGTCAGGATAATTTTCTTTTTTAAAAACAAAAACAATTTTATCCTAAATCATAAAAACATGCAATGTAAGACATTAATCTAAACATAAGTCACCTATTTGCATAATTGTATTTACTAGCCAGCAGAGATTCTACAGTTTTCTTTCTAATGGAGTTTTGCCCTGAACTTCATACTAAAATCATCTTGAAAGTACTTACAGAAAAAAAATTCAAAACTAAGATACATTAACCTGGTCCCCAAATCACTGAGATCTGAATAGTCAGATCAATTCACCATATTACATTTTAGGATGTATAGAGGTAATTGCAATAAAAAGATATATAACTGAAAAAAAACAGAGAGAAGTCATATTCTACTCAACAAAGTTTAGTATCTATAGTAATTGAGCAGTAAATGTCTTGCTTTACATTTTGCCACAGAGACAAATAAAGCTCTGATGTAATAAAGTTGATTTATGCGTGCAAAGCAGCTAATTTTTACTTCCTATTACTGGGGCAATATTCTCAGGGCCCCTTTAGGAATGTCAAACCACACATGAAAAGAAAATAAAAATTTCATCAGCAAGTCACTTTACATATTTTTGAAAGCTGATGGGGCAGGTTGTCTGACCAGTTTTTGCTCTATTTATATTCTTTTATGTGACAGATACCATTCTGACATTTTAAAACATTAGGCCACAAGATGAAGACACAGACTGTTTTGAAATGTTTGTCTGCATCTCCCAGCCTTTCCTTAAAATGTGTATTTGTTTTAGGCAGTGTAAATTCATGAACAGTTCCATAAAGAAGCATTTGTGTCCATGGTCACAAGCAGAATCAGAGTCCCTTCTATGTTTTTTCTATGTGGCTTTTCTTGTCAGCCTACAACAAAAGTAGACCCTTGACCTCCTCCTGGGAAACAGCACAACAAAGCAGACACAAGACACCAAAGTGTACAAAGCACACCCTGACATAGGGCTTAAAGCATCATAATACAGTGAGAATCTCCATACTGACCCCATATTAGCTACATAGATATGGGTGCTGGTCTCCAGGAAGTGTCAGGATCTAGGAAACAAGAAGGATGAAGGAAATGATCAGAATAACATTGATTTCATTCATGACTGACTAATGGCTAGAGTCACAAGTGCATCTTACTTGCAATGGTGGCAGGGAAGATCACCTGTGGGAAGAGGCTGTCAAAGGATGCTCTCAGGAAGCAAGAGAAAGAACAGAGAGACGAAAAGTGAAGAAAAAAATAAGCAGCAAGGAAAAGGAGCTCTAATTTTTTTATATCTCTCAAACCCTGAGAAGAATCTACATACAATTTGGCAATTTGGGATGCAGACAAGAAAGCAATAAGCCAGCACTGTGTGGGCACAGGATGTAGATGGCTGGCTATCAGAATGGAGTTGATTTCAGGAAACTTCAAATCAGTTTTAAGACAGTTGGAATGCATGAGTCTCCTTCACTTTCAGGAATCCACAAAAAAAAATGTGTCTTTGGGCGAAAGGTCAAAAATGAGGACCAAAACTCCTGAGTTAACATTGTTCCTGATTTATGATGATTAAACTTGTTATATAGGTGTGTTCAAGTCCAGTTGATATGTTGGAAGGCAAACCACTCCCCAGTTCAGTGTCAAGGATATTATACATAAAGCAAAATATCTGTAACATTCTTAATCCAGGTCATCTGAGGCATCAATAAAAGACTCGTGTGTGTGTGTGTGTGTGTGTGTGTGTGTGTGTGTGTGTGTAGTTGAATTATACATAGGCATTAGTAGAAAATTATTTTTGATAGTGTCATATCTTGAACATTTTGATTTCAAAAAAGGAAATGGTCAATTTGGAGGAAGCAATAACCATCTTCAAAATTGTAGTTTTGAGTTACAGTGTTCTTTTGTCACGTTTCATTCATTAATTTATTCAACATATTTTTATCAAATACCTAGTATGCCCCAAGCTGTGTTTGGGCATAGGGTCTACAGCAATAAAATAAACAGGAAAGTATTCTTGCAATGTAGAAGGGAAGAAAAGAATAAAGTATATAAAATGGAAGGTAAGAATAAGTGCCTTGAGGGAAAAAAAAAAAAGTAGGAGAATGAAAACAGAGTTGGGGATTGCCTGAGAGTGGTATGTTATTAACAGAAGCTGATCAAAGGAGATTCCTCTGATAAAGTGACACGGGAGCAAAACTTTGAAGGAAGCAAGGGAAAGGGTCATAAGGATATTGAGGTGTGATGGCTTTTTTGATAGGACAGCTTGGCTAAACTACTCTTTCCAGTTATTCAAACACTCATCTAGGTGCTACTGTGAAGTCATTTTCACGAGAAATTGAAGTCCACAGTGAGGTGACTTTAAAAAGAAAGACTATCCTAGATGATCTGGGTGAGCCTAACTTACTTAAGGAAGTTAGCCTAACTAACTTAAGGAAGACCTTAAAAGCAAGGCTGAGACTTTCCAGAAAGAGAGAAGAAATTCTGCTTGAGAGGAGAAATTCTCAGCCCACACCTATAGAATTCCATCCCACTTATAATCTTCTTTCCAGACTGCCTGGCTTCTGGAATTGAGATGCTTAGCCAGCCCGATAATTGTCAATTCCTTTTAACCAAGATCTTTCTATCCAACTTATTCTGCTTCTTGTTGAGCCCTAACGGACACACAGGACAACATTCCAGGCAGCAGAAACAGGAGGTCTGGAAGTAAGAAGACATTTGGTAGGTTTGGGAGATGTAGAGGAGCCAACAGGGCTTCAGCAGAGGGAGCAGGAGGGAAAGACGGGAGAAATAATTTAGCTCCGGATACATGATGTGTAGATGCTTATTAGATACCAAAGTGGAGACATCAAATGGGTATTTGGAAATATCAGTTTAGGCCTTGGGGGTAATATCTGGATTAAAGTTGTACATTTGAGAATCATTGGTGTAGCATAATTTAAATCAGTGAGAAAGATAAGCTTCAGGGGATCCAACACAGAGTTCAGTGGAAGATTGAGAAGGAGACCAAGGAGTGAGGCAGGAACAAACAAGACAAGGTGGTGGCCTAGAGACCAAGGAAAAGAGAACAACCAACTTTGTTGGGAGATGGACTGATCCCAATGGCTGATTCCCGATGAGCACCAGGGGAAGTCACTGTTGACCTCAGTAGAAACAATTTTGGGGAGTGTTGGGATAAAAACCTGATGAAGTGGATCCAAGGGAATGGAGAAGGGAAGTGGAGACAGCAAGGATAGACAACTATTTTCTTTTTCCAGCCAGTGACTATCACTTGGAGAAGTAATCCCAGTAGTTGGCCGACCAGCGGAAAATGCAAGATTATGAGAGTCGAATCTGGACCATGTTTTATCACCTTGTCCTAAATTTTGGACAAATTTACATCCATTATTGGGCAGCCTGTCAGAGGTAGTTATTTTTTTAATTTTTAAAATTATTTTAATTAAGACATAATTGACATGTAACATTGTGTTAGCTTTCGGTGTGTAATACAATGATTTGATATTATGTATATATTGCAAAATACCACAATAAGTCTAGTTAATGACCACCACCACACAATTAAAAATTACTTTTCCTGTAATGAAAACTCTTTGAGATCTACTATCTTAGTAACTTTCACATGTACAACACGATGTTGTTTACAATAGCTACCATTCTGTACATTATATCCCCAAGATTTACTAATCTCATGCCTGAAAAGTTTGTATCTTTTGACTACCTTTACCCACTTCCTTCTCACTCCTTCCCTCACCTCTGGCAATTACCAATCTATTCTCTGTATCTATGAGTTCAGTTTTTTTTTTTTATTATTACATTCCACATATAAGTGAGGTTGGACTGTATTTGTCTCTCTCTGTCTGACTTATTTCACTTAGTATAATGCCCTCCTGGTCCATCCATATTATTACAATGGCAGGATTATAGCTGAATAATATTCCATTATATATATAGTGGAACTATTATATATATATACACACACACACACACACACACACACACACACACACACACACATACACCATACCTTCTTTATCCATTCATCCATTATTCATGGAGACTTACGTTGTTTCCATGTCTTGGCTATTGTAAACAATAATGAACACAGAGATACAGATGTCTTTTCAAGATAGTGATTGCTTATCTTTTGATAAAATGCTCAGAAGTGCGATTGTTGGTTCGTATGGTAGTTCTATTTCTAATTTTTTGAGAAACTCCACACTATTTTTCATGGTAGCTGCACCAATTTACATTCCCACCACCGGTGCACAAGAGTTCTCTTTTCCCCACATCCTCTCCAACATCTGTTATTTCTTGTCTTTTTGAAAACACCCAATCTAGCAGGCATGAAGTGATAGCTCACCGTGGTTTTGTTTGCATTTCCCTGATGATTAGTGCTACCAAGTAACTTTTCCTGTACCTATTGGCTATCTCTTGTCTTCTTTGGGAAAATGTTTATTCAGATCCCCCGCCCATTTGTAAACTGGACTCTTTTTTTTCTATTGAGTTGTATGAATTCGCTATATATTTTGCATATTAACCCCTTATCAAATATATGATTTACAAAAATATTGTCTCATTTGGTAGGTTACCTTTTCATGTTGTTGATAGCTTCCTTTGATATACAGAAGTTTTTTGGTTTGATATAGTCTGACTTACTTATTTTTGCTTTTGTTCCCTCTAAAGGTAAAACTAAGGTATTCAACAAGCAATTTATTCAATGCCACAACCTCAAATCCTTTCAGGAATGAGGAAGAACATGAAAATACATAAAAGTAAACATTAGATACTGTGACATTTTGCTATTCATAGGCCAAGTGTAAAACATAGATTATAGGCTTTCCATAAAATAAAAAATATGCTTCACATAAGCTTATGCTCAGAAGATATGATTTAACTGGCAATTAGATGGAGAATAAAACATCTTTCGCAGTTTCAGAATTGCCCAAAAGTTTTTTATCCACTTTTTATGCTTTGGAAAAGTTGGCTTGAAATGAAAAAAAAAAAAGAAATGTTTATATTTGAGTTCTTTGTCAAAATGTTTAAAGGCAGATAATTCTTCAGGAAATATAACATGGTCCACTGCCAGTTAGAATGAATTAATGCTTCATTTTCCCCAGGAAGTATCTCACATATGTTTCTAATATTTGTTCCTTTGGAATAATTCCATGCACTTGGTTCATGATCTCTCCTTTTTAGGTCTGCCTAGTCTAAAAGAACTGAGCATAGCTACTAAACCCAGGTGGTCTAGAAATCTTCATCACTGTTGAATTGTAGATGACCCTAGTGCATGGTTGTGGATGTGATGTGAAACAAAACACACTGCTTTCTTTAAAGAAATCATGTAGACCACACAGTCCTACTTTTTTCCACTTAGAGATGCCTAAAGAGATGGATAAATGAATTTGGCTTCTTCAAAGAAAATGATATGGCAACTTCCGATATAAACACAAAGTGTTATTCTCCAAGGAAAGCAGGTGGTGATAAATCTTTTTTGTGGCTTTGAAATCCAACTAAAGACAACCTGAATAAAAGTTCTAGACGTTTGAAGGGACTTATCCCTGTAATGTATTGGGGCTTCATTTCCATTTCTCTACTAAATTTTTGCCATTTGATTGAAAGCCATGGATGCACAAATAAACGATCTTGGATTCATTTGACCATGCATGCACAAAACGTGTATCCGGTGTTTATTCTGAAAGGTAGAATCCCTACCCTTATAAAGGCCACAGTCAAATGTGGAAGACAACTAAAACCACCTTACCAAAGAAAACATGCAGATTATAAATAAATATATGAAAAAGCGCTCTACATCATATGTCATTAGGAAAATGCAAATTGAAACAACACTGACATACTACTTCATACCTATGAGAATGATCACAGTTCAGAGCAATGCCAACACCAAATGCAGACAGGCACACGGAACAGCAGAAATTCATTCATTATCGCTCAGAACGCAAAACGGTGCAGCTACTTTAGAGGGCAGTGTGGCAGTTTCTTACAAAACTAAACCTGTTCTTACCATATGATCCAGCAATTGCACTTTGTGGTGTTGAACACTTAAATCCACACAAAAACCTGTGCAAGGATATTTATAGCAGTCTTATTCATAATTGCCACAACTTGAAAACAACCAAGATGCCCTTCAGTAGGTGAATAGATAACCAAACTGTGGTACATCCAGATAAAGGATTACTATTCAGTGCTAAAAAGAAATGAGCTATCAGGTCATGAAAAGACATGGGGAAACTTAAATGTGTGTTACCAAGTGAAAGAAGCCAGTCTAAAAAGGCAATATATTGTAGGATTACAACTATATAACATCCTGGAAAAGGCAAAACTATGGAGAGAGTTAAAAATATCAGTAGTTTCCGAGGCTTAGAGGGGAGGGAGTGTTGAACAAGTAGAGCACAGACGATTTTAGAGCAGTGAAATTACTCTGTATGATTCTGTAATGGCGGATACATGACATTATACACTTGTCCAAATCCATAGAATGTACACCACCAGGAGTGAACCATAAGGTAAACTATGTATTTTGTAACAAATGTAGCAAGCTGATGGGGGCTGTGCATAGGCAGGGGCAGGGCATATTCAGGAAATCCCTGTACTTTCTGTTTATTTTGCTGTGAACCTAAAACTGTCCTAAGAAATAAAGTCTATTTTAAAAAAGTAAAATTTGTCCCTGTTGTCTTTTGTTTTAAACTGTTATAGAAGGCTAGATGGTGGAAAGAAAAATGCCCAACCATGTTCTTGAGCTAAAGAAGAAACACCGAGGAAGCTAGCTGCTACATGCATGGTTCAACTTCATGAGGAATGTACTGATAGAACATAAGGAATCAAGTGCTATATGTCACAAAACACTTCCAGATATTTCCAGAGAATTCAGAGCAATAAAGAAACATTTGATTCATCTCAAAAGACACTAAAACAAACTTATGCTCAGTAACCTTTAAAAATAGAAAAAGTTTCTTTTTAAAAAATGATGACAGCAACAAGAAAACAGGGACATTAGTGACATAATACAATGTTGTACAGAGACAGCCCCCCCCATAAATTCCTTCCCTCACATGGAGATAACATCAGTCGGTTAAACATTCCAAAAATGTCCTTGAGGCTTTTGTCTCATAAGGGCCTAGAATTTGTTGCCTTTCTAAGTAAAAGAGATTTCAGAGATCATAGTATCCCCATATTTAATCCCCTTTTCCCTCTTTATAGAAGAGGAAACTGAGCGTAGCACATTGTCTAGAGCTGGCCAAGGATAATGGCAGAATTAAAACTAGAAACCAAATTGTTTGCCGCCCAGCCCAAAACTCTTTCTGCCTAATTATGACTCCCTTTAGTAAAAATGTTTTTAATTAAATGTATTGTCAAATTAGCTAACATACAGTGTGTAAAGTGTGCTCTTGGTTTTGGGGGTAGATTCCCGTGGCTCATCACTTACATACAACAGCCGGTGCTCATCCCAACAAGTGCCCATCACTCCCTTTTCCTTCCCTCCCACCCCCCCATCCACCCTCAGTTTGCTCTCTGTATTTAAGAGTGTCTTATGGTTTGCCTCCCTCCCTCTCTGTTTGTAATTTTTCCCCTTCCCCTTCCCCTCCCCCATGGTCTTCTGTTAAGTTTCTCAAGTTCCACGTATGAGTGAAAACATATGATCTCTGTCTTTCTCTGACTGATTTATTTCACTTAGCATAATACCTTCCAGTTCCATCCATGTTGCTGCAAATGGCAGGATGCCATTCTTTCTCATTGGCAAGTAGTATTCCATTGTATATATAAACAACATCTTCTTTACCCATTCATCAGCTGATGGACGTTTACGCTCCTTCCATAATTTGGCTGTTGTTGGAAGTGCTGCTATAAACATTGGGGTACAAGTACCCCAATACATCAGCCCTCCTGTATCCTTTGGATAAATTTCTAGTAGTGCTATTGCTGGGTCGTAGGGTAGTTCTATTTTGAATTTTTTGAGGAACCTCCACACTGTTTTCCAGAGCGGCTGCACCAGTTTGCATTCCCACCAACAGTGCAAGAGGGTTCCCCTTTCTCCACATCCTCACCAGCATCTGTAATTTCCTCAGTTGTTAATTTTAGCCACTCTGACTGGTGTGAGGTGGTATGTCAGTGTGGCTTTGATTTGTATTTCTCTGATGTTGAGTGATGTTGAGCATCTTTTCATGTGTCTGTTGGCCATCTGGATGTCTTCTTTGAAAAAGTGTCTATTCATGTCTTCTGCCCATTTTTCACTGGACTATTTGCTTTTTGGGTATTGAGTTTGGTAAGTTCTTTGTAAATTTGGATACTAACCCTTTATCTGATATGTCACTTGTAAATATCTTTTCCCATTTCGTCAGTTGCCTTGTAGTTTTGTTGATTGTTTCCTTTGCAGTGCAGTTTTTATCTTGATGAGATCCCAATAGTTCAGTTTTGCTTTTAATTCCCTTGCCTTTGGAAACGCGTCGAGCAAGAAGTTGCTGTGGCTGAGGTAAAAGAGGTTGTTGCCTGCTTTCTTCTCTAGGGGTTTGATGATTTCTTGTCTCACATTTAGGTTTTTCATTCATTTTGAGTTTGTTTTTGTGTATGGTGTAAGAAAGTGCTCTAGTTTCATTCTTCTGCATGTTGCTGTCCCATTCTCCCAGCACCATTTGCTAAAGAGACTGTCTTTTTTTCCATTGGATACTCTTTCCTGCTTTGTCAAAGAATAGTTGGCCATACATTTGTGGGTCCAATTCTGCATTCTCTATTCTATTCCATGGGTCAATGTGTCTATTTTTGTGCCAATACCGTACTGTCTTGATGATTACAGCTTTGCAGTAGAGGCTAAAGTCTGGGATTGTGATGCCTCCTGCTTTGGTTTCCTTTTTCAACATTACTTTGGCTATTTGGGGTCTTTTGTGGTTCCATACAAATTTTGGGATTGTTTGTCCTAGCTTTTAGAAGAATGTTGGTGCAATTTTGATTGGGATTACATTGAATGTGTAGATTGCTTTGGGTAGTGTTGACATTTTCACAATATTTATTCTTCCAATCCATGAGCATGGAATGTTTTTCCATTTCTTTGTGTCTTCTTCAATTTCCTTCATACATTTTCTATAGTTTTCAGCATACAGATCTTTTACATCTTTGGTTAGGTTTATTCCTAGGTATTTTATGGTTCTTGGTGCAATTGTTCTTATCCTTTCTTTTATTAATGTGATGTATCACATTGATTGATTTGCAAATATTGAACCAACCCTGCAGCCCAGGAATGAATCCCCACTTGATCATGGTGAATAATTCTTTTTATATGCTATTGAATTCAATTTGCTAGTATCCTGTTGAGAATTTTTGCATCCATGTTCATAATGAATGAAATGGTAATGAAATGGTTCTACGTATTATGTATGTATTGTGTATGTATTATGCTTTTGACACATCTCTGCTGCGTTTCATAATTACTTTGAACCCAATATATCCAAAGCTTCAATCATTAGGTTACTCCCAAAGTTAGCCGTCCTTTCACCTTCAATTAGTGATTGTATTACTTAGAGAACAAAACTGAACATGTATGGTAGAAATAAAAGTTAAACTGCTATCCCACAAGTCAGAGGGCTCTGTCTGACTTCTGTGCTATTATATTAAATACCTCATGAAACCCCAAGGTAAACAACTGAGATTGGAGAATGTGGCTTATGAAATAAATCTATATAAGGAATGAATTCAGATTCATTGTGTCTTCAGACAGGCCATACTTTCAATTACTCATGGGTAAGAAAGGAACAAAAAGGAACACTGGAGACACCTTTTAAAGAGGGGGCCCTGGGCATGTCGACTTAACATGTTGGAACAGGAGGTGAAAGGAAATATGTTTGTAGAATAACTTCTCTCCTTGGTAAAGCATGGCTGAGTGAATATTAAGTCCTAAGTTAAATTATCAACTCCTCTTGCTTGGAGGAAAAGCCAGAAAGGTATGAAAAGAAAGGTAGGAAGATCTCTCTCTTCATGGGCCAGAGGGTTGATGTAGAGGAAAGAGTTCCTGAATCTTCCTCACAATTGAAGTCATCCTTAATATCAATAATGTGTTAACATCTTAAAACTTAATTATCCATTTCATCAAACTTGCTTGGTAAGCACTTTTTTCTTTCTTTCTTTCTTTCTTTCTTTCTTTCTTTCTTTCTTTCTTCTTTCTGTGACAATTTTTTGTCTGGTTGAGGAAGCTTTCCTCCATTTATTGTTTGTTGAGAGTATTTATTCTGAATCAGTGTTGGATTTTTTTCAAATGCTTTTTAAATATCTATTTATATAATCACACTTTTTTTCTTTTTTTTTTTTTTAGCTTACTTGAGACCTAATTGATATACAAACATTGGACACATTTAATGTCTACATCCTGATGAGTGTGGACATATGCATATAATCACGATCCTATCACAGCAACCAAGGTACTACACATATTCATCAATCACATTGTTTTATTTATTCAATATAATGAATTATATTAATTTGCTTACAAATGTTGAACCAATCTTGTGTTCTTGCAATAAACTTCACTTGGTTGTGGTATATGATTCTTTTATATATTGTTGGATTTGATTTGCTAACATTTGTAGAACATTTTTGCATCTGTGTTCATAAAAGATACTGGTCTGTAGCTTTCCTCTCATGTAATCTCTTTATCTCATTTTAGTATTATAGTAATGCTAGCCTCATAGCATGAGTATTCCCCTTGCTTCTATTTTCTGCAACAGATTGTACAGAATTGGGATAATTTCTTCCTTAAATGTTTGGTAGACTTCAACAGTGGTACCATCTGGGCCTGGTAATTTCCTTCTTGGTAGGTTTTTAATTATTGATTCAACTTCTTGAGTAGTAGAGTTCTATTCATATGACCTATTTCTCCTTATATGAGCCTTGTTACTTAGTGGCACTCAATGGATAGAGCACTTTCATCTAAGTTGTCAAATTTGTGGGCATTAAATTTTTCACCAGAGTACACATCTGTGTGACTATTCCATGGAGTCAGAATTAGATTCGGTCACTTCGGAGTAGCCAAACTACTTTTTTTTTTCTTTAATCCATAAGTTGACTTGGATGGGATTCTAGGTTTTAGAACCAGTAATATGCAAGAATAATCAAGAGGTTTAATTAATTGCCAAAGGTGAATTATTTGACCATGTATCTTTGCAAAAGAGTTATACGCTGCTGAAAAGAATAATGTTCTAGCCAGTAGAAGCACATCAGTCAGGCAAGTGACTATATACATAGCTATTTCACTCAACCAGTCTCCATACAAGCTCAAGGTCCATTCAAAGGTGCTTGAAGTATTTTAAATTAAGGCTTTAGATTTAAAAAGCCATTATGTGTAGAATACTTTATTACAGAAGAAGAAACTAGAATTATCCACATGATAATGGATTAATGTTGGAGACATAAGTTTGACCTCATGTTTAGCTTAATATAAATACATCTGGTTACATATAGAAACATTCATGGAAATATGCATACACAGGAATCTACCCCGAACCAAGAGCATACCGTATACACTGTATGTTAGCTAACTTGACAATAAATTATATCTTAAAAAAAAGAAAAGAATTTTAATATAGTGAATTACATTGATATAGTTTTAAAAGTTAAACCAGTTTGAGGCTCTGATGATAAAACTCTCCTGTCATGTTGTATTATCAATTTTAGATATTGCTGGAGTTGCTTTACTAAAATTTTATTGAATTTTTAAATCTAAAAAAAAAAAAACAAAAAGCAAAGAAATATGCATATACTTGACTTAGTTTATACACATATATCTTTTTGCTTTGTCATTTGAGGGAGCCCCAAATCAATGACATCCTATTAGTAAGGAAAATATCTGTCTTTGGAGTAATTCGTATTCTAGAACCAGGCAGAAAATATACAAGATAAGCCTGTAACATTTTTTTAGTATTGATATATTTATTTTGAGAGACAGAGGCAGAGACAGAGACTGAGCAGGGGAGAGACAGAGAGAGAAGCAGACAGAGAATCCCAAGCAGGCAGGCTCCCTGCTGTCAGCATAGAGCCCAACACAGGACTCGAACCCATGAACCGTGAGATCATGACCTGAGGAAATCAAGAGTTAGATGCTTAACCGACTGGACCACCCAGGTGCCCCAAGCTTGGAGCATTTTGCAATGCCAGAATGTTGGAGAAATTATGGGAGTATAGCAAAGAAACACAGAAGCCAATTAAAAGAGATACCCATGGCAAAAGCTGGAAAAATTTGAGCAACAAAATTAAGTAGCTTTGGGCTATACCCCGAAGTCCATATTGATAGTAAGTAAATGGTTGAAAAAAGTAAACACATAGGGGAGAATAGACAAATACCCAGTGCAGGAAAATTCTAAATAATCTATATAGACTTTCTCCTCTCAAGTAGGTGGAGCAGAACTTCCCACTCCTTAAGAGTAGACTGCACTAGGGACTCCCTTCCAAAGAGGACAATATGGAGTGGTGAAAAATAGTACCTTTTACAGTGGAAAAACTTGACCAAAAAATGATCTCAGCCAGGTGAGCGTCAACAGTGATAAGTCATATTATACATATGCATATGTGATGATAGGATATGAATGGCACTTTTTTCCAGTGGTCTTCCTCCTCAAAACACATAAGTCTACTCATAAGACAATCATCAGAAAAATTCTCATTGAGGGACATTCTACAAAATATTTGGCTGGTGATCCTAACAGGTGAGGTCATCAAAAACAAGACAATTTGGAGAAACTAGAAACTATCACAGCTAATAGGGGCCTAAGAAGATATGACAACTAAATATAATGTGTACCCTGGATGGAATACTGGAGCAGAAAGCGGACATTAGATAAAAGTTAAGGAAATCTGAATAAAGTATTGACTTTAATTAATAACAATGAATCAATATTGGTTCACTGATTGTAACAAATGTACAAAACTAATATTAGATGGAAACAATAGAGGAATCTGTGTGTATATGGAAACTCTTTCTATTGCCTTTATAATTTTTCTGTAAGTCTACAACTATTCTAAAATTAAAAGTTTAGTATTCAAAATATATAAAGAACTCACTAAACTCCACACCCAAAAAACAAATAATCCAGTGAAGAAATGGGCAGAAGACATGAATAGACACTTCTCTAAAGAAGACATCCACATGGCCAACAGGCACATGAAAAGATGCTCAACGTTGCTCCTCATCAGAGAAATACAAATCAAAACCACACTGAGATATCACCCCATGCCAGTCAGAGTGGCTAAAATGAACAAGTCAGGAGACTATAGGTACTGGAGAGGATGTGGAGAAATAGGAACCCGCTTGCACTGTTGGTAGGAATGCAAACTGGTACAGCCACTCTGGAAAACACGGTGGAGCTTCCTCAGAAAATTAAAAATAGACCTGCCCTATGACCCAGCAGTAGCACTGCTAGGAATTTTCCCAAGGGATCCAGGAGTGCTGATGCATAGGGGCACTTGTACCCCAATGTTTATAGCAGCACTTTCAACAATAGCCAAATGATGGAAAGAGCCTAAATGTCCATCAACTGATGAATGGATAAAGAAATTGTGGTTTATATACACAATGGAATACTACGTGGCAATGAGAAAGAAAGAAATCTAGCCATTTGTAGCAATGTGGATGGAACTGGAGAGTGTTATGCCAAGTGAAATAAGCCATACAGAGAAAGACAGATACCATATATTTTCACTCTTATGTGGATCCTGAGAAACTTAACAGAAAACCATGGGGGAGGGCAAGGGGGAAAAAAAAGAGGGAAGGAGGCAAACCATAAGAGACTCTTAAAAACTGAGAATAAACTGAGGGTTGATGGGGGTGGGAGGGAGGGGAGGGTGGGTGATGGGTATTGAGGACGGCACCTTTTGGGATGAGCGCTGGGTGTTGTATGGAAAGCAATTTGACAATAAATTTCATATTTAAAAAATTAAATTAAATTAAAAATATATATACATATATATGTATATATATGTATATATGTATATATATGTATGTATATATATATATATATATATATATATATATATATAGACACACACACACACATATACACACACCCTTAGTGTGTATGATTTGGGAACCACTGAACTTAATAATATGTGATACCACTTCAGATTTTATTGTACTACATGCATATTTCATATGATAATACACAAACTATTTGCATACCGGTGTTTCTTTAGTACATAATACAGTGGCTGGCATATATTAAATTCTTTAAAATATTCATTTAATGGATATAAATAAAGTACTATGTGTACACATACTCGTATCTTTTAACTTATACTCATGTAATTATATTTAATTATAATTTTCTATATGAAATGCTTTACTGTTAATTGGATCAGGTAGGTTTTTTTTCCCTAGATCTGGTAGAATTTAAAATGTATCCAACTGAAGTTCCCTAATCCACTCATATCAAAATTATACATTGGTAAGCAAACTATTGTTCACAAACAAAATATTTGAAAAAAATTAAGTTGAAATTTTGATATGAGTGTATTGGCAATGTCTAATACCTAAAAATGATCACTGGGCCACTCAAGGAGGAATTATTGTATGTAACACTATTTTGCATGGATTTCTTTTCAGTACTTGGCCTGTCAATGACTGCAAATACCTCCCTATGCCCACAGGTCTAATTCTCTTTGAATACAATTTCATGTTAATTAGAAGATTTGTTTTGAACTATTTTATGTCTATGTATACTTGATGTAGTCTTGAATTCTTCTGCTGTTTGTAGTAAGTATTGATGCTTGCAAGTGTGCTAGTTAATATACATTATAACCACTGTCATTTTATTTTAGTACCTATTTAAAAATGTTGCCTTTTGATCCATGGCCACAGAGGCATTCCTGACAGGCACCTAAAGGGCTGGATACCAAAACAGTATGTGCAATCTTTTCCTGATCTGGCCCAGTGGTACATTGATTCTGGTGGATGTTTAAAAAGTCTCATCACACTTTATCTAAACTCCCTTTCTCTTTTGCTGAGGACATGCTTAGAACTTTGCCATTCTCTCTCCCTCTGTCTCCATCTGTCTCTGTCTCGGTCTCTCTCTCTCTTTCCTTATTTGTATTTTGACAAATGTCTGGACCTCTCCTGTGCTTGAATCTTCAATCTGTGGTGAAATCAGCAAGTTTGGGAGTCGTCATGAGCTATTTTAGTTTTTAAGTCACATCATACTGTTTTATAAAAGTCGCAAAGAGTGATCTTTCTCCGCATTTCTATGATATTCCTTTACTGAATTAGTTGAAAGAATTAACCACAATTCAGTACTGTCACCATACAGTTACAATTTCAATTTCATTTAAATAACTTCACTGTTTTTTTTTATTTTTATGTTTTTTCTTGTAGGACAGGACTATGAAAAGAAACTGTCTTTCCTAAACTGCTATGGACAGTCTCTCTAATCCACTCACACCTGATACATGACATACGGAACAGCCAGCTCTCAGACATGCTTAGATATTTGATACTTACACGACTTTCATAGCATCTGTCTGCTCTCTGACCAGCTGCAGCTTACACCCACTGTCAAATAAGAGAGAAAAATGTTTACTGTGTCTTAACATGTGCCTTTTGGGGAGGACCACTTAACATTCATTCATTTATTAGTAAGTTCAACGGACATTCACCGAATATCTACGATACATAAGGCATTGTCATAAGTGCTGTTGACAGAAATGCAGAAAAACAGAAATAGCATTTTGGGTTGTTTTGTTTTTTTGAAGTTTATTTATTTTTGAGAGAGAGAGAGAGAGAGAGAGAGAGAGAATGAGTGGGGGAGGGGCAGAGAGAGAGAGGGAGACACAGAATCCGAAGCAGGCTCCAGGCTCTGAGCTGTCAGCACAGAGCCCGATGCGGGGCTTGAACTCACAGACTGTGAGATCATGACCTGAGCTGAAGTTGGACGCCCAACCGACTGAGCCACCCAGGCACCTCCAAAAATAGCATTTTGATCTACTTCATCCAACACTTAAAGGCTCATTCCAATTTATGTTCACAGATACTAATGAAATAAGCATGGATTAAGAACATTTTGTATGCACATTTTGCTAATAGCTATCATATGCTTTGCTAATCCTTCCAAACTTTCTCTGGGCTCATTTGAATAATAATTAGCTACATTTTAGAACTTTGGGGCTGGGATTCCTGGCACTACACCTGGGCATCCAGAAGGAGCTTTTAATAAACCCTGGTTTGATGTCTGTCAATGTCAGGCTGGCAGTGAAGGGGAAGAAGAGAACAAGAGATCCAACCTCCATCCCAGAGTCATACCAAGTGAGACAACTTCCCTGGCTGACTCTCGGCTGAAATCAACACACAGTCTAAAAACGTAAGGCAGACTGCAGCTGTAAGAGTGAAAAGTGAATGTGCTGGTCATGTCAGATGGAAACACTAAGGAATGCAGGTGAATCATGAGTCCCAGTCCTGGGGCATGAGGCTGGCAGGAGCAAGACAAGAGATACAAGCCCTGGCCTATTATGCAGGCAGTCAGATGATTTCCTTGGGTACCAGCAGAGGTATGAAGAAGTGCCTGTTGACTGGATTCTGCCTCCCAATAGTCCCCATCATGATATGCTCCATCACGTCAAATAAAAAGAAAAGCGTATGTTCACAACAAATTTACATAAATATTGGCAGCAGTTTTGACATAATATCCAAGTAAGAAATAGAACCCCGGTATCTATCAATAAGAGAATACAAAAAACAAATTGCAGCAGATCGATCTAACCAAATACTACTATGCAATTAAAAGCTATGAACTGCTTCATACAGATGACATTAGTGAATCACCAAAACACTGAGGTGTAAATAAAGCCAAACTCAGAATGCTCATTGTATGTCATATGACCACACTTATGTGAACTCCCGTAAGGGGCAAAACTAATCTTTGATGGAAAAAAAATTAGCCTAGCAGTTAGGACCTAGTGGCAGGATTGACTTTAGAAAGGGGCATAAGGAAACTTTCTAAACACTGGTAATGTTCTATACCTTGATTATACTTTGCAAAAATGTATGCACTTGTCAACACTCAGCAAATGTATACTTAAGATTGTACATTCTCTTCTATGCAAATTTTATATTACAAATGTTCACAATATTAAGCTCTAGTTAATCATTTGTGTGCCAAGGTAGGGAAAAGTATACTGATGTCTGTATTTATGGTTTTTTTTTTATATTTTTTTAATGTTTATTTTTGAGAGAAAGTGAGAGAGAGAGCACAAGCATGATGGGAGGGGCAGAGAGAGAGGGAGACAGAGAATCTGAAGCAGCCTTCAGGCTCAGAGTTGTAAGCACAGAGACTGATGTGGGTCTCGAACTCAGGAACCATGAGATCATGACCTGAGACGAAGTCAGTTGCTTAACTGACTGAGCCACCCAGCCACCCCTGTATTTATTTTAAAATGCATCATCAATAAGATGATATGGCAAGTATAACAAAATGATAAATGGTAGAAACTAGGGGTAGACACAGATGTCCTCTACAAAATTCTTTCAACTTTGCAGTATGCTTTTGAAATTTTTCATAACATATGTTGGGAAAAGTGGCCTTTTAAAAAATGAAATTATTGTGTTAATACTCAAGTTTACTTTAATTTTCATATTTATTATTACACTGGCATTTTGAAAACTTAATTATATAAAATTTTATTAGCTATCCTTCCAAAAAACTCTCCGATTGTTACTTCTTCATGAGAAAAGTTTTGAGATTCATAAAAATAAAGTGCTCAGTTTCTGTCTTTATCCAATGTCAGAATCTTAGAGTAAGTTGTGCCATAAAATGTCACATGGTCCATTTTCCTACTCTAGCACTCTAAGGCAGAAAGTATCCTTATCCAACAATGCCCTACATAGGATGCCCACTAGGCCCCCATGTTTGGTGCTTCTGGCGTTAAGAGAAACTTAAATCCCTTATACTTTAAGACCTGGACAGCACTAATAACAGGAAAGACCGGTGAGGCAGAAAGCTAGGATATGGGCATCTGGGTGGCTCAGCAGGTTGAACGTCTGACTTCAGCTCAGGTCGTGATCTTGGTGAATCCAAGCCCCACATGGAGCTCTTTGCTGTCAGTTTGGAGCTTGCTTTGAAACCTCTGTCCCTCCTCTGCTTACGTGCTCTCTTTCAAAAATAAAAAATAAAATATTACAAGGAAAAAAGTTTAAAAAAAAAAAGCTGGGATATAGCAACTTTTCTCAAACTCTTCTTAAAATAGAAAGTGCAAAGACACCTGGGTGGCTCAGTTGATGACTGTCCGACTTCGACTCAGGTCACGCTCTTGTGGTCCATGAGTTCGAGCTCTGCGACGAGCTCTGTGCTGACAGCTTGGAGCCTGGAGCCTGCTTCAGATTCTGTGTTTCCCTCTCTCTGTATCCCTCCCCGACTCGTGCTCTGTCTCACTCTCTCTCTCAAAAATAAATAAACATTAATTTTTTTTTAATTAAATTAAATTTAAAAAAATTTAAAAAAAATTAAATTAAATAGAAAGTGCATCCTGGAAAGATAATTTTGTTGGACCAAGAATATCAACTATCTTCATTTCAAATTAATTAATCTAATTAACACCATTAATTACCAATACCTGTCATTTTTTAAAGAAGGTTTCGGTGAATAGCTTCCAACAAATTATTTCACAGGTATTGTTGATTAGTATTGCAAGTGTTTTATAGAAATGAGAAAAAATTTAAAAGAGAATCCAGAATAACTCAAATTTGTTATAGTAGCACCCAAATAACCAAATAAAAAACTCAGAAGTCCAGAAACAGTGGTTTTCTTCAGATATTGAAATTCAACCACAATGTTTTGTTTTTCTCTGTTTTGTCCTAGTTAATTAAAATATTCAAAAACAAATAATGTATTTTTCTCATCACTGATCAAATTATTTTTTCTGACTATAGATAGAATCATGCTGTTGGTAGGCTGATCTAAACATTTAGCAAGTTAAGAAAATGCCAGTACATTTCAATATATACAATGTAAAATAATACAATATTGCAATAATTATTTTCTTATCTCTAATATGGATTGTATAATAAGGTATACTTATTTTATATTTGATTTCAATCTACTCGTTATACCTTAATGTAATCTCTAATTCTTTTATCCAAAGATCTCCATTGAGTGCCTAACCATGCCAAGCACTTTCTGGAGCTCCGCATTTAGAAATTTAGCTTCCAGGGCACCTGGGTGGCTCAGTCGGTTAAGCGTTGGACTCTTGATTTCAGCTCACTTCATGATCTCATGATTCATGAGACCGAGCCCCGCGTCAGGCTTTGCACTGAGTCCGGAGCCTGCTTGAGTCTCTTCCTTTTTCTCAGTCCCTCCCCTGCTTGCGTTCTCTCTAAGTAAATAAATAAGCATCTAAAAAAAAAAAGAAATTTGGGGTGCCTGGGTGGCTCAGTTGGTTAAACGTCCAACTTCAGCTAGGGTCATGATCTTACAGTTTGTGAGTTTGAGTCCCGCATTGGGCTCTGTGCTGACAGCTCAGAGCCTGGATCCTGTTTCAGATTCTGTGACCCTCTCTCGCTCTGCCCCTCTCCTCCTCATACTCTCTCTCTCTCTTTGTGTGTCAAGAATAAACATTAAAAAATTAAAGTAAAATAAAAAATAAAATAAAATAAAGAAATTTAACTTCCTACCCTCAGAAAGCTTGTAGTCCTTTGCCACATAGCACAAGTGCTAGAATATAAATATGTGAACGATATTTTGCAGCACTTAAAAGTGGTTCTCAACTGAGCCCGGGAGCGTCAGAAAAGGCCTCACAAACACAATAAGGCTTATAAAGAGTCTTGGGAAATGAACAAGAGTTTATCAAATGGAGAAGGCTCAGAGAAGAGACCATGCTTAACACAACTAAGGAGACCTGCAAAGACAAAGCTGTGAAAACATTGTATATTCAAGGAAAAATAATGTACTACTATTGAACCATGGGAAGCACACAGGTAGGCTGGAGACATGATGAGCCTAGAGAGATAAATTAGAAAGAGATTAGGCAGGTCTCTTACACAGCAAGCTAAGGAATTTTGGATCTTCACCATAACAACAGGGACACGAGGAAGAATTTAAGCATGTAGGTACTCTAAACAGAAGTGTCCGTGGATGCTGGCTGACTAAAACCTAATAGCTGTGGCCTTAACTCATCTCCCTGACCATACAATGCTGATTTTAGAGATCTCTCTCCAATTCTAGGCTCTGGCTGCCACCAAGACCACGGTTATATGCCAGACATCCCGACCAGTTCAGCTCCTCCCTACCAGATACACCTTGTTTCTCCCGTTGCCTGGATGCACGCAACAAGCCCGTGCTTTCCTTTATAGAAACTAGGACGGTAGAGAAACACCAAGGATGATGCATGTAATGTTCCCAGGATGGGAAACGGTAGACACAGGTATTCATAGCTGGGCTTTGTGCTCGGATCTGCAGTACTCCAAGCCTGGTGGAGGGAGTTGGGCAAGTTAACTGACATTCCCTCCTCTGTAAAATAAATTAACAGCGGTAAGTTTAAAGCCTAAGTACTAAAACAGAAGCCCTAAAATATGAGGTAGTACACAAGTTACACGATTATTTCTCTTATGAAATAGTCTGGAGTTTACTGACCGGACAGTAGTTCTGCTATCCTTCACACAGAGTTTTCTTTCCTGGGTTAAAAAGGGCGCTGCTCTAGCTCTCACCAAGGCCGGGGAAGTGCACACACATTTCTTTCTTGAGGGCATGATCCAGATCATACGAATCACTTCTATTCATAACTGCATTAGCCCAGAGGGGCTGTAAGGGGGGCTTGGAAATGCGTTCTGACCAGGGAGTCACATGTCCAGCTGAAACTCAGAACTGCTGTCACTTAAGAGGGAAGAATATCCGTGGATAGCAGCAGACTCTGCCACAGTGAGAACTGTGAAGGTCTACTGGGTTTCACACAATAACGTGGGATGTTTAGCACGGTAACAGACACGTAGTGAGCAATCAACACCGTAGCTTGCATTTATAGTAATTATTGTTATCACAAGTTCTTATGTGCACCAATCCAAAGGAAGGCCTGCGTTATCTAGCTAGGCTCTGGGCCCAGAAGAAACCGTGTCGTCAACTGAAAACCAGGGCTAGCATTAGTGAAGATCCTTCCCAACAACAAAAAAAATCTACTACAATCCCTTTCAATCGTGAAACGTTATTCACTTTATCTTGGGTGGCCTGAGATATTTTTTTTTCCTGTTTCAGCTCAGGATTCCAAGAATAATTATATCACATTCAGAGATTCTTAGCAGGATGAACTTCTGTTTCCATGACTAGCGCTAATGGGTTGTTTGAATTAAACAAATGGATTATGTATACTTTGCAACCGATTTGCTAATTGCCAGTAGGAATTATTTTTTGATATTTACTTCCTGAAAGCATTCCTTTAAAATAACTGAGGTATTGTTTCATTAAGTTCAAGTTTCAATGCCAATGAATTCGAAGAAAAAATACATATACCAAAAAAAAAAGAAAAGAAACGAAAAGAAAGAAAGAAAGAAAGAAAGAAAGAAAGAAAGAAAGAAAGAAAGAAAAGAAGAGGATATAAAAATAATTTTGAGAAAAAAGTTAAAAATAGAATTTCTTTTTTAATTTTTTTTTTTTAACGTTTGTTTATTTTTGAGACAGAGAGAGACAGAGCATGAACGGGGGAGGGGCAGAGAGAGAGGGAGGCACAGAATCGGAAGCAGGCTCCAGGCTCTGAGCCGTCAGCCCAGAGCCCGACGCGGGGCTCGAACTCGCAGACCGCGAGATCGTGACCTGAGCTGAAGTCGGATGCTTAACCGACTGAGCCACCCAGGCGCCCCAAAAATAGAATTTCCATATGATCTAGCAGTTCCACTTCTGGGTATATACTCAAAGAATTAAAAACAAGAATTCAGGGGCACCTGGGGGGCTCAATCAGTGAAGCATCCAACTCTTGATTTTGGTTCATGAGTTCTCGCAGTTCATGAGTTTGAGCCCCACACTGGGCTGTGTGCTGACAGTGTGGAGCCTGCTTGGGATTCTCTGTTTCCCTCTCTCTATGCCCCCCTTCTGTCTTGTTCTCTCTCTCTCCCAAAATTAAGTAAATAAACATTAAAAAAAAAAAGAATTCAGCAGACATTTGAACACCCATGTTCATAACAGCATTATTCACAGTAGTCATAAGGTGGAAACAATCCAGTGTCCCTCGACCGATAAATGGATAAACAAAATGTTGTCTATACATGCAATGGAATATTATTCATCCTTCAAAAGGGAGGAAATTCTGAGACATGCTACCACATGGGTGAACCTTGAGGACATTGTGCTAAGTGAAATAAGTGCATCGTTAAAGGATAAATACCGTATGATTCCACTTGTATGATGTGCCTAGAGTAGTCGAGTGATAGACACAGAAAATAGAATGATGGGTACCAATAGCTGGAGGTTGGGGAAGAGAAGAATCAGTGTTTAATGGGTACAGGGTTGTAGCTTGGGAAAGGGCAAACAATCCTGAAGATGATGGTGGTGGCCACACAACTGTGTGAATGCACTTAATGTCACTGAACTGTACATTTGAAATGGCATATTTTGTGTTGTGGATATCTTACAACAATTTTAAAAAAATGATTGTGACAGGAATATATGTTTTATTTTTTGAATGTTTATTTTTGAGAAAGAGAGAGAGCAAGGGAGGGGCAGACACAGAATCCCAAGCAAGCTCCCGGCTCCAAGCTGTCAGCACAGAGCCTGACACAGGGCTCTAACCTACGAGCAGTGAGATCACAACCTGAGCCGAAGTGGGGCGCTCAACTGATGAAGCCACCCAGGTGCCCCAGGAATGTTTTAACTACATTGAGTTCCTTCTCCTGGGTAACCTGTCTCGCTGTTGGTCCTGTTACTATCATTAAGGATCAGCCAGAGGCACCCTAACTAACTAACGTGGGCCAGAGGCAACCCTACATTAGTGTAGACATATATGTACATGGTATGCATTACTAGTGTTCCTAAGTTAAGAGAGCCTTAGCATATGTTCATGAGTGATTTCCTAAGAGAAAAAAATAATACTGTTTTCTCTTATGAATGAATAGTACTTTTTTTTAATTAGTTTAGGGATTCATTCACTTATTCATTTTTTTCATTCATCTACTGATATGTGTCCACTGTAGGTTTAGTCATTCCACCTTTCCTTTTCCAGGTCCTCTTTGTGTCGTAAAATGACATTGCTGAATCTTAGAGCTGGAAGAAGTGAGAGGCTGAGGGAGAGAAATGACCCCCAGAGTTCACGCCTGTGGATGGGAGCTTCAGAAATATCTAGAAATGTCAATAGCATATACACATCTTTAGGAATTTCTGGTTTTTAAATATTTAGAGATATGATATCAGTCCTTTATTTGCAAAGAGACTCAACTCAAACTGGCTTAATGACTAAGGGTCTTCTGTTGTTCATAGTGGAACCCTGGCTTCAGAGATGACTGGACTCAGGGAAAGTAGAAGTCTGTTTCTATGTCCTTGTCTTTTAAAGAGGTGTGTGTGTGTGTGTGTGTGTGTGTGTGTGTGTGTGTGTGTGTGTGTATGTGTGTGTGTCTGTGTCTGTGTGTGTCCTCTGGCTTCATTGTCTCCTACTGTCAGTTACTCTACTCCTCATTTACGCTGCTGCATCCGCATTGCTATTTTCCTCTGGTTTCAGAATACTGTAGGCATGATCCTGCCTTAAGGTTTTCCTTTTACTATTCTTTCACCTTGAGCCCTCTTCCCTCCGGTATCCACATGGCTCACTCCATTTCATTCAGATCAAATGCCACCTTGTTGGAGAAATCTTCCCTAATTACAATATTTGAAATAATACACAGACACACACACACACACACACACACACACACACACACACACACTAGCTTACACACAACCCTATCAACTCCAACCCTCCTTACTCTGTTTATTTTTTTCATAGCACTTATAACTTGTTGTGAACTAAAATGTAGGCTTCACATGAGTAGAGACATTTTTTTTTCCTCTCGTTGTATCCCTAGTTTCTAGACCAGGGATCGGTAAACTAGGGCCAACTGCCAAATTTGCACCACATGTTTTTATATGGCTTATGGCTATGAAAAGTTTTTACCTTTTCAGATGGTTGGAAAAGATCAAAAGAAGAGTAATATCTTGTGACCTGTGACAATATACAACTCAAATTTCCATGTCCATAAGAAATATTATGGGACACAATTATATTCACTTATTTACATGTTATCTATGTCTGCTTTACTCTACTGTGACAGAGTTGGGAAATTAGGACAGAGACCATATGTGCTCGGGAAAGCCTAAACTTTATAGAAAAAGTTTGCAGACTCGTGGTCTAGAACAATACCTGGCATGTCAAGATTGATGAAATAGATAATGAACAAGTGTGTTTCTGCTTTCTGAATAACAAACCCCTTTCAGAGATCTGAAAACAATACACAGATCTTTGTCTCCTCATCAGTTCCTCTGATAAAAGGATTTAACTTCCTCTAATGATAAAGGAATTGGTACAGGATCTAAAAAATTATGCCACCGTTTAAAAAAGAATAGAATAAGAACAAATAACAATAATATTACAACATAGTATATAAAAATTATGAAGAACCATATCTCCAGGAACTTAATAAACAATGAAATATTCATCTCTATACTTTACATTGTCCTTAAATCCCTAAATTCATTCATTTTCTTTTTTTCTACTATAATACACCCAAGTCATTTCCTGATACATCCTTTTCTTCTGATGTGTCCTTTAGCTAAATTAAACATGACTCTCAGTTCCCAAACATACCTGATCTTTCTTACTCCAGTCTCCCTGCACCTTCTTCTCCCTCTGCCTGAGACATTTTCTTTTTTGCCCACCTGGTGATGCTTGCTTGCCATTGAAAACATGAGAGAGCTCAAACACCAGCACTGCCTCACCACTGCAGTGTGATAACATCCATACCTGAGGGCAAATCTCTGCATGCATTCATTCATTCATTCATTCATTTGCTAGTGTATTCATTTGTTTATTCATTCAACAGATGCTTATTAGACAACCACTACATAACAGGCATTCCTCTAGATTCTAGGGCTACGGCAGATATAAAGAGAGATTTCATTTCACTTTCATGGAAGTAAAATTTTATGGGAGGAAAAGACAACATAGTGTTACATAAATAATATTATGGCAAACAGTGATGTGAGCAATAAAAAACAAAAATAAATTGATTGCAATGATCATGATGAGAATGCATTGTAATTCTGTGCTGTATCATATTTTGTCCGTATGTCTGGGCCCAGTTACAAATACCACTATGTGTGACTGTGTTTATGTTAAGCCTCCAGCGAGGGCTGTCTCATATTTGTTCTTATGCCCAGCACACAGCAGTATGTGGTACATCATCAGTGTTGGATAGACAGAGGGAAGGTGGTTCAATGGATGGATAATACATGTTGTCGGTAGTTTGATGTCTCTATGTAGAAAGTAGCACACAGAGACAATAACTATGAGAATATTTTGAAATATTAGAAATATTACACTGATATCACAACTATGACATTTATGAGAAAAAAAGAGGTTAGAAATCATTGATGTTGAAAGCCCATTTTAAAAAGGAGCATAAGAGCAAAAAACAGGTGAAATATTCAGTGTGAATTTAACATTATGTGAGTAGAACGAGCTTCTGTTGCTGGAACTGAATCAGATCGTTTTTTTAGTCAGTAAGTTCATCACTTTGTAACTCATCTATGTAGCTAAAATCTGGAAGTGCCACTCTCTCACAGTATTAAAGCAGCCCTTATTGTTAAGCTGGACTGACCACTATTTTAAGATTTCACTTTTCCAATCTTCATTTACTTATTTTGGAGAAGGAGAGAAAGAGAGAGCGGAGAGGGGCAGGGAGAGAGGGAGAGAGAGAATCCCAAGCAGGGTCCATGAGCTGTCGGCACGGAGCCCAATGCAGGACTCGAATTCACGAACCAGATGGTGAGATCATGACCTGAGCTGAAACTGAGAGTCAGATGCTTAACTGACTGAGCCACCCAGGCATCCCAAGATTTCATTTTTTATCCATTGATTCTCTGCTATGAGAACAAGGATAAAAAAGCATTTTCTCAAACTAATTATTTCCATGTCTAATAAAAAATTTAAAAGGCATAAGTGTCCAAGAATGATAGTATTTAAAACGTTTTAAATTTTAAATTTAAAAAATGGGTAAATGCCATACTCAATTTCCAGGATTTGATGTTCAATATATTCAACTGTATTCAGTAGCTTTGAATGATGAAAATTAAATAAGCCACTGTAATTTTTTGAGGGTTTACTTTTTCAAAAGGATCAGAAAAGGTCAAGATTATTTGTTGATGTCATAGTTTCTCAGAACTTTTCCAAGATATCTAGAGAAAGGCAGGGAAGATGGCTCTGAAATAATGGTTTCAAGAAATACCACTTCAGGGGCGCCTGGGTGGCGCAGTCGGTTAAGCGTCCAACTTCAGCCAGGTCACGATCTCGCGGTCCGTGAGTTCGAGCCCCGCGTCAGGCTCTGGGCTGATGGCTCGGAGCCTGGAGCCTGTTTCCGATTCTGTGTCTCCCTCTCTCTCTGCCCCTCCCCCGTTCATGCTCTGTCTCTTTCTGTCCCAAAAATAAATAAAAAACGTTGAAAAAAAAAAAAAAAAAAAGAAATACCACTTCATACCAAAAGAATTATGTGTGTGTGCATGTGTGTGTGTGTGTGTGTGTGTGTGTGTGTGTGTGTGTACCTATGTGTATTTTCATGCTGAGAGCACGGCGATAACATAAACAATTGGGAATGTTCTTGAAAAAGCCTTACTCCCATGTGGTAGAAATAGAGATTACACTGTATTTGCTGTTGACATATCAATCCTAATTATAGAGGCTCAGTGTCTCAGGGTGATTCTTTCTTTAGACATTCAAAGACACTCCCATTGAAAGAAAGACAGTTGCTCAAGTGTGTCATGTATTAATGCCTGAGAACAGAATGAATAGGGTGGGAAGGCCTACATTCTACAATTCACTTCCTCTCTACTACAAAAGAATCCCTATTTATTGACCTTTGTGGCCAAGTGCAAAAAGAATACCTTTTGCCTCAATTTCTGAGAATTTGAAGAAAAATGAATTCTGTTGCCTGGAATAACATTTTCTCCTAGTCATCTGCCTAACAAATAGTGTCCTGTATCTCATTTCTGTGTTTACAAATGGTAACCATCTTGCAGGATGTCTCTGAATCTCAGAGTTTTCTGTCTTCAAAGATTAAAGTATAAGATAGAGAAAAGATATCTGACCATCATCTGTTTACATAAAACTGACTTTTGAGTCATAGAAATAGTTACAAGATACTTCTGAAATAATCATTAATATGATTGATTCTAATTGATTGGACTATATGAAAACATAATTATTGGTTAATAAAGGAGCAGCTTAATCTTACTCATGGGGTTAAAAATGTGCTTAGAGTATTGTCCGTCTTGACATTGAGGTCACTGAAAGTCCATTTATCAAAAATTAGTAACAGTCTTCATCAACTAACCAAAACGGGTCACCTCTGGAACCACTCAAGGGTCAGTCATTATCATACCCAAAGAGAACAAAGCAAAATCCGTTAACAGAGAGCAAATCTGGATATTGCTCAAGACACAACTCAAATAATCTGGTTATTAACACAAGCTAAAAGTCTGTGATGCCAATAACAGAAAATACCTAAAAGATTAGAAGAATTAGTTTCACAGGGCACCACGTTAAACAACTGAAAAATGTTCTAGTATACTGCAAATTCATTCAATGTGAGTAATAACTTGTTCCTTGTGATATTTAATATTTGCAAAGCATTGATAATGTGCTTGGCTCTGCTCAAAGCTCAGAGAGGGCAGAGCTTCAGGGTGGCACATAGTGTCCACTTTCCATCCATCACAACTGTTACTCTTGCTTGACTTCTTTTGTTCAATGACCGCTTTCCTTTTCGTGCCCACACCCCACCCCAGTACATGCCTGTCTCATGATGACACCCTCAAAAGGAAAAAGTACTCAATCCCCATGATGCTTGACTTGGTTCTTTTGGGGGCTAGAGCCTAAAGACTCTAGATATTAAATTATTACTCATAATAGGAGAGCTTCCAATGTATGAACATAGTAATATTCAAATCTGTAATGAATTGTCATTTATTTTACCTATTTCTCAAAGAGACATACCGACTTTGTAATTGTGCTAGGACCTACAGATTTAAAACCAAATGGCACGTTCAGAATGTTACAAGTAGTTTCATATAGATGGCTAGAGAGATGGGCTAGCTTGGAGAAGCAGAGATGAACATTACCAGGGATGAATATTTATCCTGAAAGCTATAAAGAGCCATTGAGGCCACATTAAGTCGTTACTACAGACATAATCACATTAATGTTGCAGAAAGATCACCATCGCAGCAGCATGAAGGTGGCCCACATTAGAAATAGGGGAAAAGACAGGAAAAGAAGGCAGCAAGCCAAGGAATAAAAGTTTACAGCTTTTATTCAAGCAGTGGAAATATAAGTGGAGTAAAAAAGAAAGATTTAGAGATATTAAGGAAGTCGACTCTAAAAAACTTGGAAATGAATAGATGTAATCTAAGTGAAAGTGAAGGATGAATCAGGAAAGAATTCAAGATCCATTTCAAGTCTCTAGCTCGGATGACTGACTTTGTAATGGTAACTGAGAGAGGAGCAGAGCTTTACAAAACAGCTTTATTGACATATAATGTATGCATCATACAATTCACCTATTTAATTAATATGTATAATCCAGTGGCTTTCACTATGTTCACAGAGTTGTGCAACCATCATCACAATCAAATCTAAGACATTCTCGTTATCCCAAAAAGAAACACCATACCCTTCAGTTGTCATTCTCAACACCCCTTCCCATCTCCCCCAAGCCTATGCAACCTTTAATCTACTTCCAGTCTCTATAGATTTTATGTCAATCTAGGACACTTCATATAAATGGAATTACATAGCACGTGGTCGTTGGTGACCAGCTTCTTTCACTTAGCATCATGTTTTCAAGGTTCCATGTTGTAGCATGCATCAGTACATTATATTTTTTCTTACTGAAAGATATTTCATTATATTTCATTTCATTATATGCCATCCTTTATTTATCTCCATTTATCAGTTGATGGGCATTTGAATTGTTTCCAGTTTTTGGCTTTTATGAATAAAGCTGCTATGAACACTTAATGTGTAAGTTTTTGTGTAGACCTGTGTTTTCGTTTCTCTTAGGTATATATCTAGAAGGAGTATTACTGCATCACACTGTAACTTTATGTTTAAACTTTTGTAGAACTCGCAAAATGTTTTCTAAACTTTTTTAAAAGTTTATTTATTTATTTAGAGGAAGGGTGGGCAGAGAGAGAGGGAGAGAGAGAATCCCAAGCAGGCTCTGCACTGTCAACACAGAGCACGACGCGGGGCTAGATCTCATGAACCGGGAGATCATGACCTGAGCTGAAATCAAGAGTTGGATGCTTAACCGACTGAGCCACCCAGGCACCCCAATATGTTTTCTAAAATGGCTGCATCATATTATATTCCCACCAGCAGTAGATGAGGACTCAAATATCTCCACCAATATTGATTGGATCAATACTGATTATTCTCTAACCTTTTTATTCTAGAAATCCTAAGGGAGGTGAAGTCGTTGCTCATTGTGATTTTGATTTGCATTCCTCTGGTGGCTAATAACATTGAGCATCTTTTCATGTGCTATTGGCTATTTGTATATCTTCTTTGGAGAAATGTCTATTTCTATATTTTTCCCATTTTTAATTGGGTCATTTGTCCATTTATTACCTATTTGTGAGTTCTTTATATACTCTAAACACAAGTCCACTATTTGATATATGATTTGCAAGAATTTTCTCCCATTCTGGAGTTGTCTTTTCACTTTCTTGATAGTGTCCTTTGAAGCACAAAAGACTTTAATGTTAATGATGTTCAGTTTATCTTATCTCTGTTTTGGCTTATACTTTGGGTGTCATTACTTAAGAAATCATTGCTTCCTCCAAGGTTACAGAGATTTATACCTATGTTTTCTTCTAATAGTTTTATAGTTTTAGCTCTTATCCTTGTATCTTTAGTCCATTTTTAGTTAATCTTTGTATACGGTCTGAGGTGAGTGTCCAATGTCATTCTTTTGCACGTACGTATCCAGGTCTCTTAGCACAACTGTTGAAGGTACTATTTTTTCCCATTGAATTGTTTCAACACCCTTTCAAGGTCCTAACTGATTTGGGCCAGGATTGGGCATCTGACTTAAAGATAAGCAATCCATAGGCCTGCAATGGTAACAAAATGACCCGAGTTCAAAAAACTTTGCCAAAATAAGAAAGAACTAGGTCAATGGGATTTTTCTTTCTTGGAAATTTGACGAGAAACACACAAGAAGAATTTAGTAGCTGGGAGAAAACTAAAAGATTATGAATAAAAAGTGTTATAAGTCATAGAGTGATTATGAATGAGCTGAAATAATACATAGAAGCTATAAATGAAGAAAATATGGACAGAGTAGAGAATGATTTGCTTTTGATCTCACAACTAAGAAGGAAGTGACAGGAGTCATTGTCATTGTCAAAGGACAGGGTCATTCTCAAAGGAATAGCAGAGAGATGAAATAGAAACTGTTGCTAAAGATCTTTTAAGGCTTTTTTTTTCTTTGAATTCCTAAGAACTACTAGACCCTTCTTTAGGTTAGCCAGAGAGATTCACTGATCCTTCCAACCAGAATGACCACCCATAAGTCTTCCAACTGTTAAAAATGTATGGGTTCTATAGAAAACAATTAAATGAAATGAAAACTCTTATGTTAGCAAGCCTAATACATACCTGGCTCCTAATGGAAGCTACACAAATCCCAGTTTCCCTGACCTACTCCCAGATTCCCTCTGTAGGTTTCATGGGCACTATCTAAATTCTGTAGGTATCTGAGAAGTTACAAGTCTTCCTGCTGTAACAAGGATATGTGGCAATCTAAATCATAACTGAAATTCTTCTTGACTTCAGGAGTAAATACTTAATGAATGATATACCAATCTTAACTGAACAGATGGAGCCTGTCTGACTTCTCTCTTTATATTTCCCATTCATTCACCACAGATCTTTTTTTTAACTTGGAGTCATTTTACTCATAGAAAATATTTTAGATCAGATATAATATTTTTTCACTTAATAGGAGAAATCACATTGGAAATTAATACACACAGATGCCATGAATACATGAGTGATCTCATGGCCACTGTATCAATAGTATTCTGAGTCACATATTCTTTCCTTCAAACTCATGTGATCACATTTTTGTCTTTGATTTCAGGTAATGTGTAGTTTTCTTTCTTTCTTTTTTTTTTTTTTAATCTCATTTGCCAAGGGATTACATTTGAGATGATAAGTCTCTAGTAATGCAGCTTTGCAAGGAGGCAGGAATATTTAGACAGGAATGATAAGGGTGGGCCTCAGATTTTAGGCAAAGTTCCCAGGTAGGCTACAATAGCAACATTCTTGAAGGCTTAGAACTTTATTCTGATTTTTCCCAATGTTGATTTTGCTGCTAGGGTTTAATGCAGTATAATTCCTGTATTTTCACATGAAAATAATGGGGGGGGGGGGGAATCGGGCAGTTCTTATCACTGTACAACGTATGTTTGTTAAGCAAATGCTGTGTACAGACACTATGCTGTAATGTGACAGGGATAAAAAACATGAAAAAGAATCCATGCCTGGACTCAAGGACCTTATATCAGGGATGAAATACCATAGACAATTCCTTGATCTGGAAAAGAAGAGTCCGGATCTGCTTTTTGAACCATCAGGAATCAGTAAGATTTCTGGAATTCAATTATTTTTCCGTGAACCTAGGGCTAAGCAACTTCACCTAACATAAAACTATTCCTCGTATTTTGAAGCAATGTGTGATTTTATGTGAACATTCTGAATATAGTCCCAACCTCCTAAATCTTCCTGGATCTAAGTGATACAATTTTTCTTTTTATGCTGGAGGAAGCTATTCCCAGGAGAAAATGTTATGATATTGATTTTAATAAGCATTTGCTTTTTATTTTTTATTTTTTGATGTTTATTTATTTTTGAGAGAGAAACAGAGTGGGAGCAGAGGAGGGGCAGAGAGAGAGGGAGATACAAAATCTGAGGCAGCCTTCAGACTCTGAACTGTCAGCACAGACCCTGATGCAGGGCTCGAACCTACCCACTGTAAGATCATAACCTGAGCCAACGTCAGATGCTTAGCCAACTGAGCCACCCAGGTGCCCTAGAATATATTTTTTAAGGCAGAAGGGTAGCACTCATTTTTACTTAATGGTTTTAACAGTTTCCTAGTGTCATTTATAACTTTTAAAAACTTAGATCGGATGTGGGTCTCCATTTGTACTCTGGTCCAATCCTTACAAATGATGGGGCAGCCTTGACCTGGTACAATACTAAGTTTGTACATACTCTATATGATTTGGTCATCATGATAAAGTAATAAGGTAGAGATTCTTACGAAGTTTGCTTGAACCCAGGTCCACTTGATTCCAAAGCTCATGTTACTAAGACCTACAGTTTATTGCCTTTTCACCTTTTGAATATTTTAAAAATTAGTAAAATGAATGATTTTAGAATATAATATCTAGTTCCACAGTTCAAATTGGCAGTAAACTGCAAAAAAAAAAAAAAACAGGATTAAAATTTCCCAAATAAAATTAATTTATTCTGTTCAAGACATTGATCATTACATGTTATGCTACAAATACTATCCCACACATTATTGCTGAGGAACACATTTACTATTCAAGTTATTTCACAATATCAGAATTAAGATAAAGGGATCTGCTACCAAAGCCATGGAGATGTTTAAAAACAGTGGGAATAAATTAGAAGATAGAAAATAGAAGATCAAAATTTAGCGTAGAAGTAAACTAGAGAACGGGAATGTGGTGACATAGGCTGTATTTTGAGTGAAAAACAAGAAAGAGCAGAACTTGGGATGAAGAATTTATCTCTGAGGCACATCGTACCTATTTTTTCTTCCATGCTAGAATCATTGTATTTGCTCCCTAACTTGCACCCGAAAAGGCTAACTCGTTGGCACTCAGCTCAAGTCACGCCCAGGTGGTGTGCCTTTGTCCCTGGAACCTCAGATATCTGATAATTGCCTCATTGTTATTCATCTTTTAGATTGCTTTGAATTCTTTCATGTAGGAGAAATAACCAGAATGTTAAAATATAAAGACTTTACATCAATGGAGGGTAATGCAAAGATCTTTCTGGCAGAGATAAGACGAAGGCATATATATACACTGCAAAGGTTATGAACACCACAAATAACACTGCTCTTAAACTAAGCATCATCAGTGTGATGGAAAGATGTTTTCCTCGTACATAATGCTATCTCAACTTTGCAGCGAAGTTAATAATAGTGGCAGGTGGCATTAAGTTATTTTGGTAACAAAATTCAGGTGATTACTAATCTTCCTTTTATTATCACTTAAATGGAAGTCACCACTTTGAATCACTTTAAGGATTAAGAATTTTCCTTTCATACAATTTCGAAGAAGGTGTGCATCAGAAACAATATTTTCATATTGGACTTTTCAGAAAGATACGTTCCATGAGTACATCAAAGGCAGGTTTCCTGTTATGTTCGTATCCTTCAGATCAAAAGTGAAACATCATTTCTACAAAAGGCCCATGCCTCCAGGCCCTGACTTCCTAATCTAAATGTGGTCACATAGTTTTGCATTCTCATGGTAATGTGTGTGTGTGTGTGTGTGTGTGTGTGTGTGTGTGTGTGTTTCCTTTATAGGGATTGTGGCTTATACTTATGCCACGGTGTGTTTAATGTCTGTTCCACTAGGTGGGACAGACAGTGTGGGGCAAAGCTTTTAGAAATACTAAGTAGATGACTCCTTACTGGTCCACTAGAAAGAAAGCAAAAGAAAAAAAAAAAAACAGAAAGAAAGATATAGAAAAATAAGCGTGTAGTCGATCTAATTGTAAATAATTAAGGTGGGGCAAAGCCTGGCATCCACAACATTAGTTGCTAGGGAGAATACTGTCTACCCACTCCTTACTTTTCATGAAAATTCCTAGGGAATTTACCTGGGGACTTCTGGGCTTTCTACGCCCCATTACTCAGTCAGCTCTAAGTGGAGTGATTCATCAGATTGATACATTTAATAAAAATAAATAAGGCATGGCATGCCTCTTCCTCTTTGAGAACAAACCTAGAGCAAGCTGTCCCCCAGTGAATAAGGGGGACATCGCTTATGCTGAGATCTTAATTTGTGCAGAACCTTGACGGGGAAGGAACTCTGTTTGTTCCCCTAGAGACCTCCACTGCATGGTACCAAGTGGTGCTCAATGCTTCTTATACTTTGTTCCATTGATTCACTGTTGGGCACATGCTGTGACACTAGCAAATCTCTTGGACGTCTCAGCATTATTCTCAGAGAATCATCATAAGGAGGAGGTTTGGACATGTTCTATAGAATCTTTTAAAATTACATAAATTATGTCGATTTAAGTTTAAACTTAAACATACTCTTGTATGAAAAATCAACCATGAGGATAAACGATCAATGTTTAGATAACCTTGATAAAAGTCAGTTTAGAATCTGTTCAGAGCAAGAAATAACTTATGATGAACCAGCAGCCAAGATTTCAAGTTAATGTGTGTTTGTTCTGGGACAATGTGTTGGCCATGACAGTTACTGTTTTCTCTGCATTTCTTAGTCAAGATTCTCCCTCCTGATTTACAAGACAAATAGTGATTTACAAGATAAATAGTGATATATCAGGGAAATAAATGGTAGCCAAGCAAAGCTGATTTTTTTTCCTAAAGTGTAATTGCTGAATTAAACTCTGGAAATCATATAAAATCTGAACGCACAGGTTGTATAAGGACATACAAGTGGATTACTTTCTTGGTAAACCTTGAAATTTGTGATAAATCAAAACTTGACAGATAACAACGCAGAATTTGCTAAAAGGATTTATTGTTAAAATGAGCGCTGTGTAAAGTGCGGTTGGCCAGTGAATAGAAGAACATTGCTCTGTGCGTCCAGCCCTTGGGAGATGGGTGATGTCTGGCTGAAAGTCTGTTCCGAACTGTGTGTCATTAAGAACCAGTCGAACAGGTTGGTCTACTCTCCATCAATGCATGTTATCAGCAAGGGCTGATTAAACTTTAACTCCACATTGCAAAACGTTTTGGCTGAGAAGACTGAGGGCATGTGTAATACAGGAAATGCATTTTCTGAACGGTTACTACGAGCGAAGTGGTAAGTAATGTTTGTGTCTTACACTATCAAGGTTCAGTGATAAGACACTTGATGTAAACATGGATTATCTTTATTTTAGAAAAGTTTAAGTGCAATTTCAAATATAGCAAAGCATATACAGAATACAAATAATACTTGTTTTTAGCAAATGTTGCTATTCTGAATACACCGTGTTCATAGAATGCTTTAAGTATGTCAGGGGCTGGAGATGCCTTTAATCCATGCACTGTTTATTAAATTGTCAATTTAATTGACAATTATTAAATTGTCACCACAACTACAGATAGGTATTTCACATTTGATATGAATTATTAGTCTCTAAAAACAATAAAGTACTGTATAATGGAAACAGTCAACCAAATTTGAGTTTTCTTTCTTTTTAAAAAAAAAATTTTTTTTTACATTTATTTATTTTTGAGACGGAAAGAGAGAGACAGCACAAGCAGGGGAGGGGCAGAGAGAGAAGGAGACACAGAATCTGAAGCAGGCTCCAGGCTCCAAGCTGTCAGCACAGAGCCGGACACGGCGCTCGAACTCACAAACCGCGAGATCATGACCTGAGATCATGACCTGAGATCATGACCTGAGCTGAAGTCAGACACTTAACTGACTGAGCCACCCAGGTGCCCCAATTTGAGTTATTTCTTAAAGACACTTAGTCATTAATAAATCTGTTGCATTTCAATTCAAGTTACAAAAAAGTAGTTAATGGGAATAATGCATTCTGCAACTCTGATCTCTAAAATGCTATTCACATTAAGTGAATATTTAAATAAATTTAAGTTTGGGGTACCTGGGTGGCTCGCTGGGTTAAGCGTTTGACTTTGGCTCAGGTCATGATCTCCAGGTCCAAGGGTTCGAGCCCCATGTCAGGCTCTGTGCTGACAGCTGAGAGCCTGGAGTCTGCTTCGGATTCTGGGTCTCCCTCTCTCTCTGTACCTCCCCCCCTCATTGTGTGTGTGTGTGTGTGTGTGTGTGTGTCTCAAAATAAATAAATATTAAAAAAAAGGTTTTTTTAATTTCTGCTTTAGTTAGACATTTAATGGTAGGTAAACACAACTCAAGTGACACAATCACAAAAGTTCACAGCAGCTGAGCATAACCACAATATAGAGAATACCAAGAGAGGTGGGGAAAAGCCTTCTGAGGCCACAGCCTTTCTCCCAGGCTATTGCAACTAATAATCCTGTTTTGTCTCCTTTTGTTTTTGTTTTTGTTTTTGTTTTTTCAATGACAACAAGCTAAAGCCCCCAGAAGATGGATTATACAGTTTGAGCTCAATAGGTAGCATTTTATGTCAGTTAGCGGTTCCTGCAGACATTCTGGAGAGTGTAGTCCAAACAACACCTGAACAAGGAACATGTAAAAGATGAACCAGGGAGCTAATTAAATGACCACAGAGGCCCAGACTCCACATGATAAAAGCCCAGACAGAAGTCCTTGATGAGCTAATGTAAAGGGTTAAGTGAGTGGTTATGAAAAATGTGAGAGAGAAACGTGGCAGATTCAACACACGTGCTTCCCTCTATTCCCTCCTGAAACTGCACTAAGATGATGAGAAAGGGATTGTTTAAAGCATAAATCCCCAAGGACACATAGAAGAGAAGGTGTGGCAACGGCCAAATTTTGGAAGCTGGAAAGCAGATGAACAAGTAGTAACTAACTTCCCAGACTAGAGGAAGCCAGGACCTGAGTGGCAGCAGAGAAAGACCAGCGGCAAGGCCTCTGAGCAGCAGAAACCCAACAAAACACAGAAACTGGAGGTACCATAGGCCTCTAAAAGGAAGGATGCAGATAAGGAAAAGACAAAGATGATCTAAGGGTTCCTGGTGGCTCAGTCCATTAAGCAACCAACTCTTGGGTTCGGAACCTATGGTGCTGTCACAGCTCGTAAGTTCGAGCCCCCTGTCAGGCTCTGCACTGATAGTGTGGAGCCTGCTTGAGATTTTCTCTCCCTCTGTCCCTCCCACGCTTTCTCTCTCTCTGTCAAAATAAATACATAAACCTGAAAAAACAAAGCAAAACAAAAAAAGATGGGCTAAATGTCCATGTTAGTAGCAATTTTCTCCCTTTATCCCACTCAGTTGAGCAACTGCCCCTCACCCACCTGGACAGAAGGTCAGGGTGCCTTCCGGAAAGGCTGAGTTATGGGGATTGTGAGGCCAGACCCCAGGCTCTGCTGGCAAGGCACTTAGCCCTTAAAACTGCAAACTGAAGAAAAGAAAAATCTCCCATCAGTGTTTCTACTCAACTCTGAGAAAGCACTAACTGGCCTATGCTCATACTTCCAGAGAAAATGGAGAATCCCTTTCTGGGAAAACCAACCAGACTAAGAGAGAAGGTACGAAGATCTGACTGTTGAGAGCTTTTGCAACAGTGTGTATAAGCCAACCAGATCATCCTACAGTGACAGCCCCCCTCCAACACACACACACACACACACACACACACACGCACGCACACACACACACACACGGGTTCCAGTCAGTTCTAACATGAAAGATAAAAGCCAAAATAATTAAGAAGTAACGCAGAAAAGAAGAGAGAACGCAAATAGCAGAAGAAAATTTCCCACAACTCGAATTAGTATCTTCAAAGATACAAGAGAATATATACTATTCTTAAACTAAAAATAGAATGTTATTCTAAAAGGAGAAGTCTGATAAAAGAACTCAAGGAACTTGAAAATAACATGACAGAAATGGAAAATTTTTTAAAATGGCTTGAAAAACAAAGTTGAAGAAATTTTTTCGGAAAGTAGAAGAAAAAAATCAAAAAGAAAAACGCATAAATTACACAAGAAAATTAAGAATCAACATTAAAATAGGGGACTTCCAGAGAGACAGAGGACAAAAAATGCCAAAGAGGAGGTATGATTTTCCAGAGCCGGGCATGGTTTCCAGATGGAAAAGGCCCATTGAGTTCCCAAGACAACAGAAGAGCTGCATAAAAATAAAGCATCAGAAAAATTGTAGCACTCGGGGCATAAAGAGATAATAATAAAGTTTTTGAGAGGAAAAAAAGATCAGAATCAAAGGATCAAGGATCAAAGTGCCACTAGCTGTAAACAACTTAGAAACTAGAAAACAATGAAGCCATGCTTTAAAAACTCAGAGAGAAAATTATTTATAACCATCAAAATTATTACTGAAGTGGGAAAGTATAATTAACATCTTTTTCAGATATGCAAGGATTCCACAACTAATTGATACTTGAAACTGAAAACCCAGAAATATTAGTAGAAGCATTATATTTATGAATATGAAGGGAAATACCAAAGAAGCAGCTATGTGCCTCCAAGCAGTAAAACTCAGAATGAGGACAGGAGATAGTATTATTTTAGTTTTATACCTAGTAGAACTAATTTTGTTATAAAACCATTTACCTTTACAATATTGGTTAAAATAAAAGTTAAATTACATACATTAAGGCACAAAATAAACAAGGATTTAAAATATTAAGGTACAGGGGCACCTGGGTGGCTCAGTCAGGTAAGGTCTGACTTCGGCTCAGGTCATGATCTCACGGTTCGTGAGTTCGAGCTCCCCACATCGAGCTTTGTGCTGACACCTCAGAGCCTGGAGCCTGCTTCAGATTCTGTGTCTCCCTCTCTCTCTGCCCCTCCCCCCATCTAAAAAATAATAAACATTCAAACAATTAAAAACTCCGAAAATTATTTCTAACCATTAAAGTTATTATTCCCTGTGCTGTGACGCCAATTGAATCTATGTTCATGTTGTTTTGCCAACCCATATCACACTCATAATCAGCCAAACTGTTCAAAATTACCTTCCCTTGAAAGGCACTAGTATGGATTGAAAATATTAAATGTATAGTTTGTGATAAAGAATAATTGAAAGTCTTTGTCTAGACATCAGGTGGCATTTCCATGACTTGCTTTTGCATGTGAACTGTGTCACGTGTAACAATGTTCTTTTCCATATATGAAAGTCATGTCGTCAGTTCTGTGGGTCACTTTTTCCAAAAGTTGAGAATCATTTCCCTAAGTCCTCTCCACACTCACTTCTGTTATGATCCTAATCCATAGTACATTTTCGGGACAGAAGTCTTGGTTATTGTTTGGCTCTTCTGAGCCAACTGGCTAATCTAAGCACCGAAATCAAGGTCGTGATCACCTAGTCCTCATTGTTTGCTAAGAGTTTTAACAAAAAATTACGTAACTCTTTTTTGAGTCCTTGGTGTTTTCACATCTTACATCCTTTATAGAATGAAAAAGAGATGAAATACTCAAAGGCACGAAAGTAGGAAACATTGTTTTTTTAGGACCCATCGCTTTCATGTGTCGCCTTGAACGATCACAGCTCACAACTAATAAACGAACAGGTAGACCTGTGGCAAGCTCAGGACCCTAAAGAAGGGTTCTTTCAAGCTAGCGCTCCACTGACTCATTGTATTTCCATGAATGGTAAGTTTATTTCTGATGGTCTTTGATCACTTTAAAGCAAACGGAATACTAGCAATATTTTAAGGTACTCACTTTTTAAGAAGAAACACTTTAATATTTCCTACAGTTGGTCCAACAATCCTTTGTTCTAGTAAGTGAAAAGAAATCCCATTTTATTTCTTTATTGCAATTTTCACTTTTTCTGAATCTTTTATTCTTGACTATGGAAGGAAGGAGGGTCTTATTTGAGGAAATTATCTGTGCAAATATAGTTGCCTAGGTTTTGCTACTACCTCCCTCTAGTGGAGGCACAGACTAATTTTTACAGTAGGCATTTTCCTTAATAACAGGAAGTGTAGAACTCTTTTGTCCAATATGGTAGCCACTAAGCACAGGTGGCTATTTAAATTTAAATCAGTAAAGAGTAAATAAAGTGAAAGATTCCATTACTCGGTCACTCTAGCAGCATGTCAAGTGCTCAAATAGCCATCGGTGATCATAAAAGACAGCTCAGGCATAGAACATTTCCATTCTCACAGAAAGCTGTATTGGAATGCTGATCTAGAGTAATGTGTGCATTACAGAACATGGGGCCATGACTTTATTCAATCTGAAGGGAGTTTACGTTCTTGACAATAGATGATCCAAAACCATTCCAAAGCCCTAGATTCTACCCTCAGCATCCAAGACCCACAGAATCAAGCAGCTAACTGCTCTTGAACTTTTCATAAGAAGTTAAAATTCACTTTTTTAGATGAGTTTATTTATTTAAATCTCTCAGATTTCATTACTTCAACAGATCCCACGCTACGTGGTACAAATATATTAAATTATCTTTGACGTATTTCTGCTTTCTGATCTAACAACAAGTAACCATATATGACCCTCTCTTTTCTTCCTTAGGTGAGAAAAATCAGAATAGAAACCCATTTGCTCCCCTATGAAGTTAATTAGAAGCAGAATTGACAAGAGAAATTATTTTAAACGATGTATAGCTATCATTGGTGTAGACAACCCTCATTCATGACAATTGCTTTAGAGGAAAACTCAAAGCCTTCAAGAAAAAGGATTATTTCTGACTTTGGTTGGGTGGGGGGGGCTCTTCTTTGCAACTCTGAATGTAAATTTTTGCCACTGAGTAAATTACTTTTTAACTCAATCATAAGAATATATTAAGCACTATACTGGGCTGTGCACCTACATTTTTCTGGATGACTTAAATTAATTCCCAACTTCTAAAATTTTTAAACATTTATTTATAGATAACACGTATAAATGCCATGTTGTATTTCACTGCATGAACATCAAGATATTTGACTAAAAGTATTGCTATTCCTGACTCAATATGTCAAAATAACTATGTAATGGGCTCAAATTAATTCCATCATTATTAGAAAGAAAATTTAAATAACTAGAATGAAAGATGTAAGTAGGAGTTTTTTTCTATAAACCAAAGCAAACCCTATCCTCTAAATGCCCAGGAAATCAGCATTTAACAATATTGAAACAATCATTAATGAACATCTCTAAGTGCTGAATGCCTAGCTAAGCATAGCTCTGTCCTTGTAAAATTTTCAGGCTAGGAGTGGAGCTGATAGTCACATAGACATTATACCCATTTGCATATCATGGACATATGTCAGACGAGATCATGAAACAAGTGAACCTTAAGAATATCAGATGTAACTCCCCATATATCTATTTATTAATTCAATGATGATTTATTGACATGTGCTATGTGTCAAGCACTGTGCTGAGCTCTGGGGATCCAATATAAATCGGACAAGGTCTTATAGCCCAAAGAGCAATCAGGATTAGTTTCTATGATTATATTTGAGTTTTATCTTATGGTTTTTTTTTAAACTCATATAGACTGGAAGGAAATTCATCTTGCCATGAATTTTATCTCCTGATTATTTCATTTGCACATTGAGAGTAGAAATGGTTGGATTGACTCCTTTCTTCAAATCTTAACAAATATGTTTTGAGCCTTAAGATACTCACCATCTGATAATAGTAACCAATAATTAAATAAAGACAAAGTGACAAGGCTTTAATAGAAATACATCCAAGTGCTGTTGGATATTAGAGGAAGATTCAGATGAGTATTCTAGGGAGGACTAGTAAGGATTTATAAAAAGAGAAGACATTTGAGTTTAGCCTTGAAGGTGGGAGTTTCCTAAGCAAAGAAGGGCATGCCAAGCATAGAAAAAATTGGGAGCCTGCTGAATTCAGTCTGCTGGTTTAGAGCACAGAGTTGAGGGAGAAAAATGGCAAGGAATTAAGATGACATACTTTTAGAGGGTATATTTTTACCAAGAGAAATAAATGTGTTTGAACTGAATTATCAATCAAGAGCTCTTTAATAACCTGACCTAAGGGCCAAACATCCACTTTCTCCTTTTCTTTTTTTTTAATTTTTTTAATGTTTTATTACTTATTTTTGGGAGAGAGACAGAGCATGAGCAGGGGAGGGGCAGAGAGAGAGGGAGACCCAGAATCTGAAGCAGCTCCAGGCTCTGAGCTGTCAGCACAGAGCCTGACGCGGGGCTCGAACTCACAAACCACGAGATCATAACCTGAGCCGAAGTCTGATGCTTAAGCAACCGAGTCACCCAGGCGCCCCTCTCCTTTTCTTTATCACAAAAAGTTATCATTTTGAGGCATTCTATTTTGGTCAATGCTGATAGATGGAAAGAGTATAAAAATCATGCTTAATATGTTTCAATTAAAAAAATCATTTCTTCAAGAAATATTTTAGAACACTGGCTCTGTCCTGAGCACAAGATGCAGACCCATAGTAATACGAGAGGGAAACAAGATACAACTTACCTTTGAAAAGTTGCTGTTTAATTGGAAACACAAAGGTGATCCAACATAATTACATAAAATCATGGCATGTGCTCTGTGAGAAAAATGAGGGGTTTTGAGAAGAGCAAAAATGTGGTCACCTCAGGGAAAGTCTAGAATATTTAGCAGAAAAAGTAATATTCCCTGTGTCTTTGAGAATGATTAAGAGTTTGACAGAAGGAAAAGTGAGAAGAAAGTATTTTAAGCAGAGGGCTAAAGATAAATGATGTCTTCTAGCTATAAATGTTCCTGGCAAACATTTCTCTGCCCTAGTTTTGTGTGTTAACAAAAATATTTTCAAATTTAAGAAAATCATATTTTATAAACATACTTGCTCATTATAAATGTCTATTTTACTAGATTTTATATGGCGGCCAACTAGACAGTGTACTTCCAGAAAATATTGTTTATGAAATAAACATGTATCTAAAATCAAAACTAGAGGACCCAGTTTTCATTCCTCCATCATATCCTGGATATATTTCCTCTACTCAGAGAGTCCCTCTTGTTATTGCTGTTAACAAGAGAAAAGCAACATGTACAGTAAAATAAAACTAACTGGGAGATTGAAAAGCCATATCGCTTTAATCTAAAAATTCCTTGCCAGTGTTTATTTTTTTTTTTATTTTTAATGTTTATTTATTTTTGAGAGAGAGAGAGAGAGAGAGAGAGAGAGAGAGAGAGAGAGAATGAAAGAGGGGGAGGGGAAGAGAGAGACACACACACACACAGAATCCTAAGCAGGTTCCAGGCTCTGAGCTGTCAGCACAGAGCCCAACGGGGGGTTTGAACTTATAAACAGTGAGATCATGAGTGGCTGAACTCGGACAGTTAACCGACTGAGCCACCCAATTGCCCCATTCAGCGTTTCTTTAAATTTGGTCCATGGCAAGGTTGAAACCAGCTCAATAATATCCATTTGGATAAAATTTGCCACCTTCTCATTTTACTTCTTCCAGTAACCAATCTTTTATCTTTATAAATTTTTACTAAGGTGTAATTTACAAGTACCAAAATGCAAAAATCCAAATGTAATGTTTGATGAATTTTGTCAAATGTGTACATCCATATAAAGCACACTTTAAACAAATCAAGTATTTCTGTCACCCCAGAAAGTTCCCTCTTTTCTCCATGTATAGAAATTAGTATTATCACTATTGGTGTCTTTATAACTTGCAATATCAAGTATACAAGAAATCTAGTCTCTGCTCAAGAGAATGTAATTTAAATACATTTACAAGCAATACATAAGCTAATAATTTAAAATCTGTAATAAATTTCCCTGAAAATATAGTAATAAGTTTAGCATAGAAAAGATATCAAAACATCATCATCACTAAAAACATTTATCAGAAACATAACTATATATATATATATATATATATATATATATATATATATATATATGAAGGAAGCACAAAACCAAAGTAAAATTAATGCCCAAGTACAAAACCCATATAATAAAGCAACGCTGTGCACAGACCTTATACTAAATATGCCATAGAAGAAATGAGATTTCAGCAGAATTAAATAGGGAAGAAAATACCGGAAATATCAGAAAGACATTTGGAAAACATGGAAGAAGAAGCATGTATGGGTGGTACATGCATGTGTGTGTGTGTGTGTGTGCGTGTGTGTGTGATGGAGGGAAATTAAAGATGGAATAGAGTATAATTTGCAAAGCATGTGGCATTAGTAATTGCTTAATAAATACAGTGTTTATGTGAATTTAAATAGACCGTAGAATCCATTGAGTAACTGCCGAGCAAAAATGTATTGAATTTCTAAGCAAATCTCTGAGACACACAGATATCTAGTGAACTGTGGTACAAACACTATTGGTATAGATTTTTGTCCTGATTAGCTGACGTTGATCACAAGCGACTATTTTGACCTTCTGCCCTTGGATGATTCTCACCATTAATAGATACCATAATACTTCTTACAAATACCCTCCAAAGTTGTTGAGATAACATGTTTTATAGATGAAAACAAATGAACAAAAATTCTCTGTTTGTATCAGTTAGTGTTACAGTATTCAACTCTTACCACAACATTGAAAACATAACCTCATACTGACACAGGAAATCGGGACTTGCATGCCTGTGTCTTTGAGTTCATTATTTGTCTTTCAAATAAATATGATCCAATCTCCAATTAGCCAGAAAAACCCAAATGTCTTGAGCTCGCTTCTATGCATTGTGAATATTCAATAAAGGTTGAGGACTGAGTGATTTTAAAAGGCCACTTATAAGCTCAAGATGCTTCCTAGAAGCACACAATGGTTACAAGTCTTTCTTCATTACTCTTAAAATAGACACATAAGAACTTTTATAAAAACATGAGAAATTTTATTTATTATGCTTAGGTATATCTTTACACCCAGCTTGGTTTTTGTTTTTTTTTTTTTTCTTAAGTTATAAATCTCAAGAAGGAAGAGGTTCTATATTTAGTACTGCTTAAAAAGTGCCTGTAGGAGAGGAGCCAAGATGGCGGAACAGCATGGAAGTTTTTTGTGTCTCTCGCGTCCATGAGATACAGCCAGACCAACACTACACCACCCTGCACACCTAGAAAACCGATCGAAGGATTAACACAACAATCTGCACGACCTGAACTGCAGAATTCAGGAGGTTCGCGGCACGGAGAGGTGCACTTGGGAAGCGAGAAGCTGCAGCTGGCAGAGAGGTGCTTTTGCGGGCAGAGGGAGGACGGAGACGGGGGCAGGAGTGGGGGGAGAATACGGGAAAAGCACCCCTCCCCAAAAGCAGCTGGAGAGAAAGTGAAAAATTGGAAACAGCTGCAGGGACTAAACTAAAAAGGGAGAAAGGAGAGAGGAGAGGGTTTAAATTCCATTAAGACTGTAAACCAGGGGAGCGCAAAAGGCTGCAACTCCGCAGGTCATACCTGGCGGTGCTCTGGCGGGAAGGGCGAATCCCCAGGAACAGAGTGGGGTTCGGGAGGTTCTCGGGCCACACAGGGAAAAGCGGTTCCACTGCTGGAAGGACATTTGGTAGGACATTTCTTGAAGCCACCTGGTCGCAGCAGACCCCAGAAGGCGGCCACATTCGCTGGTGCTGGAACGAGGTCGTTGAGGGTGAAGCCCTCAATCCCTGAAACACTGCTGCTACACTGTCTCGCGAACTTTTTCTGGGACGGGCTGGCACCTGGCCGCAGTCTCGGGACACCGACAGCAGCAGGGTCCAGTGGGCGTTCCTGGGTGCAGCCAACATTCGGCCATTGCTCATTCGGCCATTGCTCGGTGAGCCCTCCTGCAGAGGGGCGGGAACAGGTCAAAGCCCCAGTCCTTCAGAAGTAAGGGGCCGGGGAAAACAGCCGCATCTGAGACAAAACTCGGGAAAGAGTTACTGCCTGGGGCTTGGTCACGGACAGTGAAGACGCGGGCAGTGGATGAAACCTGAAGACAGAGGGCGGGGGCGCGATTGCTGATTGGAGAGAACAGTGTTCCCATACTAGACACTGGGTACTGGGTGACAACAGTTTCACCTCTCCCGCGCATGCACATACACACCTACGAGCGCCACAACGCTCCACCCCAGGAGGCTAGCAGCGCCATCTAGTGGACAGCGGAGCCATTACACTGAGCCTCAACCAACTGGGCCAACCTCGCTCTTCAAGAACATAAGTCTCACTGCCTGTTTACTTTATGGACTATAAAGCACTTCATAGTTTGACTACTAGGGGAAAACGAAGTAATTACAGTCCTATTTCAATCTGTTAGCAGGTCCATCTATTCAATTTTCTTTCTTTCTTTTTTTCCTCTTTTTCATCTCTTTTCTTTTTCTTGAATACAGAAAGAGAAAATTCATTTTTATTTTCAATTTTTGTTAAAAATATTTTTCTTTAATTTTTTTTACTGTATTTTTTATTTTTGTGTAAATATTTTCAAATTCTATTTTACTTCCATTATTATTTTAGTCTACTTCAGTGTATTCATTTTTTCAAATTTTCAAATGATTTCCTTTCTTTTTTCTTTCTCCTCTTTTTTGTTTCTTTTCTTTTTCTTGAATGCAGAAGGAGAAAAACTTCATTTTTACTTTCAATTTCTATTAAAAATATTTTTCTTTAATTTTTGTACTACATTTTTTGCTTTTGTGTAAATTTTTTCAAATCCTATTTTACTTCCATAATTTTATTTTAGTCTACTACAGTGTATTCACTTTTTCAAATTTTCAAATGATTTCCTTTTTTTCTCTTTTTTGTTTCTTTTCTTTTTCTTGAATACAGAAAGAGAAAAAATTCATTTTTATTTTTAATTTGTATTAAAAATATTTTTCTTTAATTTTTTTCTACTATATTCTTGACTTTTGTGTAAATTTTTTCAAATTCTATTTTACTCCCATCATCTCATTTTAGTCTACTTCAGTGTATTCATTTTTTCAAACTCTCAAACAACTTCCTTCTCCCCACCCCCTTCTTTCTCTAATCTGTCAAACCACTTTCAACACATAGACCAAAACACACCTAGGATCTAGCATCAGACAGATCAGGTTTGCAGCTGACCTATCCACAGAAACTTGGCAGGCCAGAAAGGAGTGGCAGGATATATTCAATGTACTGAATCAGAAAAACATGCAGCCAAAAATTCTTTATCCAGCAAGGCTGTCATTCAAAATAGAAGGAGAGATAAAACATTTCCCAGACAAACAAAAATTAAAGGAGTTTGTGACCACTTAACCAGCCCTGCAAGAAATTTTAAGGGGGACCTTCTCGGGGGGGGGGGGGGGAGAAAAAAAAAAGACCAAAAGTAACAAAGACTATAAAGGACCAGAGAACACCACGAGAAACTCCAACTCTACAAACATCATAATGGCAATAAATTCATATCTTTCAGTTCTCACCCTAAATGTCAATGGACTCAATGCTCCAATCAAAAGACACAGAGCAACAGAATGGATAAGAAAACACGATCCATCTATATGCTGTTTACAAGAGACCCACTTGAGACCTCAAGACACCTTCAGATTGAAACTAAGGGGATGGAGAACTATCTATCATGCTAATGGTCAACAAAAGAAAGCCGGAGTAGCCATACTTATATCAGACAATCTAGACTTTAAAATAAAGACTGTATCAAGAGATGCAGAAGGGCATTATATCATAATCAAGGGGTCTATCCACCAAGAAGACCTAACAATTGTAAACATTTATGCACCAAAGATGGAAGCACCCAAATATATGCATCAATTAATCACAAACATAAAGAAACTCATCGATAGTAATACCATAACAGTAGTAGACTTCAACACTCCACTCATAGCAATGGACAGATAATCTAATCAAAAATCAACAAGGAAACAATGGCTTTGAATGACACACTGGACCAGCTGGACTTAACAGATATATTCAGAACATTTCATCCTAAAGCAACAGAATATACATTCTTCTCCAGTTCACTTGGAACGTTCTCCAGAATAGACCATATACTGGGACACAAATCGGCCCTAAGTAAGTACAAAAATATTGAGATCCTACCATGCATATTTTCAGACCACAGTGCTATGAAACTCGAAATCAACCACAAGAAAAAACTCGGAAAGTTAACAAATACTTGGAGACTGAAGAATATCCTACTAAAGAATGAATGGGCTAACCAAGCAATTAAAGAGGAAATTAAAAAGTATATAGAAGTCAATGAAAATGATAACACCACAACTGAAAACCTCTGGGACGCAACAAAGGCGGTCGTAAGAGGAAAGTATATAGCAATCCAGGCCTTCCTAAAGAAGGAATAAAGGTCTCAGATACACAACCTAACCTTACACCTTAAGGGGCTGGAAAAAGAACAGCAAATAAAGCCCAAAACCAGCAGAAGACAGGAAATAATAAGGATTAGAGCAGAAATTAATGCTATTGAAACCAAAAAAACAGTAGAACAGATCAATGAAACCAGAAGCTGGTTCTTTGAAAGAATTAACAAAATTGATAAACCACTAGTCAGTTTGATCAAAAAGTAAAAGGAAAGGACCCAAATACATAAAATCAAGAATGAAAAGAGAAGAGATCACAACCAACACAGCAGAAATAAAAACAATAATAAGAGAATATTATGAGCAATTATATGCCAATAAAATGGGCAATCTGGAAGAAATGGACAAATTCCTAGAAACATATACACTACCAAAACTGAAACAGGAAGAAATAAAGAAATTTGAACAGACCCATAACCAGTAAGGAAATCGAATTAGTAATCAAACATCTGCCAAAAAACAAGAGTCCAGGGCCAGATGGCTTTCCAGGGGAATTCTACCAAACATCTAAGGAAGAGTTAACACCTATTCTCTTGAAGCTGTTCCAAAAAATAGAAATGGAAGGAAAACTTCCAAACTCTTTCTGTGAAGCCAGAATGACCTTGATTCCAAAACCAGACAGAGACCTCACTTAGAAGGAGAACTATAGGCCAATTTCCCTGATGAACATGGATGCAAAAATCCTCAACAAGATATTAGCCAACTGGATCCAACAATACATTAAAAAAAGTATTCACCACGACCAAGTGGGATTTATACCTGGGATGAAGGGCTGGCTCAATATCCACAAAACAATTAACATGATTCATCACATCAATAAAAAAAAGGACAAGAACCATATGATCCGCTCAATAGATTCAGAGAAAGCATTTGACAAAATACAGCATCCTTTCTTGATAAAAACCCTCAAGAAAGTAGGGATAGAAGGAGCATACCTCGAGATCATAAAAGCCATATATGAACAACCAGTGCTAATATCATCCTCAATGGGGAAAAACTGAGAGCTTTCCCCCTGAGGTCAGGAACAAGACAGGGATGTCCACTCTCACCACTGTTACTCAACATACTATTGGAAGTCTTAGCCTCTGCAATCAGACAACACATAGAAATAAAAGACATCCAAATCAGCCAGGAGGAGGTCAAACTTTCACTCTTCACAGATGACATGAGACTCTATATGGAAAACCCGAAAGAGTCCACCAAAAAACTGCTAGCATGGATTCATGAATTCAGCAAAGTTGCAGGATACAAAATCAACGCACAGAAATCAGTTGCATTCCTATACACCAACAATGATGCAACAGAGAAATCAAGGAATTGATCCCATTTACAATTGCACAAAAAACCATAAAATACCTAGGAATAAATCTAACCAAAGAGGCGAAAAATTGATACACTGAAAAGTATAGTAAGCTTATGAAAGAAATTGAAGAAGACACAAAAAAAAAATGGAAAAAAGATTCCATGCTCCTGGATGGAAAGAACAAATATTGTTAAAATGTTGATACTACCCAAAGCAATCTGCATATTCAATGCAATCCCTATCAAAATATCACCAGCATTCTTCACAGAGCTAGAACAAACAATCCTAAAATTTGTATAGAACCAGAAAAGACCCCAAATAGCCAAAGTAATCTTGAAAAAGAAAACCAAGCAGAAGGCATCACAATCCCGGACTTCAAGCTGTATTACAAAGCTGTAATCATCAAGACAGTATGGTACTGGCACAAAAACAGACACTCAGATCAATGGAACAGAATAGAGAACCCGGAAATAGACCCACAAACATATGACCAACTAATCTTTGACAAAGCAGGAAAGAATATCCAATGGAATAAAGACAGTCTCTTCAGCAAGTGGTGCTGGGAAAACTGGACAGTGACATGTAGAAGAATGAACCTGGACCACTGTCTTACACCATACATAAAAATAAACTCAAAATGGATAAAAGATCTAAATGTAAGACAGGAATCCATCAAAATCCTCAAGGAGAAAGCAGGCAAAACCCTCTTTGATCTTGGCCGCAGCAACTTCTTACTCAACACGTCTTCGGAGGCAAGGGAAACAAAAGCAAAAATGAACTACTGGGACCTTATCAAAATAAAAATCTTCTGCACAGCGAAGGAAACAATCAGCAAAACTAAAAGGCAATGGACAGAATGGGAGAAGATATTTGCAAATAACATATCAGACAAAGCTTTAGGATACAAAATCTATGAAGAACTTCTCAAACTCAACACCCAAAAAACAAATAATCCCATGAAGAAATGGGCAAAAGACATGAATAGACACTTCTCCAAAGAAGACTTCCAGATGGCCAACCGACACATGAAAAAATGCTCCACATCGCTCATCTTCAGGGAAATACAAATCAAAACCACAATGAGATACCACCTTACACCTGTCAGAATGGCTAACATTAACAACTCAGGCAACAACAGATGTTGGCGTTGATGCAGAGAAAGAGGATCTCTTTTGCATTGTTGGTGGGAATGCAAGCTTCTGCAGCCACAATGGAAAACAATATGGAGAGGTTCCTCAAAACACTAAAAATAGAACTACCCTATGACCCAGCAATTGCACTACTAGGCATTTATCCACGGGATACAGGTGTGCTGTTTCGAAGGGACACATGCACCCCCATGTTTATAACAGCACTGTCAACAATAGCCAAAGTATGGAAAGAGCCCAAATGTCCATCGATGGATGAATGGATAAAGAAGATGTGGTATATATATACAATGGAATATTATTCGGCAATCAAAAAGAATGAAATCTTGCCATTTGCAACTATGTGGATGGAACTGGAGGGTACTATGCTAAGTGAAATGAGTCAGAGAAAGACAAACCATGGTAGAATGACAGTCTACCATTCACTCATATGAGGACTTTAAGAGACAAAACATGAAACATAAGGCAAGGGAAACAAAAATAATATAAAAACAGGGAGGGGGGCAAAACAGAAGAGACTCATAAATAGGGAGAACAAACTGAGGGTTACTGGAGGGGTTGTGGGAGGGGGGATGGGCTAAATGGGTAAGGGGCACTAAGGAATCTACTCCTGAAATCATTGTTGCACTATATGCTAATTTGGATGTAAATTTTTTAAAATAAAAAATAAAATTAAAAAAAAATCACTAAAAACAAAAGTGCCTGTTGGAACATAGAGCTTCAGTCGACTTAATAACGTATTCCAAGTGAATAATCATGCTACCCAGCTGGGATACAATATTATGAGCAGAGGGAGCTGGCTTTCAACAACTGTTCTTATTTGGGAAAGATAAGCCTTTGTGAAAAAATAAAAACAAAACCAAAATCTTGTATTTTGAATCAACACAACATAGAACTACAGAAAGTCAAAAGGACAGAAAAAAATAATGATAAAAGGCAATAAATAAGGAGGGAGGTCATTCAAAGTAAACTCCTAGCTTTCTAGGTGTAATGGTCTTTTGATGTGCCCACTTGGCTAAGCTACAGTCCCCAATCATTCCATCCAACATGTTGCTCTGAAGGTATTTTGTAGACATGATTGAACTTTATAATCAGTCGACTTGGAATAAGGGAAATATTTCCAAATAATGTAGGGGTGCCCAATTCATCGGTTGAAAGACTTTACGAGTAGAGCCGATGCTTTCGTAAGGAAGAAATTTCATTGTGGACAACAGCTTCAGCTGCAGAGCTCCAGCCTGCCCATCCTGACAGTGTACCATCTGGATGTGGGACCTGCCTAACCAGCCCCCACAACTATGGAAGCCGATTTCTTACAACAAATATCCTAGTGTACACCTCCTACTGGTTCTGCTTCTCTGACTGAACCCTTGCTGATACCAGGCACGCATACCACATGATAATGTTAATGCTTCTATATAAAAACTGTTATCTCAGCCCCTCATTTTTAGTAACAAAGAACTTGCTACAACAGCATCCTAGAGAAGAGATGTCCTGAGACCATGGAGATTAAAAAAAATAACCTTACTGGGGCGCCTGGGTGGCGCAGTCGGTTAAGTGTCTGACTTCAGCCAGGTCACGATCTCACGGTCCCTGAGTTCGAGCCCCGCGTCAGGCTCTGGGCTGATGGCTCGGAGCCTGGAGCCTGTTTCCGATTCTGTGTCTCCCTCTCTCTCTGCCCCTCCCCCGTTCATGCTCTGTCTCTCTCTGTCCCAAAAATAAATAAAAAACGTTGAAAAAAAAAATAACCTTACTTAAACTCATATCAAAGAGCTGTGTATTAACAGAGAAATAAAACTATATGTGCAAATAGTGTAAACAAAACATTTTAATATTTTGGAACCAGAGGGGCACCTGGGTGGCTCAGTCAGTTGAGTGTCTGACTTCGGCTGGCTCTTGAGTTCAAGCCCCACATCCTGGCTCCAGGCTGTCAACAGTTTGCTTCGGATCATCTGTCCCCCTTCTCTCTGCCCCCCCCCCCACTCGCGCGCACCTGCACATGCCCTCTCTCTCTCTCTCTCTCTCTCAAAAATAAATAAACCCTTAAAAAATATATTTTGTACCCAGAAAGTCATAACCAAGAAAATGTCCTTTAATTCATTTGGGGTAACATATAAACAATACCCAAATAAGAAAATTGTAGTAGTCTTTCAGGTCATGACCTTCATGGGTTTTAAGGCGCGTACCTAAAGAAATCGCTGAACATTCCTAGCTTATTTGTTTATTCAATGAGAACCATTAATCATTCCATTTGAGCTTAAGTATCTACGTTTAAACCTTGAACTAGAGCTCCATATGCACGAGGACTATCCATGTGGAATTTCTTTTCTTACTTCAACAAACAATTCAGTTCAGTTCAAACATTTATTGAATACTCATTAGTTACCAGGAATATACATTCTTTATGAGTAAGTTTTGATTATTTGCTTATTAAACTCTCCAATACAAAATGAGTGTCAGCATTCAAATATTTATACTGCCGAGAAGTGTTAGAAAATTCAAAAGTCACCTTTATTCATACTCGGAAAGAAATTTTCTTCCACCGGCACTCAAATGAAGCTATTTCTGATGATTTTTCAGTTTTAAAATATGCCTCTCTCTTTCTTAATTAGAGGAAAACATTTTAATTTGCCTTTGCAATGCAATTCTGTACCTAAGGCAATTGCCACGAAATACCTTCTTAATGGACAGATGAGAAGAAAGAAGACATTTGGCCTGCATTTAGCATATAAAAATAGCAGAATTATGAGGAGTGGAAATAACTGAATATGAAAAGAAGGTAGAGAAGTGAACAGAGAAAAAGAAACATACAAAAAAATGGAATAAGAAACAGATGAGAGATGTGAATTAAAAACAAGGAAATAAGGGTATCTGTGTGACTCCGTTAAGCGTCTGACCTTGGTTTTGGCCCAGCTCATGATCTCACAGCTTCCTGGGTTCGAGCCCCACTTCAGACTCTGGGGTCACAGTGCGGAGCCTGCTTGGGATTCACTCTCTCTCCCTTTCTCTGCCCCTCCCCCATTTGTGCTGTCTTTCTCAAAATAAATAAATAAACTTTAAAAAATAGGGAACGGGGGTGCCTGGGTGGCTCAGTCGGTTAAGCGTCCGGCTTCAGCTCAGGTCACGATCTCGCGGTCCGTGAGTTCGAGCCCTGCGTCAGGCTCTGGGCTGATGGCTCAGAGCCTGGAGCCTGCTTCTGGTTCTGTGTCTCCCTCTCTCTCTGCCCCTCCCCCGTTCATGCTCTGTCTCTGTCTGTCTCAAAAATAAATAAACGTTGAAAAAAAAAAATAGGGAACTAAAACTAAGGAATAAAGTTTAAGCAAGAGGAATTTTAAAAGCTATGCTTCCGTGGAATAATCAATAATAAAATATTTTCAGATGCTTAGAAGAAAATTTAAACAATAAATCTCATCCAATTTGGTCTCATTGTTTCAACAAATAGACAGTAGGAAGACTAACCTATTGTTAAATCTAAGGCAAGAAAGTAGACCTTCCTGAATTCAAATTGAATAATACCTTTGGAGATGGTCTTGGAATGAACTCTTATTTTTCTGCTCAGAAATCTGGGAGAGGTTTCCTAGGCCTAAGGAAATGTCTACATGAGAGAATGATGGACGGGGCACACAACGCTTTTTAAAATGTGTCTAGGCTCATTTTGCATTCTAATGTATTAATAGCATAAATTATATATGTCTGTCTATATCTACATTTAGCAGACAATGTCTGCGCAGCTGACCTGCTTTATTAGGGACTCCTCTTGTCTTTATGGGATTGAATAGGTATGAATGCGACCTACTTATGGAATGAACTGCTACAGATCTTACCACGAATCCCTCAAGTCAGTCCTATTCTTCCCATAATGCACAAAATCTCACCATTCCTTCTTCATTCTTTTAAAGGAGCAGTATTTTATGCATGGAAAGTTAGTTGTTGACAACTACGAAGCAAGACAAATTGAAAGATGAATGTCAAAAGGTCAGTTTTACAAAGATCCTTTGTCTGATCATTTCTCTCCTGCTAAAACTCCCCTAGGGTAAAGTAAGGCAAAGCGTTATTTTCTTACAGTCAAGACATTGGATTGTGCCAACACAGGGACACTGGGAGAGGAGGCACAAAAGGAATAAAAAAGACACTTTATTTATAGTGGAAAGACAGCAAAATGGCAAACACACAGCCAGCCAGTTGAATGTAAATCCTAACATGAAAACCCTCATTACAAAATCCCTATTTGCTATGTTAATCTTTCCATCCTTGCCACTGCTGAAGAATTTTCGCTCCTGGTATTATGAATTCTGGATTGTTTCCCAAAACTCCCTAACCCAAGAAAAATGTCTCAAGGTCCTAACCTATTTATAAAGATTTATGAACATTAAACAAAAATAAGGGCTTAAGTAAAAAGCCTAGTCTCTCTGCTTATTAAGTTGGTGTGTGTGTTTCTTCTCTTGGCACGGTTTACATGGTGTTGCTTTATTGGAATCAACTTTGTTGGAAATTCCCAGGTTTGTTTATCTGAGGTATTAGTTGCTGACCCCCTAAAAACTTCCTACAGTGTATTTACATGCCCAGTTAGAGTGGACTGGAGAAGAAATGTTTCAGCAGAAAAAAAAAAAAGGCAGGGGGAGTCCCTTTTGCCAATTAAGCGAGATTACTAGATACTGAAAGCTGGCAGAGGAACATGATAAGCAGGAAAGCAAGTGGGATAGGAAGAAGCAGAATAATGGATAGTATTTACCAAATGGTTACTACGATGCTGTCACATTTGTAATGGTTTTACATCTATTATCTCCTCTAATCCGTATAACCATTCTGCTAAGCAGTAAGTTATGCACTACTTTGATTCCCATTTTGCAGAGGAAGAAACTGAGACATGAAGAAATAAGACAATGTGCCCAGTGGTTCTACAACTAGACTATGGAGAAGAAGGATTCCAACTCAAGCCCTCTGACTCCAACTTTCACAGTATCACACGATGCTACCCTGGCTTACTAAATTATCCTCCTGAATTACACACTAGTATCTTTACAATCTGAATATGCCTGATCGAGATGTCAGGAACTCCGACACAAAGGCCAGAAGGACAACCTAACCAATGTTCCAGTTGCTTACACAGTCGTGACATATCACCGGGTGATGATCCTTCCTGATTTCTGCCACTCAAAAAAAAAAAAAAAAAAAAAAAAAATCTCTTTCCTGCTTTATTCCTGCACAGTAATGTGGAAAAACAATCCTATGCTTTTTGGCCCCATAGCTCCTTCATGCTTTTGACAATGCTCTTAGTATTTATTGAGGATCTCAAAGAATGTTTGTCTCTGTAGATGACATCTTTTTTAAATTTGCCGTACGAGAAATTTAAGAAATTTTTAAGGATGTATTTATCGATGTATTGATTTATTAATCCAACAACAATAATCTCATGAAAGGTTAACCCAAGTACACATATTTTTATAAGAAAGAACTGCATTTTCCAAAAAAAAAAAAAAAAAAAAAACAGTGGGGAAAATAGGCATTCTTTTATATTTCGGGCAAAACTTTCGCTGTCTAGCGTAGCAGAAGATAGCTCAATCTTCTGTCTACTTCTGCACCAATAACATTCTTAACTGCATGTGCCCTGATGGTAAAGAAAACAGGGACTGCTAGTATAGTTTGCTGTGCTGTGTTGCTATATGCTAAGACACCAAGAGGGCCCATCACTACATTTGCCCGCTCAACGTAAAGGCTAAGACAGCTGATATTTAAGCCCCAAACATTTTATCTCTTTTTTTTAATTTTTATTTTATTTTATTATTTTTTTAATGTTTATTTATATTTGAGAGAGAGAGAGAGAGCACAAACGGGGGAGGGACAGGGAGAGGGGGAGATACAGAACCCGAAGCAGGCTCCGGGCTCTGAGCTGTCAGCAGAGAGCCCGTCGCAGGGGCTCAAACCCACAAACTGCGAGTTCATGACCTGAGCCGAAGCTGGTCACTTCCCCGGCCACCCAGGCACCCCCTGTTTTCTCTTTTAAAGAGAAAGAGACTAAGGTAACACTGACCAAATGAAGCGTCTGTTTCTACCAGTACACCAGTAGAAGAGTAATGGAAGAAATCATTATTTATTATGCAATGGTTTTCATCATTTTCTTTTAATCCAGTGAGGAAAGTTCAGGGGAAAGAACAGAAGCCTTGATCTGATGCCGAAAGCAAAAAAAAAAAAAAAAAAAACACAAAAAAAACAGCACCCTGCTTTTTCTCTTCAGGAGGCAGCTGTTTCTTGTAACCAAGACCCGTGTTTTGTTTACTAAAATAATTCTGAGGACCAAGTAATAACTACAAATTCCTTTTGTAAAATTAGAATAGCTGTATTTTTATTTGGTTTGTGGCTCTTTACCAAAGAAGACATCAAACACTGTTTAAAGGAATCGTTTGAAGTACATTGAAGAAAAAGGTCAGAGCAAAAATTTTATGATGCTTAGGTCTGCTCTTTGATGCATACTGGATAAAACTCAGGCAGACGTTTATGTCTAGCTAACGAGATTGGTGATGGTTATGTGGCCAAAAGCGTATGACTTGGGAATGAAGAATAGATTGTGGTGGAATTTATCAGCCCCTCTTTTAACAGCAATTAGCACTCTGGTTATGTGCAAAACAGCCAACAAAACTGGTCTTTGTTACAGCATTCTTGCTAAAAGACACTCTTTACTTGGTACGCATACCAAAGACAGGAAAATCTTGCATTAGTCAAGTAGGGTCCATAAACTAAGTTCTCTATTTTTTATTCCTAGAGAGCATCTTTTTTTAAAAAAATTTTTTTTTTAATTTATTCATTTTTGAGAGACAGAGAGAGAGAGTGGGAGGGGCAGAGAGTGAGGGAGACAGAATCTGAAGCAGGCTCCAGGCTCTGAGCTGTGGGAACAGAGCCCAAGGTGGGGCTAGAGCCCAACGTGGGGCTAGAACCCACAAACCATGAGATCATGGCAAGAGCTGAAGTTGGATGCTTAACCGACTGAGCCATCCAGGTGCCCCCTAGAGGGCATCTTTAAACACAGAACAAATGAAGAATGAACTGATTCAGAATGGTTGAGCCAACACTCTCCAATTGGGAAGCATAAACAGAAGTCCTGCATAGATGTTCTAGCAACTTCCTTACACCACTGGGGTACTTGCCACTTGCTATTCTTGGCTCTGCCAATCTCAAAACTGAAATAACAACAAAAGTTAAATTTAATGTCCTGTATCATATTTATTTTCTGAACATTCAGAATTTTGCCAAAGACTTTTCACCAGCTTTATTTAAGACAACGGTATTCCTGTGATACTCTTAAATAAATGTCGCCCCACCAGTGACTTATTATCTGAGTAATGGTTTCTCTTCTTAGTACATTGTATTTTTGCACTTACTTGAGTGTAAATCTGTCTTCCTCTGGGAGAGTGATGTTTAGGCTGAGAAACATCCCCCTCTGTGTTCCCAGTACTTAGCTCACAAAAGTATATATGATTACTGCACAAAGGCAGAGGCTTTCTATTACTGTATTCCCAGTGCCTACAACATCAGCTGGCATGCAGTCGGCACCCAGTAGATTTTGTCGATTCAAGGGTACCATTATGATTAGTGGCCCACATATTCCCCCACTGAAAAGCAGAAGAAACTATGTTCCTTTTCCATTAGTTTCTTTTAAATTGTATTGTTCCTTATCATGACATAGATTTCAGGGGCTTTTGATTACACTGGGGTGCCCTGCTAGGCCTGTGGATTATAAACTCTTCAAAAACTAGAGACAGTTGTTTTACCCATATCTGGGTATATTTCTCTTCACAATAATAAACTCTAATGGTGTTACCCATGGTAAAATGCCGTATCCTATTCTTATCTGTTTATTTTAAGTTAAGAAAATCTTACATCTATCTCCTTCATGCCTCACTTTCAACATCCATCTATAAAGTTAAGAAAATTAAATAAGCCTATTTTAGAAAATGCAATCACTATCAGCACTTCATAGAATGCCCTTCTGTCTCCCATCCACTCCTGCCAGGTCTGGTCCAAGCTCGTTCTGAGACATCTCCCTGACAGTAGGGATCAGGGTCTGGCTCAGGAGGCAGAGAATAGAGTCTTCTAATTCTTTTTTTTTTTTTTAATTTTTTTTAACCTTTATTTATTTTTGAGACAGAGAGAGACAGAGCATGAATGGGGGAGGGTCAGAGAGAGGGAGATACAGAATCTGAAACAGGCTCCAGGCTCCGAGCTGTCAGCACTGACCGCGAGATCATGACCTGAGCCGAAGTCGGACGCTCAACCGACTGAGCCATCCAGGCGCCCCGAGTCTTCTAATTCTTAAGCCTCACAATGGGTATTTATGCATAAAAGAGCAAAAGTCTATAGAGTCCTATTTTAGTGTGATACCTATGAGAAAATGTCTATTAACGCTATACTATGTTTATGTAATACTAAAGTTTAATTTGAGTCTAAACGATAAGTTTAGTTTAATACTAAAGTTAGAAACACACTCACACCCAAGTTAGGAAAAAAGTATTTATGAAAGTTTTCTTTAGCATCATAGCCCCTAAAAATATTTCAATTATTGAAATCAAGATTCAGCGTGCAGTTGAACCTGGCAGTGTGCACGTGATCTGATTAATTTCCTTATTATCTTCATATTCTCCAGATTGGGATAAGCTTTATTTTCAATTTCCACATAGTTTCTCCCATGTAAAAGAGTTTTCAGCAACGCAAACAACAAAAATGTTATAAGATAGAAATGGATGTCATAACCATGGAACCAAAACTATGAGAATGTCTTCCAAAGAAATGATATAAATTGGAATTAATAAGTTCATTTGTTGAGTTACGATGGTCGCTATGGGTGGTGTTTGACTGAAGCTCTGCTGTTCGGGCTAAACAAGAACTGAGAAGCAGGAAGGAGCTCCTTCCAGGCCACGGTCCTGTGTGCCAGCTTCTGTCAGGTTTATCTGGACTCCCGATCCACGGGCCTTGGCAGTCTCAAGCCTCACTCCCTACAAACTTCCTGCCCCGGCTGCTGCACCTGGGTGTGCATGCTTCCGGCCTGGCAACCGAGGTCGCTGGGGGAATCCACAAAAACACAATCGACGCCAGTATGGTAAACACAGCTCTCATTCTTAACTGTAAACTGAATCTTCTTTAAGATAGTTTCATCTATTTGCGTTCTGAGGTGCTCTAAGGGAAATGATTTTGCGTGCCATAGAGAAGCCCAAACATGCACAAAACGATAAGAGATCACTGCTTATCCTTCTTATGGGCTGAAGTCATAGAGCACGGGCGAATTTTGCTTCTACTAACAAGGCAAACTTACAGGCTGGTACTATCTTCTTTTTCATAGAAGGTGACAGCCACTGTTATCCATGGCCTCCTTTTTCCTGACGAGTCTGGCTTCATCCCCATTGCACTACTGAGTTGGCCTCCTCCAAAGTTATGAACCACCTGCTAAGTTCAAAACCAATAACTGGTACTCACTTCATACTATGGGGCATCCCATTAAACCACTCCATTTCCCCTTCTGCTTCTGACCTCTCCTTCTCCATTTGCCCCTCGCTTACAAAATGGGTCTTCGATCGTCCTCTTTTCTCGCCCAAACTTCCCTCTTCAGAGATCCCATTTGTTCTCCTGGTCTCCTACCTGTAAGGTGAATTTTCAAATCTACATTGTCATCCTTGACTTTACCCTGAGTTCCAGTTCTTCGTCTTCAACTACCAATGGACGTTTCCCCCTTGTCACTTTAAATACAATATATTAAAATTGGGCTTTGCAACTTGGCCTCACCAACATTCCATTTGAAAAGGGAAAAAAAAAAAAATATATATATATACACTATTTGGTTTTCCTTCCCTAAGTTTCTTATTTCTGTTTGTGGTAATATCTTTCACCAAGTCACCTACACAAATTTCATTTAAATGTTGAATTTCATTGATCCTTTGTTGAACCATATGAAATTTCTATTTCTGTAGGTCAAAAATGATCAAATATCAATAATTTCATATGATTCATTTTATGATTACCAGGTTCACAGCCTTCTAATCTCAAATTACTTTAGTAGCCTCTTGCTCTTCGCACATCCATTTCTCTCTTTATGGCTTATTCTGAACGTCGCCAACTTATCAATCCTTCTGAAACAGTCATCTTTGAGAACTTCCTATTATCTAAAGAAAGAAGACTAAATTCCTTCACTTTTCACTTATGATCTTCAACAATCTGCCCCCAAACCTACTTTTTCAGGCTCCTGGCTCTACTCAACTTCAGACTGTTGCTGTTCCAATGGAACTGGAGTAATGCCATCTTCTCCCCTCTTTATTCAGGGAACTCTCTTCTCTTACTTCAGAGATCCCTGTGCCTTAAGACTTACTCTCACATTAATTTTACATAGCTCAGAGAAATTTCCAGTATCATTCACCTCACTTTTAATTGTTTGTACTCATGAATCGTCCTTCTACAGTCTGTTAAAATGCCTTGAAAGTAAAATGGTGTCTTGTCTGTTTATTTCTTTGTTAAGTGGAGCCTAGAACTTTATATAAAGTAAGTGATCAAAAAACAGTTGCTGCTGCTTTTAGTGATTTTTTAAATGGTCTGAGTCCTGGCCCAGATACCATCATTGAACCTACTGTTCTGAAAATATCTCTCTCACCCAGAGATGGAGGTCTTTTTAAAGTAGCTTTTGGGCCCAACTCTATTTCCTATCAGTGCCACTGCAATTTACGGTATCATGCACTGTGGACTGATCTATCTTTTAGGCAGACTCCCAGATTTCATCAGAATGAAAACTGATGAAAGATAGAGATTTTCTAGAGATTTTTAAATTCTTGGACAAGACTAGAATTTCTTTATCTTCCTAGCAATGCAGTCTTAGCGAGATCTCAGAATCTACTAAATCCAAATAGCTCGATGCCTACAGTTAAATTGAGAAGCTTTGATACATGAATCCTGTTTTCATGGGAACTCATAATCTGTTATCTGAATATCCTGGCAATCGCCTCTTTTGTCATCAAGTCATAATTGTCTGGTTCTTTCACTGCCTGCTTGATTTATTTTCAAATACCCTTGATCCTTGTCCTCTCAAGGATATAAATAAAATAACTCTTATAAGCCCTACTGGCCCCCTAATGTCCTCTATCCATATTTCATCTATGCTGCCAGACAATTGCTGAGATTTAATCCAAGATGATTTAAAAATAAGCTAGTTTATGTTTTTAAATAACTCCCTAAAAAGGCAACTCTAAATCCTAAATTTCTATCTCTTGAGAGATTTCTATTGCACTGTGTATTTTGTTGCATGGCACAAAGGAAAAAAGGCAAAGAATGGGCTCTTCTGACTTTATAATAATTCTGCTAATCATCAATAAAAATAAAGGTAAGAAATAATTCCCATAAAAGAGCATGCCCCCTTCTGGTCCTTTAGGCCATTTTCAAAGATTATTTATCAAAAGAAGAGTCAACAGAATTAAGGGTTTCTACCATTAAGCTTCAATGAGGAAAAGATTCAGTTCAGAGAACCAAAACATATCATTTGGGAATAAAATAAAAGAAATCTGTAACTTAATCTTCAAATAGAATATGCCTAGTTAAATTTTCTAAGTATGATAGCATCCAAAGTCATTTGGTTTCAATTTATGATTAAAGGCATAAAGATAACATATTCATTTAAATATACTGTATTCATGAATTATTGACCCATATAACTGAGTTGCTACTGTAACTTTAGTTAAAGATTAATTCTGGTTGTTCTTACACTTTCCTTAAATCCTTTCACTTTGTAATTAAGAGGAAATATTATACTTAAAATTAATTTCTATGTCATATTAGAAAAGAAAGAAAATTGATTGCATGAAACAGAAGACTTTCCCTTGACTCAGACATATTGATCTACAATGGGTGCCAAATAAAAGATCCTGGGTTTTTTTTTGTTTGTTTGTTTGATCTTTGGTCATCCTTCATTTGTCTTAGATCAGATTACAAAGCTTTCTTACTAAAAACTTCTCTTAATTGATATTCAATGTAACAATATTAAAAAGTATTTACTTCATCTACACAAATTCGTGTTTCTGTTAGTTCTTTCTTAAATGCTGTTATCTATGAACTAAGTGTAATTGATATCCTTTTAAATTAACCATAATCCATGTTTCCAAAAGAAGAGAATTACATTTTTACTTGCTACATTTCAATCCACATCCAAAAACACTTGTCGATTGCCTACTATGTAAAAGCACTTTAATAATTCCAATAATATTTTGTAAGAAATACGAGTATGATATATGAATATTCTGATTTTATTCATGTTAGGTGCAGTGGGCAGCCTCTGAGATGGCACCCCGTGGTCCCCGACTTTTGGTGTTTGTGCCATTGTCTGGCCCCTTCCCAAATTATATCAGGAATGGTCTGTATGGAAACAGAATATGGCAGAAACATGCTATTGTATAATAAAGAATTTTCCTGGCCTCATCCCAGGTTCCTGAAAAAAGAGCTCGTGTCTGTCATTCATAGTGCACCCCTCAGGCCAGACCTGAGTTTATGTTAATGAGCTGACTGGAAACATCACTTAGAGAGCTTCACAATGGGGGCCAGCCACACCAGAAAAACCAGCCACGTGACTAGATCAGTGGGACTGTAGAGCCACATGATATCAGTCAGATCTCATGGGAGGAAATGGAAAGCTGACATTGAATTTAATCCTGTGGTCAACGATTCAATCAATCAAGCTTACAGAACAAAACCTTAATGAAAACCCTCGACGTCCAAGAAGCTGGGTGAGCTCCCTGGGTGGTGATACAGAGCAACACTGCCAGCACGATGTATCCTGAAGACATAGAACTTTGGGCTTGAGACCCTTCTAGACTTTGCCTTTTCAACTCTTTGTTTGGCTGGTTCTGATTTATACCTTTAGAACAGTGGTAAATATAGTACCTTCCAGAGTTCTGAGTCATCCTAATTCCTGAGCCTGAGGGGACAGTACAAACCCACAAATCGGTAGTCAGTGGATCAGAAGGGCAGGTGGTGTGGAAACCCAGCGCTTGAAGCCGGTGTCTGAGGTTGAGGGCAGCCTTACAGGAGACTGTGCCCTTGGCCTAGGAAATATAACCCAATTCAGGAAAGGTAGAGTCAGAAGTGTATTATGTGTGGTAAATCACTTCCAAGAGTTGAATAGAAAAGACACCGTGGTTTCTGCCTTTCTCTCTGGGATCTCTCACTCTGGAGGACATTTGCTGCCATGTTATGAGCAGTTCCAGCAAGAGTTCCGTGAGCGAGAAACAGACCTCCAGCCACCAGCCGTGCGAGTGAATCTTTTTGCAACTGGACCCTCCAGCCTCAGTTGAAGCCTTTAGACAGCCAGAGCCCTGCCTGACGTTTGACTGTAATCTCACTTGACATCCTGAGCTACAATTACCCCGCTGAGCCACTCCCGGATTCCTGAACCCCAGAAACTGGAAATAGCAAACGCTTAGTGTGTTTAGCCACTAAGTTTGGGGTAACTTGCAATACAGCACTAAATTATTCACTCAGCAACGTGCGGGTATTTGAGTTTGGTTTTAAGATTCAGATCTCGTTTTCCAGTTTATCCAAAGGAATGATGTGTAACTTCCCCTTCCTTGAGTGATTTTTCTTTAGGATATATCTCAGTAAATTTCAAAGACCCCATAACAAGCAAGGATAAGCTAAATTCTGCAATAGGCTAAACCAGCCCCATAATCTCAGCGACTTTTCATAGCAGTCTATATAATTTATTGTCAAGTTGGCTAACATACAGTGTATACAGTGTGCTCTTGGCTTTGGGGACAGATTCCTGTGATTCATCACTTACATACAACACCCAGTGCTCTATTTCTTTCCTTTTTTTTTAATGCCTGTTTATTTTTGAGCGGGGGGGGGGGGGGGGCGGGTGGATGGCAGAGAGAGAGAGAGAGAGAGAGATGGGGTACACAGAATCCGAAGCAGGCTCCAGGCTCCCAACTGTCAACACAGAGCCCGATGTGGGGCTTGAACCCGCGAGCTGTGAGATAATGACCTGAGCCGAAGTTAGACGCTTAACAAAAAGACTCACCCGGGCGCCCCTAGCAAAGCAGTTAGATGCAGCCTGAACAGTTGTATTCCAGGCAGTGGATCAGCAGTGTAGGCAGGCTTCTTTCGTTTTTTCATCTCCCCACACGGGAGAAAGTCAGGAGGGTCTCACATGGGGTCCTATCAGTGGAGATGGAAATTACAGTACCTCACTTCTGACCACTTCCCAGGGCCACCACACTCTGTCACACGGCACCAACTTAACCTCAAGGGAAGCTGCACAGTTCACTTTTTATACCCAGCCAAAAAGAAAAAATGGAATTGGTGACAATCAGAAGTCTCTACCATAAAGGAGAGACCTGCTTTCTTAGCAGCGTACTGGATGTGGTGAGTGGCATCAGAAGGTACAAATATCGACCTCCCCCGTCCAAAATAAAAAGAAGAGTCTTCATGATTCATGGGACATAGGCTGATGTAGCAATTCATAAACATCTCTAGGAGATGGCACTCATGCCGTATCATGATTTTTACTTTCCATTTCGATGAAACTGTTACGCTGTTTACCCTGCACCAAAAACACATAGAACCAAATGTAGCTCTCTCTGTTTCACGGACTATCAAGTTTTTTTATTCCATCACACTCGAAACAGTAACAATATCTACAGATTTATGCATGACTTGATCGTGTGGAGTGGGTTGAAGGTTATTAAAACCAAAGGTGAGAGGAAGGAGAAGATTTTTCTATGTGTCTAGAGACACATGCCCCCAGGTCACATGTTCTAACCTGGATGGCTTCCGAGATGGACTAGTTAGCGCCTCATTTCTCCAGCTCCTCTCCTCTGCAGGCATTCACTTTACTGAATTTCAGTCTTTGCCCAGCTCCGATACTGAGCCAAGCCTCACCATGGCAGTCTACATTCCAATGGGCTGACGCACACTAACGTGCAGGAGCAGAGTATAATTAATCCTGCTGCCCTAAGCGTGTGCTAATCCTTTATCTGCCACCCTCTTCTCCAGTCCACACCCCTGCTCCGCTCCCTCCAATACCCTCACCTTACACACGTACTTTCCATGCGTGGCCGGTCCACATGCTTGGGCTTATGTTCAATTGTGCGTCCACTTCCCACTACGGAATCGAAGACATTGGAGCCATGGGCTGAAGGCCCTAATATCCAACTTAGGTCTCGTTAAATTTGAATCTGAAATCTCCCTACCCCTTCAGGATCTTTAATGTCGACTAAAGTACTAGAAGGAGACCTACAATCTACATATTTCGACGGCCCCGGGACCTGCCCATTACTGAGTTCTTCTGTGCTGACAGCTACAATGAACTTGAAGCTTATATTAGGGTCAAGCCTGCATGGATATGACACCACACTGTGACTGGTTTGATGCAAAGGCTTCTGTGGGGGGTTTTTTGTTATTTATTTATTTATTTATTTATTTATTTATTTATTTATTTATTATTTTTAATTTACATCCAAGTTACTCAGCATCTAGTGCAATAATGATTTCAGGAGTAGAATCCAGTGATTCATCCCCTACGTATAACACCCTGTGCTCATCCCAACAAGTGTCTTCCTTGATGCCCCTTGCCCATTTAGCCATCCCCCTACCCACAACCCCTCCAGCAACCCTTGGTTTGTTCTCTGCATTAAGAGTCCCTTATGATCCAAAGGCTTTTGAAAGGCTTTTGAAAGGCTAGGCTTCTTCCTAAAAGAAGCTTAAAAGGACAGAATACTTATGTTTTAAAATTGAGTACTTTACATAATTTTGGGTATTTATAAGACATTAAGAAATCACCATGACATTGCACCTTCCCATACATGGATGATAATGCTATAATAAAGGGAAGAATACAGAAATAGATATGAATATGTAAAAGCAAATTATGTTGGAAACGAAAAAGACAATATATAAGAATATAGAACACCTCAAACCATTGTCTTTATACACTCATTCTTTGGTTCCCAGGAACTCAGAAGAAAAAAAGAGAGAGAGAGAGAGAGAGAGAGAGAGTTTTTTTCCAAGGTATTTGGTACATACACAGACCTAGAATTTAAATTGAAAGTTGAGGGGCCCCTGGGTGGCTCAGTCAGTTAAGCATCCTACTTCAGCTCAGCTTATTGATCTCATGGTTCATGAGTTCGAGCCCCACGTTGGGCTCTGTGCTGACAGCTCAGAGCCTGGAGCCTGCTTTGGATTCTGTGTCTCCCTCTCTCTCTGCCCCTCCCCTGCTTGTGCTGTGTGTGTCTCTCTCTGTCTCTCAAAAATAAACATTTTTTAAAAATCAAAAAAATAAATTGAAACTTGAGATTAAAAGTTGATTTTTTTGGCTATGTGGCACATAACCTAAAGAAGAAAGTGATGATCCAAAGATCCAGACGCTCTTGTTCCCAAATTTCTGTCTGCAGTTACTTTGAACTTTAATGATGATAATGAGATTGAAGCTCAATCATGTTTTATTACCTTTGTGAGAAACAGGTGAGGATGCGGGTAGAGAATGGAAAAACTGCACTAACAAGTGTATTAATTATCCTCTTTTGTTTAAATCTTGATTCATCTGGATTTTGCAAATTTGGAAACTCCTGCTATCGTATCCTATGCTCTGCTCTTTATTAGCGGATAGATTAGAGAACAAAAATAAAAATGAAAAAAATAAAATAGCCTCGTGTGTTTTGACCTGCTCTGTAAGCACTCTGAAAATATGCTTTAAATAAACAGGCATGCAGTATTTTTCATTCTATTCTCTACAGAAGAAGAGAACGGGGCCAGAAGTTTCCACCGTCCTTTTTTCTAAATACTCTATTTTATCTGCTAACCATGCTTCGCAAAGAGGGGGGGGCTGAATACAAAACCAGCTCCCAATCCTTTTCTTGCTATGAGTTTGTATGAGTCATTGAACTGAAGTCCCGGGCAAGACCCCAGCTGGTCACAGGCAGGTAACTCTTATAGTTGTGACTCAAAAGAAAGCTAACACAGAAAAAACTTAGACGGGAGCAAAATTTAACCTTTTCCTCTCCAGAAGTAATAACTGAGCCAAGTTTGTCTTCACATTAAAACTGGGTGGGAAGTTTTTCTCCCAAAGAGAACATACAGAAAATGCATTTTTTTTTTCCATTGTAAACATTAGTTCTAGGTTTAAATCCTAACATTCATACGTAGCTTGCCTCTTTGGAAGGCTTTTGGCACATGATAGTGCTTTTTGTCATTTGCTTCTAGGAGAAACATGAAAGCTGATGCACCCCCGCGTCTGTCCTCACTCAGAGGGCTGGGGACCACAGGGCAAATGTATTCACTCACAGAAGTTCTGAGTGCTGTGCCTCTGACGCTATCTGAGGCTTAGGACCAGAAAGATGAACAAGAAGGACAAGAGAAACTTGTCTTCTGCCTTTATGATCTGCAGGACTTTTGTGTCATTCTCATCAATTCCAAAGCTTGGTTCCTGTGATACCAGCCCCAAGAGGTACTTTGTCTACCCTGAACAGTTCTTCCTTCCTTCTTCCCAAGAAGTTCAGATTATAGGTTTTCTCAGAGGGCACAGAGGCAGTGTTAAATCCCCCGGGATGTTCCCACCTTTGGTGTGTGTAGACAGTAGGGGTAGGGGTCAGGAGGAGGTGGGTGGGCTTCTGTTCAGCTTTAGAAAAGATGTAAGACACTTCCAATCTCCCCCCTATAGGATACATTTCTGAGAAACTGTTGCCCTGCTTCCCAGCTGTGTGCTTGGTCCAAAGACAGGATGAAGGAATAAGGTCTCACTGATGGCTTCATCTCGCGCTACCCCATACCCTCAAGCAGTGGCACTTCTTCCTATGCATCAAATGCTCCTTTCTGGATCAAGCGTGCATATATTTATTTCTGCTCATCTTCTGTTCCCTCTCTGAGAGATGCTGAAATTCCTACAAACTGTGTAACACTTGGAAGACATAAATAGGAAGAGACTCTATTTTTCAGAACGAATCTATTAGGCATGCTGTTCTAGCTTCACCCAAATATTAAGATCCAGCTGCTCTGGGTGTAATGGGATTATATTGGTCTTTCTCACTGACAATTCCAGTGAGGTTTGGTTTTGCTTGTGTGTGTGTGTGTGTGTGTGTGTGTGTGTGTGTGTTGTATTAATTCAGGACATTATGAAGTCAATTAAAGGATTTGTTAATAAAATGACATAATTGTTAATCAACAAGCATTTATTGAGCATCTATTATGTGCCAGGCACTTTCTTGGCACAAACAGACAAAAAAATCCTCTCTTAGGGAGTTTAAAGCTATGAAATGCGTGCACATGCACACACACACACACACACACACAATCCCCACATATGATGCCAGAACGGGCATCATAAGTTAACTACACGGGTGAAGTCTTGGGCAAGAGAGAAGGGTGTGACAGTCTTTCCCTTAATTCTCACAATCACCTGAGAGATCAATATTATGAGGAATCCAGGAATTTAAGAGATTTATGAGTTATGTGGTGGAACGTCAAAGGTCTTTTCTACCCACAACCCCCTAATGCCTTCTATGAAAGAACAGGGTTTGAAACGAGCAAAAGAGCCTTCGACATGTGAAGCTTAGAATCACAAAAACGAACAGAGCGGTGCTCAATGAAGAGCGGCGCCTTCCCTTTCTTGCCACGCTTCATTTTCAGCCTCCCGTCTTCCTGCAGATGAGAGTACCCTGTTTCCAGAAACCAAAAGTGGGAGGCAGAGTCACTGCTAACTTTCCTGTTCTTTTAATTGCACAATAATTAGCTGCCCCATTTTTCTCACATCCCTTCACAAAAATGCCACTTCCTGAAATCTTCCTATTGTCTGCACCCTTCCCTTATTGACTCACTTGCAATGTCTCCCCTGAAATATGAAAATCTTCTCACTGCATCCCTCCGTCTTGCTCTCATGTTCCCCCCTCTCACCGCCAGTACAGGTCAGTCCCTGTATACAAAACCTCCACCCCTCCTGCAAAGCCAGGTCCCAAAGCAGCAACTAACCATTCCCATCCTTAGTCATCACATAAAGAAACCAAAACGCAAAAACAAATGTTTTTTCTTGGTATGCTTGGGTTAGGGAAGGTCATTAAATCTCTAAATGCCATTGCATTTTCAGACCACAAATGAGAGAACTTTTAGTAGAGTCATGAACATTATACTACTGGAGGCATCTTGCATTTCATTTGTAATGCTCGTAAAAATTAGCAGTGCTCTTTTTTTTTAACATGTATTTATTTTTGAGAGAGAAAGCACGTGTGCACACCCGGGGGAGGAGCAGAGAGAGGGAGACAGCGTATCTGCACTGGGAGTGCAGCGCCTCATGCGGGCTCGAACTCAGGAACCCTGAGATGATGACCTGAGCCAAAATCGAGTCAGCCGCTAAACTGACTGAGCCACCCAGGCGCCCCAGCTTTCTTCTTTATCACTTGTCTTGGGCAAAGTTGTAAGGTCTCTCCTGTGGCAGAGACCATTTGCTTTGCTTTGTTTCATTTGGCTTGGTTTTATTTTAATTCAGCAACATAAGCTTAGAGCCCGAGCAAATGAATGACACAAACTCCGGATGCGAGCCTGGAACCAAGGACTGGTCTTGTGACCTAGCCAACTGGCTGCAAACTCACAGTTAATCAATAAGCATTTACTGCGCGCCACACAATGTGGGATGCCTCTGCGTTTTGTCTGCCTCTAGAAACAGGTATCTGCTTTTCAAACTATCACCATTGCTTTTCTTTAGCCTAACTAAGGTACTCTACAAGTTCAGACTTGATGGAGTGTAATTTCGGTGTTTGAATAATAAAATCTGCCTCAGAGTGAATTATGTCAAATATGTACAAGTGGTATTTTGCCCGCAGTCATGCCCGAAATCTTAGAGCCTTCAAATCCTCGAGAATCAAAGACAGGCACACGGTGCCAGCCACCAGTCTTCCCATTTTGTGGGAAAGACAACAGATCTGAAGTTAAGTCATTTGCCTATGGTCGTAAAGTAAATCAATGAAAACACCAAGCTGAGCCAAAAAACCCCAACATACTCCCTGTGGGAGAAGCTCATGGTATTTCCACACCATATTGTCTATTTCTCGTTTCCATTTGAGCATCTGTATCCGAAGCTGAAGCCACCCGGAAGCTGAGTGACAGGACAGACTCCATTCTGAGTGCCCTTCAGAAGAATCAAAGGTCATTTAGTCAGGAGGTTCTGACTCTGGCCCACCGTAGCTTACTAGTTTTAAAATTCAAAACATTCAGGGGCGCCTGGGTGGCTCAGTCGGTTAAGCGTCCGACTTCGGCTCAGGTCACGATCTCGCGGTCCGTGAGTTCCAGCCCCGCATCAGGCTCTGTGCTGACAGCTCAGAGCCTGGAGCCTGTTTCAGATTCTGTGTCTCCCTCTCCCTGACCCTCCCTCGTTCATGCTCTGTCTCTCTCTGTCTCAAAAATAAATAAATAAATAATTAAAAAATAAATAAATAAAATAAAAAAAATTCAAAACGTTCAGAATCAGAAAAAATCAAGACAGTATGGGATGAATTTTATGATTCTGCAGAGGGGTTAAATCTGAGAGTTCTCTTACTGCCTCTCACTGTCACTTCTATCCATTTTCAGGCTCCATTCCGTTTTAATCCCTGTGTTGAAATGTCAGTCTTTAGCCTTCTGTGCACCTTCATTTTAGTTTCTATAAAGCAGGTATTCTAAATCTAAGATCCATGAACTCTTGGACTCCATGGATGAGCTTGAGGGGGAGGGGGGAGTTCATATCCATGAAATCCCTGAAGCTGCAAGGAAAGTTCTGTGTGAATGTGCAGATGTGCATTTTACAGGGAGGGACTCAATAACCTTGGCAAAATTGCCATAGGGGTAAATACCGCACAACAACGAGTCCATTACTGCCATAAAAAAGAAATAACAAGGCCCACACAACAAGTGCCATTAGGAAATCAAAAATCGTTTTGTTTACAAATACAAGGAAAGGGTCCGTGAAAAGCATAGAATTGTAAATTGTGCTACTTTCTAGCCTCCGGGGTAAAGTACAATTATAGTAAGGGGAACTTCTTCTCCTCTGTAAGAGTGACTGCCCCTAACCTGAAGGAATACTGCCCTCCAGCCCTTCTGTCTCCTTCACTGATGGCTGTACTGATGCCCACTGGCTACTGACATCCCTCTTTCCTTGATATCTCCAGCTCTTTGGTTTTAATGAAGTCAAAGCATTACTTCCAATATTTACTGGAGTTCTCCTCTTTCTCTCTCTCTCCCTCTCCCTACCAGCCTCCATCTGTCAAATATATATATAGACATAAATATATAAATATAAATATTTCCCTGGGGACAGAAATCACCCTTGGTTGAGAATGCCCAATCAAGCACAAGAAACCAGGGTGAGGGTCAATTAAATAACTTTATCTTCTTGCACAGAACGATATGTGACAAAGAGGCACTCATCAGGTGTTTTCTTTAATGTTTTTATTTATTTATTTTGAGAGAGGAAGCAAGCAGGGTAGGGGTATAGCGGGGGGCGGGTGGGGGGAGAGAGAGAGAATCCCAAGCAGGCTCCAAAATGTCAGCACAGAGCCTGATGTGGGGCTGGAACTCACGAACCGTGAGATCATGACCTGGGCTGAAATCAAGAGTCGAACGCTTAACCAAATGAGCCGCCCAGGTGCCCCACTCATCAGATGTTTTTAAGTGATATTCCAAATAGCAAGGTAAAGAAAAGGGGCTCTAAAAGAAAGAATTCACAGTTGACTCTCCAGTAATAATTATCTCAACAATTTGCTCTTTCCATGTACAGAAATATGTACCCATAAATTGTTTTGAATGCATAGATAAATGCTTCCAAGTCAATGTAACACACTTTCCCCTGAATATTCTTGTGTTTTTTCAAGTCAGGAGGCACCTGTCACTATTTTCTAGCAGGGACAATTACCGTGTTCTCTTTTTCTTGAAACTGGGTAAGTAAAAATGATATCCATTGTCAAAAATAGGACTCAAAGCAGGCAATCAGGCGACAGGACAGGAGAAGGGTTGAGCAGGAAATTAGAGTTTGGCAAACAAAGCTTAAAGCAAAACATCAGGGCAGGCGAAAGAGGAACAGAGGGCACCAGTTGTATCCAAGTGCAAACTGAGAACATGATAGAAGGTATTTCTACAATTCATGGCTCAGCAGGGCACATGTCAAGTTGAACTTCAGCCACAAGTAACTGAATCAGTCAATGGGGCATCAAGTTCAGTGATGAGACGCCGTTCTCCCAATTCATCTACCTGATGGATGTATGCGAATCTCTTCTTGAGGACTCCACTGAGTTTCCATCTTCGCTTTGAAAACATCCCCCCTGCTCTTCCACAGGCAGGGATGAAGTTTCCCTCTGTCCATCTATTGCATCCAGGACATAGCTCTGTTAGGATATTTACTCATTGTTTTGTCACCATCAAATTGTTTGTCCTTTTCCCCTATTAAATGCTGAGCTTCCTAGGTTTTGTTTTATCTTCATGACTGAAGCATCTAGAACGTTTATGCAATATTCATTCAACAAACCTTCACTGAGTAGGAACCAGATGCTTTCTGATTCAACCCTCATGTTCTGTCCTACCATAACATCCTTTTTTAAATGTTTTTTTTAAAATTTTTTAATGTTTATTTATTTTTGAGACAGAGGGAGACAGAGCATGAGTGGGGGAGGGGCAGAGAGAGAAGGAGACACAGAATCTGAAACAGGCTTCGGACTCTGAGCTGTCAGCACAGAGCCCGATGCGGGGCTCGAACCCACAAACCGTAAGATCATGACCTGAGCCGAAGTCGGACGCTTAACTGACTGAGCCACCCAGGCGCCCCTTAAATGTTTTTTTTTAATGTTTATTTATTTTTGAGAGAGAGAGAGCATGTGCACAAGCAGCAAAGGGGCAGAGAGAGAGAGAGAGAGGGAGACACGGAATCCATAACAGACTCCAGGCTCTGAGCTGTCAGCAGGAGTTCAATGAGGGGCTCAAACTCACGAACCATGAGATCATGGCCTGAGCAGAAGTCGGACACTCAGCCGACTGAGCCACCCAGGCGCCTCTGTCCTACCATCCTTCAATAGGGGGAGAACATGCTTCCCCACCTAAACCCCCAAAAGGGAGTATCACTTCTCGTTGTTTGGAGAATGACAAGGCACCCTGTTACCCTAAGAGTCTCTATACTTCTGTGATGGGCTGGGGTTGCCATCCTCTGTCCCGGGAAAAGCTGCGCCGTGGGGGGGTTCAGTGTCTCATGAAGTCATTATGCCCTGGGCATTCTCTGTAATTAAAGCTTCCTGGTGGAAAGACAAGCACAGAGCTCAGGATCCTTGTCCCAGCTTTAGCATTATACGTGTAGTGAATGCATGACTCTGTTGATGATGAGTCCCATCAGCAAAGTGGGGTACCGTATTTTACCCACCTCCCTCAGGCTGCCTGATTTTTATTGCCAGTTCTTCAGAACCTCTATAAATCAGAGCCACCGTGTCTCATGAAATTGTTGAGATTTTTCTAATATTATTAAAGCCGAATATGTCATTGCAATGATAATAGAAATGGAATTGGAATATTCCAAGAAAGAAACCGTATTTAGAATCGACCTTCATTTGGAGGCATCAATTAGTTCTTTTAATAGCCTGGTTTTCCCCTATCTAATATTATCCGGAACACTTGTGAAATATGTTGGTATTTATAGTTGTAATACGCCAGCAGTTTCAGTCACATCCACTCCCAGATGACATCATAGTAATACTCTCTCAAAATGAGGAATGTTTTGTAAACTTTCAAAATTTCTATTACATATGGTATGTATGTTTATATATATATATTATATATATAACATATATATATAATATATATATTATATATATTATATATATATAATTCTATTATTCTTTTAATATCTCTCCTACAGTCAGGGGCCAGTCCAGCAGAATCAGCATCAAGATATTATTTTTAAGCAGCCACAGTAGCCTGTCTGGAAACACAATAATATTGTGAGCACTGTGAGCCACATGCTTTAGGGAACAGAGACAGTAAGCAGCTAAACTCACATATTCCATCATGGCCTAAAGGAGAAAAAAAGATAATCTTCCGCAATATCGTATGTCTACATCAGCATACCTATAAAAGCAATATGTTTCTAGATAAAACCCCAAACCCAAAGATATATATTTATTTTTCTGAGTTAAGACTCATCTAGCTCAACTGCATATTTTTATAAAGACCATCCGCCTACACTGGAAAGCTGTAGTCAAATACAGAGCCAGACAGATATCAACATGCAGGAATCTTGAGGCGTTAGGAGGAATAAGTATGAATTTGCCACAAAATATTAATTTGGCACAAAAAAAAGAAGGTTCATGCAGCGTAGTTTCAACGAAATGAGTTGAGTATAAAAAATATTTATAGTGCATAATGAAAAGCAGGTCACATTCTAGAATTTAAGTTGCAAGGTGCACATTTAAAATATTGTAATTCTATTATTTCAAAGTCCAAATAAAAGTGAAAAGAGTGAGTAGAAAAGTACTCACTGGAGTGTGAGACATTACAACTGCTCACCATAAGCAGAGCCCATTATGAATATCTTTGAACGTAACAGTCTTACACCAGGAATAGATCAAAGAAACTTACCATCCTTGTGTATATAATTATAGCCTCCCTTCCTTTGATGGCAGATGTGGGTGTGTGCACACGTATGTTAACGCATGCTCTTTTGGAAAAAACTTGCGGCAAAATCTCTTACTTAGATTGCATTGAGTTTCAGTCCTTTGGGCCCATTAAAGTCTTCTAGATAGAGTCCTAACAGCTCCTCTTCCGTTCCTTGTGAAATCCATTTTCTACTCTTCCAGTTAGAAACCATACAGCCGTCTTTAATTCTTCTCTCTTCTTTATTCTCTATGCTCCTGTCTGTTCTTAGCACAGTTCCTTGCATACAATAAACATTCAGTGATTATTTCCTCAAATTACCTGCTATGGTTATATTTTTACTTCCTACCATGCTAGAATTTTCTTTTTCTCCTTATTTCTGCAGTGACACCGTCATTCCATTGCAATGATGTCCTAGGTACTATATTCTTTTTCACCCTGCAGAGAGGAGAGCTAGCTGTTAGCTTAATCTCCCTAAAATACTACTTTAATTGTCCATGGCATTCAAAATCTCCAAGAGCTACTTCTTCTTGCGTTTTTAAATCGTAATATTTTGTTGTTGGTGTTTTGGTGAATCTCTAACCTGGGCAACCACAGTCTATTCGTCAATACTTTTCCTTATACCAATAAAAAGCCTCGTTTCACCATGACTATCTAATGCTAAGATGCAGGTTTAACCAAACCTCTAAACTTTGTCTCATGTATTCCCTTGGCCAATAGGCACTCCTCTCTCTTCATTTATCCAAACTCATCCTTTGATTTCCAACTCAAGCCCACATCCTTCATTAAACCCTCCTATTTCTTACTTCAAGTACCTGATGTACCTTTTTCCCCCCCGAACACAGTCGTTTAATCCACCTTGCAACATTCATTATTCAGTTACATATTATTCTTAATTCTCTTCCAGTGTCCCTTAGTTCCTTCTAATCATTCCAATCTGGTCTATCCAATTTGATGATCAAAACACTAAAGGTCAGGACGAGGTTTGAATCATCAACTCTAAGTTCAAAATCATGAGCACTGGGCATATGGAAAATAGCTACTGGTCTTATTAATGCTGCATACTGATTTTGATGCACTGAGTCAGAAAACCCAAAGAATCTAATTGAAAGCAAAGTAGAAAACTATTTTTTCCTTCCAAGAAATCAAGGCCAAAGATAATAATGGTGCATAAGCTGTGGAAAACAGTAGGTGCATTACGTTTGAAGCAATATGAGTTTGAAAACTCTAAGGAAATCCAGAAATTGCTTCAGTAGAGTTCACTTCTCTTGTTTTTCCGGTCACCTATTATTCTAGTAAGCTTCCTTAAAAAGCAAGGAAGGTGAGAAACCTGAATATTCTTACAAGTAGTAGAAAAGAATATGATTACATTTTACAAAAACAAAACAGAACAACACTAACAATTAGAAAAATTCGTTTCGAGGTGTTGGTTTTTTTAAATGTATTGGATTCATTATTAAGTTAAAATACATTCGTTCATTTAAAGTAAGATGGACGCATTTCGTTGTGTATAACGGATATTTTCATTAATGAAGAATGATCTCCTTCCTGTATCAATTCAAATCTCAGCTGCTTAGCCTTGCACATAATAAGCACTCAAAAACTATTTCCTTGAATTACTTGTTATGAACACATTCTTACTTCCAAATGTTCAAGTCTTTCTTTTTTTCTCCTTATTCCTGCAGCCCCCCTAATCATCCAATCTGGCCCTAGCAACCCAAAATATTATGAATAATAATAATAGCACTTGTTAAATAAACATATTCATCTAAATTGATTTCCTGGTGTTGTTTTGTTTGCTCGGGACATGGAGTTAGTGAGGTCAAGGTGGTAGGTATGGACAGAGTCAGAGCCGATGACTCAATAGCATTACCTCATGTATAAAAAGACAGCATTTACCTACCATATCGTGTAAAGTGATTTCTTGTTAATTCTAAGTCCTACATTCTGCCTTGTATCCATTTTGTAACTTCTCATACATACAAGATGTCAGCGATAATGTTTCTTGGCAAGACTAAATTGAATAAGACTTCAAAATTTTCAATAACGGATGTAATTATACAATTTTAATTATTTATAAAGATTAAATAGCACACATTACATTTACACATTTAAGTAAGTTAAGTCATTGAATAATTCAGCCTGAATATAGATTCTGTAGGGCAAGACTGAGATTTTTACCCCAAATCTTAGATATTAGTATAATACTTAAAAACCTATTTTTAATGTAACATAAGTATATTGATCCTTACCATAAGGCAATAATGATATGTCTTGTTCAATGAAAAATAATTTTAAAAAATAATCAAAGGACTCAGAGAACAGAAATTAAGCAACATTTGTAAGGTCACACACACAATAAGTAGGTGTAAAGCTAGGAAGAGATATTTTTGTATTGAACTTTAGAAATCACTGAATAACTGAATCAGCAGCTTACAAATCATTTCCAGTATTACTCTATGTACAAGTTGGTAAGCCGCATAAATGATATTCCCAGATTTTTCAGCTCAATAAATAACATTACTCTGAATACGCTTTGTATTGAAAATTGTTATTCATATATACATAATTTATTGGATAAAGATATATGATCATTAACATTGGTTATGAAGCACTACCTGCCCACATTTCATTTTGTGTGTCCTTAATTACAAGTTACTCACTGTCTTAAAGTGCAAAGGCTTATAAACGTGGCAGACATAGCCCACCTGATATAATAGTAAGAAAATGTCTGCATTTCTGGCAACAATGTTTGCCATCTAGCACATTGATGAAGCATCATGTATATGCTATTTTTATTATAATAATTGCTATTAGGGTGCAAGCCAACTTATTAAGAGAGAGGAAGAATTACAATTTATAGCACGACCAATACTTATCTTAAGCACTCACGCCTAAGTATGTTGAATTATTGCACAAATTCAGTTCAAGAGTGGGACTTCAACTCACCTTTCAAAAGAATTTGGTGTCGTTTTTAAGACAAATCTGAATAAACTAATTCTTAAATTTCTTTTGTTATAAATTCAACAAATATGGTAACTAAAAAAAATGCCATCCAAGAACCCACCAATATAGCACAATGATGATTTCCTGTTTTGCATATTACTTTAGTTTTTGTCCATTATTACTTTTGTACATTGGGATCATAGTAAACATATTTAATATTATGCATTTTCCATGTTGTTACCTGACATAATTAACATTTTTAAATTATACATACCAATATAATGAATCAATATACTAGATTTTCCTCAATCTTTCCATTTTCTTTTAGACATTTAGTTTTGCTTGGTGACTTTTCAAAATCAATAATATTACCATAAACATCTTTATTTATACAGAGTTTATTTCAACTTTGGATTAGTTCCTAGGACAAATTTTTGAAATTGCAATGACTACTTCAAAGGAATAAAAATATCATCCATTCACTGGGAACTAAATAATATACTAATAATAAACTAATTCCTTTCCAATAAATGTGATAACAGTGTATACACCCTTCATAATTTAGCATTCCTATTCTTTCCTTTTCCTTTTTAATTTTTGTCACTGTTGTTTTGTTTGTTTGTTTGAGAGTTTGAAAGGTATAAATGGGGCTGGGGATCTTTCCAGTTAGTTCCCTTCTACCATTTCAAAATATATTTAGGAAGATTAAGTAGCTTATTTTACTTAAAATATCCCTAAACCACAAATAATTGAGGCACAGTGTTGACAGACAGAATTGTCTAGTACAGAAGAACCCAATCACTGGATCTACACTACCTGAGTTCAAATCCCAGCCCAGTCACTTATGAGTTGTGCAATCCCAAGAAAGCTATTGTGGTCTTGGTGCCACCTTTTAAAAGACTGAAAACCAGCAAACAAAATGGCAAGGGCTCTGGGAACATGTCACAAAGAACAGTTGAGTGAAACAGCACTATTTAGTCTGGAGAAAGGATAACATGGTGGGGATATGATTGTTGACCTCAAATACCTGAAGAGCTGTCATGTGGAAGAAGGAGTAGATAGAATCCACTTCATGCCAGAGAAGAGAACAGATGGAAATCACAAGAAGGCAGTTTCAATGCTACAGAAGGATGGGCTTTCTAATAATTACAGCTTTTCAGGGATAAACCTGACTTCCACCCAGAACAGCGAGTTTTCTGTCATTGGAGGATTTCCATGGCAACCAAATGACCATCTAATCTAGATGGTGAAAGTTAAACGCTAGACAGGAAGGTAGGGGATGGGAAACTGGAATTTGGGGAGCCTGCCAAAAGATAATAGGACTCGCCCTCGAGGGAGCGATTCGGGAACACTGCTTGAGATCCTCAGCATGGCACTGGCCAGAGCAAGGCTGGAGTCTTTCCAGTAGAGGCTAGAAGCTTGTTGAAAATTGGCATCTGGAGATTGATTCATAAATAAAAATTGCAAGAGATGATTTTTGGAAATTTTTAAGTAGCTTATCCATGAAGTCATTCTCAAAACTTGATTCATCCTAAAGAATAATTCCCAAAAACCAATCTGTGATTGTGCCTGTAAGTTATGACTTTGTAAATCTGTTTTAAAGCCGTTACCAGGGGCACCTGGGTGGCTCAGTCGGTTGAGCATCTGACTTCAGCTCAGGTCATGATCTCACAATCCATGAGTTCGAGCCCCGCGTCGGGCTCTGTGCTGACAGCTCAGAGCCTGGAGCCTGCTTTGGATTCTGTCTCCCTCTCTCTCTATCCCTCCCCCGCTCATGCTCTGTCTCTCTCTGTCTCAAAAATAAATAAACAAAAACATTAAAAAAAAAAAAATAAAGCCGTTACCAAAGTAAAGAAGATTTTTCCCCTCTACAACTGTGTGCACTGTGCACCTCACATTAGACTTATATACATCTTTTTTTTTTAATTTAAATTTATCCCTTAGATTACTCTGTCCTACAGAACTTAATTCATGTGAGATGTACACAGGAGAAGGTACTCCGTTTCAGAGGGCCTTTTGTTAAATCTCCCATTGTGTATGCCAAGGACACGGGGACTATTTCCATGGAGGCCTATTATTAAGAGTCAAAAAAATACGATTGCTGTAAGAAACATACAGAAGTCCTCCCATAAAGTTATTTTTTAATTTAAATCCCAATAAGAGAAGAACTTTCTCCCCCTTATTTGTTCTTTGTTTAGTTCTTGTTGGTTCAGCTGAGTAGTGGTCTCTTGTTTAAACAATGTTTAAATTCCATTTCATTCTGAGTTATGTTTGAAAACTTACAAGTGGAAAATCCACGGATATTAATCCCCCAGGATCATTGGCGTAAAAGATGTTAACAAGGGACAAGCCAACTCTTTGAGAAAACTGTTTCAAAGGGTGCCAAGTCAGGGGTTTGTGCTGACCCTCGGGCCACACTGAGTTCCTACTGCTGGCCCAGCCCAGGCCTCTGTGGCCACAATAAGCTGACCTCCCTCTTCTTCTCCTCCATGTATGACTTTCTTTAACAAGAAAGATTTTGACAACTGTGTGGCTTGAATAGGTTCCCAAGTGTGTACATCCAGGATCCCCATTACCAAAGGCTGTCAGAAGATAAGGCTATCATGAACCACGTCTGTAGTGCTCAATAACTACAGAACCCACTCTGTAGTGCTCAATAACGCTTTCTCTGAGTAAGAAAAAAGTAGGAAGTTTTGCTAAATATCCTTAAAAGTAGAAAATGGCGGGGCATCTGGGTGGCTCAGTAGGTTAAGCATCTGATTCTTGATTTCGACTCAGGTTATGATCTCATGGTTCGTAAGTTCGAGCCCCATGTCGGGCGCTGTGCTGACCGTGTCACAGAGCCTGCTTGGTATTCTATCTCTCCCTCTCTGTCTCTGACCCTCCCCTGCTCACATGCGCACTCTCTCTCTCTTTCAAAATAAATTAAACATTAAAAAAAATTTTTAAGTAAAAACGGTGTATTTCAGAATGTAAAATAAAAAGCAGACTAGAAGAGACTACTTATTCTTTTAATTTATTTCATCTGATTTATTTAATTCTGGTTTTGTCAATAACTGTACGAACCGGAAAAAAAAAATCACTGAACCCTGCTATGTCTCTGTGTTCTCAAACATAAAATGGTAATATTGCTATTTAACCTGTTGTGATGAGCAGGCTGTATTTGCCTCCTTCAAATGTGGTCTTCTTTCTTCTAGGTGAGAAATACCCACAGTATGAATGTTGGTAGCAAGGGGGGGTCACTCAAACCCAGGAGGCCAAAAAGGCCCCACGTACACTCCCCATGCCTCTGGCAGCCAGGGGGTGGGCCTATGACTTCAGCTTGGATAATCCAATCCTGCCTGGACCTTTGATTTCACAGTGACAGAGAGAGGAAAATCATCGGTCATTGGCTGCAGTGACATCTGAGTCCAAGAACAGCGGAGGATTTCAGGGCTGTTGACTCAAACATAGTGTTGGCCACCGCGTGAGTGTCACCTGCAGGCTCCAGTGTTCAGCAGTGGCTTAGTGCCGTCCCCACCAGACCATTACCCAGCAGAAGCTTTGGGTTTTGGTTCACGTTCACTTCTCTGAGCCTTATGTTGCTGCCTTTCCAGAAATTATGGGAGCAATTCATTACCTTTTCGTTTCATGTTTGCTTAATTCAGCCAGTCAGTTTCTGTTGCTTGCTCCCAAGAAAACTGAATAATATACCTGGCTACCTTGTAAAGCTGTTGCAATATCTGGCTGAGTTTTTTCAAGTGACTTGGCTTGGGAAATGATAGATTGTGACCTAATTTCATATAACGAGCATTTATTAAAACCTTTCTGGAGGTAAAGGATGAGCAAATGCAGGCTGTGAGCTCAAGATGCTTTCCAAATAGTGGGGCGCCTGGGTGGCGCAGTCGGTTAAGCGTCCGACTTCAGCCAGGTCACGATCTCGCGGTCCGTGAGTTCGAGCCCCGCGTCAGGCTCTGGGCTGATGGCTCAGAGCCTGGAGCCTGTTTCCGATTCTGTGTCTCCCTCTCTCTCTGCCCCTCCCCCGTTCATGCTCTGTCTCTCTCTGTCCCAAAAATAAATAAAAAACGTTGAAAAAAAAAATTTAAAAAAAAGATGCTTTCCAAATAGTGAAGGGCACAACAAGAACACAGATGACTATAACACAACATACAGTAAGAGTGATCTCATAATAGAAATACAAGCAAAGGCATATGGCGCAGAGGGAAGGAGGTGGTATAGAGAGTCAAAAGAGGCATGGTTTGTACTAAATTGCATAGATGAACAAAGTTTCCACGGGGGAGTAAATACTTGACATCATCCTTCAAGGCTGAATTGGAGCTTAAGGTAGGATATGGACACTGACTTTGCAGTCAGTTGGTAATCTCTCTTCCTTTCCAGCTCCACTCCTGGGTCTTCACCTCCTGGATTCTGTTTCCTCCCCTCATGAAATGAGGAAGTCACAGCAAGTGGTCTGCAAGGTTATTACAGATCTTCAATTCCCGACTGATTCCCACAGTCAGTTAAGGAGAGTATTGCAGGGAGAAGGAGTGTGGTCAACTAAAAAGTGACACGAGGAAGCAAAATGGCAGGTCATCCATGAATATGGTCTTATGGCACCAAACACCAAAACTAAAGGGGGAGCCAAAAGGGAATTTGTCGGAAAAAAAAAAAAGAGCCCTTTGGTTTACAGTCATGGAGACCGTAGTTGCAAAAGAAAGAGAATTGTTACGAGTCACATGGTTGATGTCAGAGCCAAGCCTGGAACCCAGGTCTCCGTCAATCAGCCCAGAGCTGTTTACCCCTTCAGCGGAGCTCTGCAAGCAGTCAAGTTTGGTGTTTGCAGGCAAGCAATGGCTTTGAAGCTATCAAAGAATAAAATTCTATTGAGAACTATTAAACATGCTTAGCATAAAGCCCCAAACATTCGTCTGTAAGCACTCTACAGGTGTCCTTGAAGCGATCTTCTTCTTTTGGAGTCTTAAAGGCCAGGCGAGGAACATTTCAAAAAAAAAAAAAGTGAAATAAACTCTGGAATGGCAGTGTAACATTCAAAATTTGACCAGATGTAAATTTAACCAGAGCGCCAGACTCGCCTTCAGTTTGCACCTGAATATCCTTTTTTGCATCTTGAATTCATCACACAACCTTCTTCATTTTAGGAAATAAGTTAGTTCTCTGGTGCTTAACCCTAGGTCAGAGATCATTTGAGTTTTAACAATGAATAATTTTAGCTTTAAGTTGACTCGAGGAGGCATTTTAGTGTGTTTTTCATATGCTAAGCAAATTTAAGAATTTATTTTAAAAGATATTTTGCCCAGAGAATGCACAGTGAGAGTCACAAGGTTTACGAAAGCGAGAACTGAATAATTAAACTCAGATTTAAAGAATTACAAGTTTGCCAACTTATTTTACCCCTTATGATATTAAGACTGTTGGTCATAGAATAATATTTCCTTGCTAATTTAAGTGTAGCAATCTTTTAAAAGTGAGGTATTTATCCTAAAGAGGGATTATCATCAATAATACTTGCTTTCAGATGAGAATTTAATATTTCATTTTTCTCAATAATCATCACTGAAAAATATACTTAAGCAACTAACAGTACCTTCTATGTGATTTAAAAAAATCAACAACAAATAAGGCATTTACCCCTCCTCCAAAAAAAGTAATTCCTAAGAATCATTCCATCACTTCAATCAAGGCAGGCTAAATTAAAAAGTCAAAAAAAGATTATAGTTTATTGATTTCCTTAGGCTACTTAAAAATAAATGTGGACCTCTATTCTTTTTACCATGAAACAACATATTGAACTCTGCCCTTCAGGCATACTACCATACTTCAAATGCTGATCTTATCATTGCTTGGAAGTCAAACAGAGTTGGACTTTAAAAGGAAGAAAGGAAAACCCTGGAGCCACTGGGAAGCATCAAGGGTCAGGGTGTTGATCTGATTCTGGTGAGAACACACCCAGAGTCACAATGCCTGAATAATCTCTTCCTCCAGCTGAAATTTTTCAAAGTATGGAACCAACCTTTGGAATATAATCTATAAAGAACCATATTCTGACACTGATGTTCTATTTCATTTGGCATCTTCCCCTGTGTTTCATTTGTGAACAGGACATAATAAAACGTCCCTCTGTCACTGCAGTTTGAACTCTGTTTGCAATGACGAATAATTTTATAAGAAGTTATGAAATAATAATGCCAAAGCGAATTGGAAACTGATGGATTTGGATGGGGGTTTTCTCATAGGTTTAAAATTTCGGCCCTATCCCTTCTATGTTTGTGGATGCTCATTTTATACTAAATTGTGAAAAGTATTCATCAGTTATAAGTGGGAGCTAAAAGCTGCCCCAAAGTGCAAAGCATTAAGAAAAAGGAATAAGTTCAATTAATGTTGAATTAACTAAATGTTGTTTGTTTGCTTGTATGAGTGGCTCCTTTAAATTAATCTCTCTCTCTCTCTCTCTCTCTCTCTCCCTTGCTTCTTTTTGAAAAATTTCAGAACTTTCCATCTCTAACTCCCAGGGACAGACACTGCCCAGTGGCCTTTCTGGAACAGAATCCGACACTTCCCCAGCTATACTCTGTAGAGAGGCTGAGTGCTGTGGCCTGGAAAATAGCTATGAGTGTGCCAGGCAGAGATCAAAATTCCGGACTGGAGAAACTCAGGCTAAAGACCCAGAAGAGTTAATAAGACAAATACTTCTTACCGAAATGTACCCACATACGCATTTTATATCTTCAATCTAGGCTGAAATTTAAAATGTCACGACAGTTTCTTGCACTCTTTTCTTCCCCAAATCTAAACTACCTTTAAACTGGAAAGGGCAGGATGACCATAGTTCCAATTCTATATTCCAACTAAGAATCCGACTTGTGTTACTGAGCAGGAAAGAATATTATCTAAAATAAAACATATTGATCAGGATAAGTAAGCAAGACTGCTCAAGAAACGAATCGGGAAATGGTTGGTTTATTAACTACAAGAGTTTTTTCCATCTTCCTCCCCCCCCCCCCCCCCCCCAGACGCTGGAGAGGAGGGGTGCTGTTAGAAACTCTTTAGAAGGGGAATCCACACGCTCCTGAAACCGGACAAACACAAGGGGGCAGGAAGAGCTCAAGATCTGACTTAACAACCAGCCGACTGAAATGGGAGCTAACCTATTTTCGTTACGCCCTCCGGATATTTATCAATTCTCTTGGCATGCAAAGAAATGTGACGCTGACAAGTAGGTTTAGTTTGCACTTGGTCTAATTACTGCGAAGAGAACAGGAACGTTTCTAACGACAACTACCTGAACAGCGGCGGCTTTGGGAGAGCCTGGGGGCTACATTCCCTACAATCTATTTTTTGGTGCTAGTCTCGCGATTCCGATCGGACTGCATTTCTCACGCATTCCAAACGTCCCCCCCACCCACCCCTTATTCCCCTTTTACTCAGAACTTTGGTTGCAAAGGAGGGACTTGTTTAAAGCTCGCCAATCCAAGGACTGTGCCCCCTTGTAATTTACGAGGAGACAGCAGCAGGCGGGCGTGGGGCGTGTGTGTGTGTGTGTGTGTGTGTGTGTGTGTGTGTGTGTGTGTGTTGGGGGCGGGGGCGGTGAGCAACCTGCTGTAGCCTTGGCTTTTAATTCCAGCTATCCTTCTCTTGCAAAAATGCCCCAGAGTTTCCATCCAACTGCTCTTGGGTTTCGATTCAAACACACGCAACATTGCCAGTAACTTTCCTCTCGGGTTTGCAAACGTCTGTGAGCAATAACCGCACACTCCTCCGCGCGAGGCTGCATCGAATTGGAGGGGGTGCGGGCGACAGTGGGTAATCCTGGGTCCCAGGCAGCTGAAGGACTGATTCGAGCCCAGACGCGTGCCTCGGCTCCTCTGCCGGAACCCCTAGCCCGAGCGGAGCGCGGGCAAAGCTGGGCAGCGTCAGGCCGCTAGCCCCTCGCTTCCAAGACAACTTTGTAGCACCCTGCACCTCCTCCCCACCGCGCGGTTTCCCCGCCTCCGCCCCTAGGAGCTGATTGGCAGATACCACTACCCAACCCTCAACTCGGGGCCTCCTCCCGGGACCGACGATTGGCCTCCTGGGAGGACTGGAGTCAGGGGGTGCTGGGGGAGGGATTTCCCTCAAAGCTCTGGGTCCCGGGACCTGGGAAGCAGGAGTTGGGCGGGGGACTCGGTTCTCCCAGCGCGTGAGCCGCGGGCGGCGGAGCCGGACGTTCGGGAAGGTTCAGCCGCCTCTGCTGCGCCAGCCCGGCCCGCGCCGCGCAACTTTCCATCCCGGCCCGGACGCGGCTACCCAGTGCGGAGCTCCTGGCGCTTTGCGGAGAGGTCTCTTGCTCCCTGCCCGGGGACTGACTGTGCTCTCTCAGGCTGACCTGTCCGAGCCCTAATATCTGCGCCATGCACGCGGCCAGGACCCCCGGGATCGCCTCCCACGCCGGCGGGGTGGCCAGCCCCACCAGTTTTCAGCAGATCCCAACGCTGCCGCCCCGCCTGGTGTTGCTGCTGCTGCTGCTTCTCCTGTCACTGGTAAGCTGCGTCCTGGCACAGCCCGCTGCCCCTGGCCCGGCGTTGCTGTCCCCGGATCTCGCGGGGGCTGCAGGGGTCCCCGCCGAGGAGGCCATCGTGCTGGCAAACCGTGGGCTCCGGGTGCCCTTCGGCCGCGAGGTCTGGCTGGATCCGCTGCAGGACCTGGTGCTGCAGGTGCAGCCGGGGGACCGCTGCGCGGTGACCGTGCTAGACAACGACGCGCTGGCCCAGCGGCCTGGACGCTTGAGTCCCAAGCGCTTCCCGTGCGACTTCGGCCCGGGAGAGGTGCGCTACTCGCACCTGGGCGCGCGCAGCCCGTCGCGGGATCGCATTCGGCTGCAGTTGCGCTACGACGCGCCGGGAGGGGCCGCAGTGCTACCCTTGGTGCTGGAGGTGGAGGTGGTCTTCACCCAGCTGGAGGTGGTGACTCGGAACCTGCCCCTAGTCGTGGAGGAGCTGCTGGGGACCAGCAACGCCCTGGACGCGCGGAGCCTGGAGTTCGCCTACCAGCCGGAGACCGAGGAGTGTCGCGTGGGCATCCTGTCCGGCTTGAGCGCGCTGCCTCGCTATGGGGAGCTCCTCCACTACCCACAGGTCCCGGGTCCAGCCAGCGAGGGGGGCGCCCCGGAGCCTCTCCTGATGGACTGCAAAGCTTTCCAGGAGCTGGGGGTGCGCTACCGTCACACAGCCCCCAGTCGGTCACCGAACAGGGACTGGGTGCCCATGGTGGTGGAGCTGCGCTCTCGGGGTTCGCCTGTGGGCAGACCCCCTTTGAGACGCGAGCACTTCCAGGTGCTGGTGAGAATCCGAGGAGGGGCGGAGAACACCGCACCCAGGCCCAGTTTCGTGGCCATGATGATGATGGAGGTGGACCAGTTTGTACTGACGGCTCTGACCCCAGACATGCTGGCAGCCGAGGATGCCGAGTCGCCCCCTGACCTGCTGATCTTCAACCTCACCTCTCCCTTCCAGCCTGGCCAGGGCTACCTAGTGAGTACTGATGACCGCAGCCTGCCCCTCTCCTCCTTTACTCAGAGGGATCTGCGGCTCCTGAAGATTGCCTACCAGCCCCCCTCTGAGGACTCTGACCAGGAGCGTCTCTTTGAACTGGAGTTGGAAGCAGTGGACCCGGAAGGAGCAGCCTCAGACCCTTTTGCCTTCATGGTAGTGGTGAAGCCCATGAACACACTGGCTCCCGTGGTCACCCGGAACACCGGTCTCATTCTCTACGAGGGCCAGTCTCGGCCCCTGACGGGCCCTGCAGGCAGTGGACCGCAGAACTTGGTCGTCAGCGATGAGGATGACCTAGAGGCAGTGCAGCTAGAGGTGGTGGCTGGGCTCCGCCACGGTCACCTTGTCCTTCTGGGCGCCACCGATGGCAGCTCTGCCCCTAAGACCTTCACGGTGGCCGAGCTGGCAGCCGGCCAGGTGGTCTACCATCACGATGACAGAGATGGCTCACTGAGTGACAACCTTGTACTTCGAATGGTGGACGGAGGACGCAGGCACCAGGTGCAGTTCTTGTTCCCCATCACCTTGGTGCCTGTGGATGACCAGCCGCCAGTCCTCAATGCTAACACGGGGCTGACGCTGGCGGAGGGTGAAACGGCGCCCATCCTTCCCCTGGCCCTGAGTGCAACGGACATCGACTCAGATGACCCTCTGCTGCTTTTTGTGCTGGAGTCGCCTTCCTCGACCATAGGGCATCTGCTTCTCCGCCAAACCCATCCTCCCCGCGAGGAAGAGGAGCTGAGCAGGGGCCCTTGGAGGAAACAGGGAGCGTTCTATGAGCAAACGGTGACGGAGTGGAGGCAGCGGGACATAACGGAGGGGAGGCTGTTCTACAGGCACTCCGGGCCCCATAGTCCTGGGCCAGTGATGGACCAGTTCACGTTCCGAGTCCAGGATAACCATGACCCCCCTAATCAGTCTGGACCACACAGGTTTGCGATTCGCATCCATCCTGTGGATCGCCTCCCTCCGGAGCTGGGCAGCGGCTGTCCCCTTCGGATGGTGGTGCAAGAATCCCAGCTCACGCCGCTGAGGAAAAAGTGGCTGCGCTACACTGACCTGGACACAGATGACCGAGAGCTGCGCTACACCGTGACCCAGCCCCCCACGGACACAGATGAAAACCGCTCACCAGCCCCCCTGGGCACCTTGGTCCTGACCGACAACCCCTCAGTCGTGGTGGCCCATTTTACCCAAGCCCAGATCAACCACCATAAAATCGCCTACAGACCTCCGGATCGAGAACTGGGAGTGGCTGCCCGAGTGGCCCAGTTTCAATTCCAGGTGGAGGACCAAGCCGGGAATGTGGCTCCAGGCACCTTCACCCTTTACTTGCAGCCCGTGGACAACCAGCCGCCTGAGATCCTCAACACCGGTTTCACCGTTCAGGTGAAGGGCCACCACGTCCTGAGTGAGACTGAGTTACGTGTGAATGATGTAGACACCGACGTAGCCCACATCTCTTTCACTCTCACACGGGCACCCGAACATGGCCACATGAGAGTGTCTGGACAGATGCTGCATGTGGGGGAGGTCTTCCGCTTGGAAGATATAAAACAGGGTCGGGTTTCCTATGTCCACAATGGGGACGGGTCCCTGACTGACAGCTGCTCCTTGGAGGTCAGCGACAGACACCACGTGGTGCCCATCACTCTCAGAGTGAATGTCCGGCCCGCGGGTGATGAGGTGCCCATGCTGAGCCTTCCTGCTGGTACTCTGGGGTCATATCTAGACGTTTTAGAAAATGGAGCTGCTGAACTCACTGCCAGTGTTATCAAGGGGACCGATGGGGACACTGATGATTTGATGTTGACTTTCCTCCTGGAAGACCCACCCTTGTATGGAGAAATCCTGGTCAACGGAGTTCCGGCGGAGCAGTTTACCCAAAGGGACATCTTAGAGGGCTCTGTCGTCTATGCCCACACAAGCGGTGAGATAGGCCTGTTGCCCAAAGGGGACTCTTTTAACCTGAGTCTGTCAGATATGTCTCAAGAATGGGTAATAGGTGGCAGTACTATCCAAGGGGTTACGGTGTGGGTGACCATCCTCCCTGTCGATAGCCAAGCTCCAGAAATTTCTGTAGGTGAACGGTTTATAGTCATGGAAGGTGACAAAAGTGTTATAACCTCAACACATATAAGTGCTGAAGATACTGATTCCCTCAATGATGACATCTTGTGCACTATAGTTGTTCAGCCTACCTCCGGTTATGTTGAAAACATTTCTCCAGCACCAGGCTCTGAGAAATCAAGAGCAGGAATTGCCATAAGTGCCTTTACCCTGAAAGACCTCAGGCAGAGTCACATTAACTATGTCCAGAGTGTCCACAAAGGGGTAGAACCTGTGGAAGACCGGTTTATATTTCGTTGCTCTGATGGCATTAACTTTTCAGAGAGACATTTTTTTCCCATTATAATCATTCCCACCAATGACGAACAGCCAGAAATATTTATGAGAGAATTTATGGTGATGGAAGGCATGAGTCTGGTGATCGATACACCCATCCTCAATGCTGCTGATGCTGACATTCCCCCGGATGATCTAACGTTCACCATTACCCAATTTCCCACTCGTGGTCACATCATGAATCAGCTGATAAATGGCACAGTGTTGGTTGAAAGCTTCACCTTGGACCAGATCATAGAGAGTTCAAGCATTATTTACGAGCATGATGATTCTGAGACCCAGGAGGACAGTTTTGTGATTAAGCTAACGGACGGTAAGCACTCGGTGGAAAGGATGGTCCTCATTATGGTTATCCCAGTTGATGATGAGACCCCCAGAATGACCATCAATAATGGTCTAGAAGTAGAAATTGGGGAAACCAAAATCATCAACAACAAAATATTGATGGCAACTGATTTAGATTCTGAAGACAAATCTTTGGTTTATGTTATTCGTTATGGGCCGGGACATGGCTTATTACAGAGACGAAAACCTGCAGGTGCCTTTGAAAATATCACAGTGGGCATGAATTTTACCCAGGATGAAGTGGACAGAAACTTAATTCAGTACGTCCATTTTGGACAAGAGGGCATTCGGGACCTAATTAAATTTGATGTGACTGATGGAATAAATGCGCTTATAGATCGCTACTTTTATGTTTCTGTTGGGAGCGTTGACATTGTCTTCCCGGATGTGATAAGCAAGGGAGTATCCTTGAAAGAAGGTGGTAAGGTCACCCTCACAACAGACTTATTAAGTACTAGTGACTTGAACAGTCCTGATGAAAACTTAGTTTTTACCATCACCAGGGCTCCCATGAGAGGTCACTTAGAGTGCACAGATCAACCTGGAGCATCCATCACATCGTTCTCTCAGCTCCAACTGGCTGGCAACAAAATCTACTACATCCACACAGCTGACGACGAGGTCAAGATGGACAGTTTTGAGTTTCAGGTCACCGATGGACATAACCCGGTCTTCCGGACATTCCGTATCTCCATTAGCGATGTGGACAACAAAAAGCCAGTGGTCACCATCCATAACCTGGTTGTCAGTGAGGGTGAAAACAAGCTGATCACTCCCTTTGAGCTCACTGTCGAAGACCAAGATACTCCAGACAAACTCCTGAAGTTCACTGTCACGCAGGTGCCTGTTCATGGTCAACTCCTATTCAACAATACCAGACCTGCCATGGTTTTTACCAAGCAAGACCTGAACGAAAACTTAATCAGCTACAGACATGATGGCACCGAGTCAAACGAAGACAGCTTCTCCTTCACGGTGACTGATGGTTCCCATACAGAGTTCTATGTTTTCCCCGATACAATATTTGAAACAAGGAGACCCCAAGTGATGAAAATCCAAGTCTTACCTGTTGACGATAGCGTCCCCCAAATTGCAGTGAACAAAGGGGCCTCTACACTTCGCACTCTGGCTACTGGCCACTTGGGATTCATGATCACAAGCAAAATATTGAAAGTGGAGGACAGAGACAGCTTACGTTTTTCTCTCAGGTTTATTGTGACGGAGGCCCCTCAACATGGGTATCTCCTCAACCTGGACAGAGGCAACCACAGTGTCTCTCAGTTTACACAAGGTACGGTACACTTTTCTTTCCTTATACCCAACAGAAAGTGCGGGTCTTATTTTCTGAGGTTATGGCGGTCACCAAAAACGTTACAAGTAGGGGATCGAATTTGAGTCCAAGGGAAGAAAAGGAAAGGGAAATAAAGAGACGGGGAGAGTACAGGGACTCACTTTCCTGGGGAAAGAATATCCCTTCTTGCCATATGTCCCCCTTCAGCGACTTGCATTAGTGAATATCAATGTATTTCGACATTGCATTGAGTGAATATCAATGTATTTCGACAGCAGCAAGGTATGCTGCCAAACCAGGGGCCAGACCTCGGTGAGTTTAAGCAGAAGAAGGCTCTTCTGTTCTGTTTTGTTTGCCACACCTGCCCTCTGAGCAGACTGTGGTTTATACTGTGGTACAAACAGGTAGTTCGTGCAGCATTTTGGCACCTTCGAGAGAGATGTGATTTCTCAAGTCTTTGTATTCGGACTACTGTTTTCACCTACCATTCACATAGAGCCTTCAAATTTATTACTTTGATTAATTTTCTTGAGAGCATTGTTCTAATCCTGTCATAGTTCTTGGGAACTTTGGAACTGGAATAAAGAGATGTATTTATATTTACTTTGTAGGTTTCTAATTCTTCTATTTTATGCCTTAGGCAAACACCAGAGACCTAAGAGGTAAGCGAGCACCTGTCTAGAGTTCTAACAGTTCTGTGTACAAAGTGTGTCACGTGATACAGGCCCAAAAAGAAAGCACGCTTCATGATGTGTAAGACAACATGTCCATCACTGGAATATACGTTCACTTTGTTACGAACCTGAAGATATGTTAACCAGATTAATAGGAGAATAGAAGGAGGAAGTTATTTCCTTATTTCAGATCTTCTCTGCGTCCCCTTTCAACCACAGTAACGAACACCCGTTGCCTCAAGCATCTACATTCTTGAGGCTAAAGCGTTTTTCTAACCTAAATCCTCTTTGTGTATGGACACAATGCACGACAGGAAGGGCAGGTGCCCTGTGCAGTTACTCAGTGACTGACGGGAGAAGCCCGTTCAGTCTGCTGGCTTGGGACTTAGGGCTCTGTTCTCTAGAACGTGCGACCTTCACTACAAAGGGCTTTGGGTTGCTTTCATGGAAATCTCACCGTGTCAGGATGGAAACGAGATCTACCCTCTGTGGGCTCTGTGAGTAGAGATGAGGTTTATCCTCAGGGCATCCCAGGGGGGGTGTTCTTTTCCCGCAATAGTGTTGTGCCCTGAGACAACAGATGCTTTAATAAACGGATGTCGCGAAGTGTAGTTAGTGTTAAAGTGAACTGCTCCTCTGTTTTAGATTCTGGCAAATGGCCCTGCACTCCAACCTCCTGATTCTTGGCTGCAAGCCTGAATATATTCTAGGGCCTGCAGGGACAGGAAAACCTCAGAGTGCCCAGTGTCATGCCAGACCGGCAGGAAACTTTTGTGTGAAGGCTTTCTGAGGACAGAGATGCCATGCAATCTTAGACTGGTTTCTTTTCATGGAAAGTGAAGAGGGTAAAAGGAATATATTACAGGATAGAAAATGTTACTTCCAATCACTCCTCTGACCTGAAAAACTAATCTGATTTTAAAGATTTTTTAAAAAGGAATTTTTGTGTGACGACAGGCAGACGATGTGGTTTAAATTCTATGGAACAAGTCCAACAGATCAAAAGATATTGGAATATTATTTCTTAAATATCAAACCCCAAATTATGTGATTTCTTTATAGGCTCTTGCCCTATCTCTCACTGATGTGGACTCACCCTGATTATTCCTTAGAGATGAACTCACCATGATTACTCTTTATGGTCATTTGTAAATATAATCAGTTTATTATAAAAAGTGAAGATACTCTCTCAAGATTACCTTTGCTAAGAGAAACAATCACATTCCAATAAGAACCCAAATACTGACTAGAGAAACTATTGGTAGTTAATCACAGAGCACTCATTTGAACAACTTGAGACTGCGGTTTGGTTCATGGCGGTTATTTCTAGAGACTAGATGGGTGAATAAAAGTGGAAAGGCTCCCATCATAGAGTTACGGTGGCTGCTCTCTTAGGAGACAAATAAAAGCAGTATCTGGAGTGAGGACAACACAAACTTTGTATTTGTTTTTGTTTTCTGTAGTCATGAAAGGATAAGCTAAACTATATATTTTTTAATGTTTATTTATTTTGAGAGAGAAGGAGAGAAAAAGCACAAGCAGGGGAGGGGCAGAGAGAGAGAGAGAGAGAGAGAGAAAGAGAGAGTGTCAGTGCAGAGCCCGACGTGGGGCTCGAACCCACGAACCACGAGATCATGACCTGAGCTGAAATCAAGAGTAGGATGCTTAACTATATTTTGATGGATTTTCAATGCACTGGGTTGAGTCAAGTGAGCAAAGGTGGGTAAAGAAGGTTATTCCCAAACCGATTCACGAAATGGTCCTTAGGAGATGAAAATCCATTTGTTTCTAAAGTTTATTCACTTTTATTCTTAGGAAGAGTTAACAAGGCAGAATTAGACCAATTAGAGAAATTAATTATTTCAATTTGCCAGGGTGTCCCTGCTCGCTCTATCCCAGGTTTAAATCACTTGTGTCAAGGACCTGGAGTTTTTTCTCTATGAGTAGTACACAGTGATATCTCGTGGGAGAGAAGTTGTAGATCACTTTCAGAAATTTCCCCCAAAGAGTTCGAGCCAGGGTATGGTTGGCAGGCAAGTCAATGAACTTAGAATCAAAACGAAAACACAAAACGTGGAATGCTTGTGTAGATAAACTGAAATACATCTGATGCATGAATAGTGGTTAGAAGAAAATCCAGTTCATTGTTAGATGTTTACTGAAAGAAGGTAACATTTTGGCAACTAGGTTTTGATCTAGCTAATACCACTGTGCCTTAAGAAGCGACTATTTATATATTTATGATGTTTGTGATAGTTTTAGAGGTTCTTATAGAATAACAGCACTATGATCAAAGTCTTTACTTATTTGAGATTTTTTTAAAGTCCCTTTTTTGAGCTATGAATTATTAACTGAGTTATAACGAAAATGAAAAGAATTTTGGTTTGTTCCAACTAATCAATATCGCATGCCCTAACTTGGAGGGAAAATTTGACACCTTTGTGTTATGTAATTGCATTCATGTTCACTTTACTTAAGGAAAAAAAAGGTTTTAAAAAATCACTTTTGAAGTGGTGATTTATTTCAGTGCAACTGTTTCGTAAATACTGTATTTTTGCAAGAAAACATCAATACAAAGCATGGATATACTAATGAATTTTTCCTTTTCTCCTAGTAGAGCCTTTAGATTTTCTTATAAAATTAAAGAAGGAATGGGGAAGTTTGGAAAAAGGTCTTCCCCACATGACCAGAGGACTTTGTTCTAATGCTAAGGATGTGTGGTCAGAGTAGAGTTCACCTTATTTCTTCCTGATGAATTAAAGGTTGAAAGGGTTCAGAGTTGTGGGAGTAGACAAGGAAAGAGCCTGTGGGGGCTTCACTCCTTACCTCTGTAGAAACATCACACATGCGTAGGTAGAGGTCCAAACGTGGTCCACCAGACCTCTGGGCTCTTTCGTTTGATTTATTTATTTATGTTTATTTACTGATTATTTTGAGAGAGAAAGAGAGATCATGAGCAGGGGAGGGGCAGAGAGAGAGAGGAAGAGAGAGAAAATCCCAAGCAGGCTCAGCACGGTCAGCACAGAGCCTGAGGTGGGGCTCGAGCCCACAAACCATGAGATCATGACCTGAGCTGAAACCAAGAGTGGGATGCTTGACTTACTGAGGCACCCAGGTACCCTTGGGCTCTCAGATTTTAAATTAAGAAACATTTGAGCCATTGCTGAATATTAGACTCTGAGCAAAGGACTGTGGGAAGTTAAGATGAAAACAACAACAACAACAACAACAACAATAATCCCACAAGTTTTCAGTCTTCTAGGAAAGATAGCCACGCAGGAAGATACAAATGACACTAGGCAGAAATTGGGAAAGTTACAGCAGAGTTCAAAATGAAACGCTAAGGGAGAATAAAACAACTTGAATTTGCTTCACCTTCTAGTACCTCTTTTATAAGAAGTTACCATTAACTATTAAATCAGATTTTCCCCTCCTCAGATGCCTGATTGTAAGTGAGTCACCTTTCAAATCTGTGTGAGCCAAGGGGGAGTGTCCTTTTCACGTCTGTCAAGTGGAGTCCTAAAAATTCATGGAGTGATTTGTTGATCCCAACACCTGGCATCACTCGAGTTTATTCTTTCATAAAGCAATTTTCTCATATACAATGCTTGTGGACTTCATAGCACGAACTCAGTAGACCTCTCCGAAGATGGAAAACCTGCAGAGCGCACACGAGACAAATAAATATTACATACCATTCATTGTTGAAGCCACTTTTAGCTGCGATCTTGATTTTATGTAGCTTTGGCAATAACTACTTACTGCCCGGCCCAGATCAAATAACAATAGTGTTGCAAGCATCACAGAACAGGACGATATTTGGTTCATTATGTTGTCTGTGTGGCATCATGAAGGAGAGTAACTCGTAAAATGGGGAAATCAATTTTTGAAATTGTACCTTAGTCAATACGGAAAACAAAGTATGCCAGTGAATTTGAAAGCTGGGACAGGAAGCAACCTACAGAGCATTCCTGAGGCAGAATAACTTTTCACTCTGAATAAAAGTTTCAGCTCTCATTAGATGCTTTCTGTTCTCTCATTTCTCTCTGGGGTCATGACACTTATTTCAATCTTGGAGATTTAAAACGGCCTTGATTCTTTTTCTTTCAAGCTCTGGGGAACTTAAAAACAGCATGTTGTATACCGCCAGAGGTAAGAAAGGTTAGCCAGAGGGGGGCAGGGAAGTTCTTTCCTCGTAGGGCCAGCACTACAGGGAGGGAAAGAGTGTGATTTCAGGAGTGCCAGGAAATCTGCCGTGCCTCAAAATATCTTCCTTTCCACCTGTCATGAAGTCTGACATTCCGTATTTAGAGAGTCACTTCTTTGGTGCATGAACATGCAAATACCATTGGGTGGGGCAACACCTTGCTATTATTATAACCTAACTCTTGAACTCTATCTGGATAAGGGATCAGATTTCCATGGGACAGCTGAAATCAAGGGGCTTAGAGATAGGAGAAATAAGATAGCACTGCTTCCCTTAGGAGAAGGAAATCTAAATATGGTTACAGAAAAGTAATAGCCAGTAGGATTTACCATGAGTAATGAGTCACCAATCTTGCCCTAGTAATGAATCATCTTGTTCTTTGGTTATTTTCTAGCTGACATCGAAGACATGAAAATATGCTACGTTTTAAAAGATGGGGCCAATGCCACAAGTGATATGTTCCATTTTACAGTTGAAGATGGTGGTAAGTGTTCACTCTCCTGTTAGTATAAACAAGGAGAGTGACTTTTATTGGTTGTTCTTTGGTGACTTCGTTACAAGGAATCTGCCTCGAGTATCATTTTATGCTCACCTGAATTTATACTGGGTGCATTTGTTATTTGCCGATAGAAAATCTTACATTCTCAATCTGCCACAGTACTACTCTGCAGTGAGTAGAGGTGAATGTTCCAGTTATATTATTCTTGTCTTGGGTTAGTAAAACACTAAAAAAGAAAGATCTATGTACATAGGATCCCCATGTCCAGTTGTTCAGAATATGCCGTGCATGAAGCTGCCGACTTGAGGTGACAAGAGGATGCTGGAATCCAGCCCAGCAGCACTTCCAAGCCATGTGCCTACCCGGGGGGTGGTGGGGGGGGGGGGGTGTCTGCCCAAAGCGGGTGCCCTTTGCTAGTTTGCACATGCGTGCTGTGTGGACTTATGATGATGGATAATCGCATTCACCAGGAAAACAGTGCCACGTAAAGGTGTGTTTTACCTTACCAATCTCAATATGTCTAGTGATGTCCTCAGTTTGGGGATTTTGTGACAGTCTAGCTAAAATTTTTTTCTCGGTGAAGTCTGAAGAATACTCCAGAGGATAGGCTATGACTTGTGGTCCGAGTCTCCTCCACAAGGTCACCGTCACTACTCCCCCCAAAGCCCCCGCCGCTGCTCACTCTCTTTTCTGTTCTCTTCCTGATCCCACAGGCTGGGAGAAAAACCGACCACTTCTAGATTAATCATAAAGACGTTCTGTTCTCTCATGCTCTCAGGAGAAGCGAAAGAACCTCAGGAAGTACATGTGTTGTGTGAACAAGACACAGGAAGTGGGGGTGGGAGTATGTGTGTAAGAGAAGAAGGAGGGAAAAAGAAAGGATTTGGATCCAGTCATCTATTTTCTAATGATACTTTAAAAAAAAACCCTTTTTTTAAAAATGTTTATTCATTTTTGAGAGACAGAGCGTGACTGGGGGAGGGGCAGAGAGAGAGGGAGACACAGAATCCGAAGCAGGCTCCAGGCTCCGAGCTGTCAGCACAGAGCCCGACGCCTGGCTTGAGCTCAAAAACCTCGAGATCTTGACCTCAGCCGAAGTCGGACGCTTAGCCAACTGAGCCACCCAGGCACCCCTAATGATGGGTTTTTTTAAAGTACATAATTATGGCATCTATCTCAAAAAGATGACATGTTTACCCTCCATATTTTTTGAAGCGTTAAATGGCCATTTGTTTAAAATATCATTGGGCATAACGCGATCACAGCCTTGAAAAATGACATCTGTCGGATACATGCCAGAGAGGCAAAAAAGTGTGTTAATTTGGGTTCAACTATGTGATTTTCCCTACAGTCCAGATGTTTAATAAATTTGATGCCTTTGTTTTTATCGTAACCAAATCATAGTTTAATATTCTTTGTATTGATAAAAGAAATCTTAGTATGAAACCAATTCTAAGAAGGACGCCAATTTATAAAAAATAATGTGTTTATTGAATCTTGATGCTCAAATGGGAAATCCTGCTGTCGGTAAACTTTAGAGTGGAACTCAGAAGTAAATCTGTGTAGTAGATCAAAATTTAAAGACTAAATTATTGGTTCAAGGCCCCGTGTTTGTCACTTGGAATGACTGAAAACACCTCAATAGCGAAAGTATGATTTTCTTTAAAACTGCCAAAAGAGGCTTGGAAACAAATGGTTACAATTCTCAGATGTTATAGTTTTTACTTTAAAATAAAAACCATTTATTTGTTTTTGAGAAAGAGCATGTGCATGCTGGGGAGGGGCAGAGAGAGGGCGACAGAGAATCCGAAGCAGGATCTGCACAGCTTGCACAGAGCCCAATGCCGGGCCCGAACTCATGAACTGTGAGATCGTGACCTGAGCCAAAATCAGGAGTTGGACGCTTAACTGACTGAGCCACCCACGCGCCCCTAGCTTTTGCTTTTTTAATATTTTGCTTTTTTCCCCTCAGTTATTATAGTCTCGGTCTGATACTGCTGCCCTATTATTTGGCACATTTCTCTCCCTAGTTAATGGAATGGTAACAGTCACTTTAAAATTTTGATTTGTATTTAAACTTTAGAAAACATTATGCCGTATCATATTTCAAGATAGTAAGCGAGGAATGGCTAGCTGAAGAAACTGAGTTTATTTTTGGATTTGCTGAAAATGTGGCTGTGCGTCTAAGGATTGTGTTTATGGAAATAGAAAATAAATCATTTCGGGGGATTTTTTAGAGCCGGAGTTTCATGTGAGAGAGAAAAATTCCGGAGATATTGTTCTTGACCCTTCTTCTCACCGTTGACATGGCGTCACTTATGGGGCTTAGGCAGATTCTGGCAAACTATCTACGGAACAGAATTTATCTTAATTCACCTGATATAAGAAAACTTCCCTCTAGCAGAATAAACACAGAAATCCTCAGGATTAAAGAAAAAATAAAAATTCATGTATGTATTTCAAAATTATTTTAATATGATACTTATTTTTGTAGGGGTTTTGCACGGTCTTGTAAAAATACTCTAACATTTGAATGAGAAGTGCAATACTATTTAACTTAAAGAGTATCTTGAATGAAATTACTTCTCTGGGAAGTGTGAGGTATTTTGCCAAAGAGAAATAAAAAAAATATTTGCAGTATTTGTGGAAAGAGAGAAAATAAAGATATCTTTCCTTTCTGTAAAAATAATATTAAACTAAGAATTTTGATTTTTTGACTCAGTTACATGTAATATATCCATTATACAGTATATTATATGTTATACGCTATATTATTGACTGTCTTACCAAGTGAATATCTTGGTAAGACAGTCAATAATTTTAATTAAAATGTACTTCAGAAAAAATCTATGTTTATAGACTGTAATATGAACCTTTATTTTCAAAATCTTCAAGTTTAACATATACATTTCATGTAATACAATACATGTGTATGAAGGCACATATATAATATGTTTTGACACTTTTCAAAGATATGTATTCCTCAGGAATTATGGAAAGTACTTGAATCTTATGAACAAGCACTATTCTTGTTGTTTAGTTGGAGTGATCTGGGTCTCAGAAAAGATAGGTAACTTCTCCAAATGCATCCATCTGTCCAGGAAGTAACAGACCTCTCTCAAGAGTAACTTATTCTTCCCATCTAGGTGATGACATACTTTTTGGACTAGTGGGTTTGACTATCAACTTCAGCTGTAGTGATGTATTATCACCTCTTTTATACAACGATAGGAAACATAACGATAAAGCTTCTCCACGAAATACACAAAATGCTTCCAGTATTTCACATCTGGGAGGCCAGTTAAGGCACCAGGCCATAAAATTAAGAAATGTCTACTCCGGGGCGCCTGGGTGGCTTGGTTGGTTAAGTGTCTGACTTCGGCTCAGGTCATGATCTCGCGGTCCGTGAGTTCGAGCCCCGCGTCGGGCTCTGTGCTGACAGCTCGGAGCCTGGAGCCTGTTTCAGATTCTGTGTCTCCCTCTCTCTCTGCCCCTCCCCTGTTCATGCTCTGTCTCTCTCTGTCTCAAAAATAAATAATGTTAAAAAAAAAAAAAAAGAAATGTCTACTCCAATTTTCTTTTCAGTCCACTAAATTCACCTCCTCCAAGTCCTCAAGATGGCTTTTTAGGACAGTGACTAAGGAAATTACTGGAGCAAACAGAGTCCTTGAATAACCAAAAAATAAATAAAATATAACTTTTGCTTTCAGGAGTCAAGAAGAGATTTAGGAAAGCAGAAAGCTAAAAGCCCTTGTTTCAGATTTAATTGTATTATCATAAGACACTGGCTAGCCACAGAAATCTTGTTATGATGTAGTAATGGATTAGGACCACCCATCACTAATGGGATGGTGCTTAGGACACAGTTACTAATTTTTAGTTTGGGGCTGTTACCAAATGACAGGGCTGAGAGGACTTTATTTGAAGAATAGATAATTTCAGGATTTTACCTCAGGGAGTTCTACTGTGTTTGGATTTAATAAATGAATGTTGGTTGTGCATGTAATACACACACACACACACACACACACACACACACACACACACACACACAGATTCTTATACTTTAGGATTCTTTCAATCAGATCTTAAACCTTATATATGACTTATTATGGTTTATGCAATTTTGTCTTCAGAGCATTCCTGTAAGCTTAGTAAAAACAAACAAAAACATTACTATTCTTTTTTGGCGGATGAGGAAACTGAGTCACAGAAATAGGCACTTTCCTCAAGTGTCATAACCAGGCAACTAGAGGCCAATTTGAATCCCAGGATCCTTTCTGCAAGCAGTAACTTCTATACTTACTCAGGATAGGCGAGGAGGGGTGTTAACTCAATGTTTTCCGGGTTTTCCTGACCAAGGTTTTAGGAATGCTTAGTAGGTGAGAATGAAATCAGAGTAGGATGTGTCCACAGACAAAAAGTTTTGTCTCTTACGAAATGTGAATTTTTATTTTAGAATTCTTAACGGCTCTGTGTGCTCAAACTTACAGTATTCTTTTTTGATATTATACTGTAATTCTTTTTAAAAATACATGTAAAAATATATAGCCTTTCTAGAGTTCAAATAAGCACAAATCAAATCAACCTTATAGTTGATTTTTTACTTATTTTATCTAATTTTACTTATTTATCTACTATTTTTTTACTTATTTTATCAATTAAATTGTGAAGAAATTTTAAAAATACCAAATATGTGAGTTATGATGAAACAGGTATATTTCTGTAATGTTTGTGCAGCTACAAAGTGAGAAAACGCTTTGGAAAAACCTGCGAATATGTAGTTAGAGCCATACAGGGTGCAGTATTCCACCGAAGACACGGCTCGACCGAAGCAAAAACCTTACAGGCATACTAATGGCACCGTGTACTCAAATAGCAGAAATTATTCTCCGTGACCAATAAACATAAAGAGCTTTTCAGTAATGGCAGTCCTTAAAATTTAATGCAGTCCTTAAAATTTTAAGTGCTAGAGTCAATCCTAGTGTAATTCTTAAAATGATCATTTAGTAATTAAATATGTTTTTTGGAATATTAGTAAAGAATATGAGAATAGTACATCAAAAGGCCATCCATCCAGGCACTCTGGGGCCAGGGATATCCTATGTAGTTGCAGATTGTCACTTACAGTTTATAAGGTCAAACTCGGAAGTTATGAAATGTGCTCTCCTTACGGGCTGCAGCTAAGGTGCCATGTAGCAATCACATGTGGGTTTAGCTAACCCGTCTTTCGTTCCTTTCTGCTTCATCCTCTCTGTCACCCTCCTGAGGGGAGCCCAATACAATAATACTACAGACCTGGAAAAGACATCCTCCTTTGATAATCGCCTCTTTGAAGTCTAATTGGAGAGCTGGTGCTCCAGCATTTTAGCAGAAGACGAAAGCAAGTATCCTTTTATCTTGTTCCTACTGGAACATCTTCTTATCTGATTTCATCCCAGCCTTCAACGCTCTGCCAGTATTCTAACATGCAAATGCATCTGTCCTTTTTTAGTCTTTTCTCCAAAGAACTTTTCTAGCTCTTTGTTGGGATGCGAAAGCTGGTCTCACTTGCTCCTCCAGGCACGTCCTGCCCTCAACCCTAATGACCTTCCCACTCTTCAACACCTGGCTAGGTGGCATTTCATCTCCAGAACTGCTCCCAAGGTCATGATGACTAAGTTAGCCGTGCCCTTCTTTGTGCTTCTACTGCTACCCTTAGGTACAACAACAATGGTGTATTCTGATGATTTGCTAATGTAAAGACCTCCATTGTAGAGAAGGAACTCCTTCAGATCAAAAAAGGTGTCATTAATGTTTGTAGCACAGTACCCACCTCCCCAGGGTTGAAAACAAGGGTTAGTATTTAACAGATATGAAAATGAATGAATAGATAAATGGGAAAAAGAAGCTCCCTTTTTATATAAAGATCAATTACATCATATTCTAAGAAAACTTCCTCTAAACAATTACCAGTGGACCTTGGCATTCCTTTAGAGCATCCCCCCATCCTAGCATTAACTTAAATCCCTGTGGCACCAAGAAAGATTTTTAGTAAAGCTTTCACAATTTTAAACACATGAAACCAACTGCTGTGAAAATTCCTTTGGAACCTTCAGTGAAATATACTTAAGACAGAGGAGATTCCCAGATTCCCAGGAACCACCAGATTGGAGCTCATGTTCTTCTTCTTTTTTTTTTTTTTAATGTTTATTTATTTTTGAGAGAGAGAGACAGAGACAGAGTGCGAGTGGGGGACGGGCAGAGAGAGAGAGAGAGGGAGACACAGAATCCGAAGCAGTTTCCAGGCCCTGAGCTGTCAGCACAGAGCCCGAGATGGGACTCGAATCCACAAACCGCGAGATCATGACCTGAGCCGAAGACTGATGCTCAACCTACTGAGCCACCCAGACACCCCTGGAGCTCATGCTATTCTTAAAGAATTCTTTTCAGAAAAAAAAAAAGTTGTCAGTATATTATATAAACTATGGAATGCCTTTAAAATTTAAAGGGTAGTAGACATTTTCTATAAATCAGTGTAATTTTAAAGTCAGCACCACTAACTCAGGTATTTTTAGTTACCCCAATTTTTTGCCTCATGTGATAGACATTAGGCCAGGCAGAGAGGTAGAAAGCTCTAATAGCATAAAGTATCCTCAGTCCTCAATGAAATGCCATTACATAACTTTTTATTAGTTTCTTGTTTATATGTTTGTTTTGAGTCTCAAGCCCGCAGCATCAGATCCAAGACGTTTCTCGATGGGCATAAGAAAGCAGTCGGATATGTGATCATCTGTCTGGCTTGACATACCCCGTAGGAGGAGCCCTAGTTTTTTCTCCATTGTGAAAATTGGTTTGCTGCTTCCTCACTTGAACTCGCATGTGACTTGGGAGCACAGTCTGAGAGAGTTCCGTCTCCTGGTTTGGCAGTAAAACTGGGGCGTCGGATATGATACCCGTGTTGGCCATTGTAACGTATCTGGTCCAGAGCCAGACATTTGTTGCCTCCGTCTTTGAGTATGTCTTTTGGTGCCCAATTTTTCGTTCGCCAAGATCTTTAATTCATACGCTATTGAAAGATATAAATAGCATCTTGACATAATAGAGCTGCAAAGTCATTTCTTTATATGAAATGTCAGTTAAGGACACGGCTTTCAGATTTTTATTCCATATTTGATGACTGAATACTCAGACACAAGGAGACTGGAGCTCTTCATTCTAGTTAGAAGGAGCACACGTTTTTGCTTGAAAGTGACCAGTATCTCAGGGTGTGAGGCAAAGTCATTACGGACACGTAGCTGGAATTTAAAGCAAAGGCTGGAAAACTACAACTAAGTGCAGTAAGTCGGAAAAGGAGGTTTGAGTACAAGCATTAAAAGATTATACAGACACATTCAGCTTAGAGAGAAAAGCAAGCATTCTTTGGCAATAAAATTAATCGCTAGTGACATGAGAACCAGAGGAAAGACACTGGTGCCTTAGGGAGTTATAATAAGAAGATGAAGTAACGTCAGGCACCGAGACAAATATTTCTAATCTGCGAGAGGGCATAAGATCTACCAGGATACAGGGCCTGGCAAGGGCTGTTGGCTACTATGGCTCAAAGTTTGGAAGCCTTTCTCTTTTCAACGAGCAGTTTAGAATTGTTCAGGTCATCAAGGTCTTTCTATACCAGAGGCCTGCCTTTAGAAGCATGGCTGTTAGGTACCTGTACTGTGTCCATGAAAGAAGTTATACCTTTTCGATAGAAAAATATAAACTAAATGTTATCAGTTACTATTGGCTAGGTTCATTTCAAAATTATATATCACTTGGGTATACTGTTTTACTGGCTTTAATTTAATGGCAACTTTTCTTAAATTGTTCAATCTTTTGGTGAATATGAATCCTTATTAGTCACGTTTCTAGAGGCTTCGCGTGATTCTGTATTTACTCTCAAAAGCGATGATAGTCACCTTTTAAAACTAAGAAAATCTTTCACAGGTTATTAAAATGTCATAATCTCACATCAAATATTTATTTGTGGTATATATTACAGAGCTCAACTCTATCTTATTCTTTGTCTTTAAGTTTGCTCTGGGTGGCTGGGCAAAATAGAAGGTAGTATTCAATGGTGTAGTACATCGTTGTCATCGGTATGGTCCTATATTCGCTTGAGCCTACGACAATCCAAAGAGAATCACAATGCAGTGTAAAAAAAAGGGTCAGAGCTTCTGTGGCAAAACCCACTTGCGGAAAAGAGGTCCCCTATTCATTTATTTATTGAATTAGGCAACAAGCATTTTTGGAGCACCCATGTTTCAGACATCTGCGGGATCCAGGGAAAACAGGGATGAGCATAGCTGTCGTGATCTTTGACCTGAGGTTCCAATAGGCTCAGATGATAAAATAATAGACAAATAAAACTTTATACAGTGTTTACCACATTAAGGAGGTTATCATTTAATCCAAGTTAGAGATGCAGCTGTCAGGAATGGCTTTTGAGAGGTGATATTTAGGCTTACATTTAGGATGGAATGAAGCTGCCACCGGAAAAAGGGAGGAAGAAATGTTCCAAGCACGGGGGAGGGGGGCGGGGGGGGACGGAGCATGTGCGAAGGCACTGAGCTCTGTGTGCTCAAGTGACCGGAAGAACATCAACCTGCCTGGAGCTTAGCTAACAAACAGAGTGTCACGCAAGATGATGCTGGAGAGCTAGACTGGAGCCTGATGGTGCAGAGCCTTATAACCCAGGACAGTGATTTAGATTTTGTTCTAAGGCCAAGGGAATCCCTACTGCCCCATCGTTTTAAAGCAAGGGAGTAACTTGTTGCAATTTACGTTTTGAGAAGATGACGCTTGCAGCCCTGGAGGATCCAGGGGAAACAGCAAGGGGACAACAGGGAGACCAATATGAGGCTGACGCAGTAAGACAGATGTGAGACAGAAAAAAGAGGACGGGCTTGATATAATTGTGGATCTCAGTCTATAGGACTTGTTGACAGATTGGATTATGGGAGAAAAGGGAGAACTTAAGCACAATTCTGGGCTTCTCTGCCAGAGGACAGCAGTGGCACTACTCGTTGAGATGGAAAAGACAAGGGGGCATAGAACAGATTTCAGGGAGGAAATTAGGAGGTCATTTTGGACATCATAATTATGAGATGCCTTACTTTGAAGTGTGCATACAGGAAGGCCAGCCTATTGACCCTGCTTATCTTCCCTTCCATCGCAGTTAGGAGCTGAGCCTCCGGAGTTAGAACTGGAACAAATACGGGTTCTGCCCTTTGCAGTAACTGGTGATGTGACCCCCGAGCCAAGTAACTGAATCTTTTGTGGCCTCGGTTTCAGTGGTAACATGGAACAATAGCAGTAGCTGGCTAATAAGGTTCTTTTGAAGATTAAGTAAGATAATTCATGGAAATAGGATCATTCATGCGGCACACTTCCCGTTGCATAGGAATGACCGTGCAGGTAGCCAGCGAGGCTTTTGAGGTCACATCTCTGACGGATTCCAGCGTTTTTCTTCTGATTTTTCTTTCTTTCCTTTTCTTTTATCTCTTGCTTCTTTCCTCTATTTCTTCTCCTTCTTTCCTTTTCTTTCTTTCCTCTTCCTCTCCGTGTAACATAAGACTTACTTTTTACAAAGGATGTCGGTATTATTGGTACTAAGAAATTAGAAGAAAAGGATGAATAGAAAATCATTATATAGCTATATTTGGTCTTCAATTTAGAACACTTTTTTTTTTAACATTTATTTATTTTTGAGAGACAGAGAGAGACAGAGCACGAGCAGGGGAGGGGCAGAGACAGGGAGACACAGAATCCAAAGCGGGCTCCAGGCTCCGAGCTGTCAGCACAGAGCCCAATGCGGGGCTCGAACTCATGGACTGTGAGATCATGACCTGAGCCGAAGTCAGACGTTTGACCGATGGAGCCACCCAGACGCGCCAATTTAGAACACTTTTTCTATTCTTCATGTTAATTTTGAACTAAGCTTGAAAATCCCTCCTTCGGTAGTATCTTTTGTTTTTCTCATAGCAGCTGTTTGTAAAGTTTGACTATTTGTTTTGGGTGGAGAGACGAGATAATACCAGGATGCAAGTGGAAAAGTGGTGAACACCTCCATACTGCTGAGGTTAAAGGCTAAGAAGTCTTCCAAGGTTATTTCGTTGTTAGTAAATGGTGAAACAAAAGTTTTTGTTAAACTAGTAATACAAAGTGTTCCCTGTGGTGAAACAATGGAAATACAAAGTACCATGTCCCTTCAGCTCAGTTTACGTGTTTTTTTTTTCCTTTTAATAACTGGAAGTTTAATTTTTATAGACTTGAAGGTTAAATATAGTAACCAACTTTAAAAAAATAGCACTCGAAAACATCTGGATTTAGCAAATATGAGGCTTAAGTGAAAGTTCTGACTGCAAGTCTAACCAGCTGACGACAGTGATAAAATAAGTATTAAAGCCATGTGTCTTTCTGTAATAATCCAGTGAGGCCAAAGGGACAAATGTGATACCTAACCCTGATTGCAAATAAGGAAAAATAAAATTTAGTAAGGCCTGGTGAAAAAGGGTGAGTGAGCCACACACACATAAAAACAGGTATCTTTTTTCTTGCTTCACAAATGTAGACTGATATAATGATGTACATTTCCTAAGAGCAAAAATGTTTGTGTAAATGAAAATAATTTTCTTTAGTATTATTCTGTTTTAGAACAGTTCGCTTAAACTTACTGAAGTCACTGATTTACTAATCTGGTTCTGCCCCTAAGAATCAAAAAGTCAATGCCTAGTAGCTGTATATAAGTAATTTCTTACTGAAGGAACAAGTACCTTAAAGAAACAATGTACCTTTGGATGTTTACATTTAGAATTCTTACAGAGCTGTTATGGTAGAAGTTCCCAAAATGAATTATTCAGTTATGGCTAGCCACTATTTAACAATAAGACTTACTTTTTGCAAAAGATATCAGTATTATTGGTGTAAGAAATTAGAAGAAAAAGATGAAAGGAAAATAATTATATAAGCTATATGTGTTTTTCAATTTAGAACACTTTTTATATTCTTTATGTTAATTTTGAACTAAGCTTGAAAATAGCACCCTCGGTAGTATCTTTTGGTGAAGGAAGCCAGGACACGATTCTCTTCCTTTTTGTTTCAAGAAAGCTCTGACTACATTCTTCCCGGCGGAGACAGCAGAGTACGTGCTCTCCATTTTTTTGGCTGGCTAACTCGGTGCAGAAAGGTTTAATTATTTCATCTTGGTAAAGCCCCCACCTGCTACCTTTAACTCCACTTATATAACTGTTAGAGGCCTGAGTTGAGAACACAGAAAACAGTGTTCTCAAGCTTAGCTCAAGAGAGCCACTTCAGAAATTGAAAATAAAGTGGTAAAACTGGTCAGTAGACTTCAGAAATCCAGGAGACAGAAAAGAACCATTCTGTGTTCCCATAATTCTTCTCTTACTTTATTGTGTGTAGAAATAGCCCAAAATTGAGTGCACTGCATCATGGCTATAAAATTAAGAACGGTGGGGTACATGTAACCATTTCAGAAATTGTTATTAACCGCTAAGAAAAAAATGACCCTCGCTACCTAAAGCTCAAGAGTCATTTTGTTTCACCATGCGTGTCCATCAGGTTACTAAATCCAGTTAATTTTACCTGCTTTCAGAATTTCTATTGAAACAGATTCCTGCATTAACTCCATTCCCGGTGATCCCATTAGAATCATGTTGAGGTTTATCTTAAATGACTTAATAGATGTAAACTGCTTACAATAATGACTGGCACAGAGAAGTGCCATGTAAATGTTAGCCATTCCTCCACTAGCATAGAATTGGATATCTGTGAGAGCCAAGATTCCTAGCATTGCTTTTCACTGACGCATCCTCATTGCTGGCACACGTAGATGTTCAATAACTGCTTAATGAGTGAATGAATACATTTTTCTAAATTTTTTAAATTTTTTTTAACGTTTATTTATTTTTGAGTCAGAGAGAGACAGAGCATGAACAGGTGAGGGTCAGAGAGAGAGGGAGACACAGAATCTGAAACAGGCTCCAGGCTCTGAGCAGTCAGCACAGAGCCCGATGCGGGGCTCGAACTCACGGACCGTGAGATCGTGACCTGAGCCGAAGTCGGCCGCTCAACCGACTGAGCCACCCAGGCGCCCCTAAATGTTTATTTATTTTTGAGAGAAAGAGACAGCGCGAGTGGGGGAGGGGCAGAGAGAGAGGGAGACACAGAATCCGAAGCAGGCTCCAGGCTCTGAGCTGTCAGCACAGAGCCCAATGCAGGGCTAGAATTCATGAACACAAGATCATGATCTGAGCTAAAGTCGGACGCTCAACCGACTGAGCCACCCAGGCGCTGCATGAATACATTTTTTCTAATGTGATTTTCCTAATGGATTTCTTTGTCTCTTGCAGCTTTCCCCTCTGATCCAGATATACCATTTCCATAGTTACCTAAAATTACAAATGTGATTTTTGAATTGTCTTTAAAAAAATAAAAACAAAAACACACACAAAAAACTTGTCTTCCCCTCTGCTGTCACGGCTGATTTTCTGACATGCGAATCTGATGTCATCTTTATTTTCCAGCTGTCACATGGTGTCTTGTTAAACACAGGATAAAATTCAGACCCTTTGTGATGTCCGTACTGACCAAGTGTGATCTGTCCAGCCACCCAGCCTACTCAGGAGTCCCACACATGCCATGCTACGTCCTGTGCTCTGCCTTTTCTCTCACTTTCTTCCTGAATATCCTTCCTCCTGCCTCTTCAAGAGACTCAGGCCAGATATTTCTCCCTGACTTCTTCTACCCTTGTGCTTAGGGTCAGACATCACCACCTCTGTGTTTCCATAACTACTCATATTTGTATTCAGGGATGATATGCAAAGTGTTTATTTATAGATCCATATATTGATATATAAAATAATTTAAATCATGCCAATTGCTATATATAAAATACACATATATATTACACGTGAATGTGTATATGTATATGTACATTATATATAAAATCACTTACCAAGCGAAAGATGTGGCAGCACAAATAATATATAGTATAATGTATAAGGTTGTTAATATACTATGCAATGTAAAATATTATATATGTATAAAGGTTCTCACAAGTGTATTGGTATAGTACAAATTACTCATCAACTCACTAATAATTTAAATATCTTTTGTTTTTACCCCATCTTTTATTTAAAGCAGCTTTCATAAGCTAAAAGACACCCTTCCTGGGCCATGAGTTGGCATAGGATCAAACTTTTCCAATGACTTAGCCCTTAAACTGGTTGTTACCAAGTGACTTGTAGCTCCAGTTGGTAGTAAACTTCTCTTTTTATAAAAAGTTTATTTATTTATTTTGAGAGACACAAAGAGAGAGAGAGAGAGAGCATGAGCTGTGCAGAGCCTAACGTGGGGATCCAACTCAGTGAGAGCATGACCTGAGTCGAGATCAAGAGTCAGATGCTTACTTAACCAACTGAGCCACCCGGGTGCTCCTAGAAAATTGCTCTTAACATCAATGATACTGTCCATGGTATTAAATCTACTCCGAGATTTTCTTAAACTAATCAGTTACACCCAAATTATTTCTAAGACTTACAAATTATATGAGACTCTAATATATTCAATATCTCCATTTATAGACAAAGTTACAAAAAAATCACTCGCCAGAAAGCAAGGTTTAATTAGGTGGAACTTAATACCTTAGGACTTGTGAGAGGCAGTGTAATATCTTGGTTAACCATATGAGTTCTTCGAAGCATTTTGGGCTTGAATCTTGATTCTGCCAACTTTTAAATGATCTTTCTATCTATTAATCAGCACGGAAGGCATTCTCCATCTCAGCTATCAGTATACCCATTCAAAACAGGCCACTCTACACTGCAGTCTTTTATATATTTTTGTGTTTATAAAGCTTCTCCACTGCAGGAGCTGCTTCGTTTATATCCATGTCTCCGTGTCCAGTGCTTAGTTTCTACATGGCACTTAGTAGGAGTCCAATAAATATTTGTAGAGTGAAGCCATGAATAAACACTGAACATAAATAACTGGTTACCACTTTCTCTTAAAGCTGTGGGTGGAGTCATTTCAGAAGTAAAGAGAGGGATCCAAAGGAATATAGAATAGTCTTGCCAGTTTAAAAAATGTAAAATAAGTGGATGCTTGTGTTTGCTTTTAAATATCTTTCAAGCACACATAAGTGTATATAAACATATACATTTCCAAGATTCTTTGCATAGACTTTTACGGTGACATCAGACTCTGTCTTGCTTATTATAAAATGGAGTTTCTCTTCCTATGCGTATGGATATGTTTCTACTTTACAGATCTAGCCTTTAGACATTTCAGCTGAAATTTCTTTAGCTTACTTACTATAATAAGCATGCTGAATCTGATTGATTTATGTTAAGACACCATTGAGAATGGAATGAGTTTCTACCCTTATCTTAATAGACTCACTTCATTCCCCTTTTGCTACATGACTTTGACAGGAACAGAGACAACCAGTGAGCCCTTCCCCCAACACTCCTCCCCATGTCCACCTCAAGTGTGTATGTGGTAAAAGGCAACATTCATAAAAAAAGCACCAAGTCAATTAAATGTCTATTTCACTTAATTTGCGAGAAAAGTAACACTGTAAGAGATAAAATGGATTATCGAAGTACTTTATATTGGCGATTTTTCTAAATAAACGATGTTGCTAAATGGCGTGACAAAGTCGAAATACTGGAAATAAGTCCCTTTTTCAAGATGTCCATCTTTGAGTCTCTATTTTCACCTGCTTGATTAAATATTCACTGTGCAAATATACGTAGTGAATGTGAAGACCGTCTGTTATAGAGTCTTCAGAATGATAGACATTTGATTTTGAGAGTTCAGAGAAAGGATTGTCTTTCAAGTAGAATATTCCCAAAGTTTTCAGTGTGTTGATCCAATCACCAGTCTATTTTATTCATGTGCAGGTAGTTTAAAAAAAAGGTTGTTTTTAATTTTTGAATTTTTAATAGTTTTTTAAAATGCTTTTTAAAAATTAAAAATCATCTTAGAGTTTTTTTAAAAAAATTTTTTGAATGTTTATTTCAATAAACATTTTTTGAATGTTTATTTTTGAGAGAGAGAGAGAGAGATACAGAGCATAAGTGACAGAGGCAGAGAGAAAAGAGGGAGGCGGCACAGAATCCAAAGCAGGCACCAGATTCTGAGCTAGCAACACAGAGCCTGACACAGGTCTCAAACCCATGAACTGTGAGATCATGACCTCAGCTGAAGTCGGATGCTTAACCAACTGAGCCACCCAGGTGCCCCTCATCTTAGAGTTTTTAAAGTGGTTTTTTTTATATGAAAAAAAAAAGAAGTGAATTGAATCCATGTAATTACAAAACATGAAGTAGAAAGAGCATTTGACCCTTTATTATTACTATTCACAAATACTGACAGTAACCACAGTTTTAAATACAGCAGCTACCTTGTGAATTTCTGAAACTGAATGAAAGAATTAGAAGCAGCAGGGAACACAGGGAGCATACAGTATATACATTGGTGGTGGTTAAGGGCTCTTCTGTGATGTTCTAGAAAAACATGATTCTGACTTGTTTGGTAGTTGCTTAATCCACGGTGATTATGTTACTTGGCCCAGGTTTTTTTTTATTTGTTTGTTTGTTTTGTTTTGTTTTTAAGTAATAGATACAACTGAATTCATGATTAAGACTTCTTTGAATCTACAAGGTAGTATAATACAGGATCTGCCATATTCTTATTTCTTCCCCAAGGATAATGTATCCATATAGACCCCCTTTTAGTATTTTAATTGTCTTTATTTGTTAGAATTCAGAAAGCATTTTGTACACATTTCTATTTTTATCCCATCAGTTACTTAAGGCAGACAGGTACACACACATACACACACACACACACACACACACACACACACACACACATCTTGCTTGAGTAGGATCCTAGTATATTCCTATTTGGGACCAGTTTTATACCTTAATTAGTTAGTAACATTTTCCTGTGACTAGCTCCAAAATTGGCCTCTTAAGCAATAATATAAAAAAGGCTGGAAATATTTTCTTATATTCTGAATTACCCTTAGACGGTAATTAATCGGGCATTTAATTCTGACTGTAGTTTTAAGGTGCTTTATCTGATGCTGCTCTTCTGTCATTCCCATTTTTTTTTTCATGGTATGTCTGTCCTTGGAATCATCTAAACATCTTTTAACTTTCCTCCCCCATCCTCTAGCTAACCAGTCCCTACAACCTGCTACTTTCCTTTTGCACACTATCACTGGATCCCTTCCATGCCTTCAGTGAAACTCATTTGAGTACCTGGAGTTGCTGAACTATTCTAGTAGTTTCTAATCTGTCTCTCCTCTCCAGTCTCCCCAACTTCAAGTTCCTCCTGAATAAAATACTTCACAGAGGAAGCTAGGCAGCTGTGATTCAATGGGGTTTGGGGTTCACCCTGGATTTGGACTCAGAAAACTTAAGCCCAGCTCTCCCCTTTGCCACCTGTTAATGGAGTGAATGACAGCAGGAAAGTCCATTAACCTGTGTTACGCTTCAAGTCCCTTATGCTTCTTTTTTCCCGTCTATAAAAATGGGAACATAATTTTGATGTAGCAGTGTCTCGGCGAGATTACAAAGACTACCTGACACAAGGAAAGCAAATATATAATGGAATGAGCCTGTGATGTGTACTATTATTACTAACGTATCTTTCCTTGTTATAATACTTTTGTCACTCACCTGCTCAAAACCTTCAAGTTTTTTCCTTTATCTACCGACTAGACCATGCTATAGGTTATGCAATTACAGTCTGTCACTCTGGGACCCCAACCGATGCTCGCTATTTTATTTCCTCTGGTCTACTTATATTCTCCCTCAAATGGATTTCTCACCATTACACCTACTTGTAATTTCACCAATCAACACATTTATTCCTGCCTTCCCTTTTTTAAAGTATGATTTCATGTTTCTCTGCTTATCATGGGAATAAAAGCACAGCAGAGGGAATGCAGTCAATGGTATTGTAATCATGTTGTGTGGTGACAGACGGTAGCTACACTTGGGGTGAGCATAGCTTGACATATAGACTTACCGAATCACTAAGTTGTACACCTGAAACTAACGTAACATCGCGTGTCAACCATACTCATATTTTTTTAATTACTTAGAAGTATATATACATAAGCAAAATTCTTATCAGCTTGCACCCAGCTATTCCCATACCCCCAAACCATTAGGAAACACCTTTGGGGTTCCCTAACATCAACATAGCATATTTCCATATAGGCCTTCTTTTCTATCTTCCTTCTTTCCTTCCCCTTTCCTCACACCTATTCCCACGTCCTTGGCTCAGGAATCATATCTGCTCTTTCTTGTTCTCCCAACACACACATGCATGCACGCGCATGTACACACACACACACACACACACACACACACACAAACACACACACAAGTTTTAATGAGATTCTCTTTATATTTGTTCCCAGTGGTGTGCTTCAAAGTAAAGAGAGCTTTGGTTGTAAATGACTTTAAGTACCTTAAGTTTGGAACCACAGCCAAATTTTGGAAGTAGGAGAAAGATATGATTTGGCTGGCGGTGATGTGCAGTCTGCAATTGAAGTGAGCTGTCATGTCATGATATCTTCCTGTCACTACAAGTATTCAAGTTGACTGAATGGCCGTTGTCAAGAGTTAAAACTGATTATTAGATAGGGTGAGACTTGATTAGATATTGATTCTAAATTTCTGGGGTTCAAGCTTCACTTGAGGAAATGATTTTTTAAAGATGGCTAAATCTGTATCTTGATAAAAATATAGAAAATTAAGAGCTTTTTCTTAAAAACATTTCCATTTTACAACCTGAAAGACTCTTATAGTGAGTTTTCATCAATAGCATGTACTTAAGGTTTTACACAAGTATACATATTCATTATAGGAGAATTCATGAATGTAGAACTAAAAATAACATGAGTCATAATCTCACTCACCAGAGAAAATCACGATTAGCATTAGCTGTCTCTTTCCATATCACGTGTTTTACCAAAAAAAAAAAAAAAAAAAAAAAAAAGAAGGCATCATTCAATGTACACCAGTCTGAATCCTGGCTTCCAAATTCAGAGCATGTTTTGCACATCTTTCTAGAACAATAAATATAGATCTACAATGGTTTTTAATGATGGCTTTATATACCACTGTATAATTATATTCTATCATTTATCTAAATACTTGCAGACATTTTTTAAAGTCCGTATTTTTAGGAGATGGGTTGTTAAATGACTTTAATGCAATTAACATGACTAATTATGGCACCCCCGCTCCAGGGTGAAAAGATATTTTTGGGTCCATCTACATTTTCACTTCCACTGCTAACAGGTGGAATCAAGCTGCATTCTTGTTTCTTCGAAGAGCTGATGACACCAATACCCCCTTTAGCATTCCTTTTCCCTCTTAGTGTTAATGGAAAGAAAGTATGGTTTGTAATGATCTTTTGAACTCTGAATTCCTGGCGTGCTTATTCCGAGCATCTACTAGCTCAGAAGTCATTTTACATCCTCCAATGATAAGCTGTGCATAAACAGAGCTTCCTAGTATTTGCTAATGGCTCTTGTAATACCAGTTTCTCTCCCTTTCCTTCAGTATAAAAAATTACACTAATACATTTAAGAGATTATTTTATAAAAGCTGTTAGACAATTATCTGTTAATTACATGCCCTCAGTATAGCGATCATTGCAAGATTTATGGTGGCCGTTCAGTCAGTCGTGGGCTAGCAGATAGAAGAGGTAAGGAACAGTATGTATTGAATGCTTTCTATGTGACAAGAAATTTCCCAAGTCAACTCACTGAGTTACTATAAAAGCAATCAGTGATTTCTATTATCCCCATTGTACTTCGGAAGAAAGTGAAACTCAAAGAATTGAAAGAAATTTCTCAAAGTTACTGTATTAATATTTTATCTATGCTGTAACAAATGGCCACCAACTTAGTGACTTAAAACAACACAAATTTATCGTCTTATACTTTGGAAGTCAGAATTCTAAAATGGACCTGATTGGGCAGAAACGAAAGCATGGGCAAGGTTGTGTTCCTCTGGAAGGTCTAGAGAAGAATCTTGTTTTCTTGCCATTTCCAGTTCTTAGAGGCTGCCTGCATTCCTTGGCCCATGGTCTGTCCTTTCTTCCATCCGCAAAGCTAGAAGTGTAGCGTCTTCAAAAATCTCTCTAATGCTGACCTTCTGCTCACTCTTCCACTTCAAAGGATCTTTGTGGTGATGTTGGACTCATCCATATATTCCAGGACGATCTCCCCATTTCACAGTTGGCTCATTAGCACCCTTAACTTAACTTGCAGTCATAATTTCCCTTAGCCACATAAACTAACATATTTACAGGTCCCGGGAATTAGGTTGTGGAATTCTTTGGAGAGCCATTATTTTGCCTGCCAAAGCCATCCTATTTGTAGGAAAGAAGCGAAGTGATGAGTCAAGTCCAACTTTGTCTGTATGTTGGTGGAATCCAAGGGGCATAAGATAGGTCCTCCTGTGCAAAAATATCTAACCCACTGCCTTCCCTAATACTTGAATTTCTATCATTAGAATTAGTTTCTTTGAGGTTCATATGCAAAAGTCATCAAGGATTTCTAGGAGGTCCTCAAAAAAAGATTTATCAGCAGCTTGCTGAGTACACAAGGAACATTTTAGGGGCAGGAAGTAAGGGAAAGGGATAATAAAAAAGGTCATTAAAAGGGGAAGTGTAATGATGCTAATTTTCTTTCTAGCCTATTACATCATTTGGCCCAGAGCTAGTTTTAGTGGTAGGATTTCCCCGTTACTTAGGGATAGGAGACATGCACAAACAGCTTTGTAACTTTTCTTTGATGTGTTTTCTCCATTATTAATCTTTATTTACTACTCTCTTGTTGATACTTGACAGTTTAACTGTAAAGAAAATCAACTGGCCCACTATCAACCAGAATTGAGATGGAAGTTTGTCTACAGACATTGACACTAAATGTAGCCAATTCAATTGGACGATTTTTTTTTCAGTTATTTGCATGTGCAAGACAGATTGCTTACAGTTATAGGGCTTACACATGCTTCAACAGATTCTACTTGTATCTAATTTGGGGTAAATATTGACATATAAAAGCTGAGGTTTAAAAATTCAGACCAGAGTGATCAGTACAAATTAAAGAAAAAAGTTGCCTGAATCATACCCCTGTAAAATTAGGTATCTACCCCCAGGAAGGATCTCTGATCCTGAGATAGAATAGGGTAAGCGTAGTGTTCCAGCCCAGAGCCTACAAGGTAGAAAGCTAAAATCCCCAGTTGAACTGAATTGCCAATTGAAGATGCTGAAAAGTGTTTTGCAAATGCTTTATGAACCAAAACGAAATATCCCGAAGGAACAAGGACAGAGAAACCATTCAAAAGGGAGGGAGAAAGGCTGAATCTGGACAACATGGGGTCTCTTGACCTCCCTGGGGAGAGGTACCCAGAGGTTTGGGGTCCCAAAGAAGGAGTCCTGTTTCTAAGATGCATTATTCCTCTCCTCAATATGGATCCTGTATCATTCAGGGTATCCTTAAAAATGGAAGTAGATGGAGATATTTCTGATCACAACTTGCGGTGAACACACGTGCTGTGACTAGTAAAGTAATCGTGTGTTTGGTAGGTCCAGAAGAAAAAACAATCTTGCTGGCTGACAGTATATTGAAATCAAATCCAGATGTCCCCAGACCTTGAGGAAAATAAAATAAACTGGCAAGACATCAGAAGAAAGTCACGGAGAGCACAGGCAGGGGACAGAAAGGGTGAGAGAGAGCAACCCCACAAAGTCCCAGCCTTGGGTGAAGACAGCGCACTAGAAGGAGAGCAGGGATGGCCTCGGGTAGCCACCCGGGGTAGAGAGAAACGACACCAGCCAAATAGCTTCCTAGCAGGTGCTTTGCTGTGGGACAATGGCAAGCTGGTCCTTACCGCAGAACAGACCCATAACCTGCACCAAGCCAAATGAGTATATCGAAGATGACCTCTGCTGAGACTCATCCAAAAGGCAGTTTAATAACATATTTTATGAAAAAGAGTGGTTGGCCAGGCTCTGCATATTCAGGCATAAATTATCCACAAATTGTGAACCTGCAGGGGCAAAAAATATCAACTGTTTCATTGTCTTATTTCTGAGGCAAGTCTAGCTCTTTATAATCTTTAGCGCTGATGAATCCAGTCATTTTGATGAAATTTGCCAAATCTTATTCTAAGGAATGTAAATTAAGTAATATTTACACTTGTGTTGTAGTGGAATGAATACAGGTTCATTATCTCCTTGTGATACCAAAAGCTACTAGTGCCAGAAAGTTAAATCCTGAAAATACAGTTTGAAGATGATGATAGTTTCCATCCTTCCTGTATATTACCTATGGCTTAGAGAGAATAAATTACCAAGTCTAGTCAGGTATCACAATGGCCTGGAGAGATTTAAAAAATCCAGTCCCAGGAATCTGAATCCCTGGAGGTGGGACACAAGCATTGATGTGTCCTCCAGCAGCCAAGATTGCAAACCACTGATTTAGAAAAAGTAGGTTTACAATCCTGCCTGAAATTGTGACTTCTTTTTTTAATGCCTATTTAACCGACTAGGCTGAGTCTGTATTGCTTGAGCCATGCTTCTCACATCGTATCATGCATCAAAATAGCCTGGAGAGTTTGTTAAAACGCAGACGAATGGACGCAACCCCCAGAGGGTACGATTCAGCAGGTCTAGTGAGGGGCTCAGGCAGGTATCAATGATACTGACATTGGAAGCACATTTTGAGAAACTCTTTTTTTAAAACGATGATGTAAAGATAATTAAGCCGAGTTTATAACTGGTAATACGTTTTCCATTCTACTGCCCGTTCAAATGACCTCAGGGATTCAATCTATGATCCAGAGTTAACATCAAACACGAGATTTCAAGTGCTTTATATTCGTCATTTCTGACAATCTGTCGAAGAGGTTTGCAAAGTTTTTAGCTGAATGTTGAAAATTTGCGCTTTGAAGTATTTCGAACCTAGCTGGAGATACCTGGGGAGGCGTGCCACAGTCAACTTGTTTATTCATCTTAAATGAATTATTATCTGTGCCTGGCACACAGTAAGCACTCTGTAGAGCTTGCTAACACAGGCATACCTTTTTTATTTTGTCAAATATTAGAAGAAGAAATATTTGGAAATACTGAATTAAATTAGGACTGTTTGAAATCCTTCCCCTGCTCCTACTTACATAAAGAAAATGTCCATTGCTAGCTTCTGGTGAATTGGGATAAGGAATGGGGAGGAAAAACTTTTGGTTAAGAAATGTGTGGAAGGAATTTTTAGGATCCTTGCCGGGTGTGAGTTGTGATGTAATTGTACCTTCGCTATCTCCTAAAGAGAATTTCAGTAATGACCACCATTTATTGGGCTCTTTCTATATCCGTCCCTTCTCACCTGGGGTTCCAGGAAAGGATTAATCCCTAATGCCTGAAAGTATCCATTGTATGAAGTGAAGTGACTTTGTTAGCAAGCATCTACAATGGTACTAGCTATGTACCACTCTGGGAGGATTGAGAAACGTAATCATTCACATCATTTCCTGTAGAGCTGGAATCCAGACATCGCTCCAAGCACTTTGTAGTTAATAGCTTACTTAATTTTCACAACCATCCTAAGAGTAGAGTCCGCTATTTAGCCCCATTTTTTACAGGTGAGGAGACTAAGGTACAACCAAGTGACTTGCCCAAGGTCAAGAGTAAGTAATAGAGGCTGTATGCACAATAAGAACGGTGGAATCGGTGTTTTTATTTGCTCTGCTAACACTGTGTTTATTATAGTGCTGATGTTGCTGGAGTTAGGCTTGTGTTTCTTTTATATTTACTTACTTGCTGAGTCAGATGACCCAGCGCATCCAGGCTGAAAGATTGTGCCTTAGATTGTTATTCCTTATGTCCTGTGTGTTACATAGTATCGACAACTAGTTGGGGATGGTAATGGGAGGTACAGTAAGAAGGAATGGCCATCAGATGGAAAGTCAGCCCTGCTTACAGGAAGGAACCAAACTTGGCTTAATGTTTGCTATACGCCTTATACATTATCTCGTTTCATTTTCATTAGAACATTCTTTTTGTGTTTTTTTTTTTTCAATGGTTGGTTATTTTTGAGAGACAGAGACAGAGCATGAGTTGGTCAGGGGCAGACAGAGAGGGAGACACAGAATCCAAAGCAGGCTCTGGGCTCTGAGCTGTCAGCACAGAGCTGGATGTGGGGCTCAAACTCACAAACCTTGAGATCATGACCTGAGCTGAAATCAGACGCTTAACCACCCAGGGACCTCTCACTAGAACATTCTAAGATAAAATATTTTACAGTTTAAAGACACAGAGATTCAGAAAGATAAAGTAATTTAACCAAGACCCCACAGCCAGCATGTGACAGAATTCACACTAGAGGTGGAGTACTGGATTCCAGAGCCCAACTTTAGGGGTGTTTATTACTACCATTTGTGAGATTGAGCAACCAATGGCTATAAAGCAATTTAGTTTAGTTTTTTTTAGTTAATTAATTTCTGTAATGTTTTATTTATTTCTGAGAGAGAGAGCATGAGTGGGAGTGGGGGAGGGACAGAGAGAGAAGGGAACAGAAGATCCAAAGCAGGCTCTGCACTGAAAGCAGTGAGCCCGACGCGGGGCTCGAACTCACGAACCATGATATCATGACCTGGGCTGAAGCTGGACACTCAACCGAATGAGGCACACAAGCGCCCCAATGTTTTTCTTAATTTAAACAACAGAAAATGATTTTCTCACAATTTTGGTGGGAAGTCCAAGATCAGGGTACCAACCAGTTCAGTTCCTGGTGAGAGCTCTCTTCTTGGATTGTACATGGCCAAATTCTCACTATGTCCTCACATGGCCTTTCCTCAGTGCATGTGTATCGAGACCAAAAGAGATCTGTCTTTCTGCTCTGACAAAGCCACTGATTCCAACAGGAGGGCCCAGTCTCATGACCTCATCCAACCCCAACCTCCTCTCAAAGGCCCCATCTCCAAATGTCATCACACTAGGGCTAGGAGCTTCAACATAGGAATGGGGAGGGGGCACAAATCTTCATTCTGTAATAGAGAGTTCCTACTAAACAGCTCTCCCAGAAATCTGTAACATGGCGGGTTGCTTATGGAGAATTCTGGGACTTTGGTTCCAGTCATTATTATTTCCTTCTTCAAGACCCGGCAAATACTATGCATCCTTTTGGATACTCCTGTATACATGGCAGAGACCCAGGAAGAAGTAACTTCCAATTTCATTTTTTTTTTTATGTAAAATACAAATTATCCTTATGAGAGCAGCATCATCACTCGTGTCTACCAGGACCCTTTCTGTTGAAAGTGATAAAAAAAAAAAAAAATGAAATTTCCTTAAGCCAAAAATAAATGTATCTGTAATAAATGTATTACATACAAATGTATGTACATTTGAATAAATGTATTCGTGTAATTAAGAAACCAGGAGGGGGCACCTGGGTGGCTCAGTCAGTTAAGCATCTGACTTCGGCTCAGTCTCACAGTTTGTGGGTTCAAGTCCCACATCAGGCTCTGTGCTGACAGCTCAGAGCCTGGAGCCTGCTTCAGATTCTGTGTCTCCCTCTCTCTCTGCCCCTCCCCGGCTTGCACTCTGTCTCTCTCTGGGTCTGAAAAATAAATAAACATTAAATTTTTTTTAAAAAAAAACAAGAGAGGCTGACTGCAGGGGTGATTAGATGTGACGTTATGAGAACCTAGAATCGTTCTGTTTCTCAGTTTGGCTCAGCTCACCTAGTTGGTTGGTTGGTTGGTTGGTTGGTTGGTTGGGAGGGGCAGTCTCTTTCCCCATCAGCAGCAAGGCCGCAGATACCAGAGTATCAAAAATAGAGACAGTGTAGGTTTGGACGTATGAATCTGTAAGGAGTATCTGTCATGTATATAGTGGTGGGGAGGGACGGGAAGGGAGCCATTAAATAAAGGTTGAGAACTATTCACTATCTCATATCCCCTTGGTAGATGCTTGAAAATGCATCCAAAAGAAAGGTTAGAAATATTTTTTTTTTCCTTTTATTGTTTTTTTTTCCCTCCACTAGTGAAGATCACGGCCACAAGGGGCTCAAAGAAATCACAGCTGCTTCTTCCTACCCCACCCTTTGCCCAAACTGTTCTTATGTGATGTTTTAGCATAGGCATAGGATTGTGGGTGGAGGAAATAAAAACATTTACCCATTATGCTTATGATGGACATACAGCTGTTGCTGCACCTTAATTTTGAATCTGATAGATGTTTCTAAAAGAGTTAAGTGGTGGTTGAGTTAATCGGTAAAACGTCTGCCAAGTTGCTAGGTATTTTAATTAAAACAGTTGAAATGAAAGGTGGTAATTGTCAGGCCTGACAAAGTAAGATTCTTTACTGACTTTAATTAAGGTGCAAAGAAGGTATTGTTTTATTTCCCCAAAGCTTATTAGAGGTAGTTTTTATGCCTTAGATATAATTTCAGCTCTACTCGACCAGAAACTTCATCTACTGCACCAAAGCACCTCTAAATCATAGGTGTTTAGGTTTTAGATTTGAGTCTAAGACAGAAATCTTTACTATATCATCAATATAAGTAAATTTAAAAGGATCTCCTCAGTAGCGTATGGTTCTATTCATTTATTTTAAATGCTTTAAAAAAATACAGATCAACACTCTGCTCTTCAAATGCATTTGAAAACTTTTATAGATGAAATATTGCAGGCCATCTGAGAGCAGGGACCATGGCTGTTCACCATTGTGTCTAGCACCTTGCATAGCTCTTGACACACGGTAAGCTATTAATAAAACGTAGTGGATACATGTATGAATGGACACCAAGTAAATTACAATGGCGGCATGTAATATGTATGTAATAATTGTTGCCACGTCCTCATGCTTTTTCCACCACAAAGCATCTCAGTATCTTCCTTTCTTCAGACCTGTTTTGCTTCTGCTTCTGCTTCTGCCAATAGTATTTCATAATTTTATTAGATAATTTTGTGATGGAAAAAAAAAAACAGAACAATTCACAACTATAAAATTAATGATATTCTTCTTCAATTTAATTACAAGTTAATTCAAGCTCATTATATGAGCATGGCTTAGGAATAGACAATTATACAACGATAACGTTGCCAAAACTTTCAAGTAAGCCATATTTAACCTTACAAACATATTTTGGACATGTTGTTGGCCCATGTCTTGGATGAAGAAAGTGAGTTTCAGGTTATACTTAGATTCACATAAATAGTATGTTCAGGGCTGGGATCCTCTGAGAAGCTTTGCCCTGGAGAGCACATGAGACCGTAAATAATGCAGAATACTATGTATTATTTTTTTTTCTACCTAGTGATTTTCTGAATCTCTGATAAGGACCAGATAAGGGCACCTTTTGTCTTTGCCAAGACTTCCACTGTTACCGTTTTCACCAAACAGGATTAGTACTACAGGTGTTATACAATGAGCCTGAGTTATCATGTTCTCCATTTGGGCTCTTCAGAAGGTCACATAACAGGGAACAGAAGCTTTGTGACTTAGAAGGACCATCCACAGAGACTCCCCGCCCTATCCTTTCTATGAATATGTTCTCCAAAATGCCCAGCTCGTGAGATACTCCCTATAGAGTTTCATAGTCAAATATAGTTTGAAAATGCTGCTTACTTTATCCCCATCCCAAAGAGTCACAGAGTTTGAAAGTCCTGAAGAAAATAAAACCTTAACTCAGAATTTCCCATGCTCATTTGATCACAGACATTTTCCTTTAAAGGTGATACCAAAGGACAAAGCTCATGATGCACACTATGGGATCGAATGATGGATTCTTTGTGCATGTGTCACTGTCCTTCTGCTAATTTATTTATGAAATGATAACGTGGTAAAAATTTATATGTCATCCTTGAAACGTATTACCACATTGCTGTCCAAAAAGAATATGAATTTGTCATAGCCTCAAGAATATAATAGCATATAATTTCTATCACTCCAGCATCACCAGGATTGTGATTTTTATTATTTTTCTTTTTTTACATTAACCCTCTTTTATGTTTTTTTGTGTTTTTTTAACTTTTAATTTTAATTCCAGTTAGTTAACAGGCAGTGTTATATTAGTTTATATATAATATACTATATATAAATATATTATTATATTATAAATATATTATTATATATATTATATATATATAGTGTCCGACATAGATAATTCAGCACTTCTGTACAACACCTGGTGTTATCAGAAGTGCATATCTTAATCCCCATCACCTATTTAACCACACCCCTCCCCTATGTAGCCATCAATTTGTTCTCTGTAGTTAAGAGTCTATTTCTTACTTTCACTCTGTCTCTCTTTTTTTCCTTTCCTTGTTTGTTTTGTTTCTTAAATTCCACATGAGTAAAATCATATGGTATTTGCCATTCTCTCACTGACCTCGCTTAGCATTATACTCCCTAGCTCCCTCCATGTTATTGCAAATGGTAAGATTTCATTCTTTTTTGTGGCTGAATAATATTCCATTATATATATCACATCTTCTTTATCCATTCATCAGCCCATCAATTGATGGACACGTGGGCTATTTCCATGAGATTGTGAGTTTTAAAATTTTATTTCAATAATCACTAAATTCTTGATCAAACTAGGAATTTGGACTACTTTTCTTTCTAGCATCTTGAGCCTAATGAAAGGACTTGGATTAATTCTCAGTCAACTCTCTCTACCAAAGAGTACTTCTTTACAGACCCTATCCTCACTTGTGAGTGACGTGTTATTACAAATACAGTATGTGTGATGCGTGGGCTGAGGCTTTCTTTAGACCTCTGCATAAGTGCTACATGTGGTCTCTATCATCCCTAGAAGTTTAGCATTTGTGGTCAAACATGGTTACATTTTTTTCAAAGGTGCATAATTATAGAGTATTTTAAACTGTGCTTTATATAATGAATTAGCAATATCAGGAAGAATGAGAGTCCTATTTTCAATCTGGCAGTAAACATAGTGTCTTACATTGGCGAACTATGATTTTCTCCAGAGTTTTTAAATGATAAAACAGAGACAACCGTCACAATAAGGTTACAAGTCTGTGAAGTAGATAAATGAAGAGAGTTAAAACATGAAGAGCAATCCCACTCCCCGCCCCCCGCCCTAATTATTAGGATAGTTGTTTAGGAATGATAAAGGGAAGTGGAGTCATGATGGCCAAGAATTTAGAAAGAGTATTAGGACCCTGCCTTTGCCTGGTGTTGAATAAACCAAGATCCCATTGCTATGCACATCTCATGGCAGCTCTGGGCTCAGTTGCAATGTAAACAAGGTTTTTGCTATAACTGGAATTTTAAAATTTTCTGTTGTACTGTCTCAGCGTGCTTATGGTTCATTTGTCTTAAAAAACGGGTGGATTTGTATACACTTAACTTCTTTATAAAGGATATTTCTTTTTGCTTATAAAGTGATTCTCTCTGCTAACCGTTATTCAGTGGTAAAAATGCAAATGGAACCGAAGAACTTAATATTTAGAATATGTACAGGGCAGGTGATTAATAAAGGCACTTATGTGCTTGATGAAGGGCTTTCTGTGAGCTTTGCCTTTCTATCAGTGCGAATCAGTATCTTATTCTGGGAGAAAGGAATGCTGGATTGCTGGAGATTCTCATTAAGACTTGGCACTTTCTTGGAAAGAGTTGCAAGAAGAAACTAAAAGAATTATACTTGACCTATTCCTCAGGCAGCTCACCCTCACTCCCCACCCTCCCCCTAACCCATTATTTGCACCTATGTGTTTTAAGATGTGTTCATCGTTTCCCTTACAAGATGAAAAAGCTTTTATGGAACTGTGATTTGTCATCTAGATAAGGCTTCTCACCCTCATTTTATAGGTGCAGGTAAGGTGAGAGAAATGGCCAGAAATATTATTGTTTGTATGTTTTAAAAGTCTCAAAACAATTTTTCGTCAAGTTCTAAAGTGTAAAACCTAGCTGAAATAACACTAAAATGGCTATGAACGTTTTCTTATGCAACTCAATTTTTCATAAGTTTTTCTTCTCCACAGTTCTTACCTATGTCTTTGCTGAGAAATACTAATGCTCCTATGACTATTGTCTAAACCCAAGAATCCATACTTTGCTTTCTGAATTTAAGTTCAAACACAAAACACAAACTTAGTGTTCAATTTCAATTTTTTAACAGTGTACCATTCAAAATCTTATTAAAGTACTCTTCATAAGGGTGACAAGGGAAAAAAAAAGCCTCAAGAAGACTTTGAGAAGTCTATATTAACTTCTAGAAAATGTAGCCCTGAGAAAATAAAAAATTTCTGCTCAACTGATTTTATCATACTCAATAACTATTTTAGGTATTAAGTCAAGAAATTTATGGCTAAAACATACAAAGTAAATGATTAAAGGTTATTCGTAGATAAATTGGCTTTAGGAACAACATATGGGGCACCCGGGTGGCTCAGTTGGGTAAGTGTTCAATTTCAGCCCAGGTCATGATCTCACAGTTCGTGGGTTCGAGCCCTGCATCGGGCTCTGTGCTGACAGTTCGGAGCCTGGAGCCTGCTTCAGATTCTGTGTCTCCCTCTCTGTTCCTCCCCTGCTTGTTCTCTATCTCTCTCTGTCTCTCAAAAATAAATAAGCATTTAAAGAAACAGTATATAGGTGTTCCTGGAGGGGGTGGGGTGTATACCAGAAATTACAAGATGCCCATGTAAAGTAGCCAAGCAGCAGGTCCTTTGTTAGAGGCCTTCGCTCAACACACAGTCCTTCTATGTCATTAGCGAAGGACTGTATAATTTGTTATCTGGCCAGGATACTTTTGAAGAGAAAGAGGACACTAACCACACTGGGCACCAAGATGACTGATACAAACCAAAATAGTCCTGGACAGGTAGAAAAGATTGGCCAGCTTACAGATCATGAATCTCACAAGAAGAAAAGAAAATTCTTCAATAAGCACATGTCATCATTATTTTGTTGTTGTTCAAGGCTCTGGGAAGCAATTCTGAAATGAGCAGACAGGCTTGCTCTCCTGGAGCTCACCCATATTACCAGCTGCAAAACAACATATTTGCCGAGGAGCGCCTGGGTGGGTTCAGTCGGTGAAGCGTCCGACCTCGGCTCAGGTCGTGATCTCACAGCTCGCGGGTTCAAGCCCCGCGTCGGGCTCTGTGATGACAGCTCAGAGCCTGGAGCCTATTTCAGATTTGTGTCGTGTCTCCCTCTCTCTCTTCCCCTTCCCTGCTTGGGCTTTCTGTCTCTCTGTCTCTCTGTCTCTCTCAAAAGTAAATAAACATTTTAAAACATGAAAATATTTGCCCAGAGCAGAGTGACTTACAGATAGATGACCTCAGTCCACAGCTATTGTTCACGTCCATGAGAATCATATATCTATCTATACACAAATATACATAATATGTATATGTTATTGTTATATATTACATATCATATATATTTAATATAAAAATACATATATACATACACATATATAACTCTAAGTGTGCGGGAGAAACTAAGAAAATAATTATATTGGATGTGAAAAGAGATCCATGAATCAACAGCATTTGATACACCTGGTATAAAGCAAATGATTCTGAATTTTCATTTTTAGATGTGTCATGTAGAGCTTTGAAATGTTAAAATAGTTCATGCCACCAGTTACTTCATATTCAGTTAAAATGGTGACTGCAAAAGAAATGTGGGATATGTACATACGCATCATCCTTCTCATTGTGAAGTATGTTAACAGTAAAGGTGCTTAACGTCTAAGCTTCCTTAAAATCCTCTTAAAAGAATATAACTAAGTTGGACAAAATGTCATGTCTTAGCAGCCCTTTAAAGCAGAAAAATTTTCATATTATTTGCTCTTAGATTTTTGATACGAAGACTCCATACAGATCAGGACTCAGCGAGTCATGTTCCCTGTCAGATTTTGCCAATTTCCTTACTATGCTTTGCCAATCCAGGGATGCTGCTAATCGAACAGAAATTGCTGTAAATGATAAAACATCAGTACTGTGTTCATGACAACATGTGATTTATTTTCACTTAATAAACTAATGTAGTTATCAAAGTCATTATTTTCAAAGTGTGCTATCTGCCCATTGAACAAGTGTCTATTGAATTCTCCATGTGTGTGAGGCTTTGTCCTAGGCTCTAGGCGGAGATTCAGAGATCGCCACGACCTGGCCCCTCCTGGGATGGGTGTAGGTGTGGGGAAAGGACTGACGCCGGAGTCAGACAGACCCGGTTCAAATTCCGCAAGTTATGTGCAATGTCTCTAGCGCTGCAGACCTTCTGAAATATCACTGAAGCTCGCCAAAAAAACTGATGAAGGTGGAAGTTCATCGAAGCAAGACTAATAATGCAGGTTAATAGGGAATTAATAACGAAAGACTTGCCAAAGTTCAGCAGAAATTCAGGACTGACTGTGTGTGTAGAGAACACTACCAAACGTGGTTTGGGGAACTTCAGTTGAGCTTAGGAGCTGGCAAGTGGGGGAAGGGTGTGCGTGCTGGCTTGGCAAATGCTGAAGACTGTTACTGTGTTACTGAGATGCGGCTTCAGTAACTGAGAGTGGTTAAAGGGTTGTCGGGGTACCAGTGACACAGAATGTCTTTGATAAGGGCAATATGAGGGAGGCTTCATCATGGAACATTTCAGTTACTTAGACAGAGGCTGGCAGCAGGTGACAGGAAAACCGTATGCCAGCTGAGACCATCATCCAGCAAAGAGCAAGGGGTCTCAAGGTTCAGACTAACATGTGGGAGCCAGAGAGGGAAGGGGTTTTCAAGGGATGGCAATAGAACCACCACCAGCTTCTGTGGGGCACCGAGGAGTTCGGAATGGACCAGCACCTCCTTCTCGTATCGTGGGAAATAGATTCTGGGGACGCAGCAACCTCTGTTGCAGGGGACTGTGAGGGCAGTGGTTTTTTCTGAGGATGGGCAGATTCAATAAGAGCAAGACAGTGGAGGACCACAGAAAAGCTCCAGGGCACAGAAATGTGTGCCTGTACTAGAACAAGTAAAAAGAGCACAACCCATTTTATGCAATCACACTTCTCCTTCGCATCTACAATAAACAGACATTTTTTAGTCTATTTCTTTTGTTAAAACGTTGGTTGCAGTCCACCCACTGAAATGATTTCATTAAACACTAATGGAATGTGTTAGGAAAACATTACAGTAGAGGATTTTTCTTCTAATAAAACAAAAGAGGTTTTAAGAATCTTTATCTACACCAAGCAATTGAAGCAGAGACGTGCAATCATTCTGCAGTTCAAATTCCTTTCTTTTGTCTTACTATTTTAAAAATTATTGAATAAAATACCACTGATATTTATATTCTGGAAGCATAAGCTACCTGCATTTGACCAAATGTCTGATATAGAACCACCTTTAATGTTCAATTAATAATAAAAAGCGAATCTTTTGGTCTCAATCCAGGAAAAGTAACATACCTAAATAAACATTTAGGTAGCCTAATAAACAGGTTGTGTTAGTTAATGCAGGAAAGAAATCATTTGAATAATAAATGAGATCACCTTATGATTAGCCATTTGTGGTTTTCTAAAAAAGCCATCTTCAAGTGAACAAACCAAAGCAAAATTAATCTGCCCTACAGTGGTTTTGATTTGTAAAAATAGAGTGTGTTACCCTATTGTTTTCCAATAATCACGTGTTTACATATCCAACATTCATTTTGTAATGTGGCAAGAGGAAAAGGTAGTATGAGAAAGGAGAGGCTAGATAAATTAGTAGGAAGAAATGAATTTCGTTTGCAACTATGAAGTCTTTTACATACATAACCTGTTAAAAGATTTTTCCTTAACCCTGGAGCTTTTTTGTGATTAAATTGTTGTTTATACACATTGTATAACAGCAGTTCTCAGATTTTTTGGATCTAGAACCTCTTTCACTCTGAAAAACTTCTCAAAGACCTCAAAGAGCTTTTGCTAGGGATATATCTATTGATATGTACCATAGTCTGAGCTGACAAAACCTGTAAATATCCATGTATTAAGTCATTTAAATATAACCATAATGTACCCATAACATATTAAATTTTTGTCAAAAATAACTATGTGTTCCTAAATAAAAATCTTAGAGAAGAGTAGCATTGCCATGCATTTTGGGGGCTCTCTTTAATGTTTGGCTGGATTCTCATATCTGATTCTGCATTCAGTCTATAGTGACATTGTCATTTTGGCTAAAGTACATTAAGAAAACCTAGCCTCCCTACTTGCCCTTTTATGAAGAGTTTTAATATCTTCCCACTATATATAGTTATTAGGAACTGAGACACACCCTTATGTGTAAACTCCGAATCCTTATAATCCAAATTATAAATGTGCCCCTGAGTTGAGAAATTATGTGGGCCAATTTAGATAAGCAGAGACCTACAACAGCAACATACACCCCTCCATAATGGCCACGTTTGAAAGTGAAGTTCATTAAAGGAAGGAATTACCTGCTGTCTTTGATGGTTTTCTCTGATTATATCTGTGAAAAAGGTAACCATTCCTTTGTCCGTTCATCTTCAGTTTTTATTCTTAGTACAAAAAAACAAAACACAAAACACCTCATTTATCAAAATAGTAATTACTTGTCATCACAACAAGAAATTGTAGTAAGAGGTTTTAAAAAACGCTTACTGAGGAACTACTCAGGACACTTCAGTCGTTGTTGCCAAACAGCTTAACCCACAATTGTGAAGAGTCCAGAACGTTTCCTTTAGAGTTGAGTTTGTATCATCAGAAACACTGCTCGGGGCAGAGGAGCATGGGTGGAGGCGTGGGGAGGTGAGCACCTTAAGTGACACCAACTGTTTCTTCCTGCCTCCCCGTCTGGGCGGCCATCGCCACCCATATTGCCAGCGGATGAGGAGAGGAAACGTGGGGTTTAGTTCACTTGGCCCCCTCGTAGGCACAGAGATGCCATGACATTGTGCGAAAATGGGCGTCCTCCTTTCTCTGGGGCACAGAGAGGAGCCGTCAGTGGCAAAACACAGGGCGTAGAACGTGGCTCCCTGTAGCTGCCTGAAACCTTGTCAGTACTCTAATGGCCCCCTGCCCCTGCCCCTGCCCCTGCAGTGTTTATCCAGTCCAGCTTCCCTGTGCCTCAGAGCTTCACTTAATGATACAAGAGATCTCAAACCTTGAAAGATAATTTTTAACTAGAAAGTAACCTATTTGTAAGAATGATTTTGAGCAAGTGGTTCTAACTGGCTTAGGTTTTCTGGCCTTAGGGTGCTACAACATTGTTTCGAAAGGAAACAAATGGGCCTCACAGTAGAGAGTGGAAACGACTTGAGGGACCCGTTTGAAGTCTCCTTGAGGGACTCCTATGAAGGGAACCTTTTTAAAAGTATGATTTTATTCACTGATACGTCTCCCATAACTGCTCTCTGTAACCAGGGAGCCGGCATGGTTTATGAAAAGCTTAAAAAAAAGGTACTTATAATTTATTATAATATGTTGTGTTATTTCAACACATGAAACCTCTTTGATGTTTTACAATGAAATATTTCCATTTTTTACACCCTTTACCCAAAGGTTTAAGACAGTATGGTCTCTGTATCCACTGTTAGGTATACAACATGATATTATATAGGAAGCCTGTTTTGAATATGTGACTTATGAGACAAACATCCACAGATTCTTGGTTAAACCTCAACCATTAGGAAGACAAAGCTTAGAATAACTAGATACTCCTAGTTTAAATAAATAATGAAAAACCATCAGGGACAGAAATTTATATTGATTTTAAAAACCAACCTATTTCCCTTTGATGAAAATCCCAAATGGGGTGCCTGGGTGGCCCAGCTGGTTAAGCGTCTGACTCTTGCTATCAGCTCAAGGCGTGATCTCATGGTTTATGGGTTCTAACCCCACATTGGGCTCCTCGCTGACAATGCAGAGCCTGCTTGGGATTCTCTCTGCCCTCCTCTCTCCCTCATTCTCTCTCTCAAAATAAATAAAGTTAAAAGAAAGAAAGAAAGAAAGAAAGAAAGAAAGAAAGAAAGAAAGAAAGAAAGGAAGGAAGGAAGAAAAAGAAAAAAAAAGAAAAAAAGAAAGAAAGAAAGAAAGAAATCCCATTAACCAGCACATAGTGTTAACTTTTCACAGAAGACACACAGATAGGGAACTTACACTTACTTGTGCCTGCTTCCTTATTTCTTTTTTATTTGTTTTCTCTCTGACTTTTAGTGGCCTCGGTATTTGGGAGTCTCTTCCAACTCAAATGTCCTTACTCTCTTTTTTAATTTAAACTAAGTCCTCTTTGTCTTTGAAGATCTGGCTTCAGCATAGTCTACTTTGGAAAACCATTAGTGACTTATGTGAAACAACTTCTTTGTGCTCCCTGTGCCATAAGAGTCTTGAGTGAGAGAGACAGAGACAGAGAGAGAGAGACAGTGTGTGTGTGTGTGTGTGTGTGTGTGTGTGTACCACATGTGGGCATTTTAGTAGCTGGTGCTCCTGTCCATTTCCCCCTGGGAACTATGTTTCCTTCATCTGTTCATACTCTACCCCTAACATACTCCTTGCACATCATGCAGTTGTTGAATACATGCATTTGTGAATAAAATAGGGAACAGATTTAGCTTTTAAAGAATTAAGAACCCAAGAAGGTCTCTAAACAGTTGTAATTTTAATACTGAATGGATGGAATGTATATATTTTATTACTCAGATTTTTAAAAATTCAAAACAGGATCTAACACAAATCTAAAGGAAACAATAAACCAATACCATATTTTTCTCGAATGTCTATGGCAAAGTGCAGGCTGCCAGAGATTATGTAGCATGCATAAAACTACAGGGAAACTTTGCTTTGACTTGTGGAGTGCATACCAGTTCTGAACTATAATTTAAAAATTGGACCTAATAGTAAATTACAACAAAGTGACGGCCAAGAAATTTTTAAGAGAGCAGAATAGAGCAGTGAAGGCAACAGCTTACGTCAGTGTTCGGCATGTAATTGGCATTCACTAAATATTCATTAGTGTGGAACACGTGATGTTTCTGGACTGCCAGTTTGGTGTGATTTAGTGAACAGTTGGTATTGAGGCACCAGGGAAATGAGTCTGGACTATAAGGAGGTGACAGATGATGAAAGTTCCTGCATGCCCTGCAATTCTAAGGTTTTGGACTTTGTCCTCAAGGCAATAGGAAGCTAGTGAAGGATTTTCATATGGAAATGCTATGATATAGACTAGCATTTCAGGAAGATTATTGGGGAACTAAGTGGAGCTTGGACGACAGAAGAGTGTGAAATGATGGACAGATACAACAGGTCGAAAGCTATTGCAGGAAGATTATGTAGGAAACTGCCGTGGCCAAAAAAAAAAAAAAAAGAGGACAGATTCCAGAGATGTTAAGGACTTGGTGGCTGATTAATATGGAAGTGAGTGAATGAGCCGCTGGTATGACTCCTCACATTCTGCTTTGGTAGTTGAAAGGAAGAAAGCCCTGTTTCCTACAATACAGAATACATACATTATGTATCAGAATACATAAACAACTTTGCAGAAAAAAATAGAGTTCAGCTTTGGACACACATGTGAGTTCCAAGTGCTTATGGGACACGAAGGCAGACGTGCAATGGAAAATGCATGACCTTGCTTGGGAGCTGATGAACGTGGATTGGATGAGTCTGCAGATTTTAAGGGCATTGGAGTCCAGTGGGAGCTAGAGCCATGAGAATGGATCAAGATCAGCCAGACAAAGCACGTTAAAACCAGCAGATTGCTGAGCATAGAACCCTGGAGAGCAACAGCTAAGGAGTCTCTTGAGAAAGCAAGCTCATGAAAAGCTTGAAACAAACGAGACATCCAGAGAGCTCAGAATAAAACCTGGCAGGTGACATCAGTTTCGAACTTCAGAAATATTAGCTATATCATACTAGGCAGAGTCACTAACCTCTCTAAGTCCTAGCTTCTCGATTTGAAAGCAGGTATGGCTAAAGTATCGATCTCCTAGAATTTACATGAGGATGAGGTGATATTGTATATGTGGAGAACTTGTCAATATCTAGCCCATAGTAAGTGCACAGTAATTGCTGTTGGTGGAGACAGTCTTAGTAGGAATAGAAATTATAAAGTAGTGGTAGTTGTAATAATGATTATCATCATCACTCTTGTATTGAGAGTTTCAAAAATAATTTAATACGAGTTTTTAAATTGGCAAATATTGGGAACAAAGGAAGACAAATGATAAAACCTGCCCAATGGATTTGACAACTTAGGCTGGATTGGTGACCTTGCACAACCCAATTTTGGTGGGTACCAGGAGACCTCCTGCAATGTGGGTAAGGTGTTAATGGAAGGTAAGGAAACTGGGATTCATTATGTAGAGGCTTCTTTTTTGATTTTTATGGGAAGGAAAAAAAAAAATAGGGCAACTGTTAGGTGTAGCCCGTTCTGCCTAGCATTCCTGGCGTGTTTCAACCTGATGCTTCTTGAAACAAAATTGTTCCACCCATAGATGCCTTCTTCTGCTCACACTGGAAGAGTTCTTTCCAGAAGCCTGAGCCCACCCAGCCCGCTCTGATCATGCCTGTCTCCAAGACTCCACCCAAGTCCCAACTGCTCCATGAAGTCTCCTGTTACCTCCCTTCCTTCACTCCTTCACAGGCTCCCTGTGTTCACTCCTTTAGTGGATAATCCCTGCACCCCAGCCCCAAAGCAATATGGATTGCCTTCATGCTTTTCGTCTAATTCCCAAACAGATCCTACCCAGTCCCTCTAAGGGCAGGATTCCAGGTCGCACTAGGTGATGCAGTATATTGCTAGACCTTGTTTTATTGATAATGATAAAGTAGTTGGAATATATTATGATATAATTTAAACCTGCTTTTTTCATTAGCTTAGAAAATGTGATATCGGTGAGGGTGCCTGGGCAGCTCAGTTGGTTGAGCGTCAGACTCTTGATTCCGACTGAGGTCATGATCTCACCGTCATGAGACTGGCCCCATGTCTGGCTCCATGCTGAGTTTATAGCCTGCTTAATATTCTCTCTCTCCCTCTGCCCCTCTCCCCTCCAAAAAAAAAAAAAAAAAAAAAAAATTAAAAAAAAAGAAAATGTGATATTGGTGTCAGAAACCCAAATTTACGTATTTCTTTAATTTTTTAATGTTTATTTTTTAGATATATATAGAGAGAGAGAGAGGGAGGGAGGGAGAGAGGGAGAGAGGGAGAGAGAGAGCATGAGTGGGGAAGAGGCAGAGAGAAAGAAGGAGACACAGAATCCAAAGCAGGCTCCAGGCTCTGAGCTGTCAGCACAGAGCTTGACACGGGGCTCGAACTCACATACCGTGAGATCAAGACCTGAGCTGAAGTCGGACACTTAACCGACTGAGCCACACAGACACCCCTCATACATTTTTAATGTCTGAGAGCATTCAGAGGACCTCGCCTGCGGATGCCTACACAATTTTATCTTTCAGTTTAGAATGGCTTACATTTATAGCTGTTTAAATAACAAGATGAATCATAGTTCTTCAACTATTCCTTCCACTCTTATAGTTTAACTATTTGAGTCAGCTTCATGTTATAGAAATACATAATTGTGATTTATAAACATTGAAGAATGGCAACAAAGCAAACTAAGTGAGATTTTAAACATGCGCCGTTTGAGATGGGGCTTTACCAATGCGTGTGCTGTTAGGAGCTATAGCCTCTCAAATGAACTTGAAAATCTATGAGTTGATATGATTATTTGGAGCCAATCAGTACATTTAATGATCATGTTACTCTCTGTGCTATAGTCTTTGCTGCAAGAACAAAAGAGACCAGGAAAATTACAGGATCCTATTTGCAAGCTTTATTCCTCATTAGGGAACAAATGGATCATTCCATATTCGGTTGTAATTTCGTTACAGCACTCGTCATGATGAAAAATTTAATATAGTGTTATTGGCTCCGTAGGCACCAGTACATGTGATAATTAAAATTTTAATCGCGGATAGAGACCCAGTTGTATGTCCCCACTTAAGAAAATCAAGTTCTTGTATATTAAGGTTTTAGGAAACTTTTATGCATGACATTAATTTGGAAGCTTGCCCCAATATTAGTGGTTAGTTTAAAGAGGATAGGAATAAGGATTAGACTTGCAACTCTTGACTCTTTGCCTGCCTTAATAGTGATGAGGAAGAACAGTTCCTCCGGAAAGTGAAGAATAAGTTTCATTGGTAAGCAGTGCAGCCCTCTTGTGTACATACAACTCACACACACACACACACACACACACACACACACACACACACACCCCTTCCATAATAATATTTAAGAATATATATTTTTGCTTTATACACATTGACTCCACATCCTCACCCTCTAAGATATGTCACAAGGTAGGAAACTGAGGCACAGAGAATTTAATAAGATCTCTCAAGCCATATGTAGTCATTGGCAGAGCTGAGATTCAAAGCTCCCCAGAGCTACCTCAGAAGCGCGTGTTTCTTCCACAAAACCATGCGGCCCGAAGCGAGGGCAGAATGGCCACAAAAGAGACATGTGAGGCTCATGCCTGATTCAGCCCTGAGAGGGGAAACAGTGCTAGGTGTTCAGAAATAAAAAATGAGAGAATGTCAGGAGTATGCTGTGCTCTTTTAACACATTTTAAAACATTGAAGAAATATTATTGATTCCACGTTACAAATAAGCGGAATTACTCTCGAATGAAGATCTTGTGTGCCCAGAAGCGAGTCGTGGAATGACCACAAACTTGGAGCTTAATAAATTTTCCTGAAAAATCAATATACGGGGACCGTCGAAGTCAGCGTGGGTCTGTAAAATGTAGTACGTGGCAAACAACTAGAAACGTGGACCTCTCTTGTTCCAGGGAAGTCACTGTCAGGAGTGAATTAAGGCACTGGACATATTTGCTCTTAGTTTTTCCTACGGAACACCACAAATCTGAGAAAGCTGTTACCTTAATAGCACTTCACTTAATGGGCTCCCTGACCCTTAACCTTTTGAAAGGATTGTTTTCATTTTCTCTGAAAATGAATGGAAGCAGCTGTGTTCATCAGTCATGGGAAGTAATTATCCCCCTGGAAGGTTACGTAGTCACTGGTCTAGGCGTGCATTTTTGTGAGGAAGTGAAAGTAGGAATCACTTCATCAAAACACCAGTGACAAATCTCCCAAAGCCAAAGTGTGTACGTCTAGGGCCGAAGTCTGATATGCTGTCTGAAGGTAAAGGAGGCTCTGAGGTTTTTCTGAATATTTTTTTCTTACTGTTCATCTAAAAAATATTGGCAATAAAAAATACATGTTGATCAGAGGCTGGAAACGTGCTGTGAGTAAACCACTAAAAATATATCTTTGAATCGTTCAACTAAACTAAGGCAAAGTAGCACTCTAATTACAGTAACAGCTAGACAATAATCTTCCAGTCTTGAAAATTTCTTCCTTATAGGATACCCAACTGTTCAGGTTTTAAGTATCTCTACCTGGGCTTGAGCCCATGTTTACAGCCCCCACTCAGCCTAAGTGGTTTACAGACCCATTTAGGGCAGGTGAATAGAGGTGGATACAACTTTAAGAGTTCTGCAAAAATATGCATTTGTAAATCTGATAACGACTATTTCTGCTGTGCTCTGTGAATCAGGATTCCCTAATCTATATGATATAGAATCATGAAAGTGAGAAATAGGGTCAGATGCCTCATATAGAGCAATTATGTGGACTACTAAGGGTACCGGAATGTGAATTCGGCCTGGGGGACAAAACGGGCTAGCTGTGAGGAGCTCCACGGTACCATCACCTTATAAAGCCTTTTTAGAGTCCATAGGCACAAATAAGGTCTTTGGGCTTTTCCCAAGGCCGATTTCATTTTTTACTTTCTCCACTCTTCCAAAGCTGTTACACTTGTACATCTGCTTTCCAGATTTCAAATGTGATTGCTTTTGCATTCTTTCTTATTCTCTGGTTTTGGAGGGATCATGCCATTTTATTGTTTATAGGGTTATGATTTTGAGGGGCTTCCAAAGAGAGTAGAAGTATCTACGTGTAATCTGTGCATAAGCTTCTAACCATGAGCCTCAACCCTTTTTCGCTACTACACTACAATAGTTCTTCCAATGAGTTTTGAGTTCAGGATTTAAATTAGGATTTAACTTGGTACCCTATCTCTACATTGGCAAGAACCAACATTTGTACACTATGGCAACTGTTCAATAATCATCAGGACAAAAGCAATCATATTGTTGGTCAAAATGGCCCACTAGCAAGATCTGAACTAGGTTTTCTTGCAAAACTTAGACATTGAACTAGGACTGAAAATACTGTAATATTTTACGTGCATAAAACTTAACATACTTTACAAACTTATGTGTATAGAACATTGGAATAAAAGAGCAAGTAAGTAAAACGAGTCTCTGTTGAACAAAACTGATGCCACTAAATCCATGCACGATACTTACAGATATGTCCCTACGTGGGGGTCTCCTCTTGTCCAAATCTATTCTTAACTTACAATCCAGAGATGCTCCAGCCAAGCTGATATTTGGCATACTTGAGTAAATTTTCCACCAAAGTTTTTATCATTCTAGATGGTATGTTCTTTACCACTATCCTTTCTCCCCCAAAACTGTATGTGGCAAGATGTCTTCCATTTGGTTCACTTAGAGCCTGCATTCGTCTCATTATTTCAGTCTCCCAGAAGATTTCAGGGATAACAGTAGGATGGGGGTAGAGAGTCTAGCAAAGGAAGTGAGCATCGATAACATAAGTGCCAGCAAACTACTTACAATAATGGAAGGAAGAGAAATCTGTTTTCGAAAAAACCCAGAAACTCAAATGGCACAATGGGGCCATTTAGTGTAAGCACAGAAAGTCTTATAGTCTCAGTAAGCCACGAGGCATCACTTTATTACAGAGCAACACAATAACAGCTGTTCATCATTATGTTCCTGTATTCAAGCCTGTGTGTGTCCCTCCTCTAAACCACTGTAGCACCCTTCACTCCCCAATATTTCTGTCCCTTCCAAACACAACAGTAAAGATGTCTTTCTTTGTCTTTTCCCTTACCACATCATGAGCTTGCCTTTTATGTCCGTGTCCCCAGCACCTAGCACAGTGACTTATTCATGGTAACTACTCATAACTACGTATATAATAAATGGACTAATAAAATGGGTAGTAACTGGGGCGCCTGGGTGGCTCAGTCAGTTGGGGTCTGACTTCGGCTCAGGTCATGATCTCACAGTTCGTGGTTTGAGCCCTGCATTGGGCTGTGTGCTGACAGCTCAGAGCCTGGAGCCTGCTTCGGATTCTGTGTCTGTCTCTTTCTCTCTCTCTCCCCCCCTCCCCTACTCACTCTCTGTCTTTCAAAAATAAATAAATGTTAAAAAAGTTAAAATTGGTAGTAATGAATATATATACGTATGTATATGTGTATATATATGTATGTATATGTATGTGTATATATACGTATATATATACATGTGCATATATATATATTTTTTTTTTTGACAGAAACAGTTACAGGTAAATATTGCTGAAGATCAGTGAAATACTTTGGAAACAAACCATGAAAAGTCACATTCCCCTAATTCTTACAGGAATAGAAGGGGAGAGATGGAAAAAAGATAAGGTGAACAGAGTCAACACAAAGATGTTTTTGAATTTAAAGAGTGTCAGCTAAGAATATAAATGATTAACACCCATGAAGTCAGAACCGAAGCATCTGAAATATGCTGTTACTGTAGCTCTAGCTAACAGATTAGTGGCAAACCTTAGCTCTTCTTTGAATGACCCCAACTTGTTACCAAATTTAAAATAATCCCAAATAATTCTATAGATGTCAACTCTTTAATTAAAAAGGAATGCCACCATCCTCCTCCAGGTGTTAAGAAGATTTGCAACAGTACTTGTCCTCACAGATGCACCGATGCAGTAACAAATCATCACAACCATTATTTATTTAGTTTTACATAAGCCAACGTGACATTGAAGTTCCCTGAATTACCTATTTCTCACTAGAAGCCAAACTGTATACATTCAGTTTACAGCTTGTGTTTTTCTAAAGCAAATTCATTCATGGCCAATAAAATATTAATTAGGGAGAATGGCCCAACAATCCTCATATATTAAGGTGATACCCACAAAGAAAATAGAACTATAAGGAACACAAATAGTATAAGGAATCTGCAGGATTGGGGGGGGGGAGGGTAAATATTCACAAATTCACCAGGTTTTAATCTAATTCAATTATTTTAAATTCTTTTTAAAGTGTATTTTTTTTATTTTAAGAAGAAAAGTGTTGCTGGGATGGGCACTGGAACCAATATTACACTATATGTCAACTAACTAGAACTTAAATAAAAAACTTGAAACAAAAAAAAGAAAGAAAGAAAGAAAGAAAGAAAGAAAGAAAGAAAGAAAAGAAAGAAAAGCGTTGTTGCACATGCTATTCATATTTTGTGATACATCTTCATAGGAAGTTCCAATCTGGGCTGCAAAGTCAATCTTGAAACATACCTCATTTAAATAAAGTTATTTGGACTTCATGCCATAGTTAAAATCTTTGGGTATATTCCCTAACGTTTCATAATTTTTTTTTTTCATTCTGGCACGACTAGTTATAAAGTTCCGGCTTGGTGCTTAATTAGCTCCCTGGAAACACCAGGCTCACTTCCATCGTTCCGTGGTTTTCCCATATTTTGTCTTCTAAGAAGGGATAAACTTGAAAATTTAAAAATATTTGTCATAATTTGCCCCCTTCTCCTCTAGTGACCGAAGAAGTCTAGGTTGGCGCACCAATCCAGTCACTGTTATCTCAGATCCCTTATATAAATCCTGTCCATAGAAAAGCTCGGTTTTTCTTTTTTTTAATCCAATATATCGGAGGCACAGATTGAAACCAGGAAAACAGACGGTCAGTGCCGGGGTATTATCCATATTTTTAGAACAGAGCTGGGGGCAAAAGTGGGAATTTTCTTCCTGAGTGTGCTTGCTTGCCTACCTCATTTCTCCTTCTTCTCTTCCTGGCTCTTTACGGCTAGCCTCTGTTTGGGGCCCTGTGCCAAGTTCACATTCTGGTAATGTACACGTTCGAGTCTGCACGATCAACCTGTATGAGGAATCCAGTCCCGTTGCTCACTTTCGTGATCCCTGTACCATATACATGAGGGAATCTTGTCTCACTGAAGACAGCACAAATACTCATTCCCAGGTGTTCAGGGGTATCTTGTTTTGTAGAACTCTTAGAGTTTCCTTCGTCTCTACTCATTCGTCCTAACTTGGCCTTTACATAATTGATGCTAACTAGGAACCCTAAAAATAAGTTCAAAATCTCTGGAGTTTTTTCTTCATAACAACATCCCAGGACTGTTGGATTTTTTTGATGAGGCCTGTAAACAAGTTCCTAAGTAGAAAAAGAAACCTGGGCACTATCGAAGCTATCATATGTCTTCAGACTTTTCCCAAAGAAAGAGCTGCAATACCGTGTAGGTATGTTGACCACAACAAGAAATAAGGCTGTGGTCCAGATTTTGCCAAAACATATCAGAGTGTCCGCATTTATATTCACGACACTCAAAATCATTTTTCTAGCCACAATTCTCTCTAGAAATGACAGAGGCAAAGGGTGGGGACAGGCCGGTGGGTGGTGGTGGAAAGATGAAGTAAACCAATCATGGGATTCTTCTTCCAAGGAGTAAATGCTCTAAACTCCCTGGCCGACTAACCAAGAATGATGGTCTAGAGTAGGCAACAATTAGTGGAATGTCCATCCTTAAAAATGTCTCCTCTGGCAGAAGAATAATGTCAAAAAAAACCCTTATTTAGAAGAAACGTTGCAAAGATAAAATCATGCATATTTTAGGCCAAATAACTGAGTTAAGACAAGTTGTCCTATAGCTGACAATGTTTACGTGCGGTTTATAACTGAGGCTAGGAGGAAAGAAGGAAAATGCAGAGCTGAAGGGCCAACACGCAAGGAGTGAGGGCTTTAAATGGCCAGAAAGGGATCTGAGTACTCCAGAGAACGAGCGAAGGTGTGGAAGAGGAATTTACCAACACAGGAGGTGCGCAAACTCTGCCTATTTGGCAGTTGTGCCTGGGTCCTTGGTGGCAACCAGGGCAGAATTCCAAATACTGGCCAGGTGTAGCTTTCCATACGAGCTCAGATATCTTAATTCAGACCTTGAGAGTACAAGCTAGGGCAGTTCCGTCCATTTCCCTTGTTCAGATTCCCTGAGCCCAGCTTCTGTAATGTCTATCAGGTATTTCCTGTTAGAGTCTCACCACCCACTGATCCTGACCCTCCCATACTGACACAGGACAGTAAAAAGGGAAGAAATATGGTGTTCCCACATTTCATTCACTTTGTTATCGTTAGGTACTAACACGTATTATGAGATTTTCCTCTCGTAAGAAACCATTTTGAGAATCTTCTATATTCCTCAAAGATCATTTTCTTCTTATTCTTTAAAGGGTTCTCATGATCTGGTTTTCTGTTTGTATAAATTTTATCTTGTAAGGATTTTCAGTGTCAGTTTCTTGACGGCCCAAAGTGGATATATATGTATATGCGTATGTGTGTGTGTATAAAACATACACATACACATATACGTATATTCATTTGTTGCCCTAAATCTCCAGAGCACCTGGTATACGTACAGTTCCATGCATATATGACCCAGTAGTGGCGTTAATTAACACTTTCCATCTTCTTTCGGTTCTTCAGTGAATGAAAGATATTTTCCAACAGAACTGGACAGCAACCAGTTGAGACGTGAGTCGTTGACTCAAAGATGTCTTTCTGCTCCCTTCTAAAATTGATGAGTGCCGAGCTACAGCATTTATCCCATTCTCATGGGAAGTAGTTACTGATCAGGGTGAGGAAGAAGTGCAGACTAGGGAACAATGTGCTTTCAGATTTTTTATCTGTTTATCAGCCTTAACGTTTTTGTTGCAGCATTATCCTCTTTCTAAAACCCGGCTTAGTCAGTTCTTCCCGTGCCGGTTGTTTTAATAGCTTCAGAAGCATTCTTTTTCGTAAGCCTTTAAATCCCTTATCAGAGCTGGGCAGATCATAGGGTTCAAATATCCACAGGGAGTAAGATCCAACTCAAAAAAATGGGAGGCTGACATGGCTCGTTGTACGTTGTTGGTGATTTCAGCTGCGTTTTTTGGAACTGGCCAAAATCCTAATCTTTGTCTCCTGTGACATCTGATCCCGCATTTGACTAATTAAAAAACATGGCTGGGACACTATCCTGTTCAACCACAAAAAAAGCAAAGCGTCTCTACCAATCCCTGTGGTCTCTCCGGAACAAGCATACCAGTAGTCCGTTGTGTTTATGTGAACTTAACTTTGGTTTTGTTGGTATTCTGCAAGCTCACGTATTTACTTTGCCATTTAGATTAGGGAATGGAAGTGTCTTGAACCAGAATTTGTACAGCTGACAGAAAAAGGGGGAAATGACTTCATTTTATTGGTTTTGTTCCTCAAGACTATAAAATGCAATCCCAACTTTTGGTGTCAAATGTCTACAATTGAAAATCATATTACTTGGATGCGATTGATGCTGTACAAGACTCTCTGCTCATATGTAGATTTTAAATGGTTTGTACCCAGACCCATCTTGTCCCAACAGACATTCTATAGGACAGAGTCTCACCCAGTACCTTGAAAACTGGGTTCCCTGGTGAGATGAGATTGGGTAGTGCCACATGCTCTATCCCTCCCATACATGCTTAGAGCACATTCCCATATCGAAGTCCCAAAGACATGTGAGAGTAAAGAATTCTGTATACATAGCTTAATCCCAGGACATTTCTCTTCTAGTTGACTCAGTGATTTTTTTTTAATATCTAGGAACAAACAGGAAAAACAAGATTTGAAAAAACACATTTTGGGAAATGTTTTCCTAAATTGTTCAGTGGAAAACTACATAAATGGCTGTACGTTCTATATTTTTGGAGAACGTTTCAGACAATATTTTCATTCTTTTGTAAAAGCAAAAGTGAGGATCTGTGCGTGTGCACGTGCACACGTGTACATGTGTGCACACTAGCACACACATGAATTGGAATATGCAGTGATTCTCCTCTCAGTTCTGGAAAGGCATGGAAAGCTGGATGGCCTGTATTCAGTGTCCAAGTTTGCCTTCCTACAATCACCACGGGAAGCCCTCCCATATCCCACTCTTCACTCAGAGGTGTTCTAGGGAAGCCTAATCTGCTGAAAAGCTCTGGAAAGGAAATCATTACCCACATATTTGATTTCATACTAAAATCTAAATCATGCATGCACTGTCACTTTGACACAGTTTGGTGATTTCTCAAGATCCTCACTTCTGACTTCTCAGAGGATTAGCCACAAATTTTGACTGCACAGGAAAACGACTGGCTCAGCTACTTCCTGCAACAAGAACATAAAATCTTTGTCCTAGAAACTTCTCCACATCCATGATGGCTTTGGAACGTTCTGCATATTTATGTAAGAAGAGTCATGTTCGTCCTGGGACTACATGTATTATCAATTCATAAGAAAGCATGGAATTTACAAAGTCAGATAATATGTTTATGTTAAGTTGTATGTGTGTGTGTGTATACATATTATATATACATATTTTATAATAATATAATATAACATAACATAATATGCATATTATATATATATGATAAGTCTAGACCAGAGTTTCTCCATAGCATGATTGACGTTTTGGGCCAGATCATTCTAATTCTTTTTGGTGGGGGAGAGATCTGACTGTCCAGTGCATTTTTCAGTCCCTGCCTCCCTGTCTTCCACACACAAGGCACCACTAGCCTCCTCTCCCTCCCCCTTATTATGACAACCAAAAATATCTCCCAACATTGTCCAGTGTACCCACAAGGGCAAAATCATGTATTCCCCCAGCCCACCCCCAAACCGAGAACTACTTGTTTATATTATGACTTGTATGGTTTATCTTGGCCTAAAAGAATTTGTCAAATGGACCCTCACTTTCTTTTTAAGTTGAGATAGATAGAGAGAGAGAGATGGAAAGAAAGAGAGAGAGAAAGAGAGAGAAAGAAACTTTAGCCTGTGGATTTATACCAAATAGGCACTTAGGTCCAAAATGCCCCCAAGAAATCTAGTCATTGTTTCTTTTTATTGCTCAAAATAAATGAGCTCTTAAGGTACTTTACACCATTTTCTTAAGGACTAAAAAAAGAAAGAAAAATTGTTAGAACTATCAGATTTTATGCATATTTAAATAGGGCCTGAGTTTCCAACCCCTACGTCCATGCCTAAATTGTAAGACCTTAAATAAAGGTTTTAGTTTCTCATCCTGGTTTGTTATTATGAAAATTACTCATCAAGCTTGCTGGCAATGTTTATTTAAAAGTTTTTAACGCAGAGGCACCTGGGTGACTCAGTCAGTTCAGCATCCGACTCTTGATTTCCGGTCAGGTCATGATCTTATGGTTCCTGAGTTCAAGTCCCACAGCAGCTCCGCACTGACAGTGTGGAGCCTGCTTGGAATTCTCACTCTCTGACCCTCCCCCATTCAAGCTCGCATTCTCTCAAAATAAATAAGGAAACTTAAAAAGTAAAAATTTAAAAAAAAAGTTTTTAACTGAGATGGCCGTTGAAGGATCACTGGAATAACTTATCATTGCTACTAATAATGGCTTCTGATTTACAATAATACATTTTTCTGTCGGTAAAAAGAGTAATTCTCTTTAAACAGACAGAAGTAGCAAATTAAACACCCAACTTTTTCTCACCAGAAAGTTATGTTTAGTTTGAAAGCAAGAGTATCCCAGTTGTAAATTATTTTGAAACACAATACAAAGTTTTCAATTTTAAAAAGACATCAGGGTCTTTCTAAAACATACTTATGAAAACTTTTTACTAAAATTCAGTGAAAGATAGGGTCCTTCTTCTTTCTTGACTTCCATCCATACAGAGTTACTTGCCAAAAGAATTTTAATAAAAGGGAGTTATTTGATACGGCAGTTTGGCAAAAGCTATGTCCAATCTTCTAGTTCAAGTATTCATGATATTGGCTGTTTACGGTGGGCATCTTTGGTTAGGCATTTGATTTGTTCAAAGGTAAATTTTAATATTCTAAGGATTGCCATTTTATTGAGGAGAAGATTTTTATTTTTCCTACCACAATATTTATAGACTCATTTGTATCATAATGCAAATTTTCTCTTCCCCTGGCAGAGCATCCATTTTGGGGAGCATTTGGGGGCTATTTGTGAATGGTATCTTTGATTCCTAGTCTCTGTTTATCCTAATGAATCCTTAAATAATTGTACCAAGTTAATATTTCTTTCTTTTTTTATTTTTAAACATTTTTATTCATTTTTTGAGAGACAGAGAGAAACAGAGCATGTGCTCTGAGAAAGCAGAGGGAGAGGGCAGAGAGAGGGAGACACAGAATCCGAAGCAGGCTCCAAGCTCTGAGCTGTCAGCATAGAGCCCGACGCGGGGCTCGAACTCACGAACTGCGAGATCATGATCTGAGCCGAAGTCGGCCACTTAACTGACTGAGCCACCCAGGTGCCCCCCAAGTTAATATTTCTTAAGCAGAATTCAGATTATGTCTTTTTCTCCCCCGTCATCAATCCCTCACTTTCCAGGTTATTTCCTCCTTCCCCACTTTGCTTCTGCAGACCCCACAGAGCTGAACTTTTACACACCTTGCTGTTCTCCTACACCTGTTTTCTTGCGATTCCTTTCCCTTAAAGGGACACCGTCCTTTGAGGTCCCTCTTCCATATCCTTCGTGCCATGCCTTTGGTGGTCTCCCCACCTGAACATCTTCCCTTCCCTCCTCTGAGCCCCAGGTACTACATACTCACTGGTTTACCCTACATTTTGTTTAATAACTAATGTAGGGTATTTGGTTTGCCTTCCGTACTAGAGTCTAAATCTTACAGAAGGGACTATGTGTGAACCATCATTCTACTTAATAACTGTGCTGTGAGTCTGTTCAAAAAAAAAAAAACAAAACAAAACAAAAAACAAACAAACAAAAACCACTGTTGTATTGCTGTATGTTGGCTGAATCTTTTTCCTACAAGGTTTCATGCTCTAAGACCATACCAGCTTGTCTTTATGTTTATTGTGGTTTTTTTTCTTTAGCAGCTAAATATTTAAAAGAATGGCTTTTATGTTAATCAGAGACAGTAAAATCACCAAAGAGGGCTCTATTTGTAGCACTGGAATAATTTTAAAGGGATCAGAGCAGTCACCAAAGGGTTTTGACTAATTAAATAATACACAAGTACAAAAGCTAGCTTTGTAAAATTAATCTGAAATAAATGAAAAGAAAATGTGAAAAACAAACATACTGCGTTGAAGGCCGTCTACTTCATTCCCCACCGCCCCCCTTTCTCTCCCCTTCCTGCTTCCCTCCTTCCCTCTCTCCTTCCTTCCTTGACAGACTTCAAAGACAAGGCTTTTTTTAGTTTGTCACAGGAGCAATAGCCAGGAAACTAGACGTGATTCCACGTATTTCTTTTAAATTTTAAGTCTAGAAATCTAAAACATCCAAACCTTGATTTTGTTTCTGAGAACAAATAGAGCTAGGAACACGTGTCCCAACTCAAGAGTTAAAAACAACAATAACAACAGACTAATTCTAAAGTATCTTTGGGGTGATCTCTGTTAGCTCCAATACTCTAGGATTCGGAGTTAAAATTTGCTCATGATATTGTAATTCATAGAATGGCTATTATGCTGTCATTCCTTCTTGATCCCTCCTTCCCAGCCATTAAATTTAAATTTCTGTAGTAATAGAAACAACTCAGGTGAAAGAAGATTTCTTCTTGTTTTGTTTTGTTTTGTTTTGTTTTGTTTTGTTTTGTTTTGTTTTGTTTTGTTTTGTTTTTAACAGATCCAGGTACTTCTGGGATTTTATTCTCTTTTATATTTTTGTCTCAACGTGGATACAACATTTTCCAAAGGTAATCCAAACTACAGCTCCAGCTGTAATCCCTGTTAATTGCAATGGCTGTGTGTGACGGTAACGTGCATGGTGCTGTTATACAAATAGGAATTAGAAAAACAACCGCACTTCACAGGGAATTAACTAAATGGTGCTGAACCGGTTACTCAGAGAGGTGCTGGGAGCACCCCTTTCATTTCCCCGTAGAGTTTCCATGGGGTGGGGGGAGATGTCTGGCGCCACAAAAGGAATTAGACTCTGGTTTGAACAGAGACCTTAAGGCTATTAAATTTATTTTAAGAATGTGTTGCCAGAGATCTAATAAATTTATATAATTTGTTGCTTCAGGCGGTGCACGCAAGAAGTCTTGCTGCACCAGGTGTTTTGTTTTGTATTTTTTCCTTTCCCCAGAGGCAGGAGAGGGTGTGGATCTTCTTGACAAAACTTAACTCAGCTTTTGATAGAGCAGTTATTGTTTCTGTGAAAGTACAGGGTTTGGGTTTTTTTTTTTTTTTTTTAATTCTATGTGTTAATGGGAAAAATAGGATGGAAAGTTATTTCTGGGCTGCTTTAATGAGAAATAATTAAGTCCCCTTTAACATTTAAATTTAAATTGTGTGTGTGTGTATATATATATATATATATATATATAATTTAAAATTTTAAATTTTATATATATTTCATACTATTTCATACTGTTTTAAGCACACAAGTTTTACGATCTTATGTTGAAGAATATATTTGAAATCATATCATAGTTTATTAAATAAAAAGTCCACCAGACTAGACCTGAAAACCCCTGGGAACTTACTCCTCTTCTGCACATGGCTGCTTGGTAATCTTGATGAAATCACAGCTTGCTGGATCTTGGTAAAATTCGGCAGTGAGAAAATATGCAAATTTGCAGCCCAGGCCTCATTCTTGTTCCAAAATGCTTGCGGTTTATGGTTGTGTTGTTCATCTGCATAATGGCTTCTTGAACTAGTGTGTGTTCTTGTTTAAAATACGGTATCACACTTTCATTTTCAGAACAAAGTTTCCTTGGCCACTCAAAGTACAGCATTAAGATGACTAAGTTAGCTTTTAATTTACATCGCACGTGATCATCTGGTAACGTGCATGCTGTACATGAGAGCTTACCTTGCAATTATATGTTTGCTTTGTCCTTTGTCTTCTGTAGATGTACACCTGAATTCCTCATCCTGGCCGTGCATACCAACAGTGAAGGCATTCATTCCACTGGGTTTAAACTTCTAATTAAGAAAGCCAAGTATTGCACAGTTAAATCAAGTTTAGATTAAGGAAATATTTTTTTTTTCAAGCCTGAGGTTAGGAGGTTCCCTCTTTTTCTTTTTCTTTTTGTTACAGAGCCTGAAAGTAAGTTCTTTCCTTTGAGGCAGGGGTGGGGGAGGGGGAGGATGGAGTTGGGGGGAGGGGAACACGCCGAATGAAACCTGGAGAATTCCCACGGGCTCAGACTTGCCACTCTGGCCCAGATGTGGCCTGATGGAGCACATCATTCAGCCTGGAAGTGTTTTCCTACCAGCTTCCCCAACTTTTGGCTGTGTCCCCATATTCATTCATAAAACAGGGGGGTCTGACTCGTAGCTTGTGTTAATTTTTCTAGGATTCAGTCTCAAATTTTTGGACACTGTCCTTTACACCCTTTGTTCTCCCACTTAATTCTTACCATTTGTCTGCCTCACTACTCATTAGCGTGAGAAGGTTTGCTGCTGGTGGTGGGAAACACTCAGAACATCACGTTTGCTTCTGTTCTATAGCACTCATTTATTAATTAAATTACAGCAAATGAAAATTAAGCTCGAGTCATCTGTAAATAGAATGCAGACCCAAATGAAGTAATCTGATTCCTCAGAGGAAGTACAAAATACCAGCAGGCTGGATGTGGATCCTAGATCTATGACACACTCGGCAAGTTAAAGCATATAATTTAGACTGACGGTATTTTCTTCCTCCATAGAATGTAGAAATGCCTAATAGGCAGGGTTATTGTGACATGCGTTGAGATAATGTGTGTATTACCAAAATTACCTTGACTTCTTGGCCCCATTGTGTCCAGCCCGATTCTCCATGTAATTTCAGGGTCTCCAGTGCAGAGCTGACATTCAGCCCACTTATACCTGTGCTGGCGTGAGTTCCAGTTGTTTTTGGCCAGGATCTCCTATGACTGGTCAGTGTTGTGCCAATGCTGGTCGCTCAAGCCCATGCTTCTGCTCAAGGGTCGGTGTTCACGAGAAGCTCAGTCCCACGATGTTGCCATAGCTCTGCCTGGAATCCCAGCCCCTAGGTCCAGCCGCCCCAAGCTGGGACCTGCCTATGGCCCCAGGAGCCACCAGGAGTGGGCGCCAGAGCTCCGTGGTGAACTTTTCCCAGTGTCGTGTATCCAATGACCAGGATATCCAAGAGTGCTGCTTGGAACCTGGTACGAATGGGGGTGATCGGGTAACTCTTTCAATTTCCGCTTACGGTTTTCTCTTTTCCCAGGAACCAAACATTCATCTGGGAGCCCGGGCATGAATTAGAGATGAGTAACAAACACCCTCACACTGTGCTCTGAATCTCTCCTTTGCTCTGATATTTAAGACTTTGTACAGAGTCTACAACATTGTGCCTGACACATCCACCTCTATTACAATGAGTTCTCTCTCCAGTGGCTCCTTATAGCCCCAAAAAATCAGCCTGCATGAGGTCTGTTACTCCTGTTCCCCAAACAAGCATAAATAGGCATGAATCCCAGATGGGGGCTGTGCTAGAACCGATATCCCCAGGACAAATGAGTCTAAGATAATTAGAATCTAGCAGGATTAGGAGTTATTGTGCATCAGAACTCATCCCATGTGTATTATTTTCCTCTAGGTTAAAAATTATCAGGGCCCCTGGCTGGCTCAGTCGGTAGAGCGTGAGACTCTTGATCTCCGGGCTGTGAGTTAGAGCCCCACGTTGAGCATGAGCCTACTTAAAAAAATTAGCCTATGAATTCTTGCTGTCCATGCTGATTATGGCAGGATAGCCACGCAGGAGCCGGTATCCCCTTTACCCTTTACTGCTATTAGTGCTACTGGGGCCAGATGGCCAGGTTGCCCACCCGACAATGCACTGACGGCTCTTTTGCATTCACGCTCCTGATCACGTGCCAGGGAAAGGGTTGGCTAAAGGGAGGTGAGATGTGTGTGGAGGCGGAACACTTTTCCAATCCTTATGCTCCGTTTTATCTTGTCCCAAAAGGATGACTTATTGTAGCTTGTTTTGAGGCAATACAACTGATTTCTGTTATTTGCGGTAGTCATACTCTGTAAAATCACTGCCAATGCTGAGTGATAGCTCCTAGGAGAAACACAGAGTAAGGTTCCCTGTGAGCCTCTGGTCGCGACGTTTTATTATCCAATCAATACGTGACCTTGTTAGGTGTGTGTTTCTGTTTAAAGATACCTTATTTGGTACATGCTGTAGATTGATTAACAGTAAGCTCACAGCTAACAGCTCTATAACTTATATGTGAACAAGCTTACCTAACACGTGTATTTTTTCCGTAGGGCATCACAGCTTTCTTTGCTCAGGAACACTGAGCTGCACTGTGGCGCTATGATTGTGTGATATTTTAATCAGTGAAATTACCAACACAAAGCACAAAAATGCGGGAGGGGCGGCACTAAGTAGTCTGTGAAAAGGACACTGGTTTACAGTATGAAACAAGAAGGCAGAGAATCTGGTGATGCAGATTCTTCCCAGCCACTCGGCAAGTGTCCACGAACGAGCAAAAAGCCTGGCAAGTGCTGATTTTAGGGTCACAAATTAGTTTTAGTGAGTTGACCAATTTGTGAATACAGAATCCAGGAATAATGAATGGGCATCAACTGTATATCAACCTCTGGTAGAGTACATGGGTAGGAATTCAGCTCTTTGGAATCTCATGTACACATATACCCATCATGGGTATATGTACGCATCGTATACCCATCATGGGTATGTACTCCATGAAATCACGTTTCTAAGGAACAAAACTACATGTGGTAAAGTGAATTGTGATCTGATTCCCTGTAGTTGATGTGACAGTTACCAAGATATCTGGGCTGCATTTAGGTTTTGGTTATGAAAGATGAACTTATAGGTGCCTTGCCTGAGAATAGCCTAAGAGACCACCATATATGACTGTGCATATCCAATAGAGGTCAATATGTGCTGTGTCTGTTTCTCTCCACCTTTGGGTCTTTGGCGCACTACCTCTCTTTCTGTACGTTTCTCTATATAGTCTCTGTATTTGTGAACCTGATACTTTGTCCTGTGCTGCCTCTTTTTCAGAACGTCTAAGGCAGTGGGAATGCGGTGGCATGGGGGGGGGGGGGGTGGCTGTACAGATGGAAGGAAGAAAATGATATATCAATGATCAAAAGTCACTATCGGACAAAAACAACCATTGGAATTATTAAATAGTCGACAAAAGTATAAAATCTATTGACCATTTTTCTGGGTCTGTCTCTCAGTTTTTCAGGAGCTCCATGAGTCATACTAAGGCACAGCTGCCTTTAAGGTCCAGATTCTTCATCCCTGGGGTGGCTGGGTCAGGCAGGATTGCCTCGAGGCAGGATTACACCCTTGGGGCAGATTTTAAAGCATCGAGATCACTTCCTCTTTTTCTTTACTATCCAATCACTTATACAAGAAGGCAAGGAAGTGAGTATTTAGTAAATGTCCCTAACTCCTACCAAACTGAATTCCCTGAAGTTTCCTTCTCACTGGATTTCTTATCTCCATTCTTAGACTTAATCTTCCAGGAACACCTTCCCCCAATCTCTGTGAATGTCCAAATACCACCCTGTACTTAAGGCCCCATTTAAACACTATTTCTTTTATGAACTTGTCTTTGATGCCCTCAGGTGAAAGCAGTCCTTCTCTCTGTGATCTCCCACAGCTCATTATCAGTGCCTCTCCCACAGCATTTATCAATCTTCAGCATATACACTTATCTATGTATTTATGCCATCTCCCATACTTGAATATCAGCTCCTGGGGGACTGGGGAGGGTATGTTTCAAAGCCAAGTTGACTGCAGCTTTACCTCCAGGGTTTGCAGTAAACCGTGAAATCCACCTGACTAAAGGCTGGAGGACAAGGCTCCGGAAGCTCTCAAAGTTTCTCGTATGGAAGATTCTAAGGCAAAGTAAAGTTTAAAAGATCATCCTAGCACAGAAATGAAACACAATAAATGCCTTATTTCAGTTTTAGTTTTTGATTTTCACTACAATTAATAACATAGATGTTGATGGTAGCTGCATTGGTTGTTAACCACTGTTCTTGCCTTCTAAAAGAACAAGACTGCTGAAAAACCAAATTATCTAATTTTCATAGTAAATTAGGTAATATTGTTGCCTTACTCTTTTCTAATATAAATGTCTATTTCTATTGCTGCTTTAAAGGACAATATCCAACTTTTAAAAATGGATGTGATTTTCAGTTCAGCTTTCAGTCTGAACCCTACTCAGGGCAAATGAAATTTTAACAAGCTAGAAAAATCTAACCAATAGAATTAGGTTCTATCAGTAACTAACTTTTGTCCAAGGAAAATATTTGTTAAAATATGTTTGAAAAAAAAATCAAAGCTAAATGGGCACCTAGAAATTACCCTGATCAAGACAAGTCAGAGGTGTGAATAGTTTTATATTGAAGATGTATACTTTGTCTTTAGAAAAACCAGGCAGCTCTATGTTCTTAGGGAGGGCTAATTGAAGGTTGCAATTCTTTGTTATTCTAAAAAAAAAAAAAAAAAACGAAAACAAAAAAAAAACCTCTTGTGTTCCCATTGAAAAAGAAAATGAAGAACCCTAAAGACCAGCTGGAAAAGTTCAAAAGAGGTCCTTTCATCAAACCCTTAATGGCTTTAGTGTCAGGGTTTGGGGACAAAGCCTATGGGAGTGTGGTTATCAGCTGGCAGGCACCTGTTGTATGGATTTATGACACAGTTAGGGACTTTAGCTTGTCTCCAGTGACACGCTGAGACTCATTCTTTGTGCATCACAGATGACAGAGTCTGTTTTAGGAACTGAAATAAGTAGCAAAATAATAAATTAAAATCAGAAATAAAAGTAAAATTAAATTGTAAAATAAGTAATAAGTGAAATTGAAGTGAAAAATTGTCAGTTTAAGTTAATTTCACATTCAGTAAGCTGCAGCTATTGGTATTAAAAGTATTAACACTTATTTCCCATAGAGTAAGGTGCTAGAGGAGTTTATGTGGCAGGTGATGAATGAATATATGTTGGGTCTTTTCATTCTTTAGATGAAATACAGAGTTCAATTGTGCAAGGTCAGTTTTAATAAAAAGAATTACAGTAAACGGCAGCTTAGTTCCTCAGATCCCTGTACCTCTCCTGCATGAGTAGTGCCTAAGATTTTACAAATTCCAAAATGCAGTAGGATTCATATGTACAAAAAATCAGAGGTTATATAGCATTTAATTTATTCAGCATTAAGCTTTATACACTTAACTTCCTATTCTCTAGCAAGATACCTACTTAGAAAGCCCAGATTTAGAGTGAAAGCTAAGCATCTAAAACAATTACCTTAGAGCATGTCACTGTCTCGCAAAGCCAAGTTTCTCGGTACTGTTTCTGAATTTTATTTCAAACAAAATCTCAAAGCCGCAGACATATGAAATCCTGGCAAACTTGTTCAGCTGTGTGTCACCTGAAACTCTTGATTAACCAGTAACCTGGCACCTTCATCTTTTCCGGAACATAAGCACCAACCCAATAATGAGTTTTATAAATTTGTAAGGAGAGATGAAGTTACCTATTCCTAAGACCGTCCAAGCTATTTCATAATGCAATGGAAGGGTTAAACGGGCCTGGAGTCATCAATAACCCCTGGAGGTGTCATTGAGATAAATACAAATCCCAGCGATTCACATTCATGGGTAATCGTTTAAAGCCTTTATACAGTGTTTAAGAATAGAAGTATGCAGAACATTTTAGAAAGGGCGTTATTAAAAACAATTCCTTTTTTTGTAATATAAGAAAAAGACTCGGTACTGAAAGAGTTATGTTACATTTATGCAGGACATTGATATTGCCTGAGAAGTGAAGCACTACTGAATTTCTTTCAACGGAGACGTTAGAGTGTCTTAATTCATTTAGTAGGTGTTCCTGTAACAGTTAAGCAAAATGGGCTGGATCATGTGTTGCAATCGGGACAGACCAAGTGAACAGACACAAAAGTAGACATATATAGGATATGAGGTTATGGAAAGCACTGTGGAGAAAAATTAATCAGAATAAAGGGCCTAGAGCATGCTGCGGTTTGCACTAGGGCTCACTGTTTTATACAGAGTGTGAAGGGAAGGCCTCCTTGACTCAGTATTCTTAAAACATGTAATATTTAGAAGTGTGATGTTTTCTGGAATATTTAAGGAGAGGATTAGAATCAGATCTCACAATTAGCTAAAAAGTGTCAAAAAATTTAGAGAAATAGAGAAACTGTGTTTAGTGATGTCTTCTTGGATATAGGGGAAAGAGATAGGAATAAAATATTCAGAACTGTCAACTAAAATTCATTTGTTGAGCACAAGAGTTACTAAAGAGGTCAGGTGTTATTAGTCACAAGTCAAAACTGAAGTATGTGCTTTGTGTAAGCTGAAAACTGTTATGAACAAAAAAGGAATAAAACAAGCAGGAGTCACAAATTAGCCACTCTAGTCCTAAAAATCATACTTATGACACAGATTTCTTCAATCCTCATTGTGTTGCAGACACTACTTGGAACTTGGAGACTAGGATGAATTTCACCAGCACCTGTCCCGAGGAGGTCAGACAGTTAGAAGAAACACACACAGGCATGCAGATAAATAATTACAATTACTGTGGGGCACCCAAGTGGCTCAGTTGGTTAAGTGTCAGACTCTTGGTTTCCACTCAGGTCACGATCTCAAGGTTTTGTGGGTTTGGGGCTCCTGGGTGGCTCAGTCGGTTAAGCGTCCAACTTCGGCTCAGATCATGATCTCACAGTTTGTGAGTCTGAGCCCTGCGTCGGGCTCTGTGTTGACAGCTCAGAGCCTGGAGCCTGCTTCAGATTCTGTGTCTCCCTCTCTGCACCCCCCCCCCCCCCCCCGCTTTGTTCAGAAAATGCTGAGAAGTTGAGTGTGCCTGGATGTTTCTGTATAGAAGGCTGGAGGTGTTAGGATGAAGGATTGGCTTGGTAGAGCCTGACAAGAAGTACAAGAAGTTTGGAATAAAATCTGGCCCGTGATGGAGCCACAGTGTAAATGAGAAGGAAGAGAGAAGTGTGGCACAAAGATGTTCTCCTGTAATAATTAGTTGAAAGATCAGAAATGTTTTATGTGTTAGTGCAAGTGATCAAATGTTATTCTAGTCTTATCTGTTACATTCTATGAGAAATGTTCCAAGTAACAGAACACAAACACCAAGAGCTTAAAAAATCTTTAAATATCTTTAAAGGCAATAAAACCAAGGGTTGGCAATAGTAAAAGAATGAATGGCCACTCTGACTCCCCGACAAAAATCAGTATAATGTAGTACAATTATTAAATTTGTACAATTAAGCAAGATGAGGGGATGTCTGCTAACGTGCAAAACCGCAGAGGAATCTGTGAGTGAATCACACCCAGAGCAGAGGCTGGAGTCGGCGCCGGAGAGGCTTCATGAAGGAGGTGGTTAAGGGAGCCTGCGAGGAGTGGAAAATGTGAGCAGAAGAATGATGGGCCATCATTTTAGGCCAGAGGACAGAGGGGACAGGAGGAGTGGCTGAGGCTGGCAAATCCATGGGGCAGCGGGCTCTTGGCTGGATCTGGGAGTGAGCGAGTGCACCAGGGATAAGACAGGGTAGGTCAAGGCCAAACTGGAAATCCGCAAGGAAGGCCTGCCTGCCTTGACGCCTGCGGCAGCTGGCGGGAACCAGGCAGAGGGGAGCCAGGCACAAGGGGACTTCGGGCGGATTACCGGGAGTCCGGCAGGGGGCGCGTGGGCTGAATGTGAGCATGCGCGGTGTGGCAGGGGGACGGGCGAGCTAACTTTTGTGGCATGATGCAATCGATGCGCTACAGCGTGCCGCGCGCCTGCGTGGGTCATCACCCTTCGTTCTCACGCCGGACGCAGGCGTTAATTAATATTACCTTCCCTTGACTTTCCACATGAGGAAACAGAGGTCTAGGGAAGAAATTTGTTGAAAGTCAGACAGCAGATGAAAGACGAAGTAGGCCTTACACTTCAGGCCCAGCCATGGGCCCTCCTCGCGAAGACAGCACCGTGTGGAGGAGATGGTAGGCATGATACGTTCCTAAGGACAAAATGGATGAACTTCCTGCCCTCTGATCTATTTATATTTGTAAAAATTAACCAAAACATGGAAAGGTCTATAGTCCCGTCCATGTAACACACGAAGGAGGTCCACATCTGTGATGCCTCATTTTACGTAGCTACGACATTCACAGCTTCAACGCCTTGTGTTTCTGTCTTTAGGTGTTTTAAGTTTTCCACTAAGAATGTCACATTTATTGTTCAGTGGCCCAATAGTATCTCATTGATTTGATGCACCCCAAAAACTCAAAAGTTGTTTTGGTTTGGGTGCCTATTATAGAAAATATTGAAATGAAGGATTCCTTACAAATATCTTTTTGCTTCTCTTGAAGCAGAAATTCGCAGAAGGACTTACAAGATCAAACGGTACCAACCGAACATCTTTTTGTCTCTTGCCTGCATTTTGCCATGTAGTTGCCTGAAAGGCTCGTGCTAATTTACAATTCAAACAGCAATAAACAGCAAAACCAATTTCCCTATATAATCTCTGCTGCACTGGGTATTTTCTCTTTCATCTTCGGTACATGTTGGTTGATAACTCAAAGTCACTGCAACTTTTCTTCTTAAAAATTTCTGGCAGAGATGGACATTTTTTCACGTGCTTGTTCAGTCACTATGTTTCTCCTTGTGCAGATTTTTTGCCCTCCGTCTATTGAAATCATGATGTTTTCCTGTTTCGTTTCTCCTTCTCTAGAGTAGCTCTCTCTACGTGAACTCAGAAAAGAAGAAATTAGAATTAAAATGGTGCCTCTAGCTGTGTTTGTTACTTGGGCTTTTTTCCACCCTCTTCCAGAAAGACTTAAAAGAAATTACCAATGCCTTTGTTTATAAACTTCACTTTACTCTGAAATAATTGGTGTAGATCAAAGGAAATGGAAGGATACTGCAGAGTGATCAGCTGATAACCATTTCTCCTTTCATTTTCCTTGCCTAGCAGCTTTCACATTAGAGAGATCACACACAGTTTGTTTTCTCCTGATAGGCAGCCAGCTCCATTTTGGTGGGGAGGTAGGAGGAGAGAGCCTTATCTTGAGAACAGAATGGAATCAATGAAAAGAGCTGTCTGTTTGCTCTAAAGAATGGAGTGGAGTATAGTGGGGAAGGGAGGCGGAGAAGGGATATTTGTTTTTTCTTAAGTGGTTATAATTAAAGCCTTCCATCCAATTGCTCGGTGAACCAGAGAAAGGTATTTGTGAAGTTGTATGTGTGTTTTTAACATCCAAATGAGCCTAGAAGCCTTCTTTATAGAAGAAAACTTGCTCTCCAGCGGCACCTTGTGGAACGTGGGTCGTCCTGCAACTTGGATAGTTGTACGTTTAAAGAAAATTGCTGCTAGTAGTTGTGTGGTTCTTCCCCATTACCCACTTTGCCTTCTAAAGATCAAGGGATTTTGTGAAGGATGTCAGCTATCGAATTTCTGTACAACAATCGCTGAACAGTAAGCTGTCCTCCAGGTATGTATTATGGAGTTGCATGTCAAACCAAGTGGCTATAATGATTCTTAATGTTGTATCATCCAAATACTCTGTGGAAATTTTAGGGCCATTCATTCAAGAAAGCACTAATTTGGGGGCTTTAAATTTTTGTTTTCTAGGCGGAAACAAATTAACCAAACAGCATTTTCGTCTGAATTGGGCATGGATCTCGTTTGAAAAGGAATATTACCTGATCAATGAGGATTCCAAATTTCTAGATGTCGTTCTTAAACGCAGAGGTTACTTGGGAGAGACTTCATTTATAAGTAAGTTTAATCGACATTTCTGTTCCAAAATCCCCCTTTGTTCCTAGCAAATGTCCATAATTTTACAATGATTAAAATATGTTTAGTTTACTGCTCTAGTTTTAAAGTTTAAGGAGATGTTGACATTTAAAGGTTCTTTGACTGCTTCAGAAACATGCCAAGAGTTTTGTGTCAAAGCTAAATCATAGAGACAAAAGGCTATAAAAATAGGAAATGTGTAACCGAATATATATACACCTCTTCAAACCTTCTACCTACATATGATCTTTCTCTGATATAAATAACTTCATAAAAATGGCGGTAATCGCTCATAGGTTAAAATTTTTTAAATGTCAATAGACCTTAGAAGAGGTTTAGGGGAATGTGTAATCTAACCATAATATAAAACTCTGCAGAAATGCCAGTGTAAAACATATAGGAGGGCAACTTTAATAATAAGGGATGAAAAACTATTCAGTAATCTATTAGACATTGACGTGTAATTTACTATTTGTTGCATTTGAATGCTCTGGTAGGTCACAAAAAGTCCAAGAACCCCAACTCTACATAAAAGCTCTACTTAAAAGATGCACATTGTGACTTTTCTTCCGAACCAATGCTCAGGCGTTAAATACTAATCATTTTCTGCTGCTTTACTCTTTTAAATAAAACTGGAAGTCAAAAGCAAAGACTAAAGCCTTTTTACAAGTCCAGTTCAAGCTAACATATAACATCTAGGCTGATAGAATTTTCATGAGGTAAAAGAGCTTTCACTGAGTGAGAATATCAGCTAAGATAGGAATCTAGGAAAATGTTGGCAATAAAAAATAAAAGCTTGCTAATCCTGTGTTTGTCTGCAAAACAATTACTTGAAATTTTACTGGCCCATGAAATTCAAAAAGCATTAAAGAGTAGATCCCTATACACACACACACACGTACACACACATACCACATACAATACCTTTGCCACAGCCACAATCTGCCCCCACCAAGCTCCCCCCTGATATTTGGATGCTGGGTATTAATTACTCCTTATTTTTAAAGTGCTTTTTGTTTTGGGGGCACCTGGGTGGCTCTGTCGGTTGAGTGTCTGGCTTCAGGTCATGATCTCATGCGCCGTGAGTTTGAGCCCTGTATTCAACTCTCTGCTATCACCGCAGAGCCCGCTTTGGATCCTCTGTCTCCCTCTCTCTGCCCCTCCCCTGCTCATACTCTCTCTCTCTGTCTCTCAAAAATAAATAAACATTAAAAAAAATTTTTAAGTGCTTTTTGTTTTTTAAGCATGTGAGAGAGATTTTCACACCACTCTCTGCTGACCCCGTCAGGTTATTGGCTTCAGGGTAGCTGGTCCACCTGCAGACCTTGTGCTGCTCTGCTTCCGTCTTTTTTTAAATTTTTTTTTAATGTTTATTTATTTTTGACAGAGAGAGAGAGAGAGAGAGAGAGAGAGCATGAGCGGGGGAGGGGCAGAGAGAGAGGGAGACACAGAATCCGAAACAGGCTCCAGGCTCAGCTGTCAGCACAGAGCCCGACACGGGGCTCGAACTCACAGATTGTGAGATCATGACCTGAGCCGAAGTCAGATGCTCAAACGACTGAGCCACCCAGGCGCCACCCCCCCCCCTTTTTTTTTCATGTTTTGCTCTGCTTCCGTCTTGATTTGCACATGCCTCCTCTTGGCTGCCATTTACACTCTCTTTGTCTAACCTTCTAAAGCTTAGTGAATGCTCTTGGTGCTCTCTCTCTTTGGAAGCATGTTTTCTTTGCACACACACGCGTGCTCTGCAGATCAGGAATCTGATCCTGTCTTACTTATTGTCCGTAAGAGATTAGCCTTAACTGGACTTTGTGCTTGAAAGTATGCGGGAAATAATAACTGAGACACAGAGAACCTCAGCAATTCTTAAGGATGCCTTCATCTATTTGCATTTTGCCAGAATTCCTGGTGGGTATGTTTAATTACTCACTTCCACTGAAAGTAATGGGAAAGTTAATGGTTGAAAGATTTTTTAAAGCTATCTTTTCTCATTTTTCTCTTCCTTTTCTTTTTTAAAGCCGAATCCTAAAATGTCAAACAAGGGCTCTTTTTTTCTCCTAGCATTATTTTTTCAGCGAACTATGATTTCCTGCATGTGGAGATGAGCACCAGCCATTCTACAAAGGTTCTTTAGCTCTACTTGGTTAACCTCACACGTTACTTAGTAACCTGGGGAGATAGGAAGTTGGAAAGACTTCTGTGTGTGGCCCACACCCATCAATCATTGAAGAGATAATAGACTTCAAGCTGGGAGGGAGAATGGAAGTCAGATTAAAGAGGAGGGAAGCCTGGAAGAAGTTCTACAATGAATGTGTTTCATGTTACTGTTTCCTGAAACCTCCACTGTCACTTACAAGCTTCTAGAATTAGATCGTTTGCATGATATCTAGAGGCAGACTATCACTTAAGTTCAGGAGCATAGTTAGGAGGCCATGGATCACATGAAATTTATATAAGTGTTTTCTCAGAGATGATTATTAATTTTATAACCAGTATAATCCATTAACAAATTAAATATGTGTTTGCATTTCATAAGAGTATTGGAATTTCAAAGATCTTACTGCTACCAGCTATTGTGAATTTACTAAATAAAAGATACTTCGTTAGGCACACTAAGTACGTTACCTTAGTCTTTTTCTCCTTACGACTTACTTTACTCGCTAATTCAACCTCACATTTTCTTGAGTGGCTTACTCAGTGCCAGCCACTGTGTTACATACTGGACTATGAAGTGACAATAATGATGGCTAAAATGTATTGAGTTCTTCTTACGTGCCAGCCCCAGTTCCCAATACCTTACATAGTCAACCGTGTGAGAGGAGTGTCATTATATCCCCCATGATGCAGGTAAAGAAACAGAGAGGTTGTCATCCTCCCAAAGCTACTAAGGAGTAGAGCTGAGATTTGGCCCCAGGGGTAACTTTCTTAACTACCACACTATGGTGCTTCTGAAATCCCCCATAACAGAGGAAGTTCATAACCTGCCTGTGGTCCCATGGCCACTACGTGGCCAAGGTAGGATATGATCTGTTCTCTCATTCCAAAAGTGCCTTGCTTACCCTCCATGCCATTTTTCCACACCAGAGGAAGAGCTGCAATTGTGGTTTTGCTTAGTAAATCAAAGGAATATGGTTTGTCTAATAATTAGTTCTCTTTGAAAAAATAAAAGCATAAACTTAAGCCCAATTTATAAGCTTTTTGATTTCTAGAATTTTTTGCCCCATCTAATAATGTTATTTATAACAGGTATGATTTACCAGCTGAATATTTGTATCTCAAATTAAGAGCATGTTTTGAACGTTGTGTGTACTTTGCTGTCTCATCTACCATGTTAGATTAAAGCTTGGACTAATCTGTGTCCTCCACAGTCTACACACCATTTCTTCATCCTTTGTTAAAATGGGCACCTAGGGGGCGCCTGGGTGGCTCTGTCGGTTAAGCGTCCAACTTCAGCTCAGGTCACGATCTCGTGGTTCTTGAGTTCAAGCTCCGCATCGGGCTCTGTGCTGACAGTTCAGAGCCTGGATCCTGCTTCAATTCTGTGTCTCCCTCTCTCTCTCTCTGCCCCTCCCCACTCATACTCTGTCTCTCTCCCTCTCTCAAAAATAAATAACCATTAAAAAAAATTTTTTTAGGGGGGCCTGGGTGGCTCAGTCGGTTAAGCGTCCAACTTTGGCTCAGGTCATGATCTCACAGTCCATGAGTTCAAGCCCCGCGTCAGGCTCTGTGCTGACAGCTCAGAGCCTGGAGCCTGCTTCAGATTCTGTGTCTCCCTCTCTCACTGCCCCTCCCCTGCTCATGCTCTGTCTCTCTCTGTCTCAAAAATAAAAACATTAAAAATTTTTTTTCTTTAATTTTTAAAAAAATGGGCACCTATGTAAAGGGCCCTATGGAGGTATGAAATATTTAGTATGTGTCCACCTACCCTCAGGTTTAATGCATCTAAGATTTACCTGGATCCTGTTAAAATGTTGATTCTGATTCAGTGGGTCTGGGGTAAGGCCTGGAATCCTGCATTTCTAACAAGCTTTCAGATGTTGTTTATGCTGCTGGTCCATGGATAGTAAGTAACTGTATCCTGTACCAGGATAGACTAACACTACACTCAGAGTAGGTACTGTGCGTTAATTATAGAAAGGAAATCTTTATTTTTGACCCAAAGCAAATTTAGTATTCCATCTAAGTCTTATTTTACCCTCTAAAAATATGACACGTCCTTCTTAATTTTACCTCATGTTTGAGAGGCATAAGTCTTTTTTCACAAAATAGAAATCCATTCCTCTTTGCTTGGCAAATCAACGATCTTGCCTATTTATAATTTACATCCAATCAGAAATACTTTATAAAGTCCATCTAAAAAAATTATATGTGTTTTTAGCAGCAACCATGAAATTTGGTATGACAGTCTACATTTTATCAGGTTGGATAACTTGATTATCACTTAGTAAGGATGACTAGTTGGAACTAGTGGACATTCCTTGTATTATACTCATTCCTTTTTTTAAATATTCTTTTATTTACTTTTGAGAGAGAGAGTGCACATGGGAGAGGGACAGAGAGAGAAGGAGAGAGAGAATCCTAAGCAGGCTCCACACTATCAGTGCGGAGGTCGATGCGGGGCTTGAACCCACGAACAGTGAGATCATGACCTGAGCTGAAATCAAGAGTCTGGTTAAGACTCTGGTTAAGACTCTGGTTAAGAGTTGGACGCTTAACTGACTGAGCGGCCCTATACTCATTCCTTTTTATTTTTAAACTGCCTTTTGAATCTCTAAGAAAATAATGCATTGTTGGCGAAACAAAACAAAAGTGGTTATCAGAGAGCAAATAGCAAATTCTTCTGCTGGCCCATGCCACTGTGGCTAGATGGGTCAATGAGCAGCATGTGTGCTGGAACCTCATAGAGAATGATTCCTCTCATCATCCATTACCTTGGCAGTGAATCATGGCAGACCCAAGAGGTGTTGACAACCTGTCTGTGTGCATTAGGAACCAAAGAGCTAACGGGAAGTCTGCAACATTCAACAGGATACGTAGTGCTGGAATGCCTGGTTCTGTGCCCTTTTTCCTCCTGATATTAAAAAATCATGTTTTACCTACTATTGAAAAAAAATGAGCTATTTTTATCTCAGTTGCTTCTGAGAGCTATAAGACAAAAATATTTTATTAAAAATTTTTTTTTAACATTTATTTATCTTTGAGAGACAGAGAGAAACAAAGCAGGGGAGGGGCAGAGAGAGGGAGACACAGAATCTGAAGCAGGCTCCAGGCTCCGAACTGTCAGCACAGAGCCCGATGCAGGGCTCAAACCCAGGAACCGTGAGATCATGACCTGAACTAAAGTCAGACGCTTAACCGACTGAGCCACCCAGGGGCCCCAAGACAAAAATATTTTAATGAAATGTTTATTTTCGTTGTCATTTTAAGATGAAACTAACAGTCAGATGAAAATATTCAGATTCATCTGATGTAAGCACCATTATTTAAAAATAAGGTAATTTTTTCAATTAAATAAGAAATGCTACAAACACTTTATTTTCAGGCTTAATTCTAATAGTCACAAGATTTTATTTCCCCCCTTTAAAGCTGTCTTTCCTACAAATTTTTCTCAAAATGCCAATATTTAAAGAAATTTACTTGAAAATTATTCTTTCTAATGTTTTTTTGAGAGAGAGAGAGAGAGAGAGCATGAACAGGGGACAGGGGAGAAACAGAGAGAGAAGGAGACACAGAATCTGAAGGCGACTCCAGGCTCCAAGCTATTGGTGCAGAGACCAACACGAGGCTCAAACTCACAACCATGAGATCATGACCTGAGCCAAAGTCAGACGCTTAACTGACTGAGCCACCCAGATACCCCTATCTGAAAATTATTCTATTAACATGGCTCATTAAGAGGTTTTGATTCAGCACTTAAGGATATACTAGTACAAGTACAAAGTGGAACAAGTACGAACTACAATTTATAATTTTTCGATGACATTGGATTTGTTAACTGTTGACTGTTTATAGATAACGTGTGACTTGAGAACATGATATCGTGATGGTGAAGATCCTCTTGTAATGTAGTGAGAGACTCAGAGGTCCTTCAGCCTTCCCAGCTAACTGCAATTGACCTTGAGTTGAACCATCAGAGTGAGCCCAACATACTGCTCATAGCAATCACATATATTTAGCTCTCCAATTCTGTTCACATGGTTTCATGGAATTCTGAAGTGTTAAACACACACACACACACACACACACAAACCTGGATGTGGTCATATTGACAATCACTGAATTATATTCTTTTAAGGATCTTAGTCCCAGTAAATGTGGAGAGAATATTGTAATTTTTTTTATTATTGGCCATTTACAACTTTGATTATCAAAGAATTCTTGACTCACAGAGTTCCTTATTTTCTAGTTAGAGAATTTTTCTTATGTTTTTATCATATGGCACATGCAGTATAACACATGTAAAAGTAAAAGTGAAGAGTTTTTTGGGGCACCTGGGTGCCTCAGTAGGTTAAGCATCTGACTTTGGTTCAGGCCATGATCTTGCAGTTCATGAGTTCGAGCCCCGCATCAGGCTCTGTGCGGACAGCTCAGAGTCTAGAGCCTGCTTCGGATTCTGTGTCTCCCTCTCTCTTTCTGCCTCTCCCCCACTCATGCTCTGTCTGTCTCTCTCTAAAAAATAAACAAACATTAAAAAAAATTAAAAAAGTGAAGAGCTTTTAAGACTGAATGAACTGTAGGAATAAGAATATTTGCAACATGAATATTAATTTACTGAGCCTTGCTTTACAAGAGGTTCTAACACAAACACAGTTCAAAGAATATATAGCAAAACCATCATGAGGTAAGAATAGAACAGAATCATGAACCCCCAATACCTACAGTAGAACCCTTTTACTGTGGCACCTGTACCCCAATCGTCCACCTCATGGAATCAAAGCTGGACGTAGTGGCAGGCAGAATAAATAACACGCAAAAGGTTAACGACAAGGCAAACTTCAATAATCCAATTTAAAATGAAGCTAAGAAAATGATACCATGTTTTTGTGAAGGTATCGGCACAAGAGATGGGACTGCAGAAAAAGACAAAGACTTCAAGGGCAAAGCACAGAAACAAGTGCAGTTCAACCCAGGCCAGACCAGGGCCACCTGGAGAGTGCGGATCATGAGCGATGGAGAACACGAGCAGTCGGAGACCTTCCAGGTGGTTCTCTCAGAGCCTGTGCTGGCTGCTCTGGAATTCCCTGCAGTGACCACGGTGGAGATTGTTGACCCCGGAGATGGTGAGAGCTGTCGACTTGTTTGTCTCGTCGCTGTTGGGTTTTTAATGACAAAATACCTTATAAAGGAAGTTTTAAATTCAGTGTGTGGACTTTCTATGGGGGAGAATGTTCTAGACTCATAGTTAAATATTCTCACGTATGCTGATGGGAGAGGGAAGCCAAAAACTAATAAGGGAAGCTATATCATTTCAAGTAAATGAACTACGTAAGCTGATATGAATTATCAGCATGTTCTTTCTCTTACTGTAATTCTGTTCTTTAGAATCAATATTGCTCATCTCATTTTTCTTGAATTAATTCATTACTTTTTAAAGTCTTTTAAATGTCTTTCAAAGTGTCCTTTAAACAAAGAGTTTAAGAATCAGACCATTTGGGATTAATTTGTTCCCCATGTTACACTTGATTGTTCAAGTGTTAGAATTTTTATCAGCCAACGGTTTTCACTTGGCTGTGCGCCTCCACATTTGTTACATAAAACCCACCAGACCTATCCCCACTCTTTGGCGAATCGTGTCTTAAATCACTCCTCTTAATTTCTATTAGATTATGCTTTTTTGTCAGTGCCCACCTTTGGCTGATGTTGGTAAAAGTGAACCTCACTGCTTTCATGTGTAATTTGACCTATTCCCTCCCCCTTGCCATCGTTCTAATTTCTAGCTTGTCTCCGTGCAGTCAGGAAAGGAAAAAAAAGAAAAAAAAAAGAAAAAGAAAAAGAAAGAAAGAAAAAGGTTGAATGGCTTTTGGAGGGCTGGCATTTATTCAAAGGTTGGAGAGAGTCTTCTAAAGCTGAAATCCTGTCAGAAGCCAGACGTGACTTTCTTTTTAACTGCCAGCCTACTTTATTTTGTCAGTCAGAAAACTCTTAAATTTTCTCTGAAGATACAATCTACTGAGTACCTGAAATGGAGACCTGTGTGGAAATCTCTGGGTTAAAAGACTGAACCTAATTAGAGAGAGAGCATAAGAGAACTGGGCTCGGGGTCTGTTTGTTTAACTAACATCTCTCTTTTAGTTAAATATGAAGTTCAATTATGCTTCTAATTCCTTTAAAGAACAGTTGGCATTTAATTACATTTAGTTTTATCTGCATTATCTAGGCATGAATAATTAAAGTTTCTTCGAGTCTTAAGTCTTGAATAAGTGGTAGCATAATAAAGCTTCTCTCTTTTGAACCAGCCCATGGCAGCTTTAATACACATGAACTGGCCCATCAGTTAGAGTTTGTTTGAAGCCATTTCTTTCTTTCTTCATTTTTTTTTTAAGTAAGCTCTAGGTGCAATGTGGGGCTTGAACTCACAACCCTGAAACCAAGAGTCACATGTTCTACCCTCTAAGCCAGCCAGGCACCCCTGAAGCCATTTTTTGATATTTTATTTGCCAGTTGGTATAATTGTCATTGTTTACCTTAAGGAATAAGTCACTTAAACTCATCCGTCCCTTTCTATTTCTCAGAATAGGGTAACACTCTATACTCTGTACCCATTGTAGATCTGAGAAGTGGAATATTAAAATATGTACATACAACACACACACACACACACACACACACACACACACACAACTTTGCCATAGTGCCATTTAATGTAATGGTCGTCAAAGTTGTTATAGAATTTTCTAGATGACATTCAGCCCTAGTCATTCCAGGCCATGATCATTCCTATGATAACTGACAAGTGTCTCATAATGCCTGGTATATTCCATGTCTTGTTGAAGACCATTGGTCTTAAAGTTATAAGATCTGAGTTTGATTCCCAATTCTACCATTTCTAGTTTTATGACCTTAATCAAATCAAACACCTTTTCTTAAGATTTAGTTTCCTAATGCACAAAATAAGAAAAATTAATGTCTCATGTTGCATCATTCTTGTGAAAGAATTCTATAAAACATAAAGCACAATACTGTTGTTATTTCTAGTATCACAAATAACATTGTTAGATTTCATTTTAAGAGATTAAAGAGCCCTTGTTCCTCACCATTAAAGGGTCACTCTCCCTACCATTTCAAAATTTTAACTGTTTCTTTCTACACTCTCTTGTAACTCTTCACATAGAAATTTGCTAGCCCTAGGAACTATTATGCCTCTAACCTCCCCCTCTATGTATTAGTTCTAGGTCATGTTATGAGATTCTATTTTGCATGCATTCAAAATGTGTTCAGCTCGTATGTGTGCTGGGTACAGCGCTATGTGTTAGGGATGCAAAGATAATAGGATAGAAATCTTTCTATCAAAGAGCCTATGGTCTAATGGGAAAGAGAGCCTTACCAATAAATGATTGCAATAGAATGTGATGTGATGCAATAAAGTATAAACAAAGTGTTATGGCAGCAAGAAAAGGAAATAACCACCACTGCTTCATTTTAGTCTGGAAATGGTTTGTTTACTAGCCAGTTAATAAAAGAGCTTTTCCCAGTTCCTTACTTACCCATAACAGCTACAGATAATGATAATAATTGAAATTCATCACATACTCACTACCGACAAACAGCACAATTAACACATTTTATATACATTCTTTCACTCCCTCCCTATTACCTCCATACTTGTAGACCTGTGCACCATTTTAGGCATTTTACTTGGTGTTTATAGAATACTCTCAATTTTACATGTGACAAGTTTTAGAATACTTGCTCCCATGTTTTGTGACAAAACAAACAAAACAAACAACTTACTAACATAAACTCTCTCTTTCTACACACACACACACACACACACACAAGCATATACATACATACATCCTGAATTCTCACATGTTCATAATTATACTCTTATAATACTCTATCCATGTATATTTTTTAACTTACATAGTTGTGATTTAGGTAAAGATTTTAAATGACTCTGCGTTTAAAAAAAATTTTTAATGTTTTATTCTTGAGAGAGAGACAGAGCATGAGCGAGGGAGGGGCAGAGTGAGAGAGGGACACAGAATCCAAAGCAGACTCCAGGCTCTGAATTGTCAGCACAGAGCCTGACATGGGGCTCAAACTCAACGAGCCGTGAGATCATGACCTGAGCCGAAGTCGGACGCTCAACAGACTGAGCCACCCAGGCGCCCCTGACTATGCGTTTTATTCAATACATGAGTATCTACATCTACTGCGGAGATATGACATACACTTAAGTAGTTACTTATCTAGACTCAAGTACTATTCAGTACCCATATGGATGTTCTGTAATATGTCTCATGCCTCCAGATGTTTTGAATGTCTGGCTGGGAACACATGGTTCCAAGAACACAGCCTGGTTTCTGGCTGGAAAGCCAAGCTCTATGATCAATAGAAATGACCATTCTCTAAGGAGTGGGTCCAGTCACTATGTCTTCCTGCATCCTGTGTGCAAGAAGGCAGCCTGCCTCAAAGGGCAGTCACCACTGGGAGCAAGTGCACCCCATTCCTCATCCCTGGACACCCTGGGTGGCCATGAATAGAAGGGAGCTAATCTCCTACAGTTCACATGCAAATCTCATTGCCATGTTGGTACTTGCCCTGCCAGTGAGAGAGGGGCCATGCAGGGACAGCTCAACTGTCAGATGGGACTTCAGAAGCCCACATTTTTGTCTAGAACGTATTTTTTGAGATCTTTTTTCAGTTTTTTTAAAAGTTTATTTATTTATTTTGAGAGAAAGAAAGAGAACCAGCTACAGTGGGGAAGGGCAGAATGAGAGAGGGAGAGAGAGAATCCCAAGCAGGCTGCATGCTGTTAGCCACGAGCCTGATGTGGGGCTCAATCCCACAAACCATACAATCATGACCCAAACTGAAACCAAGAGTTGGATGCTTAACCGACTGAGCCACTTAGGCACCCCTAGAACAGACATATTTTGTCACATGAAAAAAGAGAACTGAAAATGGAGAACTTTTCCTTCTACTTAACAAAGTGCTATGGGCACACAAAAGAGGGACACACCATTCTGCCATGATTGTAGGGATCAATAGCTTTCTAGACAAATGGGGTCATTTAGTCATTTATTGAGTAAATCAGTCAATTCAATGTCCTCAAAAATTGAAGTCTGCGGTACAAAGAGGAAAACTAGAATAAGAAGAAAACAGACTGCTAAACAGAGATGTTAATCTCTCTTTGGCATACTTCCCTTGTGCCAGGTTCTTGTGACCTTGGAGGCACTCCCATGGAAAATCTGCTCTTATTGTCAAGATTTTTACCTTACTTTTCAGTCGTCTATCACTGTTATCTTTCCTTGTTTCAGTTTGATTCCACAGTCTCCATCCTTTACAAATGCAGTTCCAGTTGGGATGGGTTTTAAAAAAATTTTTTTTAATATTTATTTTTGAGAGAGAGAGAGAGAGAGAGCAAGCAGGGGAAGAGTAGAGAGAGGAGACACAGAATCCAAAGCAGGCTCCAGGCTCTGAGTTGTTAGCACAGAGCCTGACACAGGGCTTGAACTCACAGACTGCGAGATCATGACTTGAGCCAAGGTCAGACGCTTACTCGATTGAGGCACCCAGGCGCCCCGGGAGGGGTTTTAAAGTGTATAAACCATTTAACTTGTTGTCTGGATGAGGAACCTGAGAAATAGTGCCATCCTTAAATCTCTGCCTCAATCGACCACTTGGTCGATTGGTTGTCTTTAGCGTTGTCAGAGATGGGTGAGATTACCCTTTATCTGAGGGCGGTAACAATTAGCTGTGGTGGAAAGACCCTCTGCGACGAGGCTGGACTGAATCAACAGCAGACAGCAGATGGCCATAAGACAAGAAGGGCTTTGAAGAAATTTCGGGTCACTGTTACTCCTTCTGCCCTTTTTTTCTAACCTAACCCAGAGAATTCCAAAAGGATTATTCCATAGGCCAAGGGTAAGATAGTAATCACAATGCCAATCTCTACCATATTTGAATATCCACGGTTGAGCCAGACCCTGCATTAGGAGCTGGGCAATCATATCTCATGTAAACCTGTGATTGATATGTCAATTTCCAAATCGGATCTCTGAGGCTCAAAGAATGTATTTCCCCAAAGTCCTCTGCTAATAAGTGCCAGAACCCAGTGTTTGAATGTATATAGATTTTTTTCTACGAAGCCCTTCTCTCTATTCTCTGAGTTTTACAGTCTTCTGTCATTTCTTGTGACCGAAAAGAAATAATATCCTAATTAAACCACATGCTTTGCCAACAGCAGCATTGTCTCACCCATTCTTGTATATGAAATGAACAAACAGACCCAAGAACAAAGTGATTCCTTCTCTTCTTATTCTATTAATTTTCCCTTTATATATCAAGCCAAAAATATGTTAGTATAGGTGAAAAAAACCAAGTATTCTAGAAAGATAATCAAGACTGCTTCAGCATTATGTGTCTTTACGTTCAACAGCTGTTTATTGAGTTTTTGCTACATGCCAGGAATTCTGCTAAGAGGTAGGGATGCGGGTGCTACAGTGAAGAAGGCATACTAATTTTGAAAGGGTATCATTAGGTGATTACACTCCACAAAATTATTATAACTAACAATGTACAATGTTATGTGCTGTGATAAAGGAGCAGTCAGCACCCACAGGAGAAGCCTGAAAGAAGATTCTCGATTTCCTGTTTATTCGGTTCCCTAACTGTCAGACATAACACCATTTCTTCTCACTCTGAGAAGCATCTAGATATTAATTAACATTAAGCATTTTCATTTCTGTTAAGAGGAAAATAGGTAAGAGCTAAAACTTATTTTATATTAAGATCCCATTCCTTTTTTTACCTTGTATAATTTCTAACCAGAGTAAATTAGTTTTTTGTACTTTACTAGGAGACTACAACCTCAGATACAGGTATTCGAGTACAGATACCGAACATAGATGTCTAAAGTCCCTAAGTATTTCGTGCAGTTATTTACTATGTACATACTTGAAGTATCTGCAAACTTCTGATTGAAAGGGGCTCGTTCTGATACCTTTATGATACCAAAAATCAACCATGAACCTAGGGAATTAAATATTTGATCTGTGTAATCATTTTCTGTATGACGAGATTAGGTTAATTCTGTATAATATACAGTAGAGAATAAACATACCATTCCAAAGAAAAGTAGAACTTGTATGTCAAGAATGCTAATCTTATTGGCTACAAAGAAAAGGCAAACTTTTGTGTGCTGAGTGAGCCAACCCGTTTCATGCAGTAGAATTCAGATGACATAGGCTGTAACATGAAACACAAACATTAATTATTCTTTCTAAAAGTTTGTACTGTTGTCACAGTTGACATAGGGAGATCATTGGCTAGCCAAATTTGAAGGTCCAGAATTAATGAAATGGTAATCCACGGCAGCTATGACACCAAAATGAGAAAGAAGCAAGAAAAAATTCAATTTCAGTGAGAGTGGAAGGTTTTTTTTTTTCCTTTTTGAATCCTGTTGCCGTGAAGCACAGGTCATTGTCTTAAGAGAAGCAAACAATTTGAAATACTGGCTAAAATTACAGCACACATCTGTACATTTCTGGCACCAAAAGGTGGATATGAAAAAAAGGTGGTATAAAATAAAGCCATTTTAGTGTTGTAAAACTTCCTGAAAGTTTCTACATTCACAAAATAAAAACTTTTAATGATATGCACAAAGATTACCCTAAGATTCACTCTTACCAACATTTGCCTAGTGCTAAAGGATAATTTTTGGATCTCACGGCATCCTGATATGAACTTGTAATACTTACTATCATGTGGGGTGCCTGGGTGGCTCAGTCAGTTGAGCGCCTGACCAGCTCAGGTCACGATCTCACGGTTCCTGAGTTCGAGCCCCACATGGGCTCACTGCTGTCACCGCAGAGCCCACTTCTGATCTTCTGTCCCCCTCTCCCTCCTCACTCGTGCTCTGTCTCTCAAAAATAAATAATAAAGAACATTAAAAAAAAAACCCTTCCATTAAAAAAGACACTTGTAAGCATGTTATTTAGATGTTTTCATTACTCTCATTTGTGTCTTTTTCAAGTCCCTGTTGAATTAGCCTGTACTAATTACTATGTCTGTTTGAGAGTGAAAAACAGACCGTAGAAACGTGAGAGAGCTGTCCAAGATCAAACGTATCAGGGACAGACTTCCTACTCGGTGCCACTTGTCGAGCAGGCTGAGGACAGCATGGTAGCCTGAGGAGGTACCGGAACATCTTCTGTGTTAACTTTTGAATGTCCCAGACTTTCTAAAGACAACAAACACTCAGTGCCTTTGTCCATGCACTGCCTTTGCTTTCTCTGTTCTATTGTAACAGAGATTTTTTAGAAGATAATTTGTTCCATCTTGGTTTTAGTAGAATCTGTTTTTTGTTTTTTTTTTTAATCTGTTCAGTATAATTGAGAAAAGACTGGCATGAACAGTAGCTTTCAAATGTAACTACAACTATTTTATTTCTGAGAACAAAAGTCATTTTTGGCCAAAGTTACAGCACAGTCAAACCTAAAAATAAACACTGCAATTACAGATCAAAGCACTCGTTACAGTCGAGTTGCAATGACTAATGACGAATGCATTCACTTTACTCAGCTTTATCTTTGCACTTACAGAATGATGAAACCAATCTGAAACTATAAAAGTAACACATGTTCATTGTCAAGAATTCTGAAAGATTTAAAGAAGTAAAAGCCAGGGGTGCCTGGGTGGCACAGTCGGTTAAGCATCTGACTCTTGATCTCAGTTCAGGTCGTGATCTCACGGTTCGTGTGTTTGAGTCCCACAGGGGGCTGATGGTGTGGAGCCTGCCTGGGATTCTCTCTGTTCCTCTCTCTGCCCCTCCCCTGCTCACGTGTAACCTCTCTCTCTCTCTCTCTCTCTTCCCCCCCCAAAATAAATAAGTAAACATTAAAAAAAAATTTTAAGAAAAGGAAATAAAAGTCACTCATAGACCTACTGCATGGGAAAGCCAGTGTTAAGGGTTAGAGAGGATGACCCTGTAGTCATTTTTGTCTACGTATCTCTATTTACTTAGCAGAGTTTACTATTTCTATAATACCACTCTTGCTTTGTCTTTCAATGAACACCCTCCCAGAGACTGCTATGGTTTCCATCTAATGGGCTCGTTGGGATCTGACATATGATATGCTGCTATATTACATAATACAGGTATTATATTCATAAGCATATTATTGTACATTTATACATGTCACTTATATAATACTTCTGTAACTTTGTCAGTATGACCATCATGCAGATTTTGTTCCTTACATAACACTTTTATGAGTTTATATATAGAATTCTATGAATACATTGGATGTCTAAACAAATTTTCAAATACTTGTTTTTAGCTTCCTTTGTTCTGGTTCTGCTGTCCCCGCCAGCTTTTTAGCAGTAATTTATGTCTCTTATAAGCTCAGTTGGCCCTTCTGGCATAAGTCCAGCTACCGGCCGTTCTGAGCGCTCTTCTTTTACAAGTGGATCATAGCAGTTACTATCTTGGGCTTTGAGATGGACTTCTTGGGTTCAAGTATGGGTATCACTACCTACTAGCCTAAGCTTCGGCTGGTTTTGAACCTCTGTGTGCCTCATGTCCTCAGAGATAAAATGACAATCATAATAGTTCTTTTGTGAAAGGATTGTTGCCAGGATAAAACTAGCTGATATGTGTGAAGTGTTTAATGTTTGTTTATTTCTGAGAGAAAAAGAGAGGCAGAGAGCAAGTGGGGGAGGGGCACAGAGAGAGAGAGGGAGACACAGAATCCGAAGCAGGCTCCAGGCTCTGAGCTGTCAGCACAGAACCCGACACGGGGCTCGAACTCACGATCTGTGAGATCATGACCTGAGCTTAAGTCTCACGCTTCACCGACTGAGCCACCCAGGCATCCCTCATGTAAAGTGTTTAGAATAGGGCTTTGCAAATAATTAAGAATCCCATACATATGAGCTAATCATTTTTAAGGCTGATAAAAAACAAATGCCACTTTCAGGGGTTTTAAAAAGTTATGCTTACTTGAGGCAGTCTGTGTATAAGCTCTCCTGTATATATAAAATGAGGTTGAAAAATGATATGAACTGGAAAAACCTAGCAGGAAAGCCTTTCCTCATCTCGCCTTTTCCAGTTTCTCCCATAGATGCACATTTCTGCCCACATCAGGTCAACGAAAGACCTAAATGTGGTGCTGGACCTGTTTACCCTGTTTCAGACCAAATGTAGGAGTGAGTTTCAGAGCTAAAAGCAAGCTCTGGACACCTGGGGGGAGAGAGAGAGAGAGAGAAAGAGAGAGAAAGAGAGATCTTCCTTTTCTTATAAAGATACTAATCCCAAAATGAGGACCCCTCCCTCATGACCTCATCTAAACCTAATTACTTCCCAACTGTCCCCACCTCCACATATCATCACTTTGAGGGTTAGGACTTCGATGCATAAATTTTGAGGGACACATTCAGTCCACAGCAAACTTTAATAAAGAAACAAAACTGGGGCCCCTGGGTGGCTCAGCCGGTTAAGCGTCCAACTCTCGATTTTGGCTTAGGTCGTGATCTCATGGTTGTGAGATGAGCCCTGAGTTGGGCTCCACACTGGTGGAGTCCGCTTGGGGTTGTCTCTCTCCCTCTCCCTCTGCCCCTCCCCCACTCACTTTCTCCCCCGACCCCCAACAAAGAAACCAAACTTTCTGTAATATTTCTACGAATGCCATTGGAGTAAATGACCTGAGGACTGCCAAAACCTAGGTGGTACCAGACTTAATTTCCATGAAAAGAAACTCATTGGAACTCATTGAAGACCCGACTTGAATATTTCATGGCACCTTGTGTATTTTTTCTAATGAAGCGCTATGGTAATTTCTATATTGAAATTTTATGTTTGGTAAAATCCCACTTCATACTAGTAGGAATAATTTTGCCCTTAAAAAAACTCCTCTTATAAATAAACAAGATATTTCTCTAGATGTCACTCTGTTCCCATTTACAGCAAACATTTTTAAGTGTCTGTGCCTGCTGTCTTGTCAGTGTCTCTCCTCCGATTCCTTCAGGCTTTTGTCCCCTCCACTCCGCTGAAACAGTTCTTATAAAGGTAACCAGTAATTTCCCTTTGCTAAATCCAATGATCGATTCTCAGCTTTCTTGACTTGTCAGCAGCACTTGAGACATTTGATTGTTCTCTGGGTTTTTTTTAATGTTTTTTATTTATTTTTGACAGAGAGAGAGAGACACAGAACACGAGTGGGGGAGGGGCAGAGAGAGAGGGAGACTGAATCTGAAGCAGGCTCCAGGCTCTGAGCTGTCAGCACAGAGCCCGATGCGGGGCTAGAACTCATGAACCACAATATCATGACCTGAGCTGAAGTCTGACGCTTTACCGACAGAGCCACCCAGGGGCCCTTTCATTCATTCCCTGTTTCTGAAAACACTTTTTGCACTTGACCTCCAGTATCCACACACTCCCTCGGTTGTTCTCATCCCTGGGACCCCTCCTCAGCCTGCTTGGCTCAGCCTTCCTTATCTCCCTGACCTCCACCTGCCCCAAGGTTAGTGCTTGGATCCATTGTCTTCTTTATCTACAATCCCTCCCTAACTGATTTTATTCGGACTCAGACTTCACCTACAGCAAAATGCTGGTGCCTCGCACTTTTCTATTTTTCTATTTCCAATCTGGACCTGTCCACTGAAATCCAGGATTGTATGCTCAGCTGGCTCATTTGGCATCTCAGCTAAAATTCAAACCTCAATTTTAATATGCCCAAAATGAAACTCCTGATCTGCGCCCCACACCTGATTCTCCTGCAGTCTCTATAAACAGCAGTTTCATCTTTCTGGCTGGTCAAGATAGCAAAGCTCGGAATCACCCTTGACTCCTCTGCTCTCTCACGTACCACATCTGATCCGTCGGAAAATTCTTTTGGCTCTTCCTTTGTATGTCCTGCACACAGCCGTGTTATCCCAGCTCCACTGCCGCCGCCTGGTCGTCTGCCGTGATCTCTCTCCTAGATGGCTGCAAAGCCTAACTGAGCTCCTGGCCAGCTCCTGGGCCCTCAGTGTCTTTTTATCTCACAGCGGCCAAAAATAACGTCCTTAAGATATGGCGGCCTACAGCATCCCCGTGTTTAAAGCCTTCTCATGCTTTTATATTGAGAGCTGGTTGGGAGTACCCAGAGACAATGGACAGACCACGTATTAAAATACAACTCTGACCTACAGCCTACAGTAACTGGGAAGTGAAACCACAGCCTCTGTCCATAGCAGTCAGCCCCAGATGGTCAAAATTTGATCAATAACTGACAGCTTCCTTCATTTTGCCCTCATTTTCAACTTAAGAGCGACCACAGAAACCGGATGTGCACCCCTAACTAGTCACACAGGATGCCCCGCTTCTAGTTAGCTTGCCCACAGCTTCCCTGTACCCCCAGCCTCCAGCCAGGGCGCCCCTGCATCCTTCCCTTGTTCCCGCTATACAGTTTTCTCACCCCTCGGCCTGCCTTTGAGTCTCTGCTAAAGACAAGTGATAGTGGCCGACTCCTTTGTTATGGCGCAGTGAATAAATGGCCCGTGCTTGTTTTCATCCCATTGGTTGGTCTTTGATTATTTACACAATATTTTACTCCCAGTAAGACCCGACATCCTCCCAACGATCCTGAAGTGCCAAGTGATCTTCCCAGCACCCACCCCGTCACTGCTGCTCTGGTCCCACGTCCTGCCTTCTCTTTTTTACCCCACTTACTCAAACCACATTGGCCTCCTGGACATTCCTCGTGCACACCCGGCACACCCAGGCCTGAAGCCCTTTTCACTTGTTCACTCCTTTGCCGAGAATTCTCTTCTCTAAACTATGTATGTAAGGCATCTCATTACCACCTTGAAATCTCATCTCAAATGTGACTCTGTCACAGATACTTTCCCTTATAACACAGGCGGACCGTGGCACATTCCCCTGCCTTAGCCCCTGCCCCCTTCAGCACACTCTATTTTCTTCACATAACTCATTACCTCCTGGCATACTACATATTCTTGTATATTTGTTTATTTTCTTCCTCTTTCCCAACCCCAAATAAAATGAAAACTCCGTAAGATCAGGAATTTTGTCTCCTTCCATATCCCCTCTGCCTAGTAAGAATGTCTGGCAAGTAAAAGTCACCCAACCAATGTTTGATAAAAGAATAGTTATAAGACCTTATATCCACCCATCATTTTTTTAGTGGTACCATTTTTTAAATTGGCGTATCAATGAGAATCTCAGAAGAAATAAACCACATGCTCATTTTTTTTAATGTTTATTTTTGAGAAAGAGAGAGAGAGAGAGAGAGAGAGAGGGAGAGAAACAGAGTAAGTGGGGGAGGGGCAGAGAGAAAGAAGGAGACACAGAATCTGAAGCAGGCTCCAGGCTCTGAGCTGTCAGCACAGAGCCTGACGCGGGGCTTGAACTCACAGACCACAAGATCATGACCTGAGCCGAAGTCAGATGCTCAACTGACTGAGCCACCCAGGCACCCCCACATACTCATTTTTTTTATGTAATAGCTTAAATTAAATTAAGTAATTTTAAAAGAATGTAATAATATGACTATTTACAACATTGAGGTCAAAGATTAGGAAACCACCAGGCATGGTAAAGTGCCCCAAGGAATAAGAGTGGGCACCATTACCACCTCTAGGCCTGAGGGAAAGGGAAGAAGACGTTAGCTGAGCCCAGAGAGTGAGCCTGAGAGTTCAGCGGGCACCATGACCTTTACTTGGGGGAAGGGGTGCGGTCAGCCCTGAACCCTGAGGGAGCCAGGGGAATGAATGCCACAGACCCCATTCTGCTCTTGACCTCCAAGTCCTGCCTGTGCTTCCCTTTGGCTGACCCAACTGGAAGCCAGAGCACAAGGGAAACCTTTGATGTGGTTCACAGTAGTCAGCTCCTGGGGGACCGGGCAGGGTGGAGAGGACGGAACACGGACCTCGAGCGGCCTGTGTCTCCTGTTCCAGTGGTCTTTTATAATCGTGAAAAGCAAAGTGGCTTACTGTTTTAAAAATAACCATGAAGCGTTTTTTTTTTTTATGTGTTTGTGAGACTTGCAGTGAAACAGACTCCCAGTCAAATACCAAAGTATCTATTAGGAGTTATCATGGCAAATTATTGAACTAAATGTCATCCTGAACTAAACATAGCTTCACATTGAACTGTATTTTCAACAATTTAATTATGTCATTCTGTTATTTAGTGGGCCTTTCAACTACCTTAAAAATGAATCATTTAGACTTATTATAAAAATATAATATTGTATACTCTGCATCGTTATTTGTCTAGGAGAGGAAGAAAACCACAGGTATGGTCCTTATAGCTGATAAATAGACTTGAGATAAAAAGAGTACTAGAGTTGGGGGGCCTGAGTGGCTCAGTCGATTAAGCGTCCAACTTCCACTCAGCTCATGATCCTGCAGCTCACGGGTTCGAGCCCAGCGTCGGGCTCTGTGCTGACAGCTCAAAGTCTGGAGCCTGCTTCAGATTCTTTGTTCTTTCTCTGCCCCTCCCCAGCTCATGCTCTGCCTCTCTCTCTCTCTCTCTCTCTCTCAAAAATAAACATTTTTTAAAAAACTTTAAAAAAAAAGGGTACTAGAGTTAGACATTACAAGGTTTGAGTTTTAATTTTGACTTAACCAGAAAGAGGCCTTTGCAAATAAGTTCAACTCTCTGCACCCAGGTTTCTTCATCTGTAAAGTACGAGGTAGGACAAGGTGACTTCCAAGGTCTCTTCTGCCTCTAAAATTTGTCTACACCATTGGAAGGTGTTGATCTGTCAAGTGAACAAAGCTGTATTTAAAGGAAGTATGTCAGCAGCATTTATTAATTGAGGAAGAAAGCAGTTACCAGAGATTTTTATCTATTTATCTATTTTTGCAATGTTGAGTCTTATTTCAAGGCTAGGAATTCACTGGCCCAGAGCCTGCATGCTTTATACCTGCTTTTGCCCCCCTCTTCTCTTTCCTTCCCTTCACACGGTGGCATTCTCAAAGAATATGCAAGTGGGAAAGTTGACGATTAGAGCAATGTTAATTTGCATAGGATTGCTGAAGTTCAGATAAAAGTAATAGTGACTGTGATTGTGTGTTCTCTTTAGAGTCGACTGTATTTATTCCCCAGTCGGAATACTCCGTTGAAGAAGATGTGGGTGAGCTGTTCATTCCCATCCGAAGAAGTGGAGACGTGAGCCAGGAATTGATGGTGGTCTGTTATACGCAACAAGGTAGCTTGACTTGCCAATGAACTGAACTGTCCCTGCAAAGACATAGAAATAAGCCTCTTTGACATGTTGGAGCCAGAACATTATGCCTTGAGGGGTATGTTTTATTATTCCAGTTTTCATAAAGAAAAAAGCTGCACTTCCCCAGAAGTCTTCCTTCACTGTTACACTTCTGGGGACCTCTTCCAAGAGGGCCTGGAAGGACTGCTGTTACCTATCAAAATACATCTGATTCTTGTGGTTGCTTATCCCAACACTCAAAGCCATTTGGAATGTAAGAAATTGAAGTCCCCTTTCCCCACCCAAACCTGATCAAGTGGAAGAGGGTTATTTAAAAAAGAGAGAGACAGAGACAAAGAAATGCATACTCAAAAGAAAATCCTTGTAAACTAGCTTGAAACTCATTTCAACAGAATTTCAGAATGTTTCTTTTGCTCATTAGTAAGCCTCCTCTGAAAGATGATTTTATGTAATACCAAATTAAAATATATAATATTCATTAATATACTAAATACTTTCCTAGGAAACAGGTAGATTTTCTAAAAATGTAAAAGAAAAGGTCAAAAGGTCATATGTGCAGTTGATATCTGAGCATTCATGAAAATTCCCATTAATGTGTGTGTGTGTGTGTGTGTGTGTGTGTGTGTGTGTGTGTGTATATATATATATGAATGGGAAGATAATAAAGAATAGTGGTCAGAAACACAGACTTCAGGGTCAGCCTTGGGCTCTGGGTCCCAGAGCAAGTGATTTAACCTCTGTAAACCCCAATAGTGTGGTTGAGAGGGTTAATCAGGCAATGCATGTAAAGCACTTGGCACTTTGCCTACACACAGTAAGCATTTGAATAGTCGAAGCTATTATTTTGTGATATTGTGTTGTTCCGAAAGACCAGTGGCAGGAAGTAGAGGAGAAAACACTGGAAATGTAATACTCTTTGTATGTTTGAGACCACTGTGAAGGTGACGCGTAATGCTAGAATACCATGTAGGTGCTATGGTAATTTCCAGGGAGGTTCACATATACAGATTGACCGTGAAGATGTTGCATGTGAAAATAATCATTTCTGGAAACACGCTTGTGTGATATGTTCTACATAAACACCTTTTGGATTCTCTGTCCCCAGGTACGGCAGACGGAACTGTGCCGACGTCGGTGCTGTCCTACTCAGATTACATATCCAGACCCGAAGACCACACCAGTGTCATCCACTTTGACAGACATGAGCGTGAAAAAACGTGTCGCATCGTTGTTATTGACGACTCCCTGTATGAAGAGGAGGAAACATTCCATGTCCTTCTGAGCGTGCCCATGGGCGGGAGGATTGGATCAGAATACCCAAGGGCTCGGGTTACAATCGTCCCTGACAAAGATGATGGTAAGTGCTAATTTACTTGAAAGTTATTCCTCCTACCAGGCAGAACAACATCAGGCACAACCTTCTAGACAGAAAAATAAGAGCGTGAGAGAATTATGCACATTCGTATTATGCTTGGTTTCGTAGTGGGACTAAGTTTCAAAGTTGGCCGCATCAATCCATTTGGCTTTCTTGATTTAATGTTTTTAAAAGGCAAAAGTCACACCTGTGTATGCTTTCTCCCTCTGTACAGTTTTCTTTTATAATGCTGCTTACTGGTAGGTGATGAAATTTTTCCAGTCTCATGAGGAAGAATGGAAGCGATAATCAATTTAATTTATTTCCTTTTTGTTTGTTTTGTCTTGCTTTTATTTATTTATTTTTTTAATGTTTATTTTTGAGAGACAGCGAGAGTGCAAGTGGGGAAAGGGGGCAGAGAGAGAAGGAGACACAGAATCTGAAGCAGGCTCCAGGCTCTGAGCTGTCAGCACAGAGCCCGACCCGGGGCTTGAACTCATGAACCATGAGATCATGACCTGAGCTGAAGTCGAAGGCTTAACTGAGTGAGTCACCCAGGTGCCCCTGTTTTGTCTTGCTTTTAAAAGTTTATAGTTTGCAGTATTAATCTCAGTATTTGAACTTGTTTAACAAAGAAACCCGTCAGACAAGGCTGTTAATAAACAAGTAACTTGGGGCACATGGGTGGCTCAGTCAGATAAATGTTTGACTTCGGCTCAGGTCATGATCTCACAGCTTGTGGGTTCTAGCCCCACGTTGGGCTCTGTGCTGACAGCTCAGAGCCTGGAGCCTGCTTCGGATTCAGTGTCTCTGTCTCTGTCTCTGCCCTTCCCCTGCTCACACTCTGTCTGTCTCTCTCTCAATAAATAAATAAACATTAAAGAAATGAATAAAATAAAATAAATGAATAGCTAGAAAGATAATAAACATATAGAAAATAAAATCCCACAGGTAGCTCCCTGCACCAAAAAGGGAGGGGGGGTGGTTATCTTAGAGGGAAACTCAATTATCATGAAATAATCCCGCTTTTGGAATAGAAAACGGAGAAGGTCTTATCTTCCCAGCTCAAGAAATAGTTTGTGCCTTGAGAAAAGAGAACCAGGGGGACAATTGTGAGTAACCTCTTGAGGAACAGAGAGAGCAGCAAACCGAGAGGACCCCCCCCACCACCCAGTACTTGGAATATTTTTCTCTCCCTCATAGTCGATTAAAGAGGAAGAAGCTGGGTGGATGAATCTTGGCTCGGAGAGGAGCTGGAAAAGAGTCAAAATGTTTTCATTCCAAATAACATGAAAACTCAGGAAAAAGATTATAACCTACCAGGGAGGGTCTTTGACAGTTAAGAGACAGTTAAGTTAAAAGGATAGTAATGTGGCTTGTGAGCTTATACTCTGTGCCAAACACAGCCCTGGGTCCTTTGTACATCATCCTCCTGACAATCCCATGAAATAGATCATGTCTTTTTTTTTTTAATGAAAACGTTTAAAACCACTAGTGACAAAAATTAGGAAGGATTTTATCAAGAGGCATTTGAAGAAAGTGTTGATTCTGCTATCACCTAAATGATGTCCAGGTGCTTTAGCTTATTTGTCTATAAACTAATAAGTAATTCTGTTCTGTATTTAAATAAAGTACAGAAATTTTATTTTAAATGATCTTAGAGAGGAAGTCAGGCAGCCAAAACAGAGTTACTAGTCCACACTAAACACCTATCTGCTATCTAGATATTTGTCTATTTCTGTTAACGTAGGTAGAAAGATCGTGAGATTTAATTTAGAAATAGTAAACATAATTAACGATTACTTCAGCTCAGTTTGTTTTGTTGGCAAAAAATCTTTCCCATATGGATTTTTATGGGATGTACATGGGGAAACAATAAAGGTATACAAAGAAACCATTATTTGTTAAGCGCCAGGCATTTTCATAGGTACAGAGCTAAGTCGTTTCAAGGGTGAAGGGTGATGTCATGATCCCTGTTTTACTATGGCAAGACTGAGTCTTAGAGAGGCCAACTGACTCAGGCTGACTTGAATTTGCAAAGTTAGTACACTACAAAGTTACTATCGGGGCCCCAAATACATGACTTTTCTACCCTGTCACTGGTATCTAAGGGTGACAAGTTTGTGGAAACCATTGGCACGATGTCTACTATTACATAATATTTGTAAAATACTTTATTATTACGAATGCTTCACTGAGCTTTCCATTCCCTAGTATAGGCAGCAGAAGTGGTATTCTGAGTGGGGTAACTAAAGCTCCGAGAGCTGTTTGCCCCAGAATAGGGCTGGGGGGTTTGGGGCCACAGGCTTTGATTTCAGGGCTTCAGAACGCCACGCAAGCATTGGACCAGCAGACTGTCAGGAATACTATCAGGAACCATCTTCATTTCTTCATTCCCCCAACCCCTTTTATGTCTCCTTCTGTTTTCTCTCTTCTGTCTCTTCCCTTCTACTCCTAACACCACTACTCTAGTCCAGAGAGACCCTTTCCATCTCACATGTAGATTGTCGTGAATTCACAGGTTTCACATCCTGGTATGTCTTCCCATGCAAACCCTTGTTCCCACTGCCACCAATTTAATCTTTCTTAAACTCGAGTCCATGCCTTCCCTCAACACAAAACCATTAACGGCAAAATGTTACCACCATCAGGAGGATGGGAACATTCCCCTTTCCTCGCCCAAGAGCCAATAATGTACAAGAGGGAAAAAAAATAAAGCATTGCCTCAACTGTGCTGGTGGTATAACAGTGGAGAAACCTCTAAAGACTGAAGTTATTTCTAAATTAAAAGCAAGATTTATAAATGTTATTCAACAAATATTGCAGTTATTTTCTTAAAAACATAACGGTCTGTCTGGTCAGGATAAGGAAGGAAAAAAAAAAGAAAGGAAAAGGAAAGAAAAGAAAGGAGAAGAGGGGCACCTGGGTGACACAGTCGGTTGATCTTGCGACTTCAGCTCAGGTCATGATCTCACAGTTTGTGAGTTCGAGCCCCACGCTGGCCCTGCGCTGACAGCTCAGAGCCTGGAGCCTGCTTTGGATTCTGTGTCTCCCTCTCTCTGCCTCTCCCCAACTCATGCTCTTGCTCTCTCTGTCTCTCAAAAATAAATAAACGTTAAAAATAAGTAAATAGAAAGGAAGGAAGGAAGGAAGGAAGGAAGGAAAGGAAGGAAGGAAGGAAGGAAGGAAGAACAGTGAGGTAGACACAGAGCGGGTCTCAAGAGAACAAACAAAGTCAGCCTGAGAAGGAAGAATAGGACAGTCCAGGAAATTAGCGGAAGAAATGAAAGAGCTTCATATCTAAGGAGGAAAGGAAAGGACAATCCAGATGAAAAAAGACTAGAGACAAGTCTCCAGAATAAACCACTTGTGCACATCCTGTACCCATTTGGGCAGTGAGTCTCTCCCTCCACAGTTCTTCAAAATGCCACTAGCAAAATGAACGCTGCTTACAGCTCTTCAGCCGCTTTCTTTTTAAGTCTTCAGAAGCTCAGCTCTGAGACTACTATGACCTATCAGAAGGAATTATTCCCTGGACCACGTAGCACGCGCAGCAGATGGCACAAACTCTTCCTGAGGCTTAGTCTCCACCCTGACGTGGAAGTTGTGGGGATCGAGCTTGTATTCAGTGCAGTGAGAAACCGTTTGAGGATGGCTTCCACGCTTCGCTTATCCACTGCTGCCTCCCCACAAAGTTCTTTTGGGTGAAGTATTTCAGAGACCATCCCACTGGCTAAGTGATCATTTATAGTACTCGTTCAGTGAGATTTTCTGATGTGTGCAAAATCAGTGCTGATTACTACATCAGATATCGACCTTTGGCGAGATTAACAATATCGACCTACAGTGCTTAGGACCTGCCCTCGGACCCCAACCTTTCCTTCTCGTTGACTCGTCACAGTTTGTTTCCTCCTTAACTATTAGCAGCATCGTTTTCTTTCTTTCTCGTTTCTTCCTGTGCTAGGTAGGACTTTTACCATAATGTTGCATAGAAGCAGTGGAATAGGCATCCATGGGGGTTTTCTTTTTGTTGTGTTCTGACATTCTGGGTCTTTTTTCTGACTGAAAGGAAGTATTGAGAATGTCCCACCATTTGGAATCATGTAGGCTATAGGATTCTAGTAACATTTTGTTGGGTTAAGAAAACACACAATCTGACAAAAGCTTTTAGCAGAAGTAAGTCAAATCTTATCCCATCAAATTTTCTGCATCTATTGAAATTATCATGTAGTCTTTTTTTTCCTTCAGCCTATTCACGCTGTGACTTGCACTTTTCGATGCACTAGCCTTAAGCCACATGCACGTGCTGGAATAAACTTCCTCTTTCATGACCTATGTTTTATAAACTGCCAGGTTAAATTTGAGAATATTTTATTTAGTACTTTTGCACCTATGTTTATGAATGAGATTTAAGTTTGTTGATTCGTCTGGCTCTAGATTGGAAAGGAGTCAAGCGAGAGAATCAGGTGCCTCACTTTCTACATGTGAATTTTCTGGTTCGAGCCTGTCTCGTTTGTTACACTGACTATTCCCCCATTCCTCACGTTGGCCACCATCCGGAAAACTGCACATGCGTGAAGAATAAATGCAAAAGTACAAAAGACACAGACAACAGAAAGCACCCTATTTGTTTCATCTGGCTAATTCCTATCCTTACCATTTGCTTGACTTTCAAAGCCAGAAAGTATCTTCCAGTAAGAGACTTAGTGTCTTTCAGCCAAGTTGTATCTCCCATGTCCGTTTTGTACTCCCCAACATACTGTAGCTGACCTTAATTTTCATCACGTAACAAGAGGTCTTTCTGTTTCTCTGTTGAAAGATCTTTTTTTTGTAAGTTTATTTGTTAATTTTGAAGGGTGGGGGAGGAGCAGAGAGAAAAGGAAAGAGAGAATCCCAAGCAGGCTCTGCACTGTCAGCATGGAGCCTGATGTGGGGCTCGAACCCATGAACCATGAGATCTTGACCAGAGCTGAAACCAAGAGTCGGACACTTAACCAATTGAGCCACCCGGGTGCCCCTGAAAGTCATCTTAATACTACCATATACTTCTCCACACAAATATCACAAAGAGAAATATGGAAATGAAAATGTCTTTTCCTTTCTTCCGTGAATCAAAATGTCTTGAGGGTATATATTTGCTGCTGTAAGCCATTAATCTTCCTGTGTTAGGACAAAACCCTTTGGTTTGGCATCTTTATTTTTTTATTTAACCCCTTAGCTTTCATTGATGTCCTGTCTTGTGGGAAAAGCACCACAAGGTCTCTGAAGATGACATAGAACAAAAAAATAAATACTCCTTTGCCCTCAGAAAGCTTTCACTGTAATGAAGAAACAAGGAAAGCGCATATTGAGCACATCCACCAACAGAATTATTCCCCAGAAAATGCATAATTAACTATACACAAATAAGACGGTGTCATCTATTTTAAAGAAGTTCAAAGTTTGTTAACTTAAAATTTTTTTTAACTTAAGGATGTAACATTTTTTAACCTAATAACGTACAGCACAAGTTTCGCTTTAGTAAAAGAAGAGAATTTCCACTTTAAAGTTTCCTTAGCATAACTCGAGAGATGGAATCTCTGGATAGTGTCGTATTGTTTACTGTGTATTCACTAGTTCAGCAATATTTTGTGGGAATCCAGTATTCACTCTAATCATTCAAAGACATGTAAACTGAGCGCCTCTGTTCTAGCGACTGCTGGGTGCAAAAGCAAGCAAAAGAACCACAACTTCCAAACCCCTGGGCTTTTCACACTTTGGGGGATACACAGATAAGTGAACACGCAAGCATAAAATAAATGTGATAAGTGTTCTGCCAGGAAGGGACATCTTTCCCAGCCCAGGTTCAGAAAGGGATTGTTTTTGTTTTTTGTTTTTAACATTTATTTATTTATTTTTTTTTTTTTGAGAGACAGAAAGAGACAGAGCGTGAGCAGGGGAGGGGCAGAGAGTGAGGGAGTCACAGAATCTGAAGCAGGCTCCAGGCTCTGAGCTGTCAGCACAGAGCCCAACGCAGGGCTTGAACTCACCAACTGAGAGATCATGACCCGAGCCAAAGTCAGACACTTAACTGACTGAGCCACCCCAACGCCCCAGGAAAGGATTCTTAAAAAACATGATGTCCTAGCTGGAATTTGAGGGCAGTACCAGAGTACCCCAGGGAAGAAAGAAGGGAAGTATGTTTCCGGGGAAGCAACTCTCAAGTGCACAGGCTGAGTGCGAGTGATGAGTCCAGGGGGCAGTGTGGACGCAACAAAACTCTACAGCCCAAAGGTGTGAATAACAAAGACGATTGGAGAAATGGAGAAAGGGTCAATCTCAGAGGACCAGGCTGCCACGTAGAGAAGTTGTGTCTTATTGTTGAAATAGAAATAGGGAATGACTAACAGGCTTTAAGTAGAATGACAAAATCAGATTCATATCTTAGAAATATCACTCTGCCTGAAATGTAGAGGATAGATTGAGCTGCTCAGGAAGCTGTTGGAGAAATGCAGGTGATAGGTGCAGTGGCCTGAACAGGTTGGTTGGATGAGGATGAAGGGACCAGGAGGCATCCAAGAGATATGCTGGGAAAGAATGGGCATGACATGGTGATTGACTGGACAGGAAAGTCCGAAGAATGACGCTTTAACTTCTAGCTAGGGCAGTTGTGCTAAGACTGGTCCAGTTCACCAAGATAGAGTGAGCATAGGAAGAACATGAACAATGAGTTCATTTAGAACATGTTAGTTTGAAGAGCCTGTGTGATTTCAAAGTACTACCCATGGAGTAGGAGAATGGAGATATGGGTCTGGACATTAGGATGGAACTATGCTCTAGAGACATTGTTACATGTCATCTCTGTTGATAATAACAAAGTCATGGGAGAAGATAAGATTGTTTAATGGCTCCCATATGATTTATAACATGGGCATATTTTACTCAATTCTCTTATCTTAAAAAACGGAGTGCATTTCATGAATGCTAAGGAGAGAATGGGAAAGAGAAAGGTAGTCCCTAGAAGGGTACGACAATCCCAGTAAAGAAAGTGTTAGAAAGTTTTATTCATGTCTCTAATACTCAGTTTCCGTGAGTAAAATGGGGATATTAATTTTACGTATATTTTTTTTCATTTTAAAAGTTGACATCTTATGAGTATGTTTTGCCTGTCGTGTACATATTTATAAATGAAAACAATACTGCTAGCCCTAAAGTACTTTCATCTTGGAGAGAGGAAATAATGCTGGCTTAATGGGGAGAAAGGCAAATTATATGCATGCACGATAATACTGATACATACTAACAGTTGTCACTTCTGAACACTCACTATGTGCCAAAAATTTTACATGAATTACCTAGTTAAATCTAAAAACAACTCTGTGGAATAGGTAGGTATCTCTGTACTTGGCAGATGGAAAAACTAGACTGAAGCTAAAAAAATTGCTTAAGAACACACAGATGTAAAGTGTTGGATACATGTCCTAAACTTAGGTCTATTTAACTCAGAATCGATGTGCTTCGTCATTAGGCTATAATGAATCCTGAAACTCACCAAGGGGATTAAAATGTAAGTAATACCTAGTGACATAACTGAAGGGAGGCAATTGACATGGAATCTAGAAAAGAATAAACACAGGTCCGTACTGGTAGGGAGGGAAGGTGTGTTGTTTCTGAGGGTGGCCAATCTCTCACTCATTAAAAATTATGTAACTGGAGTAGGGAGAATGTTCAAGCCTGTTACGTAGTTGGATGAAATATTCATCCCGGCTTTCCAACACCCTTTGCTCTGACTGCTGTGTCTGGTACAGCAGATGGCAAATCACCTAACCATTCCCTGACTAATAAGAAATAAATTTTTTGTAACTTTGTAACTCAGAGCAATCAGAATTTTAGAAAGTGAATTGGTTCCCCAAAGCTAGATGGTTCCTCAAGTAAGTAATGAGATGGGGTTTCGGTGCCTGCACAGTAGAGAATCAAGAACTACGCCCGAAGCAACTTTTTTAGGTACCAATATCTGAGGATCTCACCCAGAACCACGGGTCACTCTCTGTGGTCTGAGAGTAGAGCGGGGGTTCAAAGTGCAGCAATACGTGTGATAAAATCCGTGTTGAATCTTTAAGAAGCTAACGCCTTCCTTGTGTTTGGGAAAGACTTCCACACGAGCTTATACACTGACACAAGAATAATGCCGTCCCTTTGGGCAGCTCTTCTAAACATCCTCCATCAATGTCCTTAACGCGCACAACTTCAGGAATGGTTACAGCATTTGTTCACTGGGAAGAGTATTAAGTCAGGGCTAGCAGTATTTCACTAATCTTTGCTGTCAGTCTTTGGAAGTTAATTAAGGAATATCCAAGCTTCCATTTTCTGCTTTTGTGTGACAGCCCGCAGGGGTTTTCGCTAAAGTGACTGGCTTCCTCGACCACCCTAGACAAATTACCATTCTAGATATGAGCCAGGAACATGTAAGAGGCAGCGTGGTGAGCCCTATGGTAAATGTAACTCAATTCAATGCTGTTCAAAAGCTTACTGACATGAGAAAAGCTTTCTCAACAGTAAGGCTACTTTATCGGGGGAAAAAAAAACATTTCAAATACTAGAAAAATACATCGTGGTATGGAATGTGGGTGAAATATGTTTTATTCATTTGTGCTGAGCTGAAAGACCTGGTCTCCATCGTTTTTCTTCTCTAATACCATTATTTGATTAGGGTAAGCTCCAATTAAGTAATGCCAGGCCAGTCATTGTTCAAGTTCAATTAAAGTAACAGCTTGACAAAACAAAGTCACATTCTGGTTTAGTAATGCTTGAGTTAGAACAATATTAAAAGTCAAGACATGGGAAATGAGTTTCTAACTGCTTAGAATATTAATGCATTGCAGCCATTAGCAGACTATTTAAAATAGTTGATGATGCTAACTAAGGATTTAGTGAATGCCAGTGGGTGTTCAGTGAGTGAAAGGTATTGCCAGAATGATAAAGATTATACCAGGTTTTTCACATGGCAAGGATTCTAGATATAATGATGTAAATATTATACACTTTGGAAATAACAATAGAATAAAATAGCAAAAATGAAATATCCTGCTGTACGAAAAAAAATTGAATCTCACATATACACACACAGAGTAAATGTTTGTTATGCATTTACAGAGTGTGACAAGTGGGGACTACAGGGACATTTATGACATAGACCAGAATCTCACAATGCTTATGGTCTATTTGGTAGGAAAAAAAACCTAAGTGCATAAAATGTTAAAGGAGAATGATTCATTTCAATAATAATTTGAAACAGAAAAAAAGGAGACTCAGAAAGCAGAGTGGGATTAAAGGCAATTGCATGATCACTCTGTGAGTCAGGAGAGGAAGAGAGAAAGACCAGGCAGAAAAGATTCGGGTGAATGGAGAACAGAGCCAAGTATTCCAAGATTACACGAGTGAGAGCTTGAGGGAGGGAAAGGCTTTGAGAGCAGGGGACAATCCATTTTGGCCAGGTTTGGCCTTTTCCGAGAAAGGTTGAGTGCCCATCTCCTTTGATTGACCCTTAGACCAGGGCTGTAGATACACTTTACTGTTGTCCAGTCGAGGAATCCTGAACACTCCATTTTTTTTCTTGGGTCTGTTTTCCTCATTTGAAACATGAGCGTGTTATCACCTGGATTTCTTACCTTGCAGAATTGTTGTGACGACCGAACATGATCTGTATGAAAGCACTTTAAAACGTAGCTAAAGAAAAGAAAGGTGGGCATCATGAGTCTGAAAAAGAGGTTCGAAGCATACCGGGGGTGACATTGAACGAGATAAGGAGTTCTGAATTTATTGGGTAGGGAGCACCGGAAGTGTTTGAACAAGAGCGTGCAATAATCAGAGCTGTATTGGGAGGTTATTAACTAGAAAGCAATGTATGTGAACAGAATTGGAACGTGAAGCGTAGAGTGAGATGGTGAGGCTAGAAAGGAAACAACCTACTGTTGTAGATACCTGCTATGACTTGGACCTCGTGCATGTCGGAGGGAGGAGGGGAATTTTTAAAAAACTTTGTGCTTGACAGGCTCAAAGTAGGGAGGTGTACCATTCATTATAGGAGGTTAGATGAGGGAACCAGCTAGAAGAAAGGAGGTTGGAAGAAGATGAGAAATTCTGTTTCAACACACCAAGTTCAGGTTAGCCATGCGACGCCATTGAAACTGGGCAATAGACCTCCATAAATATGGAACTGACTAAGCCGGAATTAAGGATTTGGGTTGCATGCGGTGTTGTGCACCAGATGGTCATAACTGAAGTCAGAAGGATGCAGGAGGTCCACGAGGGTGGGTGGGGAGGGTGAAAGGATAGATGACCATGTAGTACAATTTCACATGTATTTCCAATAAGTCAAGTGTGTAAAGTAGAATAATGAAAGGCTATTAGAATATATGTCTATTAAATAATATACAGATTTGGGGGGGGAGCTGTTACATGCAAATTAATAATTAAGTATCCCTTGTTATATAACAAGAAAATTGCAGGAATGTGCAAAATGACGCACGTTATTGGAATTACCAAACAATAAGTACACTTTTAGGCCCTTTAAACTGGTTTTAAATGTTGCCCCTTTTTAAAATAACTAACATTAAAGTAGTGTGGTTTAGTTCCCTCATTTTATACTTTTCAGTTAAATTGAAGCCATCTATGATAAAAAGTTTACTTCATATCATTTTTTTTTTTTAATTATAATGGTTTCTGGAGGGTGTTGCAAGAATTATAGGCTTCATTCATTTCTAGCAAACTCCAGAGTGGGAGAGGGTAAGGAAAAGAGCGTTTGTGGATGTGAATGAGCGGGTCATTCACTAAATCTGAGTAGGAGGGTCCAGAGAAGTGAGGCTTGGTCTTTGGTTGGACCCTCAGCGTCCCTGTTTGCGATCCCGTCGACCTGATTCTGAACCCGGCTGGCCCCAGAGCCCGGCAGGCCCCAGAGCCCAGCAGGCCAGCCGTAGACAGGGAACAGCCCCACAGCGGGCTGAGGCTCAGGGGCATGTATTAAAATACGGCAAATGAACCAGGGTCCCAAGGGACTTCATTAGCAACCGAAGTACATTTGACTCACCCTGTTGTGGTCAGCGGCTCTGAAGGACTTGGGTGGTACACTGTCGCCAACTCCCCTGGTCTTTCCTGAACTGTTGATACAATGCACTGCTCGCAGCAGGGAAGGCATGAAGGGCTTCCGTCTACCACACACACGCACACTTGGCAAGCGGCCACTTGCCTCTCTCCCGCGAGGCCCATGAAAGCACTCACCCCCCGTTACCAGAAAAGACAGAGGCTCCAGAGCTCTCTACGAGAGCAGCTAACCATTTTGTATAGTTTACACTGAAGAATGACCTTATGGCCGCAAGAGAGTGAGCACAGGGAGCGGGGCCGGGGCACAGAGCCAGTCCGCCCAGAAATAAGCTCTCGAGTTCATGGAGTGTAAATTTGCAGGCTTGAGTTTGGCCGGGGTGGCTCTAAGAGGGTACGGCTGTGATACCGAATAGGACCACACTGGCCACACAATATTCAACTAACCCGTCTTTTTTTCTTAGGGCCTCATAGATATCATATACGTCATAAAATAATAATAACTAACATGAGCCCCTTGTGAGGTGTGCTGAGGCTTTTGTTTGAATTATTTTGTTTCACACACAGACACACAAACTAGGAGCAAGGTTTAATTGTGCCTCAGTGTCGTCATCTGTGAGTGGCTAGGTAGCTTGCTCAAGGTCACACGGCTGGGAAAGACTCAGCTAGGCTGACTGCAGGGTCCGTGGCACTAACCATTAGGCTTCCCACCTCATGGAATAGACACCGCTGCCTTCTGATTCTACACTGGACTACTAGAAGAGAGTGTGAGGTATCCTAATAGAGAACCCGACAAGGTAAAGCAAACCAGATACTTTTATACGCAAACAGCATCCTGGGAATCCTGGAATAATTAAAATGTTGACAGTTCCAGACATTAGGCATAAGCTACGTACATAAGCTATCTTGGTGCCCCCTTTACCAATTTTAATTCCTCAAGGATCGTTAGGAAAGCATAGTAGTGCATTCCGGTACTTCAGCCGGACAAGGAACAGCACTGCTTTTTCCACATCATTTAGCAACCGGCCCAGGGGAAGGGGTTGCACTGGGAAGGATCGGCGCCCGGCTCTCTTGTCAAGTCCTTATGGACAAATGCGATCTTGTGTTTGTTTGGTCTTTTTCCTGGTTAACACTGAATGCCTGACTCCCATCTCTTCCACCCGGGAGAGTGGATGCCGGCTATGGAATACCGTCTTGTAGACATCAGAGGGTAAATATTGCTGATTTATGATCACCGAAACCCTGGAAGCAGATCTCTATAAACATCTGTAGGAACCTCAAGATCTCAAGTCACAGACAAATTCCATTTTAGTGCTAAAAATCACATACATCTGAGAAATGACTTCTCAGATACACGACTTCAGATTTTTTTACGGTTAAAATTATTAAGAGAGGTATTACAATAAGGCAGCAAAAGGAAATAGAAGAGATGTCTTAATAAATGTTAAGCTAGCATAAGAAATTGCTAATTATGTGCCAGCAGCAGAGGTCTAGTGTATCCTCTTGTTGAAATCATAAATCACAAAGAAAATGCCGATACACCAACGGCTGCAACTTGGCTGAAGGCAGGGCTTCAGAGCCTTGACCTGCATGTCCCATGATGGAGGGAGAGGCCAGAGTCTGTGAAATCCTACAGTGAACTTACAGACGTGTGATCATTTATTTACTGAGTCCAGACAAGGCTCTGTGTACCTGTGGTCTGTTGCGGAAACCATGTACTTCATAAATTCCATTTTTGTTAATTTTTTTTAATGTTTATTTATTTTTGAGAGAGAGAGAGAGAGAGAGACAGAATGCGAGCAGAGGAGGGGCAGAGAGAAAGGGAGACACAGAATCCAAAGCAGGCTCCAGGCTCTGAGCCATCAGCACAGAGCTCGATGTGAGGCTTGAACCCACAGACCGTGAGATCATGACCTGAGCTGAAGTCAGACGCTCAACCGACTGAGCCACCCAGGCGCCCCATAAATTCCATTATTAAAAGACAGCAGCGTCTCCTTTTACGGTATTGGAATGAAAGATTCAGGAAAAAATTGGAACATAATGTACTGTTTTCTGACACTGTTGATCTGCCAGTTCATTGGTCACTGTACAGATGTGAGACTTCTTAGAGAGTTTGCCTCCTTATAAAACCTGCCACCAACCAAAAGCAGTTCTCTTGGGAATGAGGGCTCTTTACAGGGTCACCAGGTTCTCCATGTACCTTCCTTTCCCTTTACAGAGAGACGTTACCTTTCACAGGATGCAGACAGGTTTTATGAATTCCCTAAGAAGCAGGTCTTCATTCTGTCTTGCTGAAGCAGACTTCTGGATCTTTTTTTCTCCCTTTATTCCTAGTTTATAAATCTTATACCTGCCTTTCTTGTAACCTTAAATCTTCCTTTAAATGAGGTAGAGAACCTTTTTACTGACCTAGAGAGATACAAGATTGCCCAGTAAAGAATATGGGTAATATCATTGGCTAAAACCAGTGAACTATATCATTTTTATACCAAATAATTGTGATAATAATCTACGTTGGGAATATAAAATATAGTAAAACTAAAAATTCCTCTTTAGGCCACTTTAAGCACTTAAAATTACGGCTGAAAAATTTCCTTCACACTTCTAGAGAAATCAACACCTTCTTCATCCTTTTTCTAATAAACAGGTCCTCGTTCTGTCATACTAGAACAAACATTTGAATCATATATGTTCATACGTTTATTTATTTGAAATATTTGCCGAGCATCTCCAAGGTGCCAGATGCTGTGATAGGGTAAAAGCAACGCGAGATTTGTCCTGCCCTCACCTCACATATTTATTGCACCCTACTAAGTGCTGGCCACTGTCCAAAGCTCTGAGGACACGGTGGTGAACAAGGTGGGCCCAGTCTGTAGAGGCCAACGGATACAACATGGCAAATGATGAGACCAGGTCCACATGTAACGGGAGTTTTCAAAGGAGCATCCAGTGTGGCCCCGGTCGGGAAAGGCCAGGTCTCCTCCACACAGAGAACTGGGAAGACTGAGTCATGCGAGTTGGCAGCTCACAAACTGATGTGCATTGTCACATGTCCCCTCAGGCTGTGACAGTCTCAGTTGTGGAGACAACCACGCTGTCTGGAATGAGCCAAGTCACTGTACAGATCAGCAGCCTCTGAATTTAAACACAGTCCCAGGAAAAAAAAAATTAAATGGTTGGTAGAGCTCTATTAGCTAGCACTTTTTTTTAAAAAGTCCGAACAGTCAGAATATAGGCATTGTGAGAGAGAAAGAGGGCTCTCTTTACACCTCCTAGGGCTGAAATATATCTCAGCTTCAGTTTCCCTGAGGGTGTTTCACAAACAGTCTCTTTCATGGTCCTAGGAAGTATGCCACTGTGGTCAAAATGCCAACAAGAAGCTCATTCTTTCCCTCTTTCCTTTTCTCTTTCTTTCTTTCTTTCTTTCTTTCTTTCTTTCTTTCTTTTCTTCCTTCCATCCTTCCTTCCTTCCTTCCTTCCTTCCTTCCTTCCTTCCTTCCTTTCTTTTTCTTTTTCTTTCAAAAATCATACTTACTCAGAGGGATAATTTTCAAGACCATACTTATTGCCAGGGACAGCTTGAAGAAGCCAAAGGCATAGGACACTTCACATTCTCACTGCCGCAAGGGGACCTTATAAATACAAGATCCGATTGTAAATAGTGTAGGTGTTGGTCTAAGACGCATGGTCCACAGCTCAGTGAACTGAGGGAGTACTCCCCGCACAATGTGTCAAGGTGGAAAGAGACACCGAATTTTGTGCCCACTTTCCGGAGGATCACAATCTGCCTAACAAATCTAACTAGCATGCTTTAACTGATGTTTGTCCAGAAGACATATTCCGAAGTTCTTTAAAATGTCGGTGCGTGTAAATAGCAGTGTGACTGGATCGAGCTCAGTGTACTGAGGGGAAAAATAAACTATGAGCAGGAGAAGATGTTTGATTAATTCTCTGAGGAAAGCTTCATTACCTTGTTCAAAACATCGCATCCCTTGGCACTTCTGTGAAGAGGGAAACTCCATCAAGCCCTTGTGTCACAATTACAGAAAACTCAGTAATTCACTTATGCTTGGCATCTTCTCCTTTTTCTTTCTAGACAGTAAAGGGGAAGTATTAGAGGCACACACGTTACCATAGGTCTAGTGCCTTCGCTTCCGAAAGAAAGCAAATCAAGAAAACACAAATGAAATAGAGCAGGGCCGGTCTAACCTGGCTTTTCTCCTGTATTTCTAATCATGGTAAGCAATTGGATCAGCGCTAGACTCCTTTCTCTCACTCCCCACCCCACGTTCCTGATCTGCCTCCTTTATATCCTTGAATACTGTACCTTTACTCTCTTTTCCATGAGAACCGCCACCAGCTGTGCAGCCAGCTTCGTACTTTGCCCAGATTCCTGCAGTGGCTGTCAACCAGTCTCTCTGCTTCCGGTTTGCCCACCCCCAACCTATCCACCCTCCAGACCCCCTGACCGTGCATTTTATCGCTGCCTTCCCCTTCTTGAAACTGAGCGCCTGTCAAGTGGCAGCTTCTGGGATAAGGCTCCAACCCCTCAGCTTGGCACGCAAGGTCCTGTGTGGCCTGGCCGTCGCTTTCTGTTTTTCTCCTTCCCCCGCCACCTCGCCCTGCGCGATGTACCTTACGTGCCCACTTGTCTGCAGTCCCTAAATGTGTGAAGCTCTGTGCTGCTTCCTCCGCTCGGAATGCTCTCCCACTCTACCTGCTCGCACATTACCTGGCTAACTCACAACGATGCCTCAAAATCCAACTGCTAATAAGAATAATGACTTAGTAGCACGGCTGGCACTTAACTGTGTGAGGGTAATTTGCTGAGCGCTTAATGGCCGTTTTCTTATTTTCGTCCTTTAAAAGGAAACACCCACAATTAAGGACCAGGGGAAAGATGGGAGAATAGCCAGAGGAGAGTGGTATTACAGAAGAAAAAGGATAAAGAGATTCAGGAAGACAAGTATGATCCCCCAGCATTAAAGTTTGCAGAGATAAAAAAAAAAGGGAACACAGATTGGCCATATGCAGTTGAATTTAGCAAAGAGAAGGGCGCCAGTCAACTTGGAGAGAGGATTTCCGGATGCTTTGGAGGATTAAACCACGCACCAATAAGTTTCAATGTGAACGGGAGCTGAAAAAGTTAAAGGTAACGGATAGTCTCTCAAGTTACTATTCAAGGGAAGGGGAAGAAAGGGAAAACTTGCAGGTCAAATGGTGGTGCTTGTGGCTGTGAACTAAGGTGTGATAGCATTGAGGGAAAGATTATTTATGATCATTTAAGTTGGGAAGAAAGAGCGAGGAGACAGATATCATCTGTACCATGAGTCATTAGCAAAATCTGGTAGCACAGTTCAAGCAATTAGAACTGCTTCATTCATGGAGGCAGGATACGCTTGGGAAGCCATACTGCCTGGTGTCTAATCCTGGCTCTTCTGTCTTATAAGATAGATCACCTTTCAGTACCCAATTTCTTCGCATTGACACCCATTTTCTAGGCCTGTTATGAAGAATAAATAAGTTAGTATGTGTAAAGTACTTAGAACACCAGTGTGTTCAGCTGCCATTATTGTTACTGTCATGACGGCTTTTACCGTCTGTTTCAACTACTGGACCAGAAACTGCTTGAAGACAAGGGCTGTGTCTCCATCAGTATGTCCAGCATGGAGCACAGTGCTTGGCCATAAGAGGTGTTCAATAAATATGTAATAAATGAATGGATAAATGCCTAGAGACAGCAGGCTGACCAGGGCTACCTTTCTTAATAGTCTTACCATCACTTACTATTTTTTATAAGGTGGAAAAAAGACAAAAAAAGAATAGAGCTCTGTTTATTTAAAAAAATACATTTCATGTGTTTATAAAATGCTACAGCAAGAACAAAATCTGTACACTTTAAGGACAAAATATGAACCTTGTAGTTCACTTGAATTTTCTGAGGTCCTTCTCTGATAACCAAAGTTAGTCTCCCACCTAAAGGTCACAAGGAGGCATAGCCGTTGCTCTGGACAACCGTGTGCTCCAGTTTATAGTCAGCTGTTAGAGTATAGACGTTCGACAGCTTCTTAGTGATGCTGTATTTATCTGAACACTAATAGCCTTGAATTGGCTTTTAAGTTTCCCCAGATAAGCCATTTACTTAGCTGCCCAGTTCCATTACCGACCCCCTCCCTCAGCAACCCTTTAAGCACGTAAATCACACCTTTCAGCCATGACTGTTCCTCAGTCCTAACTCAGGATATATGGACAGACAGCCTAGGATGTGAGGTGGCTTTATTTTTTAACGATACTTAAAAAAAAAAAGAAGTATAGTTCTTCCTTCTCTACAATTAAAACAAAACAAGTTTGAAGGTTTAAACACGGTGCTACCTTAGGAGTCATGTATGTTACCGAAGACGTTTTATCTGAATATAAGAAGTCACATGAAAAATCATCATGTCTACATTTTTATCATCTTGGTTTATGGTTTGTCCTTAGCTTGCAGACGATTTGCAAGGCAAAAATGATCTAACTATTTTTCCGTGAGAGGGAGCAACTATTTTCTTCCCAAAAGAGAATTCGGGAAGTAAGCCTGAACAGGTTGTGTGAACGCTAAATGAGAAGAATAGCCACCAGCTAGCGTCATATTGACAAGAAACACAACAGTCCCCAAGAGGGACCAAGAGAATGTGCATGGGCCCGCGAGCTCAGTGATGTGACTGCTCACAGGCCCAATTGGGCTGCAGACCAGAAATCCAGGCACCAGCGAGGCTGACTTCCCCGGTGTCCGGCCTTCGGAAGTGCCTAAAAGGAGACCAGCACCATGGCTTGTGGAAGGGGTCGGTGTGTGTCTTCCTCACCAAGATACAGAGGGATGGAAAACTCTTAGGACGTCTTTTCCTACACTACACACACTAGGAGCAATGGGGCAAAGGCGGAGTTGCTTCTGGGTCACACTCACGAGGGGAGACAAGGAAGAAGGCTTCTTAGAATAAAGGAGCACATTCCCCTCGGCTTCAAATGGAGTAGTTGCAGCTATTTATTCTGGAGGCCCTTCCTTTGCTGCCTGCAGGCACGTTCCAAGTGTCCATTGTGGAGCCTGTCTGTGGTCAAGATTATTTATTTCTCAAGTGTCAGCCACATGCTTTTATTCCTGAGACCTCACACAGACTGTGTTCGACACTCTGTTGGTCATAATCTTTCTTCCTTCAACTGTTGGGATTCCCACGTAAATCACCCTGCATGTCAGAGTCTCCACCGATTCTGAAATCTCACTTATAAAGTTCACGTCAGTCAGGAGGAACGAAAATGTACATGGGTGCCTATCGGTGGTTTTTGGAGCAGTAACAATTTTTAAGTTGTGGACAGTTTAAGCATGAAATGATATTTCATTTTGTTTCCCTCTTCCTATGATGATTTTTTTATGAAGAAAGTTACCTTTACAACTAAGGAATACTGATCTATAATAGCCTAGCTTTCTCTTACATGGAATATTGTGTTCCTTTCTTGTCACTCAAGAAGATTCTCATTACACGTCTTTAAAGAAAAGATTCTAACAATGTTCACCTTTGTTAACTATTTTCAGAGAAAGAAGAAAAATGATTCCAGACATTCTAATGCGACTTGCAGAGGGGCAGACACCCAATAAATATGGCGATTATAATATTACTGTGACATTAACTATAATATTAATTGGTGTATCCTCACTTACAAGATGAGCTTTGGAGCCAAAATGATTACTTTTGATTAGGAACCCTAGAAGCAGTGATCAGTCTTAGCTTAGGTCTCCACACGTTTTTCGATGACCCCTCATATGCCAGGCTCCATGCTTCTCGTTGGCGTTTACAGATGAACAATACATGATTTCTGCCTTTGGAAAGATCCAGTGGGGGAGATGGATTGGCTGGATGAGTCATTTGAACACAACATGAAATGTGCAGTATGAGAAAAGTCAGAGGCAGCTTGACAGCTGTCAACCGGACGTAGGTTACACAGAAGAAAGGAAAGATAACTTTGCAGGGCCTTGGGACTCCTAGATAATGGTTTCTTTGAAGGTGAAATAACTGACCAGTTCCCTAGAGAGTGTACTCATCCACAACACTGAAATACCACAGCAAGTTGGTGAAGAGGCCAGAACCTCCGAAGAGTAAAAAACGTTTTAAGGATTTTAACAAGGAGAAGACAGACTTTTTGTTCTCCGATCAATATTTTTTCTTTAATAATATTGTGCGGTTGTGTTTAAAGGAGGTACATTATGCAGATGAATCCTTGTTCAGTATTCGTATTTTTATTAGAAAATTATTACATGAGTACTAAAAAGAAGGACATCAACTAAATGGTGAGAGTCTGGTCATCTCCCTCACCAAACCCACACCTCTTTCTTGAGGTCACTTAAGTGTGATGTGTGGATTTTTTAGATGCACACTTACATGTACGCATTTTATCTTCACTTTGATTAGAAGTAATTATTGCTATACCGAGTGGCAGGTAGCACAGATTCTAGAGGCAGATGGTGTGATTTCCTTTCCACTTATTGACTGCTGATCTTAAAAGTCTGGACTTCAGCTTCCTCAGTGGAAATGATAATAGTACTTACCTCAGAGGGGTAGTTAAGAGGATTAAGTGAAATATATATATGCATATATATATATATATATATATATATATGCACTTAGAATAGTTCGGACACATTGAAAATAATATATATCTGTTAATACTACATGATCATATTATACATATTATCTCATGATATACTTATTTTACCTAGCAATATATCACAAAAATCTTTTTCTGCCAGCCCATATACACCTGCTCATTCTTTTTAGTGGCTACGTAGGATTCCACAGTGTGGCTGTAACATACTTAACAACCCCTGATTGATGAACATTGAGGTCGTTGGCAGATCTTTTTCTATCACACATATGCTGTAATTAAATATCCTTTTTCACATACGTAATCTATCATTTCGTTGCCTAGTATTTACGATTACATCGGTTTTAGATGTCACAATATACATATGATTAGAAAGTATCTGTATTATGTAATGGAAATAATGATTAGTGTTTGTCGAGAGCCTCTGACAAACCTAGCACTCATAACTTTAGGCTTAATTAAATATATTATCTCTGTGAAAATCTAGAGGATGCTCTCATCTGGCTTCTTCACCACAAATAACCGGGAATTTTCATCTGCCCTAAAGGAAGGATCAGACGTGAATAGGAGCACGCTGATACATAGTTTTTGAAGAAATGTAGCATCCAAGAGTGTCGAGAAGGATAGCGAATGAAAGTAGGGAGAATAACAGAACAATCGGTTGGCAAAGGCATTGTGAATGACGTGAATACCCTTCACAATTAAAAGCTGGCCCGTTGACCAAGCCAGATAGCCCTACTCATCCACTTCCTACTGCCTGCCACGTTTGACTGATCACAGAGCATGGCCACTCTGTTTTTGAAGCCCTTCTTGAATCTGAATTCTCCATTTCCCCACTTTCAGACCTCACTAACTCTTCCCTCCATTGTAGCTTCCTAACTGCTCTCCAGCCTCTACCATCTCCCTGCTGCCCTCAATCCACTGGGGTCCCTTTTGCAAATCATGTTCTGACTGTGTTGCTTCCGCTTGCAAATGATCAGGGGCTGCCCGTTTTCCATAGTTCTTGGCCTGTTATGCAAGAATGCGGCACAGCCACCACCGGCTCTGACCTCAGCCTTGGCCCTCATCATTTGCCCTCTCGGGAACTCCATATACTTGAGCCACACCTCTGTTTAACCCACCACGCATGCTCAGGTCTTTCCTCCTCCTCCTCCTTCTGAGACGTCCTTCCTTTTCGCTGCTGTCAACACCTGCTCAGCCCGCACGCTCACCTTTGTCTTCTCGGGGGTGCTGTCCTGCTGCCTCCAACACACCTTCGAGAACCTCTGAACCATGGCTCCTGTCTCCTGGTACAGTTGCCACACCCCTCACCACCCCCGCAATGCCACCCACCATCCTCCTGACTGAGTTTCTCAGACTGCAATATGCATGCAGTTCACCTAGGACAGTTTAAACTTTTTGAGATTTTGATTTTGTCAATTTAAGGTGAGACCCCCAGAATTTACATTTAAACCGCACTCCCCCCCCCCCCCCCCCCGCCTCCACCTAGGGCCTTGCAATACAGATTTGTGACCACCTTTAGGAAACATTGCCACTCATAAAGAGGAGTGTTTAGGACGTTGTAAATTGCAACCCTTTGAGTTGAGAAATCAATTAGTGGGTCATGACCAGTTTTCCTTCCCCTTTCTGTTTATGCAATATATCATTTAGAATAGAAACAAAAATAAAAAGTTACCCAAAAAAACCACTCTCCTAGAAGGCAGGATGCTCAACAATATTTGTTAAGTAAAGGACATTCAGGAAGACTTTTTCAAATGCTACTAGATGGTGGAAAACTCAGATGACCATAACACTTAAATTTTATTTTAAACTTACATAGACCCTGGAAAAGACAAAATCAGAGTTTTGGAGTGAAACTAGATTGTCAGTAAAATCTCTCATAACATTATCATTTTAGAAAAAGGCTCACCATGTATTCTCAGCTGAAATCTTGGGAAGATTCAGTCCTTAAATTATCAACATTCTAGACATGTACTGACTTTTCTTTATTCTCTCTGAGAAAATTATAGTTGGCAAGAAAAAGAAATGTCAAAACATGCCTTTAAAACTGATACATACTCCTAAGCTTTCCCCTTAAATACACATTTGAACTTTATTTTTCAACAAGAATTTTGAAAATGCTTTTTTAAGACTAGATATGAGGTCATTCTTAAGAATTTATGTTTATATATTGAAAGTATTTCTTGAAAGAAAAGTACAGAAAGGCCCAGTCAAAATTATTTAAAACTAATTTTTTGAAAATGTTATTTATAGGAGAAAGTTCATCAGGTTTTTTTTTCCTCCTTGTTTTTCTTATTTACAAGATAATAGATGCAACTTGAAAAAAATAAAAGGTGTACTATAAATTAATGTATGTAAGAAATGTATAGCAGGGGCGCCTGGGTGGCTCAATCCGTTAAGCATCTGACTTCTGCTCAGGTCATGATCTCGTGGTCCGTGGATTTGAGCCCCACGTCGGGCTCTATGCTGACAGCTCAGACACTGGAGCCTGCTTCGGATTCTGTGTCTCCATCTTTCTCTGCTCCTCATCCATTCACACTCTATCTCTCTCTGTCTCTCAAAAATAAATAAACGTTAAAAAAAAGAACAAAGAAATGTATAGCAAAGGACATCAGATTTCCTCATAATCCCATCCTTAGGAAATAACCAGTTAGCAGCCTGACATATATTCTTTCTTGTTTTTCTGTGCATCAACAATACACACATCCATTTTAATAAGATGAATCGTGTTACGCGTACCATTCTATATCTACCATGTAAGACTTTTTATTACAGAAATGTAAAAAATAATACAGCATAACATGCACTCTGTCTAAAACTAATGGTTACCATTTTTCATAGTTGCTTCAGATCTTTTAAAGGAATCACACACTTTTCATAAAATGGAAGACCCCTCTGGTCTTCAACTACCATTGCCTCCCAAAGCAGCAACGATCATGGATTGGGTTTGCATATCTTACAACTTTGTTGTTGTTGTTTTTGTTGTTGTTGTTTTAATTAGCACAGTCTTTTCAAGATCTGCTATTTTGATGCATTTAGATGAGGTTTGGGCTTCTTGGTTTTTGTTTTGTTGTGTTTTGTTTTGTTTTGTTTTGTTTTGTTTTAGTAGGGTTGATATACAATGTTACCTTAGTTTCAGGTATACAACTTAGTCATTCCATTTACATGAGTTTTAATTATCCATTCCTTTACTCAGGGACATTTGGGTTTTCCCCTTGTTTTTTAAGTATGAATAATGTTGCATTAAACATACTTGCAAATGTTTCTATGTATCCATGTGCAGAATTTTTGTAGGATATTTACCAAACGGTAGAACTGATGGCTCATGCTGGATGTACAATTTCCATTTTATGAGATGTTGCGAAATCTCTCTGAAGTGATTGAATCTATTTGTACTCCCACCAGCAGTATCTGACAATGTCTGTTTTCTCATCCTGTTAAACTGTTTAGGTTTTTTGCTAACCTTACGAGTATTAAATAATGTCCCATTTTAAGGTTACTTGCATTGTGACAACGGAAGTTTCCTCTTCCGAGACTTAAATGTTTATATAACTTTATATTATATATGTGTGTGTGTATATATATAAAAAGTCTAATATACACACACACATATATGTATATATGTTTATATATAATCCAGTATTTCCATTTGCTATTAGAATTTTTGTTATAGATTTATGGGAGTTTTAATTTATTTTGGATACCGATCTTTTGTTTTGGGGAGCAGGGATACATACATACATTAGGCAAAGATTACGTTGTGATTTTTTTTCGATATTTCTACAAATTTTTCTGACTCATCTATCATTTTCTGAGTTGTGCAATTAAAGAACCCTCTATAATTGTAGATTAGTCAATGTTGTCCTGTAATCCTGTCAATTTTTGCTTTATGTATTTCAATACAAATTTGAAATTATTATATAAACTTGGTGAACTGTCTTTTCGTATACAGAGTTCCTCTTTTATTAATGATTTTGCTTTAAATCATATTTGGACTTTAGTTAATATTGCTATAGAAGAATGTAAGGTATGATTATTATTCATGCCTGTAATTAATAGCAGGATTTACCGACATATTTTGTTGGTTCTTGCTTGTAAGTTTCTTCCCTTTGAATTTATTTATTTTCTTGTGTGCTTTTAGCAATGTCTCAGCATGCATCTATAAAGGAGTAAAACCTCTTCATCTTGGTTGCCTAAGAAATACCTATATTTTGCCCTCACTTTTGAATTATGTTTTCACTTGGTTTCTATGACTCAAATGTTGATTTACAGCCTGTCTCCAGACTTCAGAGACGAGCAGAACCGTTCACTTTGGCCCCACTCACCACTGTGATGTTCTGTTACCTTTTTAGTTCACAGAGATGTTTATCTTGTTTGAGCACAGCTCTCCTTTTCCTTATCAAGTATGCTAACAATAAAGGGGAAAATCTTCAAAGCTACCAAAAAGAAATGGCATATTACCTTTCATTTTTAATCTATCATTACTGCTAGATTAGAGAATATGAGATATAAAATCACAAAGCTGCCTTTAAGCAGATGTAAATGTCTCCACTAGCTTTTTTACCTAAAAGAAAAAAATTTTTAAGAAAGAACATAAAATCACCTTCGTAGCCTGGTATTTCATTTTACAAATGAACTATAATTTATTTAATCAGTCCACTTCTGATAGATTTGAGAATTGTTTCCAATTGCACCCTGATACAAATGGAGTACAATAAACATTCTTGCATAGGACTCTCTACACACTTAACGTTAGTATTTCTATATGATAAACTCCATATATTGAATTGCTTGGTAAAAATCTTATCCCTCAAAATCTTATGGAAACCTTTTTTTTATTCCAGTATACTTAATATAGGGTATTATATTAGTTTCAGGGGTACAATATAGTGATCCAACACCTCCATACATCATTCGGTGCTTGAAAACCTTTTGTATTATGACTCCTACCTTCCTTAGTTAAGTTAGTTCAGAGCTTAGGCTTTGTCTAGGCATCCACCATTTCCTTCTTGTGTGACTTTGGACAAGTCTCTTAATCTCCTTAATCCTTAGTTTCCTTACCTGTGAAAACAAGACAAGTACAGCACATGCCACATAGGGTGATTGTGAGGATGAAGATATTGAATTCAAACCAATTAGTGTGATATTCAACAAATAGTCGTTATTTGTTAAAGACACTGAAAAGAGCTAAAACAAGATGCAGATGGCTGGCAACTGTAGAGGTTTTTTAAAAACACTGGTGCAGTATGGGAAGGGGTCAGTCAGGGAGTGAATGGGAATTCTCTTTACCTTCTCTGTGTGTTCACTGTGACTCAGTTTCCTTTCCCCTTGGACTTCCTCCAGATCTAAAAGGTGGCCCTAACCAAGTCATTTTACTGCAAAGACCACCACTTGCTCCTTCTTCGGAGGCTTTTTAAACCTTCCACTTACCTGGTGCCAGAAATGTAGTCTTCTCACTGACCCACCACAAAGACGTATTGATTCATTTGGTCTGAAAACCAATAATCCAATTTTACTGATGTTCATTCACTCTATACAAATGTTGGCTGAGCACCTACTGCCAAGCATTGATAACATTAAGTGTTGGAGAAATGCCAGTGAATAAAGGAGGCTTAATTCTTCCCCTTGGAGAACTCAGAGACGGACGTCAACTGTGGAGAGAGTGGGGGATTTGATGGCGAAGACAGGATGCTTCCCAGCACAAGTAACTTCTAAGCAGAAGCCTGAAAGGAGCAGAGGTTATCCCCATGAGGAGGGAGAAAAGAATGTGCAAAACTATGAGGGTGGTGTAGCAAAGAGTAGTGACTAGTGACAGATTTTCTGTAGCTGGCTTACCATGGTGAAATCTGCTCTGAGGGATGACCTTTTTGGTTAAGAGCCTGGTTAAGTGGCTGTTGGGGAAATTAAAATGGCAGCTGGGCTGGCGGAATCTGGGGAAGTGGCACCTGAGACCAAGAGAAACCACGAGCAGGCGGTGGAGGTGACTCTGCTGACTGTTCAGAAGTTTGCCTTGAGGTGCACGGGGTTGAGTGCAGGTTGAGGCAGCCAGTTGTCAGGGTCCAGAACTCAGAAGAGAGAGGCCCGAGTTGGAAACAATTTGGGGAGGTTTCTTTGTATGGTTTTCAGCACTCAACCAAAAGACAGCATGAGAGCGTTTGTTTTGTTCAGTTCTGAGCAAACATGTTGGTTAGAACTACAAAGCTCACTTGACATGGGTCCATATACACGTGAGTAAATAAGGTTTGGCCCCAGATAGCAATTACTACTGGCACCTATTTCTTTCATCTCGTGAGACACAATGTAATTGTAAACATCAATCTAGATACCACAGACTTAAAAAAAAAAAAAAAAAAAGTTTACTTTTTCCCTGTGGGGAAGAACCTGAGTTATTTTCCCTTTGTCTCTGTTGGCTGGCTTGCCAGGCCTCCTCATCAACTACTTTTGTAAGAAACAGACGTGATCCTGTCTGTGCTGTTCGTGACAAAAGTATCCCCAACCCTGAAAAGCGTGTTAATTTTTTTTAAGATAAATTTTTTACGAGCATGTTATTGTTTGGTGAGCTAAAATAGACTCTCCTGTAATCTTCAACACCTTCATCTGTGCTCTTTTACTTAAAAACGTAATACCACAAAGGATACGGAGAATGGTTTCACTTCCTTTATAAATTTCACACTATTTCACTAGACCAATTTAAAACCTCCCTTGCACTGATTACACACTATTTGGATAATAATTTACCTTTTACCGGAGAGGGAATAAATATGTATTCTGGAGGGTCACCTGTGGGTGCTGGACTGATGGGGAATAATTGTTTTATATTTTGGGGTCTGGGCTGTGGGATATGTGGCTTTATTTGATTATTCTCTCATTCCAGGTAATAATATCAGCCACTCACTGTTTTTTCCATTAAGACTATGACCTTACTCAGCACAGTGTCTATTTAAGATCTGATTACAGAATAAATAGGCTTTTCTACAGTACGTGAAGACATAATGTGGGCCTTTACTAAACTAATAGACAAAGATCTGCAGTTAACCTTTTTTTTAAGTTTATTTATTTATTTTTAAGAGAAACAGAGACAATGTGAACAGGGGAGGGGCAGAGAGAGAGAGAGAGAGAGAGAGAGAATCTCAAGCAGGCTCCGCACTGTCAGCACTGAGCCCGATGTGGGGCTCGAACTCATGAAACCATGAGATCATGACCTGAGCCAAAACCAAGAGTTGGATGCTTAATCAACTGAGCCACCCAGGTGCCCCCTTGCAGTTAACTTTTAAGGGAAACCAAGCTCCTAGAAATAAAACATGCAAACAAAACATGCCAAAGATAGGGGAGTTAAAATCTTACTTATAAATGATAGTAATTTTCCAGGACAAGCACTTCTTCTGGATTTTGCGTAGGTATCCTTCAGCTGTTGACAATCTTCATTTGTTGATTCTTTGCATCCTTTTTCTTGCTTATTATCTATGCATTAAAATGTTCCAGGAACATCTTGCCATTTATCTTGAGTGATTATAACTCAACTCACTGCTTGAATGATTTTTTAACTCCTTTATTTAGTATATGAGATTCGGTCCAAATGGTAACAGTTATAAACAATATTTAAATTGTAGAAGTTTTTTACAAGGTATTGAGAACTTGAAATAGCAATAACAATTATTCTTTTCAGTTCTCATCCAACTACGGTGAAAAGATAGAGAGGTAGTAATGTCTAGCCACTCATTTTTATTCATATCCTAAGAAACTAAGCAGTTCACAAGAATTTTTTCTTATAAAAACTATTGAATGTGTTTTAAGCTTATTGTATTAATCACTTTATACTTTAACTGCAATGATTACAATTGATTAATAGATCAGTTTTCCAATTATCATCAGTGAAGCACAGAGAGGGAAAGAAATCACATAAATAAATCTACTGATTTTCACAAAACTAATTTTAAGGAAATAAATACCTTTTCTAATGCTTTCTGTTGGCTACTGTAGTAAAATTGTGAGATATAAGGTTAAAACCTTTTTCCATTTGCCCAATTTCTTCCTGCTGGAGGGAACACCGTACTGTACGATAAGCAATTGTGATAATATGGTTTGTACCATTCACATAAATCATATTATTTATAGCTTGTTGCATGGACCAGGACCTCCCATCCCTCGCTCTTCTTCTCTGCCTCTCTGCCACACACACCACACACACATGCCTATAAAACATATGTGTCAGACATGTGATTCGTTTTCTAATAGGGTAACTGTTATCATTAATCTTCACTCTGATCGACAAGTTGGATAATTTTCAGAGTGCTACATAGGACTCATTCAGTTTGTCCTTATATGAACTCTGCATTAAACCGTCACATAACAACATATTGTAGACGAAATGAGTCTGAACACACACATGCAGAACACCAGTTTGCCTCTGATATGTAGCCCATTTTGTGTTTAACAGTCAGACTCCCTCACATGATTTAATCTGTTCCACTTCTAGTCAATATCCATGAGGAAGAGGGGGATGGAAGATGAGAGATGCTGTTATTTAATAGGAACACCCTCCCCCCCCCCACTGCATTTCACAACTCTCTCCCTTAACTTGGAAACCTAGTTTGTATGATGATATGGTTTGCCAGCCATGTGAGACAGAGAGATCACATCGGATACGGATGACCAGACCTCCATAAAACATACATACAAACACAGATGTGCCTGGTTTGGCCATTCGGTCAGAATAAGCATTTTCAGACTGTCTTCACCTTTGGCCCCTACTTAGGTGTGAGAAATGTAAGGAATTTATTGGCTTGTATTTGAGGTCTGCCTTGACTGAGGTTAATAAGATAACACCTACATGTACACACACACTCACTTGTCCTAACACCATCCAAGTTGTGGAAGGATGAGAAGGAGGTAAAGTATGCCCTGGGCAGATGTATCACCCCCTGAACCAAAATATGCAAACAAAATGTCCAAGGCTGGTTTTGTATTATCCAAAAGTTCAGGAGAACTTGGATAAGTATGCCCCTCCCCCCACATGAAGAAACAAAGAAAAACATTATTTTCTGGTTTTAACAAAGGTAATTTACTTGGGTCAGAGAAATAAAGAATTTATGCTCAAGTTAAACAGGGCACAAAATGGATTTCCTTTGGTTGTAAGCCATGATTGTAGGGTTTTGCTTGATTATTGGGTGTTAGTAATTCAGTTAGATGCTCAGAAACATGGCGGTCAGCTCTTTAATGGTCTTGTGTTTTAAGGAACACTGATGAGCCCTATGACCTTCTAGACTCAGTCCTTTTGAGTCTTATGAAACCAGACACAAATGACTAAAATGTCTCAAATCTTATTATTCTGTGTCTACACTCAATTCATTTATCTTTGTCAAAGTTTGATTCTAAAATAAGCTCACAGTGAGTAAGTATATACCCTATAATTTCTGTACCTTCCTATGACCTATAAATATTTCAAAGTAAGTTTTTTTACAAGTCAGAACACAAATGATCTCTCAGTGTTCTTCATTATTCAGCTATCTCTCGCTGTCCCTCAGACTTGCGTCAGCTGTCTCACAAGGTAAACTGTTGGTCACAAGCAGAATCACACAGAGAATGATGATTAGATCAATTCATCACCAAAACCAGAGAAAAATACAGAGTCTTCAGAGCATGCGTCTTACCTTAATGACCTAAGTCACATCATTTTCATACATATTTAAGACTAATACCTTGGTATGAGATTATTTTTCTAGTGGAACTTCAGTTGGCTTAGGCACCCCACTCTACCTACAGAGTTATAGGTAACCTATAGTGGTCTTCCTAAAGTCTTCAGGATGGGTAATCATATATATTTAGTCCAATTATGCCAGTACGTGCTAACTCTGCAGTAGTCATGATAGACCCAGTTACACCAGATTATGACCAAACGTAATGGACCAGAAAATGTCATAATGCAACTAGTCTCCGGGCTGAAGGCTTGGGAAAAGATGATACACTGAGCCGTCTGACCAAACTTACAACAATTCAGCCCATGTGTTTTGTTTCATTTGGGGGTTATTTTACTAGCTAACCTTCCAGGAAATACATTTAGAAGCCACTTATAATCCCACATATGGGGGACAAAGTAATTTGAGCCTCAAAATGAGAACGTTCCATTAGGCACTTAACCATAAATTTTTTTTTTCTTTTTCAACAAAGGCTTTTTCGCCCTGAAAACGATCTAAATCAACAGATTAAAGAGATGTTCTCTTACCGAAAGGAGAAAATCTGATCTAAGGGAGTCAGTTCAATAAAGCTCTCTCTTCTCTGGAATTCTGTCGGTAAGGATTGATATGGAAAAAATACAAATAATCCAAAGGGCACTGCCTCATTCTTCACAGAACCCGTCTTCTACTTCGGCGATGTCGAGTACTCCGTGGACGAGAGCGCCGGCTACGTGCAAGTGCGGGTGTGGAGGACGGGCACAGACCTGTCCAAGCCTTCCAGTGTCACCGTGAGGTCTCGGAAAACAGATCCCCCCTCTGCTGATGGTGAGCAGTTTCCTCTGGCAGCTCTTCCGATTGCTCTACAGTATTCAACTCACCATGAAGCAAAAGACTTTAAAGCTAACATACTGCATTCCTACTAAAGCGGTCTGGATGAATGGAACTTTTTCTGAAATTATTATTATACAGGAGATAAGTCTAGGCTCTCTTTATTACTGTGAGAAAATACATTTAAAAGCCACAAATCAGGGGTGCCTGGGTGGCTCAGTCCGTTAAGCATCCAACTTCAGCTCAGGTCATGACCTCACGGTTCGTGGGTTCGAGCCCCGCGTCAGGCTCTGTGCTGACGGCTCAGAACCTGGATCCTGCTTCCGATTCTGTGTCTCTGTCTCTCTCTCTCTGTCTCTCTCTCTCTCTCAAAAAATAAATAAACATTTAAAAAAATATTTTAAAGCCACAAATCAGAGGCTTCGTTACAAACACAGAACTCAAAGACTCTAAATTCTAATGCCTTCTTTGCATGAATTGGTTCTCTAATTCATTAGATTCTAATTCATTAGATTTACACTTTGCAAATCTAACATCATTGCATATTATGGCGTCAGTGTGCACAGGAATGATCTTGCCAGCCACTCTCACAGAAATCTAATGAAGGGTAAGTATCTTGAAGATGTGCATCTCCGACCTGGTTCCCTCCTCATTTTAACCAGATGTCCCCATAAATACTTCAGATCCGAAAGGCTTTTCCATGCTTCAGTATATAAGCTACCCTATCTGGTCCATGCTTGCTTTTATTCTGGAATGTACAGCTCCAAAGAGCTGATCATAAAGTTTAGGGTAAGCATAGGATTAGGAATGTCCTTTGTTTCTTCTTCTAAGTTGCCAACAATACACACTCTGTCTTTCTCGTGTGCACACACACACGTACATCACGCACGCATCACACACTCGTCACACAAAGCAAGCAGGGACCATATCATTTTAAAAGTCACACTGAAGTTTTAACCTTTTTAATGTAGTGGAAACAGCATAATACTTTGCATGTAGTCAGTGTCCAGTAAGTATTTGATTCCCTGAATTCATCATTTTTTAAGAAAAAATTCAAATCGGAGAAAGATGAAAATTAAAGATGAAGCAGAGGAAAAGAAAAATCCTGGAAGAACCACAAGGACATTTGGATGGAGATTTCAAAAAAATGAATTAAGGGCATATACACTCACAGTTGCATATTCAGAGGTAGAGAGAATATAAAATGAGGGTTAGGAGAACAGAAGGTATGAAAACAAAGAAGCAATAATATGGAAACCTTGTCACCCACTCTCAGCCTTTATGAATTCCCTAAAGATTGACAGACAGTTTTGTTTGTAACTATTTTAGACATAAATTGAGGTGTTGACACTAGGTTTGCACCCCATGGTCTGGAAAATAATAAGCCAAAGACCAGATGTGTCTTTGAGAATAAAAGCTGGCTGCTCTCTTTTCCTGTGGCGAGTATGGGTAGAGTGAGAGGGACAAAAGCTTATATCTGAAATGTTGCTTTAACCAACAGACAAACACACACCTAAGTAGGATATTTTCTTGTAGCTTTGGAAAATAAATATAGATATTTAACTGATGTTAACAAACTTTAAATGTATGTATTTCATAGGTAATTTTACGATAATCATATATATGATTGATGTGCTGATTAACTCAGACCTGAATTTTATTAGCTCTATTCGAGAATTCTAAAATAAAAACAGAAGAATTATGTAACCAAAGCTAAAATAGCTCATTAGACATAAAGAAAATAAAGTTCAGAACCTGGTCTTTGTTCTACTATCTCAAAAACCTATATGATACTAATCTTTTGCATTTCGTTAAATGTACGTTTTGCAATGTAATACCGGTCTATATATTTTTTTAAAGAATCACAAATAGGTCTACATAATTTGCATCTCATAATCTTGTTTAATTTAGTCAGCCCCTGACTGAATCATTCTTTTGTTACTCGTATAGCTGGAACCGACTATGTGGGAATCAGCCGTAATTTAGATTTTGCACCTGGAGTCAACATGCAGACTGTTCGTGTTACCATCCTGGACGATCTCGGGCAACCAGTGCTGGAGGGAATTGAGAAATTTGAACTGGTGCTTCGTATGCCGATGAACGCTGCCCTTGGCGAGCCCAGCAAAGCCACAGTGTCCATAAATGATTCTGTCTCAGATTGTGAGTGTTTATTAATTGACAATGATGAGCAAAATGATAGGCTAGAGTTTATATACATGTTAAGTAAAATGATGAACTGGGGATCGCATACCTGTAGAAGTCTGCTAGGGCGGCCATAAGAAAGTTACTATAGACTCCACAATTTCTCGTCTCGCAGTTCTGGAGGCTAGAAATCCAAAATCAAGATGTCAGCAAGGTTGGTTTGTTCCGAGGGCTGTGTGGGAAGGATCTGTTTCGTGCCTCTTCTTTGGCTTATAGATACCCATCTTGTCCTTATGTGCCTTTACATTATCTTCTATGTATGTCACTGTGTCTAAATTTCCCCTGCTTATAGAGACACCAATTCTAGTCAATTAGAATCCATTCTCACGACCTAATTTTTACTTGATTACCTCTGTAAAGACCATATCCTCAAAGAAAGTCACATTTTCAGATTGTGAGGGTTATAGCACTTCAACCTATGAATTTGGAGGGGATGCAATTCGACCCATAACAATACCCTATCTGACCATGTCTTCCTTTCTCCTTCTGACCATTTTGTTAAAATTAGGTAGTCTCAGAAGAAAACTTTTAGTCTTCTTTCCAAATTTAAAAAAACGAAGTGAGATTGTCATCAGTATCTCGATGGAACCACATGGGGTTGCACAGACCCTTGAATGTAATGGTCTTTTCCCACTTCTCAACACAAGACTTCTTCTATCATCTCTAGACACTTGAAACTTCCCTAATAAGGTGCCTAAACTGTAGTTCTAAGTCATGCAGCTGCTGGACACATGGTAGGGCTCTCTGACACATCCTCATGAGGGAGTTTTGAATAAGTTTCAACCATGGTGATCGTGGCGTTGCTTGGAAGAATGTAGCCTGTTGTTAATGAGACCTATGTTTAATTCACCCATCATAGGTATCACTTAAAATATATACATAATATTCAGGATCATTTTTTTTTAATTTTTTTAATGTTTATTTATTTCTGAGGCAGAGAGAGACAGAGCATGAGTGGGGGAGGGTCAGAGAGAGGGAGACACAGAATCCGAAACAGGCTCCAGGCTCTGAGCTGGCAGCAGAGCCCGACGCGGGGCTCGAACTCACAAACCGTGAGATCATGACGTGAGCCGAAGTCGGTCGCTCAACCGACTGAGCCACCCAGGCGCCCCCATAATATTCAGTATCAAAAACAGTATATATATATATATATATATATATATATATATATATATATACACACACACACACATATATAATACTATATTCATTATCAACTTTTCTCACATAGTCTGGGTAAACTCAGCTTGTATTTATATACACAATATTGAGTGTTATTCACAGATAATTCAGAAATTACCCAGAAATTTCAGTAATTCTGAAAAGCTCACGATTAAGCAACATATATAAATACAGATATCTCAAAGTCTCTGGTTTTGTCTATTTTTTTACCATTTCACTGCATCTCCCTACTCCGTGGAATGGGCAGGGCAGAATTTCACAGATAAGAGAAATCAAAACACTTCATTTATTTAAGTGATTTGCTTAACGCCAAAACATTGTCAAGTGACTGCGTGGAAACTGGAATTCAGTTCTCACTTCCGTTCCTTTATTCTTGCCACTAAGCCAGGTTCTCTGAAATGCCGTTTTCCTCAAGGAGATCTCTGTCCACTTTGATCCTGATGCCCATTTGTTTTTGCAGTGCCGAAGATGCAATTCAAAGAACGGGTGTATATTGGCAATGAAAATGATGGGCAGATAGTCGCAATGATCCACAGGAATGGAGACATTCACTACAGGTCTTCGGTGAGATGCTACACACGCCAGGGGTCTGCACAGGTGATGGCAGACTTTGAGGAACGTCCAAACACTGATGGCTCCGTCATCACGTTCCTCCCTGGTAAGGTTGGGCCTGACATTTTTCTGTGGAATTTGAGGAAGCCGAGTTTTTGATGAGAGATGCGTACCAGGAAAATACATGTCCCTGACTTCCACAAGCTTATGGCGTGGTTTTACGGGCACCGTGTGAATCGGGCAGAGTAGGCTGTCACAGATTGAACGAATGTCTTTTTCATGTCGTATTAATTTATTAATTAGTTTCCAGTGATGTGCTGTATTGTTTACCCAGTGGCATATCAGCTGTATAGATATGCTGTATAGATATCTCCCACTGCTGGGAGATAGGGTTCAAACGATAGAAAGGAGAGGAAACAGATGTCACACGTTTAATGTGAATTCAGAGCCTCAAAATGTTTGATCACTTTGATCCCATAATTGTACTAGAAACTAGCACTGTGGTCACATTAACTCTGACCGTCCGGTACAAGGCTGCTAAATTTGTTTCCTGATCGTGATGCAAGAAATTCATACATAAAATTGGTATTTGCTCATCATCCTTGTTTTCTAAGATGAGCGACAGAACTTAAAAACAGACATTAAAGAAATTTCCCATACAAGTAGGAGCTCTCGTTGCATATGTTCAAACATTTAATCATTCATTCAGCAAATATTTATTGGAGGCTTATGACATGCCAGATACTGTTCTTCGCCCTGTCAGTACAGCAGGAAAAAAGCAACATCCTTGCCCTTGCGGTGCTTGTATTCTAGTAGCCCATGTGTCCTTTAGGGCCTGGGATGGGATTGGGATGGGATGGGATGTAACTGACGTGCTGTCGTTATCACTGTGCCAGGTGAGACTGAAAAGCCTTGCGTCCTCGAGCTGATGGACGACAAACTCTATGAGGAGGTAGAGGAGCTCCGCCTGGTTCTTGGCACCCCACACAGCAACTCCACCTTCGGGGCTGCGGTCGGGGAACAAAATGAAACTCTGATAAGGATCCAAGATGATGCTGATAGTAAGACGTTATTTCTTGTGTTCAGCTGTAATTTGGAAATTGAAATCCCTCTATGTTGATATTTTTGGTGGCTCAGTAAATAACCCCCTCTTGCTTTTTGTTAATGTTTATTTATTTATTTTGAGGGAGAGGAAGAAAGTGAGCATGAGCGGGATAGGGGGAGAGAGAGGGGGAGAGAGGGAATCCCAAGCAAGCAGGGTCTACTCTGTCAGCACAGAGCCTGACGCGGGGCTTGATCCCAGGAACCATGAGATCGTGACTTGAGCTGAAATCAAGAGTCAGATGGTTAACCGACTGAGCCACTCAGGTACCACCCGCCTCTTTCTGACTAAGGTTTTAAAGCAATTGAGAAATAGGGAAAAAGAGTAAGACAAATGGGGAGCCAAATCGACCATTAAAATTGAAAGTTGATGTTGGAGAATATGGTTTATAGATAATGCCGAATTTTGAATGTTCATACCTCCCACCTGGTAGAGATAGCCCTGGGCCAGCAGTTTCTCCCTCAGCGAGAAAATTTATTATCAGTTTTCCCAGAGACCCACTCCTGTAAGACTTATGGCACATAGAGGCCACCCAGAGTACATGCTCTCTGGGGCTGGTTAATTCCCAAGGAAGGAGCTGGACTTCACACACTCAGTTTCTCTTAACCCACTCACCAATAATTATGGGTGAGGGGACGGAGAGATGCCAGGAGTGTAACACTAATTAAGTTCTTCCCATATGGAAAGAAACGTTAGAAATGAAGAAAAAGTATTCCCCTTACATTTTAATTTATCCACATTTCTCACAATTTTAGAGGCCATCATTAAATTTGGAGAAACCAAATTTAGTGTCAGTGAACCCAAAGAACCAGGACAGTCGGTGGTTATAAAAATTCCAGTGATTCGCCAAGGAGATACTTCGAAGGTTTCCATCGTGAGAGTCCACACCAAGGATGGATCAGCCACCTCTGGAGAAGACTATCACCCTGTGTCAGAAGGTATGGGCGTTGCCAGGGCCTGCCTCCTGGTGGCTGGTGCTCACACTATTTATTGGCACTGGTGCCCTTGAGAAAACGAAGAGAAATATCCAACTGAAACAAAAATAGACATACCCCTTTACATTAATCTCTTCCAGAAAAACAAAGGCAGTGGAATTTAGTTCCCGAATTTTCCTGTTTGACTTACAGGGTTTATGTGTGAGGACTTAGGGAAGAAGTTGTGAATAGACCAAATGACTTTATGTTCTAAGTCTACTTTTACTTTTAATAGGGGTTACCTTTATTATGATAATCGGATACTAAATAAGTTCGATTCTAGAATATTCTAGTACGATGAAAATATGCATGGTAGCTGAGATAGTTTTTTAGTTTATAGAACACCAACAATCTAAAACTTCAAGCTACAAAATTCTGTGTTAATGAAGGGCAGAAAAAGGCCGGTGAAATACCAACCGAAGAGAACATGAATTTTCCAGGCCTTAGGATTTCGTAATGGATGCTTTTCATCCACCCCTCTCTTTCTTCAAATTTTGGACCATTTCACCATTTATTTTTATGAGTAATTAAAACAAATCAGTTCTTCTCTCTCTTTTTATAAGCTATTTGCTGACAGAATAGCTATAAATTGATTTCTTTGTCAAAGGTAAGTTTGTGAATCATGTGGAGTTCTACTTATCCACATTGTTTCTAGTATCCTACCTGTTGCTACCAACAATCTTTAGTTCTTTTTTTTTAATGTTTTTATTGATTCTTGATGTGGGGGGGAAGGGGCAGAGAAAGAGACAGAGGATCCAAGGGAGCACTGCAGTGACAGCAGAGAGCCAGATTCGAGGATCCAACCCATGAGCCATGAGATCATGACCTGAGCCGAAGTCGTACACTTAACCGACTGAGCCACCCAGGCGTCCCCGATCTTTAGTTCTTGATCATACAACATCAGGCATTCACCTTGATCTCCTAACTTGTGAAAAAAAAAAAAAAAAAAAGGTTGGAAAATGATGGACAATTATTTCTGAGTCAGTAATAAAGTTGATGAAGACAATAGGAAAAAAAAAAGCATCCTCTACCAAAAAGCTTGTTTTCCTTGCGTATATGGTAAATGTTTGACTACTGTAAGGCTTCAAAGTTATCCTCAGAATTTTCTCTTTGGAAAGAATGATATATTTATATTTTAAATATATATTATATTATATTATATTATATTATTATTATATTTGAAATAAATCACATACAACCCAAAAGAAGAAAAAAACTGGTTAGCTACAAAATTATAAAAATCTAAAATAAGTCTTTTTTCTGTAAATAAGCAGATTTTACATAAAGGAAACACCTTCTAAAGATGGAGAATGTGACCTTTAACAGAAAATGTTTTTCAAGGAAACAAAACAAATTTTTTTGCTGAAGCAGAAATAAAACTATACCTCTGTAGTAAACTGACCTATGAAGTCAGAAAAAGGTTAAATATCAGTGAATCAGCTTGTGCCTCTTTTATCCCATTGTAAACATGCTGTTTCTAAAGCTTCCGATTAAAATGTCATCTCTTCTAACCCATATTCTAATTTCTCCCCCTGTGGTCAAAATTGAGGCCAGTCCCTAATGAACAAACAGAAATAACAAATATAGAAGAAAAATTGAAACTTTTTTTGTGCTAAAAATGTCAAAAGTGACAGATAAAGACTAAAGTAATTGAGTCATCGAGGAAACTTACCTATCATCTAGCAAGTGTACGGTGAAAAAACAGTCCTTGAAATATTTAAAAGAAATACTTAAGTTTTTAACTTCTTAGAAATTGGGTTTCTGTAGCTCTGGATGTTATAAAACTCGACTGCTTATATAAGGGCTAAAACAAGTGATGAAAAGAGTGAAGCAAGTGACGTAGGAGGGAAAATGACACGTTGGAGGCGTTACTGAACCATAAAGTCCATTCCCTGCTGGGAAAAGTCGGCACCATCATAGCCAGCTGACTTTTGCCAAGCAGGAAAGTGCAAAAGAACTTAAAAAAAAATCTGTATTTTTCTATGCAATCCCCAGATATTTTTGGTTTCAAAAACTAATTTTATAATGAAATGTCACAGGAGTCAGACCAAACAAATTGATGGGCCAGAGATGATCAGCTCTTTTCATCCTCCGGAACAAGAACCCTAAATTCTCTCAGGGTCTGAGAAACCCAAGACTAATAGACTCAAAGAACACGCTAAGGCTAATGTGGAAGATGGCTGTATATAGAAACAGAACTCATTTCAGAGGGATCTGGCTTACTAACTCAATTTTAAAGAAAAAAAATCTTTTTCATAATTTATAAAAAAATAGAAGTAGCAGAAGAAACACACATTGGAGACACATTTTCCTCTGCCACACTTTAAAGGATTTGTAATTTAGAGTTCTAATGGTTGAACTTCAGTGACGTCGGAAACAGCATCTGCTATCTTCTCTAATTGGAATGATATGCATTAAACTTTTTATTTCTCTTCTGAGCCAGTTTCTCAAAAGGTACAGGAAGACCAACAAAGTCGTTCATCCAAGTCACATGATATGGGTAGCTGCTGACTCTTGAGTTCAGTAAAAGCAATTCATTTTTAACGTTTTAAGAATTTTGAAATGAATAATTTGTTAAAAGGATTCTCATAACTGGGTTTCATTTTCATGACAATGAAACAAATTTGTTTTTAGTGAGAGCAGGATTGAGGGGAAGAATACCATTTGCATCTCTCAAAAAGAATTTTCTGGGGTGCCTGGGTGGCTCGGTCGGTTAAGCGTCTGACTTCAGCTCAGGTCATGATCTCGCAGCTCGTGAGTTCGAGCCCGGCGTCGGGCTCTGTGCTGATGGCTCAGAGCCTGGAGCCTGCTTCCGATTCTGTGTCTCCCTCTCTCTCTGCCCCTCCCCTGTTCATGCTCTGTCTCTCTCTGTCTCAAAAATAAATAAACGTTAAAAAAAATTAAAAAAAAAAAAAAGAATTTTCTAAGTTTCCAAGATTAACGCCAACAACAGAAAAAAGTCTTCTTAAAATATAATTTGATATAATATTAAAAAGCTCAACAATTTTATATCCACCTTATATTATCCATACATACTTAATGCAAGTGCTGTTCACAGTTCATAATATTTGTAAAATTAGTCACTTAACTTGGATCCTATTGGCTCAGAAATTCTGGAACCAAGAAGTCAGTTTTTCTGGTTACGCCTCAGTATTAGAACTGGTGATCTTCTGTTCCATTACTCTGTGTTTTTTCAGACTGTGGGCCAACAGACAAATATAGTAGCTCCTGATTAGAATTTTATTTGGATGAAATTGAATAGAATGGAAAACATTGAAGTGCAAGGCCTGAAGTAAAAATAAATGATGTTTTCAAACTTGTGATTCCATTTTATTCATACACACACACACACACACACACACACACACAGACACTGGGCCACAGTGTGAAGTGTTTTTCCTCATTGTGAGTCACTGTCAAAAAAGCTTGACAAAAATTTCACATATTCGTGTGTAAAGGACTTAAATCTGTGATTCTGCATTTGTAGAAATTGAGTTTAAGGAGGGAGAGACGCAGCATATTGTTAACATTGAAGTAATCTTCGATGGGATCAGAGAAATGAGAGAGGCCTTCACTGTTCACCTAAAACCCGATGAGAACATGATAGCAGAGACTCAGGTAAGAGAATGTGGATACAAATTCAGGGCTTGCACTTTAATCGGGGAAAATGCATATAAGGCTCACATGGTATACAGTAGACTAATGGAATTTTGTGCAAGCCTCGTATAAAGGAGATGTGCATAATCCCCTTTTCACCTCAGAAATAAATGTTGCTCCTATTACTCTTCCTTTGAAAAGTCATGTGTAGGGGCGCCTGGGTGGCTCAGTCGGTTAAGCGTCAGACTTCCGCTCAGGTCATGATCTCGCGGTTTGTGAGTTCAAGCCCCGCGTCGGGCTCTGTGCTGGCAGCTCGGAGCCTGGAGCCTGCTTCGGATTCTGTGTCTCCTCCTCTCTCTCTGTCCTTCCCGTGCTCATGCTCTGTCTCTGTCTCTCAATAATAAATAAACGTTAAAAATTAAAAAAAAAAAAAAAGTCATGTGCAGAGAAACTCAGAGACTACAGTCACTGAGCCCCACGTCTGCCCATTTAGCCTTTCCATTTCAGTCGGCAGCCATCGAATTTGAGATTCATTTCCAGAAAGAGAGCATCATCTCCACATAAAGAGAAGACTGTAAATTCAGCGCTGCAGCTCATTAAAATGTACATTTTAATCCACGTCAGTTTGCTGTCCCTCAGAATTCCCACCGCTCATCCTAGCTTTATCAAATTGATGTCCGGAGCCTCAGCGACCAGAATGTTATGGTCCTAATACTGGTTTTCTGTGCTCATTTCACTTAAATTGTGTCACCGACCAATTTTCTTCAAGGTACACATAATTTCCACGGAATGTTGACATTTGAACCTTAATCTCTACAACTGAATAATTTCAGGCACAGACCAATGTCTCTAATATCTATGCTTAAATTTACTGTTTCTTTGATTATTTGATTTACTATTAGTACAAAACCAAATTGGGCAGATTTCTTCCCTTCAGTATTTGTTATCATTTTATAAGCTTTCCTACTTGATGATATTTCTGCTACAGTGCCTGGCTTGTTTTTAAGTCATATTGAAAATTCAAGAAGTATGGGCTGAAAACCTTTCCCACGTATATATGTTTTATAACCCTTGATCACATTAAAAATGATTATTGCTATTTTTATGGAGCATTGCATTAAACTCTTTGGGGTGAAAGGAACAGAGATTCATTCAGGTCACTTCAAGGGACAACAGCTTCTTTTACAAATCCACAGGTGAATATAGATTTGGAAACTGTGATATATAAGATATCAGAAGGTTCTTCAGGAGCTAAGGCAAATTTATCGGCAAGGTGTCCTGGCATCACGCTCTGCCTGGGCTTCAGGCTGTGCTTCTGGTCTCTGCTCATTTAAAGCCTCGCTTTTCACTGGCATCTGCGTCAGCATGGCCATGCTATCACATGACCCCTAGGATCTGCCTTATTTCAGCCTGTCGCTCAGCTTTTTCCCCACTAGCAACTAATTGGCCCTTTCATGGGTCTTCCATGTCTCAACCCAAGACAGATTCAGCTGCGATCATCATGATTTGGAGAGGAAAAATAGAACCCAAATACCTCGTGAACCACCAGCCAACCCCGGCTGCCCTGGGCTCATGCACCCTCCCCTGGTGCCAGAAGATATGGCCAAGGTGCCAGAATCACCCAGAACAAACCACATAGGGCCTGTCACTCTGCAGGGGCCCTGCGTGTGACAGTTCTCATCATTGTGAAGCCAGGGACGTGCCAAGCATCATGGGTATCATACCGTACAATAGAAGCTCCTAGAGCCAAATATTTTAATAATCAAAGGTAATTATCTTTTCCCTGTAGGTCACCAAAGCCATTGTGTATATAGAAGAAATGAACAGCATGGCAGATGTCACTTTTCCTTCTGTCCCTCAAATTGTGTCGTTACTGATGTATGATGACACTTCCAGAGCTAAAGATAGTGCCGGACCTGTGTCTGGCTATCCTGTCGTCTGTATCACAGTGAGTAGGCAATTGACAAAATTGAGACAAATTGCAAAATGACTATTTAAAATAATTATAGATGTTAGCCAGTGTAGGATAGGCTTTGCCATGAAGAAATGCCAAGTGGAAAATCCCACAAGGCATAAGCTTTGAACTTTGGGGACAGGAAAACATAACGTTTGTCAAATAAAGCTCCCATTTTTCTTCCTTATCCAACAAAGGTTTATTAACTGATGTGTACACAGTGTGTTATCTCCTGTTATCTCAGGGTCTGCCATTGATAGAAAAATAAATAAGGGTTGAACTGTGCAGTCAAGAAACTTAAAAATTGGATTTTTAAGGAAGAGAAAAATGGATAGGAATCGTCGCTCTACCAGAGGGTAAGATGTGATCGTGACCATGAAAGCCAGCTAGAGCCCCAGCTCCATGTGTGAGAAGAGGCTTGGGGCACTTGTGTGGAATTTCAGCAGTTTAAGATAAGAGTCAGACAGGGGAAGGCCATTCCAGGAGGAAGTGATTGCAACACGAGCTATATCTACAGGAATAGCGCTAAAAAATGGCATATTATGATTACTTTTTACTTGCCTCTCCTTGACTTTAAGTTATAAGTTCCTTGCGAGCAAAACTGGAATGCACTTATTTTTATATGTTATTTTTATATGACCACAGCCCAGGTGTAATGATCTACGTATAATAGGCACACAATAAATGTTTATCGAATTAACTAGGCAGGTAAGAATTTGGTGCCAAGTTATAGAGGTCTTTCCATGTTATACGAAGGACCGTGGACTTCATCGGTTGGGTAGCAGGGGGTTCTCGTGCAGAGGAACGGCGGGAGAAGAGGGCTGTGTTGGAGTGTCCCCACACAGCAGTGTGTCACTTGCCCGGAAAGACCCCCAGCCTGCTGCGAGGTGGTGCTGGGAATGGGAAGGAAGGTACCGGCTTAAACATTGCAAAAGAAGAATCAACCAAGTTCACTGACCCACCGGAAGTAGGGGACAAGATGAGAGAGAGGAGGGAGGGAGGGAGGGAGAACAAGAATGATTCGGGATCTCGGAGATTCATGAGGTGATCCAAAGCATAACAAGCTTACGGGCATCAAGTTAGAGTAGAAACGCCCAGTAAGCTATTTGAAATGGAAGCTCAGAGTCCACACGCGCTGTTAGGGCTAGAATAGAAATGTGCCGGCTGCATGAATAGCAGGTAGAAATGGCAAAAAGCAGCAGGGAAAACACTAGGATAGAGAGCTTGAGAGGCAGAACTTCCACACTGTTCTGTGCCGTGGTCCTAACAGTCACTTGTCTCCCACAGGCTTGCAACCCTAAATACTCAGACTATGACAAAACAGGCTCCATTTGTGCAAGTGAGAACATCAACGACACCTTGACCCGGTACCGATGGCTGACTAGCGCTCCCGCTGGCCCTGATGGCGTGACCAGCCCCATGAGAGAAGTGGACTTTGACACCTTCTTTACGTCATCCAAGATGATCACCTTAGACTCCGTATACTTTCAGCCTGGCTCTAGGGTGCAGTGTGCGGCTCGTGCTGTGAATGCCGATGGCAATGAGGGCCTGGAGCTGATGAGCCCTGTCGTAACCGTCAGCAGAGAAGAAGGTACTGCACTGCCATTGTCACATGACGACCAGTGAAATACACAAATGTCTGATTCCTGGCTATTAGTTCTCCCAAATGCCCCCATGCATTCCTTAATATTCTTTAAGTACTTAATTTTTTTTAAGTTTATGTATCTGTTTTGAGAGAGAGAGTGAGAGCAGACGAGGGACAGAAAAAGAGGGAGAAAGAAAATCCCAAGCAGCCTCCGTGTTCTCAGTGCCAAGCCCGACGCAGGGCTGGAACTCATGAACCGCAAGATCACACGTGACCTGAGCCGAAATTGAGAGTAGGACGCTTAACCAACTGAGCCACCCGGGTGCCTAAATATTCTTCAAGTACTTAAAAAATGACATCATTTTTACAAAAATATTCATTAGAAAATAAGTATTCATTTGTTCCACGTGTTTTGATCACCTGTTATATGCCAGACTTTAGGCTGGCATATGCATACTTTCTGCTGGTGATGAGAAAAAGAGATCAAGATGCTTATTCTCGAGGAATTCACTCAAGCCGGGGACAAAGATTAACTTTAGTCTGGACGAGGCATAGTAAAAGTGATTCGTTCTACCCTGGGTGGGTCAGGAAAGGTTTCCTCAAAGAAAAACTGCTTAAGCTGAATCTTGGAAACAGCAGAGAAAGAAAAGCATGAGCAATTACTGATAGAAGGCTGAAAAATCATGGAATAATCCGGAAACTACAGAGACATGGGGAAGCATGTGAGAGGGAGACTAGGGAGAATCTGGACACGGTGGCTCCTATACGATGACCTGGTTGCTGCACAAGTAGGAGTTTGCTGGGGACCGGGGCCCGAGGAGGGAAGGTGCAGGTGGAGAGAGATGTACAGGTGTCCACACTCTGTGATTACGGGTGGGGGGAGGTTTCCAGGGCCGAAGCCCAGACATTGGAGGTGAAGAACAGGATGTAGCTGGAGACAACACTGAAAAGACAGGAACTCTACTTTATAAACTAATCTTGCACTCTGGAGAAGAACTTTTAAGTTAGATTTTTAAAATAACAGTCTGGTGGGGCGCCTGGGTGGCTCAGTCAGTTGACGGCTGACTTTGGCTCATACTCTCGTGATCCGTGAGCTCGAGCCCCGTATCGGGCTCTGTGCTGACAGCTTGGAGCCTGGAGCCTGCTTCGGATTCTGTGTCTCCCTCTCTCTCTGCCCCTCCCAACTCGCACTCTGTTACTCTCAAAAATAAACATTAAAAAAATTGAAAGTAGTAGTTTGTTTATAAGATTTTATTCCTAAAACTTCCTTTGCATATAATAGTTCAGAAGTGTATTTGTTGCATAAAGAAATGCTATATGTACCACCTCCCACAGTTAATACTTAGGATCAATATTTATTGATATCATATATAGTAAACATGCTCTTCTGTTAGAATTAAAATATATGGTTTTTAAATTTTTTTAATGTTTTTATTTATTTTTGAGACAGAGAGAGAGACAGAGCATGAGCAAGTGAGGGGCAGAGAGAGAAGGAGACACAGAATCTAAAGCAGGCTCCAGACTCTAAGCTGTCAGCACAGAGCCCGATACAGGGCTCAAATTCACCACGAGATCATGACTTGAGCTGAAGTCGGACGCTTAACCGACCGAGCCACTCAGGCACCCCTAAAATACATGGTTTTTAAATTCCTCTAAAAACCAAACTGTTATGTTAGTACCAGAAAGGAAAAAAAAAAAATTAAACACTGCCTTAAAATGAGTCCCCCTCGGGGCGCCTGGGTGGCTCAGTCGGTTGGGTGTCCGACTTCGGCTCAGGTCACGATCTCGCGGTCCGTGAGTTCGAGCCCCGCGTCAGGCTCTGGGCTGATGGCTCAGAGCCTGGAGCCTGCTTCCGATTCTGTGTCTCCCTCTCTCTCTGCCCCTGCCCTGTTCATGCTCTGTCTCTCTCTGTCTCAAAAATAAATAAAACGTTAAAAAAAAAAAAAATTTTAAAACGAGTCCCCCTCTTTATAAAATAGTCCAGATGCTGGCAACTGCCTTGATTTTATTGCTATCTTAATAAATATTTGTCTGTTTCCTTTGTTTTGTACAAATAGAAAAGAGATTATATATTGCCTTATTGTCTTGAAATTACAACCCCGCATCTTTGTCTGTTCCATGTTACGAAAATGAAAACATTACAATTCTTTTAAAGTAAACATTGGAGGAAGATTTTCATGTCAGCATTCTTGAGGATCACTGAGAGCTAGATAGATGTTAGAAAACAATCTTATATCGTCATGTGTTTCAGTATGTGTCTGCATATGTCAGTATCAGTATATTTTGTATCAGTATGTATATTATAAATTATAATTCATAATACACATACCATAAGAAGTTACATATATAGAGAAAACTCTACTGTATACATTTTGTTCCCTAATTTTAAGGAGACTTTAGGTTTTTTTGTTTTAAAGATGAGTGCATTTTTAGTTGCTTTGATTATCAATACCGATACTTTATGACTAGTCAGTAAGTAAGTATATTATTCTATGGTAAACATCCAATTCATGTAATTAAACTGTAGTTATTTTTTCCTGTCGGCTTTCACATTTTATATTAAAATGACTTTGTCAATATGATTATAACCTAGAATGAATGCCCAGTGTATTAAACAATTGAACAGTAAACAGAATAATTAAACATTGAACAATAACGATTTTTTTCTCAAATTTTATAAAACACCCAACATGTAAAGGAGTAGCCAGTAAACTGTCTGCTGTGATTGCTTCTCACACCAGGGTTTTCGGCTTTTTTATAGCTCTTCTTAGCAATGCTTTGGTCCACAGAGAATTGTTAATTTTATTACTTAAAAAGTAAGGGTGCCTAGTTTAAAAACATTCTGTAGGTGTTGTCTGTTTTCTTCTTTTAGCATAAACATGTTCGTTTTTCCCTGAGGTCTTTGTCAGCCCCGAGTACCAGGGACGGTGGGAGCAGAACCATTCTCCGCTAAACTGCGCTACACGGGCCCCGAGGACCCAGAGTACACAAACCTTATCAAGCTCACTGTCACGATGCCACACGTAGACGGTAGGTGGCTTGGGTGAGCAAAGCCACGGGAGTGGTTTGGGCTCCTCCGTATCTGGTTCATGTCACTGAGTGGTCAAAATCACCAAACAGGCAATACATGTTCGTTGTGCAACTTGACCGTCGAGTCCTTCTGCTTCTTTCAAGTGTTTCTGTTTTCTCTCGATCCTGTTTTTTTAAGTGTGACAATTTACGCATTCTTTAAAATGAAATAAATTTAATACATTGTCCAAACACGATGGAGCGAAACTTCGGTTAATGTGCTAGTTTTTATGAAATGGCACAAATATGTCCATCCTTAAAAACTCTTAATCTTAAACTTGGAATTCCGGTAAAGCATCTCGACATCTCATTGAGCCTTCAGTGTGTATTTGCTATTTCATAGCCGGAATTTTATAAATCCAATTTATAAATGGTGTTCATTTTCTCCAGATAAGAAAGTGCGGCCAGAATTTATGAGTCATTAACTTTATCCACACCGGGAACATTTTCCCAAGTACAGAAAATGTTTTCTTTTTTTTTAACGTTTATTTACTTTTGAGAGACAGAGACAGAGCGTGAGTGGGGGAGGGGCAGAGAGAAAGGGAGACACAGAGTCCGAAGCAGGCTCCAGGCTCTGAGCTGTCAGCATAGAGCCCGACGCGGGGCTCAAACCCACAAACCGTGAGATCATGACCTGAGCTGAAGTTGGACGCTTACCCGACTGAGCCACCCAGGCGCCCCCAGAAAACATTTGCAAGTTCTATTCCTGTCAATGACTTTATACCTGAAATAAATTGTTAATATTAATTTCACCACTTGGTGTGTTAGTTATAGTTTAAGTAGCTAGGTGAGAGGAAACAACTGGTCAGTATTGGGAACTATAAGGTAGAATTTTTCTTTCTCAGAAAAAAAAAGACGTAAGTGTGTTTTTCCTGCTTATTACAAACCCACATTTGTGTTGGTGGGAGATAGGTGGGCAAGAATGTGCACCTCTTTACTTTACAGCATAGTGAGGGACCCACGTACGCCCAGCCCATCTCTAGGCTCGTGTTGGAGATGTGACTCAAAGGTGCGAAGGGAAGGAGGGACCCAGCAGGGAAAAACAAGCTATAACAGTCCTAATAGAAAGGCTGGTCCCTCATGCTGCTCCCAGAACTGACTGTGCATTGTGTGCATTGGTCAATAGCCACAGCTCTTCCAGGAGCATGGTAGAAGCTGACCAGTTCTTTTGTGAGGCCAAGGGTCGCTCTAGAAGAATCTGAGAACGAGAGGTGGGTAAGGTTCCAGGAGAACACCTCTCTCATGGTCTTTTGCTGCGTTGTTTACACCGGGCTTCAACAAACTGTGGCCTCTGTGCTAAATCCATCTTGCTGCCTCTTTTCAAACAACCTTGCAACCTAAGAATGGTTTTACATGTTTAAATGTTTGGAAAAAACCAAAAGAACAATATTTCATGGAGCGTGAAAATTACATGAAATTATAATCCATTGTTCATGATAAAGTCTTCTGTTAATACTTTTACATGTCTCCTGTGGCAGCCTCCCATCTACCATGGCAGCATCGAGCCGTTGTGACACAGACCTGATGGCCCACAAATTTTAAAATATTTACTATTTGACCCTTTATGGAAGAAGTTTGCCAGTCCTCGGCCTGTATTTTATAGGGGTAGTTTTAAACTTCTTGGTCTCAGAATGTCCTTAAAAACTATTTAGGATCTCAAAGACTTCCTGTTTTTATGAGTTATGTCTGTAAATATGGCCTAGATTTAAAGTTAAAATTCAGGAGTTATTTTCATTCAGTGAAAAATAACAAATCCATTACATATTAGCATGAAAAACATACTTTTAACAAAAATAACTATAATTGGGGCACTTGCGTGGCTCGGTCGGTTGAGTGTCCGACTTCAGCTCAGGTCATGATCTCGCGGTGCATGAGTTTGGGCCCCGCGTCAGGCTCTGTGCTGACAACTCGGAGCCTGGAGCCTGCTTCAGATCCTGTGTCTCCCTCTCTCTCTGTTCCTCCCCTACTCGTGCTCTGTCTCTCTCTCGCTCTCTCTCTCAAAAATAAAGATTAAAAGAAATAACAACAAAAAAACTATCATTTATAAATCAAAAAATTTATTGGTTTTCTTATACTTTTAAAATATATTTAATGTCTGGCTTAATGAAAGACAGCTGAATTCTTTTATCTACTTCTGCATTCAATCTGTGGCAATGTGTGATGACCTGCACCCTCTGAAGAAGTCCACGGTACACTAGTGAGAGAATAATGGTGGGAAAGTCAAATAATGCCTTAGAATCATTATGAGAATAGTTTTAGTATCACAGATCTCGTGAAAAATTCCAGGGGACATCTGGGACACCACATTGAGAGTAATCACTGCCATACAGTATTTTATAACACTTGTCTTCTGGAGGATGAAGAAATGACAAGTGTTCTAAGCCCTTTGCTGGTGACAATGGCATCATGATTACATTTCCTCGCAGGCATGCTCCCTGTGATCTCCACTAAAGAGCTTTCCAACTTCGAGCTCACCCTCAGTCCTGACGGCTCAAGAGTTGGAAACCACCAGTGCTCCAATCTTCTGGACTACACCGAAGTGAAGACCCACCATGGTTTCTTGACCGATGCTACAAAAAATCCAGAAATAATTGGAGAGACGCATCCTTACCAGTACAGCTCGTCTATCAGAGGTTCCAGTACCTTACGCTTCTATCGAAACCTGAACCTGGAGGCCTGCTTATGGGAGTTTGTTAGCTACTATGACATGTCAGAACTTCTGACTGACTGTGGAGGCACCATCGGGACGGATGGACAGGTATGGATTTTGAACATCTGAGCTTCGGTCACTGGAAAAGCCAGCTGGTTCTGTCCAAGTATACAGATTGGGACTAAAGCCCACCTCCAGGCTTCCATCTTGGTGGTAGTTCATTAGGCACAAGAGGCACTCGCATGACTGGGGTGAAAATTCACGTCTGCTTCTGGAATCATTATCATTGTCTTTGTATCAAAAGGTCACTGTATAATTATTGCCATAAAGTCCAAATCTCTTCTGGTATTATAAAATTCCAAGTGCTAATTTCTTTTCAGAGCATACATTATCATTTACTGTGTATACATACAGATGTCTGTAATGTATCATAAACCATCTAAGATGAGGATTTTCAATCCTCTGGTGAGTTCAGTTTTTCTTCTTCCTTATTTCCTTCCTGCACCTTCTATCTTTCTGTCCTTTATCCCGTCTTCTGCCTAGTTTTCAAATCCCCTTTGCCTCCCAGTCTGCTTCATTTCTCCATCACTAACATAGTCAAAAGCATTTGTATTACAGTCTTACTGTTATTCCTCCTCTGTGTTTATTGACTCCTCTTCATACTACGCAGACATTTACACATAAAATACACAACACACACACACACACACACACACACACACACACACACAAAATCCCTACCCTCATCATCATGAACAAAGTTGTTGTCAAAATGATAAAGAAGCAAGATCTCCGTTGGCAGTTATGATAGAGAATCTAAAATATGTTGAGTGTAGTTTAGAAGCGTAATGAGTGTTTGAACTAAAAGCCATGCTCTGTCCTACCTGGACTAAACAAAGAGTTTATATAAGCAGGCTTACACATTAAAGTGTTGAATGGTACCCCGTATGTATCATGTCTCTCAAGACTTCGCCAGGGTGAGGCCGGATTTTGACCGACCTATATCCCTGTGGTGTTAAAGTATAAAACATGTGGTAGCATTAGAAATGTGAATGACAACAGAGTATCAGTTTAACCTGAGGCGAAGCTGTGAAACCTGACACATTCAGCTAGTGTTGATGCGGAATGGGCAGCATTGATTACATCTGGGGACTACTGGACTCCCAGGTAATGAGACGTTATCTCCATCTCCTCTGAAAACAGCACAATATTCAGAAACTTGCAAGGATTAGTAAAAATTCACGAAACACCAACAGGAAGACAGTACGGAATGCTGGAAAGAGCATGGATATTAGAAACTAGCACATGTAGACCTAAATTTGGCTCTGATGTTTTCTAGCTTCGTGTCCCTGGGTGAGTTACTTAAGCCCTCGGAAGTGTTACCTTTTCAGGTCCCTCTTCCCCAGTGTATCTTTGCCACCAGAAAGAAACATGAAAGAAAAAAAGTCTTCCCCCCGAATAAAAATCAAGGCTCATATTAACAAATCTACATCAGCCTTTTCCTTTATAGGTCAAATATCCTGGTTCCTTCAGCTGGGACTCACAGAACTTGTTTCCAATCCGTTATTCAATCATTCCGGTTTTCTTTCTCGTTGCTCTTCTCTCAGGATCTTGCATAAGTCACAGGATCTATCAGCAAAGACAAAATTAGATATATAATAGGATTACATTTTAGTTCCAGTTCCTTGTTATCATTCACTCAGTACCATGGAGCTTTTCTATGGGTCTCACCTAGGCTATAGTTTATTTTCACCCTCAAGAATGTTTTCCATCTTTCCTGCAAAGTGGCAGCATTTTTTGATCCTTTATATCTGCAACCCAGACAGCCTTCTCTAGTGAAAACCTTGCACTTGCCCGCTGAAGTCCTATCCTATTACATCTGCCCACTTCTTCAGTGTCTCAAGGACATTATTTTTTTTAATATTTATTTATTTTAGAGAGAGAACACAAGCAGGGGAGGGGCAGAGAGAGGGAGACACAGAATCCAAAGTAGGCTCCAGACTCTGGCTATCAGCACAAAATCCAATGCAGAACTGTGAGATCATGACCTGAAGTCATACGCTTCGCCCCAAGGCCATTTTGAATGCAAATTCTGTCCCTCTAATGTGTTCATAGCTCTAGCCAAATCTTACCATAAAATGCTCAGCTAAATTGACTATACTTTGCTCTGTGTGTGTGTGTGTGTGTGTGTTTAAATCACAGTTCCTCTATTTAATTTTTTAACTTCAGTGCTTTTTCCTTCCTACCACCACTGCCAGGCAGAAAAGCCACTGCCCTGCTTCTGTAGTTCAGCTGTCAGTGGTTCTGCTCCGTTAGGTGAAAGCTAGCAACCGGAGGCTGAAGTTAAGATTTACCTCCCTGAAAGGCTTCTGGTACCTAACACTAGGAATATAAGAATTATCTCATCCAATTCTTAACTGGTTTGCATTACCTTCCTAAGATGCCCAGATGCGTATAGGAGTTTCTTCTTAGAAGCTTTTTGTTTTCGTTTTTTTGCTTTAGAATTGTTGAAAATAAATCTAATAGTATCACCCTCACAATCAACATAAATAGAGATGACCAGATTCAGTATAAATCATTGAAATTTCAGGATCTTGTTATAAAATTTTAAAAGCCTCAGTATAAACTAAACATTAATACAATCTAATAAGACATGTGGATCACTCTCTTAGAGGGGAGCTCAGAGATGTTCATCCCCATTTCCCCTACTTTCTTCCTTAGGCTTAAACTTTTACTTCTCCCCACCTCCCCCCAACACACACATTACTTAAATATAGGTGAGGAAGAGGAAAATATAAAGTAGAAGAAATATAGTAGCTCTTTGAGATATTTCCCTAATTTTCCCCATTACTTTTGAGTTCTGGAGAAAAAGAGAAAATACCTAATGATTGTACTAACGATAACAATAAGGATACTAATAGCAATAGCTAACAATTATTTAATGTCTACTCTGTGCCCGCCATTCTTCTAAATACATATTTCCACAAATTCTGTCCTCACATTATGAAACAAATATGAATTTTTCCCCCTTATTAGAGATAAGAAGGCTGAAGCAAAGAGAATTCAAATAATGGCCCAAATTCAATTCACTTGTAAACCTGTGCTGTTAACCACATCATGATTCTTATCTGGACATTTAATTGAGTGAATTAAATGCCATTTGATTGGGTGAATGACAGGAATGGATGTGGTCCCATATATAATTGCAAGAAAGGCAAATGTACTTCTCTGTGCTTGGGACCAAAATGCTGCCCAACCATGGTCATGAGAATGCATGCCAGTTATGTCTATGCTCCCTGCTGATAAAGTTATACAAATCCAAAACTTAGCTCACAACTGTGAGATCATGACCTGAGCCAAAATCAAGAGTTGGATGCTTAACTGCCTAAGCCACCTAGGCACCCCTCTAAAATTATATTTAACGAGATATTTTACTTTTTTTTGCTACTGTCTTTGAAGTCTGGTGTGTATTTTTCATGCACAACACATCTCAATTCTGACTAGACTCATTTTGAATGGTCAGTAGCCACACATGGCTAGTGGTTACCATATTGGGAAGCACTGATTAGACTATTTACCCAACGTCTTTTTTTTTCATTTTTAAAGTTTATTCATTTATTTTTGAGAGAGATAGAGACAGTGTGAGTGGAGGAGGGGCAGAGAGAGAGAGAGAGAGAATCCCAAGCAGGCTCCACACCATCAGCACAGAGCCCAATGCGGGGCTCAAACTCACAAAACCATGAGATCATGATCTGAGCCAAAACCAAGAGTCTGACACTTGACTGACTGAGCCACCCGGGCTCCCCTACCCAAGGTCTTTTAATTAAACCACACAGGTTGAAAACAATGATCATTTAAAATATTTTACAATCTTGTACCTACCCACCTTTGTGTGGGATATGTGGTTTGTGCTTATTTCAAAGATTAAAAATTGAAGTAGAATTGTTAGAATGTTATCTGACTACCACTAGTATGGATTTCCCACGGATTGAAATTTCTTTCTATTGCTCCTTTTGTTACCAGAAATATGTCTACATCATCAAGATGGTGGTGTTTGTGAATGTGTAAAGAAGGCTTATCGATCTCAATAGCTTAAAGTCTCAATAAAGCATGTACTTAGCTACCCAGGGGAGATCATTGTTTTAACAAGTTAGAATCTTTAGCCAAGGGATTAGTAGTATTAGCAGTCTACACATCCAGGAACACTTGGAAGAAAGAGGCCTAGGCTTGTGTCCACATACAAGACTTTCTAAAGTCTTGAGATCAGAGATGCATAAGGGAGACCCTGGAATGAAGTAGGGTCAATACTGGTCCACAGATTCCTTAATATTTAGGATAACTTTATGGGATATTTACAATGATAGAATTAGAAATTACCTAAATGACCAATAATAGAATAGTTATGGTTACCCACAAGGTAAAAATATTATATAGCTATCAAAAGTCATGTACCTGAAGAATTTTCCTTGTCATGAGAAAATGCTAACAAGATTAAGTTAAAAAGCAATATACAAGGTAGTATAAATGATATTACATTGCTACTATTAAAAATGTGTGTGTATATTGGAGAGAACTAGAAAATTTGGCTGTGCACAATGATAACAGACTAATGAACAAGATTTTTCTTTTTAGATGCTTTTAGTTTCCCAGCTTTCCACAGAACTAACATTACTCTCACTTAAAAAAAAACAAAGAAACCATGAGGTGCCTGGGTGGCTCACATGGTTAAGCATCCAACTCTTGGTTTTGATTCAGGTCATGATCTCATGGTCATTGAGATCGAGCCCCGTGTTGGGCTCTGTACTGACAGCATGAGCCTGCTTGGAATTCTCTCTCTCCCTCTGCCTCTCCCCACTGCCCCCCTGCCATGTACACACACATACTCTCTATCTTAAATAAATAAATAAATAAATAAATAAATAAATAAATTTTTATTGACTACATATTAAAATGTAATATATTTGATAGACTGGACTAAGTAAACTATTCTTAAAGTTAGTTTAGCATGTTTCTCTTTACTTTTTTTCTTAATGTTTATTTTTGAGAGAGAGAGAGACAGAGTGTGAGCAGGGGAGGGGCAGAGAGAGTGGGAGACACGGAATCCGAAGCAGGCTCCAGGCTCTGAGCTGTCAGTTCAGAGCCCTATGTGGGGCTTGAATTCACGAACCGTGAGATCATGACCTGGGCCAAAGTCGGATGCTTAACCCACTGGGCCACCCAGGTGCCCCTCCCTTTACTTTTTGAAGTATGGCTACTAGAAAATTTTAAATTACATGTGTGGCTCACATTATATTTTTATTGAATAGTGCTGGTCTGGATACTTGAATGTTCGTGCTGATTGTGCTGAATAATCTTGGGCAAGCCAATTGACTTCTTCGTGGCTTAATTTCAACACATGTAGAATATAGTCTTGCTTGAGTAAAAGGTGCAAAAGAACAAAGTAAATCTAGATAGGTTTTGTTAATACAATATATACTGCCAACTTCTTTTTTTTTTTTTTTTTACGTTTATTTATTTTTGAGACAGAGAGAGACAGAGCATGAACGGGGGAGGGTCAGAGAGAGAGGGAGACACAGAATCTGAAACATGCTCCAAGCTCCGAGCTGTCAGCACAGAGCCCAATGCAGGGCTCGAACTCACGGACTGCAAGATCATGACCTGAGCCGAAGTCGGTCGCCCAACCGACTGAGCCACCCAGGCGCCCCTATACTGCCAACTTCTATAAGAAGCAGTGCGTATATATACTGCCTACTTCAATAAGGCAATGTGTAAGTTGGATGGCTTAAGCTGTATGCCCCAATAAGTGAAGATTTTTTTTTATTTATGTTTGTTTATTTAATTTTTTGTTTGAGAGAGAGAGTGTGTGCGCGCAGGGGAGAGGCAGAGAGAAAAAGAGAGAGAATCCCAAGCATGCTCTGTGCCATCAGTGCAGAACCCAATATGGGTCTCGAACCCACCACAAACCATGAGATCGTGACTTGAGCTGAAATCAAGAGTCAGGTGTTTAACCGACTGAGTCACCCAGGCACACCCCAGATAAGTGAACAATTAAATCTACTGTGATTTACCCCAACTCTAGTTCCCACCTTAGACAGCATTCTGAGTATAATTTTTCTTTTAGAGTATTCATCTTCTTTCCTGTTATTTCCCTCTCCTACCCATCTGATGGCCCAGCAGAAATTCCTTTGTCCCTTCAGCTGACAATACCTCCCCAAATATATACTTGCTGCCCATTATTAGCCACTTAGTAGTGGTGGTGGAAATTGATATCAGTGTTACCTTTTCCAGAGAATTTGCATTTTATATTTTCCCTTCAAATATGGAAGTTAAAGTATCATTTCATTTTGTTGAAAAAACTCAAAACATCTGGAAAGACCCATAAACTCCTATGTCAAGTTACAGTTGCTTGAAGACCATGTACCAGATGTATTTCTTCTAATATAAATAAACACTTTAAAAAGCCCTGTCATACAGGCAGAAAGAAAATTAAGTACTCATTAAGATGACGTCCAGAAGTCAAATTGACCCCATTGCATTCTTCAGTTTTTCTGGAATGAGCAGGAGGTGACGTGGGTGATTGACATTGTTCCATTGGCTCCCGTTACTCCAGACAGCGGTTCTAAGCAGACACAGAAGACCTGGCCGTGATGAGCAAGAAAAGGCAGTCAGATGCTGATTCCATGTCCAGAAAGGGCCAAACTCTAAGTTACCACAAGAACCAATGAAAGAAAATAAAGTTAGAGAGCTTTGTGCCAAGTAACTTATTCGTAGGAAGTGAATGCGAGTAGTTCTCTCCAAGATAGTAACATTTGATACATAACATTGGCAAAAATGATTAGCACCTAGAAAGTTTAATTGGAAACTCATGCCTAAAGCCTAATTTTTCAAAGTTTATTAAAATCACAGGATGAAATATTAATCTTAATTTCCAGTGGAATATACATTGACTTAATCACTCTCCTTTACACTGAGCATTAAAATTGCACTGCAAGATCCAGTTCTCATTAACTGCAATGATATCGACACTTCACAAAAACAATCTCAAAGGACTCTGGTTGCAAGGCCCCTCTTCTCAGGCCGGGCTAGCAGATGATGGGGAATGCTAGCCACTACACAGCTAGGAATCAAATCATTTGCTTGGATGATGGTTTCCTTTTTACATATTTTCGCTGGCAATTCAGATCATCATTTTTGTGATTTAAGGAGTTTATTTTTTAGTCTATGATAAAGTGATAAATTATTGCTCTCATGATTCATATTATTCACCAACACATGTCTATGATCCCTGTTGCCATTCATCGTGGAAGAAGAATAAGAGTGGTATCAGAAAGCCCAGCTGGAACTTCTCAAGAGTATGATCTGACTGAAGTCTGTTTCCTCTTGTGTAGAAGAGGATATTTGCCCGGCTATTCTGCAAAGCTGTTTTGAGACTGAAGTATGATAACGTTGGTTAGGTGATCTTAGGACCGCCCTCAGCTTTGTTTGGAATGTGATGAGGTGTGATAGAGTAGAAAAGCACAGGTCAAAGGCTGGGCTCCAGTAATGGCAGGGGCCACTGAGGAGGCTTAAAGAATTCTGTGAGAAATGTATTTCTTTGAGCCTTAACTTTCCTCTCTCTCTTTTTCTATGCATCATCTATCAATCCATCCATCCAGTGACTCATCCATCCATCCATCCAAGCATCTATCCATCCAACCATCCACACATACATATAAATATAATTATGAGGGAGATTAAAAGTATTAAATGGCTTTTATTGTGAACCTAGGGGCTCAATAAATAAATATTAGTTTATCCTGTATTAGTCCTAGCCCACCTGCAAAATACCTGAAGAAGGAAAGTGTAAAATTCCAAGCAGTTCACTTCATCTCAACCAATTATTTTTGAGACATATTAAGTGTTACATGTCATTACTAAACATATTTGCTTCTAGGTCTTTCCTGCTTTATTTTATCTTCCTTTATGTAGTAATTTAATAGTATCTTACAGCAGTATTATTCATAATAACTCAAAACAGGAAGTAACCTAGATGACCGTCAACTGATGAACAGCTAAATATGTGTGGCTTATGCATAAAATAGTAGGCTATTCAGAAATAAAAGTATTGACATGTGCAGCGACATGGATGCACCTTGGAAACATAAGTGAAAGAAACCTGTCACAAAAGACCGCATATTGTTATGATTCCATTTATATGAAAAGTCCAGGATTGACAAATACATAGAGACAGAAAATAGGGCTAGTGGCTGCCAGAGATTTGGAGGAGGAGGGAATAAAAGAATGACTTCTAATGGGTTTGGGATTCCCTTTGGAGGTGATGAAAATGTCCTAAAATTGACTGTGTTGAAAATTCCACCTCTCCCTGAATATATTAAATACTGTGGGTTTGTCCACTTTAATAGGTGAATTACATGGTGTGTGTACTGTATCTTAATAAAGCTGTTATAAAACAGAAAAGACTGTGTAGGCATAATATGCTCAAAACAATGGAATTCACCTTCAAGATTTCTGCCGCATATCCTTTGTTGCAAAGGAAGGTACTGTAGTAACAACTATTTAATTGCTCCATAATTAAGTGAGGGGACAGTAGTGTAAATGTTGTCACTTCCTTTCGTCAGTGGCTACTAAAAATCTTTAGCTGAGTGGAGACAACAGCTTGTACAAAATTAGACTCCTCTAATTAACCTTGAATCATGTTGATAGGTACAATTTTATTGTTTCAGGTCCTAAATCTAGTACAGTCCTATGTGACCCTTCGAGTGCCTCTGTATGTTTCCTACGTGTTCCATTCTCCTGTTGGGGTAGGAGGCTGGCAACATTTTGACTTGAAGTCAGAGCTCCGTCTGACTTTTGTGTATGACACTGCCATCTTGTGGAATGATGGAATCGGCAGCCCACCAGAAGCGGAACTCCAAGGTGGGTTAATAATTTGGAACACTTGTTTTCTTACCCATTTGAATTACTTAAGAGGAATTTTTACTATAGCTTAAACTAATGGAAGTGACCTTCAATATACTTTATTTTTATATTAAATATTTTAATATTATTTCATTTTGTCATGGAAAAACTAAATCATATCAATCCTCTAAATTTTGCGTAATATGTGCCTGCTAAATATAACATATATATTTCATGGATATTTAATCCTTACAGTTCATTTTACAGTCAACATGTTTCCTAGATTCTAGAAAATGCATAGAGGAAGTTCCAGTTGAACATAAGAAATGGCACCTCTTGGCTCAGGGAGTGCCTGGGTGGCTCAGTTGTTTACGTGTCTGACTCTTGATCTCAACTCAGGTCTTGATCTCAGGGTTGTAAGTCCAAGCCCTTGTTGGGCTCCATGTGGGGCATGGAGAAGAAAGAAAGAAAGAAGAAAGAAAGAAAGAAAGAAAGAAAGAAAGAAAGAAAGAAAGAAAGAAAGAAAGATGGAGGGAGGGAGGGAGGGAGGAAGAGAGGGGAAGGAAGGAAGGAAGGAAGGAAGGGAGGGAGGGAGGAAGGAAGGGAGGAAGGAGAGATATCTTGGATCCTCGTTCTGGCTCCCCAACTAACTAGCTGTGTGATCTTGAACATACTCCTTAACCTTTGTGGCACTCAGTTTCTTCTGAAAGATAAGCTAGACTTCCAGTATTCTTTTTATTTTAAAATTCTATTATTCTATGATATTTTAGCTAAATGTTTTGGAACAGTGTAGTAAGTACAACTACCTCCTGAGCCCATAAGCATCTGCAAATCTTTGTTTCAGTCTCCACGTCAGAAGTATAATTCAGAGTCCACAAGCATAAAGCTAATTATCTATTAGTAGGATGAGTACTGTTTCTTTTCAGGCCCATGATGCTATTCTGGTTCCATGCCTATCTGAGCATCATGCCTGCATTACTTACTATGGGCCAGGAGGAAAATACTATTGACAGTGCATCAAAATTTGCTATCTTAAGCACAGTAAAATCGCCTTTATTAAAGCTATGTGATAGGTAATATGTGCACCCTGAGTGGTCATTCCAGATTATTTTACATTTTCATGTTTTAATTCTGTATTTTGCCTTAGAAAATGTATATTTAAGTAAATTTTAATGTGGATCCATGCAAGGGTTCTCAAGTATTACATGAGGATCTCATGTTTCCTTCTTTCCTTTTAGAAAAAAATTTTTTAATGTTTTTATTTTATTTTTGAGAGAGAGAGAGAGAGAGACAGTGTGAGCCAGGGAGGGGCAGAGAGAGGAGACACAGAATCTGAAGTAGGCTCTAGGTTTCTGAGCTGTCGGCACAGAGCCTGATGCGGGCCTCGAACTCAAGGACCATGAGATCATGACCTAAGCCGAAGTCTCAGTATCTGGAACAAACGACCTCAACCGACTGAGCCACCCAGGAGTTTCCTTCTTCTATCTGGAACCAACTTTGGTCACACTGCTAACAGTCTTGGAAAAGCTCCAGAGTTTTTATTAGGCCCGTAAAATTCGGAATCATTCTGGAGAACACAAACCCACTTCTGTGTCCAAATCTTCAACATTTCACAATTTTACTGTGTCCCTCAATTTACAGCTTCATTTATGTAGACTAATGCTTTTAGGGGGGGAAAATCTTGGCCTATTATAATCAATCTGTATATTTCATCGTGACCTCTCTCACGTCCCCTGATTCTATTTTGCCTCCCTTCTAGACATCTTTTCTTGTCAGAAAACAAAACAAAACAAAATACTTTTGCGTCTCTTACCACTCAGAATTCTTCCGATAGCACCCCTTGGCTAGAATGTTTAAAGATGAGACCGTTCTGACTTCAAATTTGGAAGAAATCCTGCCCATCAGAAGTCCCAGGTCACCCATATTTCCATTCTTGCGCACTCTCCCCATGTAGGTTCTCTCTATCCCACCAGCATGCGCATCGGCGAAGAGGGGCGCTTGGTCGTGAACTTCAAGACGGAGGCTCAGTTCCACGGCTTGTTTGTACTCTCCCACCCAGGTAAGCCCTGTAATCCACTAACAGGCATGCCCTAGACAGCAGGATACAGACTTCCCACACCCACAAGTGCCGTGTTTCAGCATGCTTCCCCGGGAGGTCTCTAACCCTCCTTTCAAATGAATTATCACTGTGACTTACCTGCAGGGTGCCTGAGAATTGCTCAGCTCCCTCTCATCAGCTACATAGTCATCATTATGTACGTAGATTTTTGGAGAAAACGCAAAAGGGTTAAAGTAAATTTAAAAGAAAATTCTGAGTTCATTTTTGGTGGAGTCTGCCTTGGATAAAGAGCCTAGCAACAACAATCCCCTTCTCTGCTTCAATTCTGTTGTATGAGAAGTGGAATTTTAGGTCATTTGTTCGGCGAGCCCTTCTCCGTTCCAATTATTTTCTAGACACTGTAAGAAACCTTTGTAACAGAGGCAGAAGTGGCACTTCAGTGTGATTCTTACATTTCAGACATGGTAACTAATTATCTTTAATAAGGATTGGCTATGTCATTTTACTAACTGTGACAGCAGATTGTGGTTTGAATATCAACAAGGAGGCAGTCACTGAAGTCTTATGTCCAGGCTTTTTTTTTTTTTTTTTTATAAAGGACATTTCATTAGACATCTTTTTTTATTTGATTCTCCATATCACTAAATTGGTTTTGCGTATTGTCCCTTTGACAACTGTTGTCAGATTGGAAGGGGAAAATAGTTCACTTACTGTCTTCTCCTTCCTTCCTTTTTCTGGGTTTGAGCTCTAAACAAAGGAGAGAATAGGGCTGAAATTCAGAAGAGAAAGAGGGTTCATTGTAGTTTTATGAGACTGAGCCGCAAGAAAAACAGACCCAAAAAGACTCATTTTGCTTTATTATAATTGACAGTTCTGGAAAATAAAATTTCTTGGTCTTTACAGGTCCCTTCCACATGTCTACCTTTCTAATAAACTGAATCTTTGTTTAGACACAATTACAGACAATCTAAGTAAAATTAGATTCCACTTATAAATTGGGTTTTCCCGGCTGTGTGGATGCTAATAGACGAAAACTCAGCTCATAGCCCCAGTGCACAATAAATGCATTCACATCAGCTTTTATTGCCCTGCTGCCTCTCCCTGGAAAGTAGCCCTGAACTGTTGGAGCACAATTATCTGCACAAGTATCTCTTGATAGAATTATAAAGTGGAAAAAGGCACTGAATTAGGAATCAGAGGGCACACATCCCAGCTGTGTGATCTTGGGAGAGTCACCATAATCAGTCTCAGCCCGGTTTCTCGGGGACAAAATGAGGACAATTATACCAACACTGTGACTTTGAAGGCTTGGTGTTAAAAGCAAGCAATGTGAGATAAGTTACTTTGAAAACTCTAATGTGTTATGTACTCTTTTAACTACTATACCATTATTATAATGGCACTTTTCTAGCATCCTTCACGAGCTCAATGATCATGTCGGCTGACCATCCAGGCCTGACCTTTTCCCTGCGTCTCATAAGGAGTGAACCCACCTATAACCAGCCAGTACAGCAATGGAGCTTTGTCTCTGACTTTGCCGTAAGTGACTCAGGCTCTTACTTAAGTTTGCTTTTCTGCTGCCTTTGATTACACCTCAGATTCTTTTTTTTTTTTTAATGTAGTTTATTGTCAAGTTGGCTAACATACAGTGTGTACAGCGTGCTCTTGGTTTGGGGGGTAGATTCCCATGGTTCGTCGCTTCCATACAATACCCGGGGTTCATCCCAACGAGTGGCTTCCTCGATGCCCATCACCCATTTTCCCCTCTCCCCCGCACCACCCCCCCATCAACCCTGTTTGTTCTCTGTATTTAAGAATCTCTTACGGTTGGCCTCCACCTCAGATTCTTACATGAAGAACATAAACGTCCTCTCTTCTCCTCAAAGGTGCGTGACTATTCGGGGACCTACACCGTAAAGCTGCTGCCATGCACCGTTCCATCGAATCAGGAGTACCGCCTGCCAGTCACCTGCAACCCCAGAGAGCCTGTCACCTTTGACCTTGACATACGGTTCCAACAGGTGTGTCTCTTGGAGTTATTTTCCCCTGACTTACAGAATCCCATTTTATTAGGGTCACGGTCTTCTCAGTAAAAATAAATAAATAAATTCACCCAATGACTTTAATTCTCACATGCTAAGAAAAAAGGAAGTCAGACAAGAAGGAAGCAAGAAAGGAAGGAAAGAGGAAAGAACTGCCCTTTATCTGGCATTGGTTCAGGATATACAACTCATAGTTGAAGAGTATGCAAGGGTTGGGGCACCTGGGTGGCTCAGTTGGTTGAGGGTCCGACTTCAGCTCAGGTCATGATTTCACCGTTTGTGAGTTCAAGACCCACTTCAGGCTCTGGACTGACAGATTGGGGTCTGCTTCTAATTCTCTGTCTCCCTCTCTCTCTGCCCCTCCCCCACTCGCACAAGCTTTCCCTCTCCATCTCTCTCTCTCTCTCTCTCTCTCTCAAAAATAAATCAACATTAAAATTTTTTAAAAAGTATAGAAGGGGTTTTTTTGTTTGTTTTTTGTTTTTGTTTCTCTTATGTGATCTTGTCTCCTCCTGGAGTTTGCTGCCTTGAGATCTGAGAATTTTCCCAAGAGTTCTTCTGCACTTCTTTATCTTATTCTTGATCTTCAAGGAAAGTAAATATCCTATAGTTCATGCCACCTCAAAGGGCCTAACTGCCATTATATATTAAAAGACAGGTGATGGCACTTTTTGTCCAAGAACTTCTATTAAGAGCTGGCCTTCCACTGACCTTGATATATACCCTGTTACACCAATGGAAAAGAACTCAAGCAGTGCTATTTAGTCCCAGCCAAAAAATTTCACTTCACCAGGTCTGCCTTCTCAAGAAAGACAGAGCCAGTGTTATAATTACCTTCATTAGTTTGGTTGGGTGTGAAAATCGCAGTGCAGGCTTTAGGACTCCACAGGTCCATGTACACAGCTGTGTGTGTGCATGTGTGTGTGTGTGTGTGTGTGTGTGTGTGTGAATAATGTATTTACGCACCACCAGAACAATCAACAACACGTAGAAGGGCTTTTACGCTTGGTTTCAGGTCAGCGACCCGGTAGCAGCTGAGTTTAGCTTGAACACCCAAATGTACCTACTCTCCAAGAAGAGTCTCTGGTTGTCTGATGGATCCATGGGATTTGGGCAAGAGAGTGATGTCGCCTTTGCAGAAGGTATCATTTCACAAGGGGGACACCTGCTCTGTTTGCCATTGCATCTGTTGGGCTTTGCGCTCTTGGGGTCATGTTTGAGAGGGGAAATTGTAACCCCTGCTATGGTTATGAGAATATCACTGGGTCTTTGCCACTCTGACAGGGATGGGGTAGGGCCACTGAAATTGTATGTGTGTTATTGGACGGTTTTTCTTCTGGGGAAATAAAGAATTTATTTCTATGTCCCTTACCTAAGTGACTTCTGGAACAAATCTAGGTTTGTTTTCTTCGGTCTTTTCTCAAGGTGCGTAGACTCAAATCCTACAGCTACTTGAGATTATAAATGCCTCATGGGCGAGTGTTATAGCTGTCTTGTTCAGTGATGTCTTTCTAACACCTAGCAAAATGCCTAACACGCATGGCAGGAGTTCAGTACTGGCTGTGAAAAAGATGATTGAATACCAGGGAATTTCCCTAAACTCTCTTTCAAAATCAGATAAAGCTAACCCAGCTTTTTATCGATGTTCCTTTTTTATAGACTTTACTAGTCTGCGTCTTGGCAAGTAATTTGTTTATCTAAAGCAGGCTTTAGCCACAGTGGAATATGATGAATATTAAACCATAGGCCAAGCCTGGAGGTTCTTCCTGCTACCGGCCGAGCACGGGAGGGTCAATAAATCTTCAGTCACATGTAGTCAGTTCTCAAAGTGGTGTTAGCCTGGGAGCGTGTGAGATCCTGAAGGTCTTCCAATATTCGATGCCAGATTAGGAAAAGAAGGAAATGCCCTCTGGTGGCATTCCTGTCACAAATTATTTGCGGTGTCACATAGACACATTTTACCATGTAACAGAAATAACATTGCCACGTCTCTGTTTCAGGTGATATAATTTATGGTCGAGTCATGGTAGATCCTGTCCAGAATCTAGGTGATTCCTTTTACTGCAGCATTGAGAAGGTGTTCCTGTGCACTGGAGCTGATGGCTATGTTCCCAAATATAGTCCCACGAATGCAGAATATGGCTGCTTGGCTGATTCTCCTTCGCTCCTGTATAGATTTAAAATTGTGGTAAGTGCTTTGACCCAAACAATGAACTAGGTAGACACTCAAAGTCAAGTGTTTTTGCCCGATGTTTAAAAACAATAGCATCTTTTCAAATGAAACCAAATGCTGACATTTTCTACTTATACTGGCACAAAACGAAACGAAAGAAACACTCTGTACTTGCGAAAGTTGTCATTAGCTACAGCACTCCTCATTCTCTTGTTGCTTAAAGGACAAAGCTCAGCCAGAGACACAAGCCACCAGTTTTGGAAATGTCCTGTTTAATGCCAGACTAGCAGTGGATGACCCTGAAGCTGTTCTCTTAGTGAATCAGCCTGGATCCGATGGGTTTAAAGTCGACTCAACAGCACTCTTTCAGGTGGGCCAGTAACAAGCCACTTACAACAGCTCCACGAGGACATTCAGGTTACTTAATATCAGAATGCCCCAGATGTCTTCTATTAAATGGCAGTGACAGTAATATTGCAGAAGTCATAGTAACATTGAATAAGGTAAGGTAGGTAAGCCCCACAGGACCATATTGAGCACATGGTGGGCATTCTGTAAACTCTCATTGTTATTTTTATTAATGCCTCACCATTACTTTAGGTCCATGTGTAAAGAAGACCCTCATTCAGCCCAGAATATAAATCTAAGTCTGATGGTTGGGAACTCTGCTTTTCTTCTTCAAAACTTCCTTCCTGTCGACTTTCCATGACCATCTTTATTAGAGTGACCTTGTATGAAACGCTGGATTCCAAAAAACAAGTGGGTGCTGCTCATAAATCTCCACTCCCAAAGACTTTATAAACTAGGACAGGATGTCCTAACCTAGAGGTAGATGGTAAAGAGACCCACATGACCGTAACACTGAGCAGACAATTGAGAAAAATTCAGAGATGTGTTCCCACTGTGAATCCTTGGGGGAGCAAGTACACCTTTTAGGAAATTTACTGAAAATTGTCCAGACAGGATGGGCTGCAGAAACACATTATCTTTATTCAACCCTAAAGGAAGAATCTTAAGGAAGTATTATTTGTTGTTCTGAGTACTTTTTTAAAATTATTTTTACTGTTAACACTCAAAGCATTTGACCCCTTCTAAATCCTGAAAGTTTTGGGGCGCCTGGGTGGCTCAGTCGGTTAAGCCTCCGACTTTGGCTCAAGTCATGATCTCGAGGTCCGTGAGTTCGAGCCCCGTGTCGGGCTCTGTGCTGACAGCTCAGAGCCTGGAGCCTGTTTCAGATTCTGTGTCTCCCTCTCTCTGACCCTCCCCTGTCCATGCTCTGTCTCTCCCTGTCTCAAAAATAAATAAAACGTTAAAAAAAAAATTTTTTTTAATAAATAAATAAATAAATCCTGAAAGTTTCAAAAAACCATCAGAAAATCCCTTCTTTTCACAGGCCCTGGGAAAGCAGAAAAACTGACCTCTTCTACGGTCTTGTGTGTAAATATGCAGCAAGACAAATCAGACGAGAGTCCCGAGGGTCAGAAGGTCTGAGTTCTAGTCCTGCCTCTGCCACTAACTAGTTGAGGGACACGAGCAAGTTACTGCTGTGCATTCTTGTTTACTCATTGTTGAGATGAATAAGTTAAGCTGTGTGATATTTAAAGCTCTTTACAGCTCTGACATTCAATGGCTGCAAGTCACAGATGACCAAATACTTACCGGCACACCCTCCCTCAAGAGTTGCACAAAATATTTTAGAGTGCTTTACACAAAGCCTTGTACGTACTATATGTGCAAAAATAGTCAGTAGATTCCAGGGCGCCTGGGTGGCTCAGTCAGATAAACATCTGACTAAAGCTCAGGTCATGATCTCACGGTTCTTGGGTTCAAGCCCCATGTCGGGCTCTGTGCTGACAGCTCAGAGCCTGGAGACTGCTTGGGATTCTATGCCTCCCTCCCTCTCTCTCTGTCCCTCCCCTGCTCGCATTCATCAGATCTCTCTCTCTCTCTCTCAAGAATAAATAAACATTAAAAATTTTTTTTTGAAATAGTAGATTCCTTTTGCAGACTAAAGTCTATTATCAGTTGTTGTCTCTGCCATTAACTTCTCTTGCAATAGTCATGCAGTAGGTTGGTATGGTATTTAATTTTCTAACAAACAGAGCTGTGTTTTCTAGGTGGCTCTGGGCCGAGAGTGGTACATACACACCATCTACACAGTAAGATCGAGAGACAACGCCAATCGAGGTATTGGCAAAAGAAGCGTGGAGTACCAGCGCCACTCTTTGGTGAGTTCAGGGAAGCCCCGGGCAGGTACCAAAGGCCGGAAGAAGAGGGAGATGAGGAGCCCACCCCCGCTGGCCTGGGAAATAGGTGCTGAAAACAACAGGGGAACAAACATCCAGCACGTCGCCCTGGACCGCACCAGCAAGAAGCAGATCCCCCAAGGGAGAGTTCCTCCTGATGGCGTCCTCCCCCGGGAGCTCAACCCTCCCAGCTCTGAGGTCAGCCTGGTCACGGTGGTGGGAGGCATCGCCGTGGGGTTACTCACCCTCTGCCTTGCCGCCATCACAGTGACGATGTGCAAGAACAAGAAGGGCGCCAGGAGAAAGGACGCCCTGAAGGGCTCGGGCAGCAGCAAGCCCATGATGCCCCCACAGAGCCACCACAACGACAGCTCAGAGGTTTGATGACCACAGGTGGATTCAGCCTTTTCCTCAAGTGCCTCGGAAAGACGATAGAAACCCAAATGCTTCCGTAAACAGCAGAGCTTTGGGGACTTCTGCTACGAAGCTGCTCAGAGGACCTGACCGGACTACTGAACCTGGATTTGAATTCTGTCTACTCTTTCATGCGTCACAGAACAAATTCAGACCACAGACCGCATCTTTCTTCTTGCCCAAAAGGCAACATACTCAGAGCCAGCGATGGACCGCCAGGGATGTACTTCACATTTAGGGATTTTCTCCACACAATGGAGACAAATCTATTCAGAGGTGCTACAGACTCCGTCAGAAGTTTAAGAGGAGTCTATTGTTGCTATGTTAGTCTGAACCTTGAAGGTGCAATTATCACATCATTTATTCATTGCCTAACAGTTTATTACGAGGACGGTTTAATTGCTAGTCTGAAAGGATGATAAACACACTGTTCATTACGACAAGTTTTCTAACAGGCGAAGACGGCACAGAAGTATGACCAGTAGCTCAACCCATAATTCACCTCTTCTACTACATGGGAGGGAATGGAAGGAAAGAGAGAGGGAAGTAACTGACTAGTTTGGATTTGAATTATGGTGTCCTTGTTTTATTTGCTTATTTAATTTTAAATTAAACCAAAGAATATGTTCCATCTGGAAGAGATTGTTGAAGAAAGACTTTGCTGTTATATAGTGAGAAGTAGTCGAGTTCTTGCATGGTAGTATACCTAATTGGTGCTCAGCATTTGTGGGAAATGAGAGGGTTGGTGGCGTTTGGATGATGAAGAAATGCTATAGCGTTAGATTTGCATTTATAAGACCATGTTCTCTAAGAACTGAGCCTAGATATTTGCAGTATTGAACCCACAGATGATAATGAAAAATATCATTACAGGTGGTGGAGGGAGAAAGTGATATTTATTAGCATAACGTGTTTAACCGAAGTGCCTCTATACACGTTTTATAGAACATTTTTCCAGATGACACCTGAGGTTAACCCTCAGAGTAGCACAATCACGTAACAATGTCCAGAACTCGAACTGGCCAGAAGACATTTCATTAACTTGCTAATCAGCATCTGGTCTACACCAGGGGACTCTCTGCCACTGTCATTCCAGAGGTGGTCTTGGAGGTGCCTTCTTCTTCTTCGATCCAGGAGGAGAGTAGCATTCTGTGACATCTGCAATTCAGGGAGCTGATGCAGTGCGATCCCTGAGTATCTGAAAATGTAATGCTTAACACCGCTTACAGTGTTAAAAACCAAGAAACATAGGGAGCTTGCTTGGCAAGGCTCCTGTCGCCTTTCTGGGAAAAAAAAAAATGTGCTTTTACCAAATGGCAGAGATTTCGGTTGGAAAGGGAAGGAAAATGTCAGTGGTCTAATGACCAATCTTCCAAAAGCTGGTAAATGTATTTCAAGCAAAAAGAAGGTCGGGAGAAGAAGAACCGTGCCTAAAGACTAACCAACCCTCAAATGTCGCCTGGAATCCCCTTTCACTTGCATCCATAGCCTGGCCACACTGGACATCTAGTGGAATGGATCTTACCTGGTGTCTGTGAGCACCAACCATCTCTTTATTGGAAAGAAAAAAAAAGAATCTACACTGGTGCTGAGAGAGAGAGGTGAAAAGTGTCTGATACTCGCCTCTCTTCTTTTGGGCAGCTCTGCACTTGACATTCAAGGTCTTTCAAAGAACATGGTGGACCGTAGTCCCCCTCCATTGGGGAATTTACAAATATCACCTATTACTCAAAGGTGTCCCCCCACCCTGGGACTTTACATAAAGTCCTGGATGGCCCAGGAGTTCAGTTGTCAAATAAACATCAGCGCTTTCTTAATTGTCCCCTTTCCTTTTGCTTCGCATTCTGGCAGATGCTTGGCTACTTCTTCAGTTATCTCGTAACTAGTATAGGCATAAGCATGAATGACGCAGCTTCAAATGTGTGGACTTCTCATGACTTAGCATGGGGTTCAATTCACTTAGTGAGAGCAAGTACCCTCAATTGACCTTATGCTACTTTGGTAGCTTGGGTGCTTCAGAGCCTACCGTGCGGTCTTGGGCGTCTCTGTCACTGAGTGTAGTAATTAGCGAAGCATCGTTACAGCTTATCTGTTTTGAGCCATTGGGCCACACTGGCTTTGTACCAAACTTCACTCCACAATTAGTTTTTCTAGTGAGATTGCCATATACAAATTGGAGAGTTTATAAAATACAGAACATGTCCATCCTTTCCTAATAAAGAAGTTTCTTCCTCTCCACCCATTTCCTTCTCTCTTTCTCTCCCTTTCTGTCTTCTTCCTTTCCTTCCTCCCCTTGAAAGCAGAGAGTCTGTGGGAAATAGGCAGATACAGCTTTCTTAAGTATAAAGTGTTTGGATTTCGGCATCATTTCTTTTATATCTATTCACTTAATATGTGATTTAATATACATTAATCATAAAAACTCTTTTTAGTGGAAGAAAGAGTCAGGCAAAATGCTTTATTGTTCAATAAAGCAGACCCTTTTTTTCAATATTTTGTTTTTAGACAATTATGCTTTTATTATCAGATCCAATTACATAAAATAACTTCCCATAGACAACAGGATGTAGCTATAATAGCTCCTTAGATGCTCAGTAGCTTCTGACCCTAATTAAAACAAGATTTTCTTGATGTTGCATAGTAAACCCAAAACACAAATATATATATATATATAGAGAGAGAGAGAGAGAGCCTTAGTAGCTCCCCTAGCATGTGAACTATGAAGCATTAAAATACGTAATTATGTTTTAATCATGGTTTTACTTATTCCAGTTCATTCCCTCTGTTAACATTTACTAAATGCTTTCCTAGAATTAGCCACTTTGAGAGATTACACAGAAACCAAGATGTCCTCCCTGCTCTCAGGCAGGTTATGCTCAAATGTGGCATTTCTCTTAGACTAAAGGAATCGAGATTTACATTAGGTCCTCCCCTGGACCAAGAACACACCAGGCATATCTGTGAACCACAATTTAAAAATCTCTCCAGAGCACTGACAGTGGCTCTAATCTTTTTCATCTGAAAGAACCCCACATGTTATAGATCATTCTGATTGTGGATCTCATGCAAAATGTTTCACATCAATAATTTAATGGAATTGCCCTTCATAAATCTACACAGAGAAGGTACGTTGCAGGGATGTGGATAGCCCTGTATATTCTTCTCCTCTGAATGGAAGACATGCTTACTTTATTCCAAGAATGGGATATAACGCATAAACTCTTGTTCCAGACCGTGAACATCCCCAATACCTCCTGAAGTGCACCCTCCCACAAGCCTCCACAATGTTTGAATAGTATGAGTAAAGGTCAACTGAAATTCTGCCGTGCTACTGCATAGCATTTGTGATAAGAAGGACGGATTCTAGGCTCAATACGAAGGGATTTAGTTCTATAAGCAGCAAACAACTTCTTTATCAAGTCCTCTTACCTCTAAGTCTTTCCCAGGGAACCGACTCCAAGGTCCATTTTAAAAATGGAAATGGAGGGGCGCCTGGGTGGCTCAGTCGGTTAAGCGTCTGACTTCAGCTCAGGTCATGATCTCATGGCTTATGGGTTCGTGCCCCATGGCGGGCTCTGTGTTGACAGCTCAGAGCCTTGAGCCTGCTTCAGATTCTGTGTCTCCCTCCCTCTCTGTCCCTCCCCTGCTCATGCTCTGTCTCTCTTTCAAAAATAAACATTAAAAGAAATAATAAAAAGAAATAAAAATAAAAATAAAAATGGACCTGTATGAGAATCATGGAGTCTTTCCTCGTACAAATTGGTGCTAAGGGTTAAAATAGTCCTAGATTGAGAAATAATAAAGTAGCAATAACAGCAGAATGTAATGACATTTGGATTTTTGAAGTTGGAAATTTGATTTCTGCTACTCTTTTGAAAATATCTATTTAGTTTTGGCTGAGAAACCAATTTAGTCCTTTAAAAAGAAAAAGAAGAAAATATCTTTAAAGATGCAAATGTTTTACAAATTTGAAATTTACATAATTGTATTCATTTGAAAACAAGTGAGCTATGATTCTTTGAACAGCTTTCATCTCTTGTCGCCATGATAGCAATAACAAAAGGAAGAAAACAGGTGTCTTTACTAACCCTGGGGCAAACGATGAATAGGGCTTAAATGTTCAATCAGTCCCACTGCGATGCCTCAGAAATGTGCGAGTTGGCAGGAAACTATAAATACTACTATTATCTTGCACACACACAGCCACATGTGCGTCTAAAAACAACCAAAGATCTCATTTCTAGAAAAAAAGACGGCCCTAACTACAGTTTTAACTGAAATGGTTCACATGGAGATTTTCGAGAAGGTCAACAGAATGTTTATTTGTATAAACATACTATTGTGGGAAGTTTCTTGGACATGAGTTCAAAGGTTGATATGTTTCCTTAAGGTTTTTTCCTGGTATTGATTCTAGTGTTGCCTGGTAAAGATGTAAAAACACTTTCAGAAAATATCCATAGGTTCAGAGTTTCTCTCACTGTCTAGTTCTCCTTGTTGCCGTGTCCTTTGATGTTAAGAACAAAAGACAGATTTTGGTAGTTATTTTGATCTTAATAAGGCATTTAAACATAGAAGTTCATGGTATTTTCTATAGTTTTTTTTTTACCAGAAAGATTATACAGAAAGTTTTTAAGTAAAGAATGCTGATTCCCTCTTGAACTAAAGTTGATAAAACAAACTCTACTAACGTCAGCCTCATTCTGATTTAATTTTATTGGGGAAAAAAATCAGAATATTGAATTTGCAAACTTTTAAATAGTGTTGCTCTCTTATCTTTCAAGTACATTATATTACTTTTTCCCTGATGTTTGTTTGTGTGTGTTTTTTTTAGTATTGTGTTTTACTAAAAACATTAAAAAAAAAAACTTGCTCTAGCAATGACATCTACTCCTTCCTTCCTTGGTTCCTTCCTTCCTTCCTTCCTTCCCTCCTTCCTTGGTTCCTTTCTTCATGGACTAGGTTTTTTTTCTTCCTCTGAGATTTGTTTATCATTCTTCCTGTAATGCTTCCCTTTTAGTTTTGAAACCATTGCCATTTTCACTACGTAATTAACATATTCTTATCCATCCGAAAGCTAGTAGGTGAGCATAGGACGTGTGCACTGTCCTTTCTTTATAAAATGTTAAGGCTTTTGGATGAAGGAAAGAACTCCCTTCAAAAGATCAAAAGCATCATATTGAATAATGTGATGACAATCTGTGCTTTGATTCTCTCAGTAAAGGTTCAACACTGACATTTAAGATATTTTAAAAGATCCCTTTAAGGATCTGATTGAGTAAAAATAAAAGGCCAGAGATCACATATATGAGGCTGTTTTGGATGATTGAATACTTTGCAACGAAATAAATGGCAAAACAAAAATACTGTTAAAATGTTAACAGCATTGAAGTGTTTTAAATTGTAATTATTAAATGCACAATGTTCTTTTTACAAGGAGCCAGATGTTGCCTACACCAATTACACGATCCTTTGAATACTCTAAGTGAACTTCTCCAGGTATTTATTTTTCCAATGTTTGGATCGTCCTTTCATAAGAATTGTCAGTATTGCGCCTTAGAAAAGAAGAAAGTAAAGAGAGAAATGTAAATTTTTAAGAACTAACCTTAATAAAAAGCATGATAATACAAATCACTTAAAATATAGAAAAGCAATTACTGGTAAGAATAAAAGATCATTTCTGTAAGGGCCAAAATAAGCATATTACAAAAAGAAGTACAAAGCAGATTCTGCTTCTGTCGTTTCAGGAGTTCAAGTTTTTGGCAAGGTATTTTTAAGCCCATTTGCCTATAAAAGGAAACTTCAGCCTGGACAAGGAGTTGTGTGTTTTATAATTGTATTAAGTGCCTGCTTCCTTCCCCAAAGCCCTCCAGAGCACTCAGTAAATTTATATTTATCCAGCCACTGAGCAGCATATCTGTGTGTGATGGAATTATTTGCAGAACTTAATAGCCTTTGTGATTTTCCCATGGGAACTCTTCAAAAGCTAACAGGGGTCTAGTTTTTTTGTTTATTTACTGGGATACTTCATATTTGCTGGATATTGAAACTTATCCTGGGAAACCAATTATGCAAATAATCTGGAGCCATTCAGCCTTCAATCCATGTCTAAAATAATTCTTGCTGCCACTTGTGTTTCATAACTACCACTGTTTTCCATCAAAACACATCACATGTTTCATATAAATAAAGCCCATATAAAAATAAATGTGTTAAAATGGTCAAATGCTCGTGGTTCATTCTCTGGTTTCAACTTCACTAAACATCAACGAACTCGTGCAGTCTGCAACGAGTGTCAGTTATTTCCTTCCTGGGTCTGAAGCCTGAGCTCCTGCAGGCTTCCAGACTGGGACACGTGTTCCCACGAATTCTCTGATGCTGGTGGAGAAATACAGCCGCTCCTCAGCGGGACCTACCTGCAGGATCTTAGTGCTTATTCACCAGTTGTAGCAGGTGCATACACAGCCAGAGGCCGCCGGGGGCAATGCATTCTTACAGGAAACGATATATTTAGGGAACTGACCCTGTCCCAAGGGGCAGGGTGTCTAGATCCTACTACAGTTATGAAGCTGTGCCCAGCTACACTGATAAGGATGAATCAACTGATCGGGTCCATTGCTGAGAGGCTGACAAGGTAGTCTAGTTGCCTTTATGCGAACTTCACTCAAGTCAATGATGATCTGATTTTTGTATGGTCACATTTTTAATATGTGGCCACCAGAATGCAGTACCCAAAAGACATGCAAAGATAGCCTCTTACAGCCATAAGAAGGACTGTGTTGAAGGATTATACTGAAGGATAATCCCAAGAAAAGGGCAAAATACACAAAAGGTGGAGTGGAGGGCTGGGGGAAGACATGGCCATATTGTAGCAGAAAAGCTATGACTGGCCTCAGAAATGACGGATTCAATTCTTCTCCACTATAAATCTTTATTTTATTTTATTTTAGAGAGAGAGTGCACAAATGGGGAGGAGGCTGAGGAGGGGACAGAGAGAGAGAATCTTAAGCAGGCTCCATGCTGAGCACAGAGCTTTGACTTGGGGCTAGATCCATGACCCTGGGATCATGACCTGAGCCAAAATCGAGAGTCAGAAAGAGGACCAAGGAAGGGAAGGCTCATGATCCAGCCACGCCAGATATTGACAGTGGGAGACAAGATCATGCCATAAAGTCGTAATCACCCCAGAGGGACGCAAACTAAGGGAAAACCCCTCCCTAACCACTATGAGTGAATGTGGACCTGACAAGGGGGGAGAAGTCATCAGGAGCAGAGTTAGGCCAGTCTGAGCCCTCCCTGCCCAACAGCCATGCCAGTAAACTGTGGCAGAGGAAGGTCGATAGCAATTTTTGAAAATCCTACAATAGACTGAAAAGCCTTTCAAGACGTCATGATCTCATCCTAGAAAGGTAAACGTGACTAATTGCAAAGTGGTTAAATGTGGTAGGGAAGACAGAGTAAGATTATATCCAAAGGAAGTGGACACGGGTCAGAGACGACGCAGGGTACCAATCAGGGAGAGAACGTTTGGGGAAAGGTGTCTGCAAAAAGAGGGAAAAGTATCTCCCCAGGATTTCCTCAGAGTCCGAAACATACGCTACATTGCAACATACAGTAGCTGGGGCCCGACGTGGTTCTGCCACTTTTGATGAGGACAGGAGCCCCTCCCCCCTCCACACTGTCACCACCACTTGGCTTGAATTCTAAAGAGATCACTACATCGAGAGGCATTGTTATTACCCAAGGGTCGTAAGAGAAGGCCTCAGAGGCAGTGGCATGAATGAAAGAAGTGTTGTTTATAATTTATAGACATGATTTTCTGGGGGTGTGACCTACACAGAGTATGATTTTCAGGGACATTTTATGCACATTAAAACAAGTGTCTGCTCTGTGTAGATAAATTGGAGAAAATACTTTCTCTATGGAGATATTAACCCCAGGCTCATAATTTGGTGTTTTCAAATGGAAGTTTTGTTACTATTCAGGTACGACAAGGCCAACGGATCAAGAAACAATTGCCGTTGAAAAGAAAGCACATGATGCTCATAGGCTCCCAAGGGAGACAGCCCTCGCACCACAGGAGCCCCACACACAGAAGCACCAGGGTCAGTCATGAGGCGGAGGGAACAAGAGGAAGTATGGGCAAGAGCCTTACTTGTAGTTTTTATGGACAGAAACAGCCAAGGCAGGATAAGCAGGATGAGGTTTAGCTGATTTGAATAATGTTAACGGAGGCTAGGGCATAGTGCTGTCTCTAAAATAATTCTTTTGTGTTTATTTTATGTTTGAGATACAGGAGAGAGAGAGAGAGCGCGCGCGCGCGCCTGAGCATGAGTGGGGGAGGGGCAGAGAGAGAGGCAGACGATCTGGAGCAGACTCCAGGTTCCGAGTTGTCAGCACAGAGCCCGATGCAAGCCTTGAACCCACAAACCGTGAGATCATGACCCCAGCCGAAGTCAGATGTTTAACAGACTGAGCCACCCAGGTGCCCCGTGCTGTCTCTAAATATCCGGTACCTGGCCCTTGGAGGATTGGACGGATGGATAGTAACCCAGAGTATGAGAGGCAGATAAAGAAGGTGGTCGGGGCAGGGGCTCTGGATTGCTTGGTTTGCCTATGAAAGGCATTAATCTCTAGGAACTGACCAACCCTCTTTGAACCTGTCTTAGGGGCAGAATTAAAGTAGATTCTAGGGGCCTCTGGGTGGCTCAGTAGGTTAAGCATCCAACTCTTGATTTTGGATCAGGTCGTGATCTCACGGTTCATGAGTTCAAGCCCCCGCATCCGACTCTGCACTGACAGCACGGGGCCTGCTTGGGATTCTCTCTTTCTCTCCCTCTCTCTACCCCTCCCCTGCTCATTCTCTCTCTTTCTGTCTCTTTGCCTCACAAAATAAATAAATAAAATTTAAAAGATTAAAAACGAAAAAGTAGACTCTAGAAGAAGGGCTGGGATTTTTTATCCAGACTCCATGGTATTTAATTATACCCAAAACCAGAGCACTAAGAACAAAGACTTTCAAAACCAAAGTCAAGTTTTGTGTGAGAGTTTTGTGGGAGGCAAGTCCTGACAAGAAAAAAGAGAGAAGGGTAAAAGCCGACCTATTCTAGTATCAAGGGATTGTGTGAAGGATTAAGAGAGAGAGAGAGAGAGAGAGAGAGAGAGAGAGAGAGATGGAGAGAGGCTAGGAGCCTGCGAAGCTGATTAGGTCGGGGGATTACCGCAAGGGCAAAAGAGGCATCTTGCCCCTCCCCTACCGTTGTCCATTTAAGACCCGGGAAAGAGATCACCCCTGCAGGAATGCCTGTTCCAAGGTCAGGCACAGCCAAATACACTAAGGGATCCATGTGTGTGATGCCAGCGACCCCCGGAAATTGTATTGGCCCAGCATCTGAAGGGCAATCAATGGTCAGAACAGCTGGGGACTCCAGACCCTGCCTGAGCACTGTGTTCACGGCCACACCACACCATACCTGCTGTCCAAACAGGAAAAGCACCGACAGGGGTCACCTGTGCTGGCTTTGATCTTGGGGATTACCGTGGTCTGGGCCTACAGATAAAGAGATCGGATGCTTCCCTTTCTCCAAGAGGTTGTCTGTATTTCCTCCTTCCAGCCTTCTCCTCCCTTCCAGCTCCGCTCCCCCAGAAGAAAACCAAACTTCACCCTGACTGGGGGCAGGGGTGACTGTATTTTGAATATCATCTTTGGTGTTAGCATTCCGGGAGAGCTCTGACTTTCCCTCATTCTCCTGTACCATTGGCCCCCAAATATACTTCCCTTCAAAGGAGACTTCTTTAGTCAGCCCTTAGTAACTGATATAATAAATGACCTACCGCAGTGCCAAAGAATTAATGAGGCTTAGTGCGGGAGGAGCGGAGTAATTTGAGTCTCCCGGAGAGTTTCCGATCACGTCTGCACAGCCCCAGAGATTCTGACACAGCTCCCACACCTCCGTTCCCACGCCACGGGGCTGTGCGGTTTGCAAAAGATCTAGGAAGTGAGAGAACCATGACCTTCAGGGAGAACCACTGGTTTAGAGTTTGCCGTACGTTGACAGGAAAGATTGGCATTTTTAGTGCAATCCTGGAAACCAAAGGCAGGGATAATTGCGAGTTTCTGGAACAGGCTAGGAAGAGGTTTTTGCAGTGAGCCCACAGAATGTCCTTGTACAGGGGGAGCCTCCCTCCTCAGGTGTCCCAAGCCTGTGGGTCAGTCTCCGCCCCACTGTTCTTAAGATGTAGGGTCACCAAGTGTCTACCCGGTAGGACTTCACCGACTCAGATTCTGGCCGGTGTGGATGAGCTATGATAGGTTTCTGCTCCCAATTCTTGCCAAAATGCAAGCATTTATCTTCGTAGGAAAAATAGGAGCCCTGGTGCGTTAAAAATGAGTGCTAGAGTTATAGAGTCAGTGGAATCTACTAAAAAAATTTATTAACTGTGAATCGTTCAGAATTCATATCAAGTACGATATGGCTTCATGAAAAAAAGCAGGCTACGAAACCAAAGGTAGAATGGGATCCCTATTTTGCACTTATATGCAGATAATACCTACGTGTGACAGGGGAGCATACGGAGGGGATGTGAGCAGAGATGGGGGTGCAGGGTGGGGGATGTGAGGGTAGGGGGTTATATAAGAAGTATGTTTGCAGTGTGAAAAGGAGTGTGTGCACATGTGTGTGTAAGTTCTCACAGTCCTGGACACAGGAAAAACCTGTTGTGGAGGGGCGCCTGGGTGGCTCAGTCGGTTGAGCGTCTGACTTCAGTTCAGGTCATGATCTCATGGCTCGTGGGTTCGAGCCCCACGTCGGGCTCTGTGCTGACAGCTGGGAGCCTGGAGCCTGCTTCCGATTCTGTGTCTCCCTCTCTCTCTGCCCCTAACCCACTCGCATTCTGTCTCTGACTCTCTCAAAAATAAATAAACATTAAAAAAATCTGTCGTGGACACCCACACTTCCAGAGACAAAAAGGGAATGAGAAGGCTCTATTCGCCCCCCCCTCCCCCTCGTACCTCCCCCAAATAAAACTCCATGATGTTTAAGAGCAAGGACTTTGGAGTCAGACCTAGTTTTAAATCCTAACCCCAAACTAGCTGCAGGATCTGGGGCAAGTTATTTAACCTCTTGACATCCCTTTCTCATCTGCAAAATAAAGATACTTCTTGGCATCCATAAAGGGCTTAGCACACTGTTAACACATAGCAGACATTCACTAAACGGTAACTAAAAATTCTAGCCCATTGCTCAGAATAGAACTCAAAAGAAAATTGCACCATGGCAACAAAAAGTTTCTGACAAAGCAATTTTTAAAATACATCACATCTATATTCTATTCTGTGGCTCCTTTATTTTTAGCAGGTGTTTTGTGTGTGTGTTTGTTTTGTTGTTGTTGTTGTTGGGTTTTTTGGTTTTTTGCTTTGTTTTTTGTTTTCTTGTGTGTTTTTTTTGAGGGGGCCAATAGAGTTTACAAACAATTCTTAATGACTGGTGGCTCTTGGGACTAATAATGGAGTGAAAACATGAAGTCCACAGGAAGATGTTCCCCAGTGATTTCAACCAATGGGTTAGAGAGGAGCATTCTCATATCTAAACACCATGCCCTGTCCCACCTGCGACAAAGGTGCCAGGCCACTGCGCATTGACTACCACTCCGGGCAGGGGCACGGGCACCAAGAGAGGGGAGTACAGGCTGCTCTGAGGGTTGGCGATGAGTTTGCAGCTGGGAGCCTCAGTGCCTCTTCCGTCCTTAACGTCCAAATCCATCAGAATTGGGGCACCTGGGTGGCTTAGTCAGTTAAGCGTCTGACTTCAGCTCAGGTCACGATCTCATGGTTTGTGGGTTTGAGCCCCGCATCGGGCTCTCTGCTGTCAGCATCAAGCCTGCTTTGAATCCTCTGCCCCCTTCTCTCTCTGCCCCCCCACCCCCCACTGCTTGCACACGCTCTCCCTCTCAAAAAAAAATGAACATTTTTTAAAAAATCCATCAGAATTTCAAACATCGTGGGAGTTTGTGGCGATTATTGGAAATTTTACTCGGGAATTATAAAGCAAACATCTCGTGTAAACAGGAGGCCTATGTGACTTTATAAATTATCTAGAGAACGTCCTCAAACCAATCAAAAGTAATGCCGAAATCTTAGTCACAGTCACCCAAAGATTTCTTCCCCTCACTGCAAAAAAGCTCCCGCCTTAAGTCAGGAAGGCCGGCTAACTGATTACAAGGATCAGTTAGGATCGTGCTGTTCACGCTCTTGAATAATAAAAGTACACAGCCCTCCTTTTTTTAGCCTCTATGGCATTTCCTCGCTAATGCTATTCCAGCTGGGGAGTCCTCTGCTTCAATAATGTTGGGATTCTCCGCACTTCTACCGCTGAGCTCTTTTGACAGACAGAAACAACTCCCAAAGCAAAGGCTGGCTACAGCGGGGGGACCTCAGGCTCTGTCAGGAACCTTCTTGTGGTCGTTGTAGCTGACACCACCAATGCCCTCCAGGATATTCATGGGCAGAGGAAACACAATGGTGGAATTCTTCTCTGTGGCTACGGTGGTTAAGGTTTGCAGGTAACGCAGCTGCAGGGCTATGGGGGACTCGGCCAGCACCAGGGAGGCTGACTTCAGAGATTTGGAAGCATTCATTTCTCCTTCCGCTGCAAGGACCTAAAGGGACGGAAATAAAAAAAGTTCAGACATCAAAGTTTACAGGTGTAACTTGTGCTTTCTGCTTCCGGCGGCTGCGGCGGCTGCATACGGATGCCTCCCTGCCAGCCCCCACTTTCCCACAAGGGTCTCTTCTTGCTTCGTTCGTGGGGGTGAGAGTTTCACGTCTTAATGTGATCAGGGGAATATGAAGAGGTTGCGGGAAGCCGGGAGAGACTGTACAAATGAGGAGCCCCCAGATTTCATGTGCAAACAAAATAAAAGCCCTGACTTTAACTCAAACTAAAAGAAGTCTGAAATTCAAAGCCTCCAACTGGCTTCTTTCTGGGGTTTTCACTTATCCTAGGAGATGTTTTCCTTTTATTCTGTTGTCAGCTTCGCCTCATTCTTGCAACGTGAGAACCGTCTGAAGCTCTCTCTGCTCTTGACTACAAGTGCCACTCTGATAATACTAGAAGGCTCCCTTTAGAGCTCCCTCCCCTCCTAGTTCTCTCCTGCCCAAGACCGGCTTGCCACTAGGTTGCCCCAGCCCAGCCGTGAGCGCTCTTTGCCTCTGTGCCAAAGCGCCCTCCAAGCCCACTGCTGAGAAGCCGCTGGAGCTTTGCAGATTAATGAGAGCTGGGAAAGGGATGGGAGCAGAGGAAAACTTGCATTGGTTCACAAGGAAGATTCTGAAGAGGGTACGCGAAAGGTTTCTCTCAGTGGGCTCTTTTTTTTAACGTTTATTCATTTATTTTGAGAGAGAGAGAGAAAGAGAGAATCTCAAGCAGGCTCCCCACTCAGCGTGGAGCCTGAGGCAGGGCTCGATCCCACGACCGTGAGATCGCGACCTGTGCTGAAATCAAGAGTCAGACGCTTCGCCAACTGAGGCACCCAGGCGCCCCCCATCTTAGTTGGTTGCTGACACTCTAGGAAACCCATCCATGCAGACGTGAAGACCATAGGTCCAACAGATTCAAGAGCATTCGAGGCCAGGCTATGCTCGAATTTTGTAATTCTGACCTGGATTGCATTTAATTACCACCACCACTCCCTTTTTTTTTTTTTTTTTTTTTTTTTTTATTTTATTTTTGGGACAGAGAGAGACAGAGCATGAACGGGGGAGGGTCAGAGAGAGAGGGAGACACAGAATCGGAAACAGGCTCCAGGCTCCGAGCCATCGGCCCAGAGCCTGACGCGGGGCTCGAACTCACGGACCGCGAGATCGTGACCTGGCTGAAGTCGGACGCTTAACCGACTGCGCCACCCAGGCGCCCCACCACTCCCTTTTAATCCAGTAGGCACTTTAACAATAATGTTCAAAAGACAGGCACCGGTTGGCTACCTCAGAATTACCGGCTTTCAGATGGTGAGTATACCTAGTGTGATGAGCACGGATTAATGTACAGGATTGTTGAATCAGTGTGTGTACACCTGAAACTAATCTAGCTTTGCCAGTTATACTTCAATTAAAAAAAAACAAACCACACACAGTCGTTAGCTTTAAAAAGTGTAGATTCCTGGGGGCACCTGGGTGGCTCAGTCGGTTGAACGTCCAACTTGGGCTCAGGTCATGATCTCGCGGTCCGTGAGTTCGAGCCCCGCGTCAGGCTCTGTGCTGACAGCTCGGAGCCCGGAGCCTGTTTCGGATTCTGTGTCTCCCTCTCTCTCTGCCCCTCCCCTGTTCATGCTCTGTCTCTCACTGTCTCAAAAATAAACTTTAAAAAAAAATAAATAAAAAATAAAAAATGTAGATTCCTGAGCCACAAGAAACTCTGCTTCGCTGAGTCCGAGGCGAGGCCTGGGAATTAGTGTTTGCTGCCTTAAGTTCTCTCTAGGAGACTCTGAAATGCAGCCCGACTTAGGACCCGCCTCGCGGAGTCACCCCTGACCCGAGACCTATTGCCAGACTTCCTCAAGGTACGTGAAGCTGCCCATTACCTTTTAATTTGGGAAAAAATTCGCAGTAAAGACCGTGAAAAAGAAACCCTTTTCTTAACAAAATAATGGAGAACGCCTGATCTTCCATTCAAGGTCTGTTCCTGTCTGCTCCAAGGGGAGGCATCTTGCAGTGTAGACAGAGTAGCCCTTACCCTGGCCCTGGCTTCCCGGGTCGCCTCTGCCTCGGCTGCCATGGATCTCTGTAACTGCATGGGAATCCGGACGTCTTTGATTTCCACTCGGGCCACCCGGATCCCCCACAGCTCGGTGGCATCATCAAGTAAGGTCTGTTTCCAAAGCAAAAGAAAGGCCACGGTTCAGAAGACAGGTGATATTACGGACATGCTTTCTATTTGCAAGAGAAATCCCTCTTCTTTTTCTCCTTTTGTATTCACGGCATTTCGAGTAGGACCGTTTGGGAAGGAATAGGAGTCCTTACCGACCACGTCCAGGAATTGAAGTGAATCCCAGGAAGGATTCAGAAGCATAGCCGGATAGATCTTTCAAAAGCTATCAGGATTGACCCCCAAACTATTCCTACTGTCATCCACCTAGAGCTGAGCAAATAGCCCACATTTTCTTGCCATGGACATCAAGCAGGCAGCAGCACACTGGCTCCTCAGACATTCCTGGATTTTGTCCTGGCTCTGCCATTTGCATCTGTGCATCATTGGGCCAGTTGCTTAACCTCTCTGATTCTTAGTTTTCTCATCCTTAAAAGGTTTCCTTTCAGGATTTTCGTGAGACTTGGAGACTATATATGTAAGAAATCTACCAGTGCCTCACGGTAACTCAATAAATTCCGTAGGGTACTTTTTGAGATATTACGTGCCTTGCTCCATTTAACCTCTGCCCTGTGTCCAGTTTTAAACAGGTAGCCAGGCACAATTTTTTTTTTTTTTGTAGAGCACAAGCAGCCTATAATCAAAGATATTTTTGTCCTTTGTAAAAACTTAAGACCACCCTAGGATAGCACGTCGGTTATCCTGGATGGGGAGGGATGAAAAAAAAAACTGCCTTGCGAAACAGTAAGATCAGACAAGCAGTAGAGATCTCTGTGCTACCAAAAGGCAAGTGATCTCTCGCCTTTCCATGACGTCTGAAGAACCCGGGGAGATGGGGAGACCTCCCAAGGAGCCAGTGACCAGACTGTGGCAGGGGAAACATCCAACTTGTCAAACTCATGGGGCTCTTACAAATGATTTGGAGGGTCATGCAGAACTGATATTATCTCATGAAACCTTGGGGACTCTGTGCCACGGTAGGGACTGAGGAGATGCCAAGACCGAAGTTGAATTTCCCCCCTAAGGTACGGAAGGGAGGCTCAGGATCAAAACATAATTGATTTAAAAATCATACAGAAATCTGTCTATAAACTGGGGTGTGCAAGAGGTGAGGAGGCTGCCTGCAACATCCTCATCAATATTATAATTATGGTTACTACCAATGTTATTCCTGATATTGGTAGTGTCATGTCAGATTTTCCAGGGATGGCAGGCCCGTGCTGTCTCCATTGAATCCTGTTTTAATATTCCACTTGCATGCAGAAACACATAGCCTGACTGAGAAATGGCGGCCCCTCTTCTGGAGTAACCTAAGCTAAAAAGGACTCTAAGCTCTTCAGAAAAGCTAAGTCATGAACAATGAGTCATGAACAATAAGTCGTGAACAATGCTAAGTCATAATTTCGAATTCCAAACAAAATGGGTGAAGTGTGCGATTCCTATGGCTCCCCTTCTCCTGCTCCAAAATTTAAATCCACCTTGTAGATTGGGTGGCTCAGTCGGTTAAGCGTCCGACTTCAGCTCAGGCCATGATCTCACTAGTCGCGAGTTCGAGCCGCGCGTCGGGCTTTGCGCTGACAGCTCGGAGCCCGGAGCCTGCTTCAGATTCTCCCTCTCCCTCTCTCAAATATAAAATAAAAGATTAAAACTTTTTTTAAATAAATAAATACATAAACAAAATCTACACCTTGTGATTAGAAAGGAATAAAACCAAAAACTGAGGCCCAATGTTTACAGCGGCCCTGTGTGTGTGTGTGTGTGTGTGTGTGTGCGTATGGTTTTTGTGTGAGTGCGTGTGCATGCACGTGAGAGGGGTTCTTAGAACTGCTGATGTATGGTGATTACTGATCATTAAAATGAACCAACTAAAGATACGGGCTTTTCATTCCCAGCATCTTTACCTGGATGCTGTGGGCAATCTCCTCTCGGCCAGCTAAGATTTGGGACAAGGTCTGCGTCCCTAAGACATTTCTCAAAGTCGTCTGAGCCAACAGAAACGTGGCTTGGTGGACATCGTTGACGTTAGCCACTGCAGAGACAGCACTATGGATTCTGTAATAGACGACTCCATCCACTTGGGTAGTCACAGAGTCTCTGGTGAGGATCTGGAGGGCGAGAACAGGGAAAAGCACGTGTGTACTACGACTTGCACAGCGACTGACAAAGTGCCAGCCAGCCTAAGAGCCCTCTCCACGGGAGGAGAGCGTTAATGATTACGGCTCGTGCCAGCATCACCCAAAATCCGCCCTGGCTTGAGTACAACATCATTGTAGTTGGCGACAAAAATTCCTATACGTTTGTAGTCCGTCCCCAGCCCCGTAACTTCATCTCGGGGAAGTCTTACACCCCGTGGCCTGAGGCCCTTGATTTGCGCTGGTGAGAATCAGCACTTGTATTTTACATGTAGCAAGGGCACCTCTCTGGAATTCTCTCTAAACAGAGGTAGAACGCTTGTCTCCCTGATGCCTGAAAACTTTTTGGTTTTCAGTTTTTATCACATTTGACGAACAGCAGTGCTTGTTAGAAAACATAGACGTCACCGGAGACCGCGTTCTGCATTCAGACAGAGAGGATGTTCTATAGTCTATATTTTACAGAGGCTCTGCCTTAATTGTTCTGAGTGAGGTGACAAGGGTCTTTGCAGCCAGTGAGAGATCTCTGGCAGTACCATAGGAGCAGAACTTAGGCCTCCCCTCTCCCATCTAGAACTGTTGACGAAAAGGCCCACGATAAGTCGCAAGGCATCCCAAATGCTCTCATGACACAGGCCGAATCCCAAAGTAAGGACTCTTCAGTTCCCACCAGTGGCATGGTGAGAGGATTGCCGGGTCTTGACCGAGTTTCCTGGGCCGGAGAAAAGAAAACTAACGTTGACTCATAACCCTCTCGTCACCTCTGCCCTCCCACATTGTAGGTCCCACTCCCATTTTCTTTCCTCTTCGTGAATCCTTCTGGTTATTAGTAACTCTGTTTCTCCTCCCTTTTTTGCCCAGTTACTGGTCTTGGATATTTATTTACCGTGCTTTAAGAACTGAAAATAGTTATTGGAAATCCAAATGCCAGTGGGCTCTGTGCAATGTCTGTTCTTTCCCCAGGCCCAGCCACTGTGCTCTATCCACTCACTATATATATCTATATATATCTATCTATATCTATATCTATATCTATATCTATATCTATATCACCTTCTCGAAAGATGACAGCAAGGATAATATCATAACCAAACCCTGCCCTCCACCAAATTAAATTTAGCTCCTTTATACAACTTACCTGACTTTTCCGAGCATCTTGTCTATTGTTCCCCACCCCAGATTCTCTGCCAACTGTACCTTTTCTCTCTATCCTCTGGCACTTTCCCCTCCCAGCCATTCCAAGGCTTAGAGCAATCCAACCCTTGCCCTTGGCTTTATTCTCAAAGCAAAGCCCAGTGGTTTTAGGACCCATCCTCTGCTTCTCAAGCAGGCCTCCTATAGTTTGAAAACGAACTGTAAAATGTCAACTGGCCATGTAATGGGGAAGATACAGGTTTTATTTCTAGTGATTTAGCTTTAACCAGTATTACCTCTTGTGGAGGAATGTTGCAGGTAACAGTTCGGAGATCAACTTTGACAAACACATCGATGCAGGGCAGGACCAGGATCAAGCCTAAGAAAATGAAAATAGAGCTTAAAATCTTACCTTATGGTAAATAACTACAACAAATCATATCCTAGTTATGTGATACATTATTTTTAAGGATTTTTGTTTTAGTTTATTTATGTATTTTGAGAGGGAGACAGAGAGAGAGGGGGAAAGAGAGCATGCTTGTGATCAGGGGAGGGTAAGCGAGAGGGAGAGAGATTCCCAAGAGGCTCTGCATTGTCAGCACTGAGCCTGACCTGGGGCTCCAGCTCATGAACTGCGAGATCATGACCATGAGATCATGACCTGAGCCGAAATCAAGAGTTGGACGTTTAACCGATTAAGCCACCCGGGTGCCCTACAAGTGTCTTGACCAAAATACACCTCTAGGACAATGCTAGGCAGTGTGTTGGTCGGTTAGAGGGCCTCCTGATACGGCTAATATCCTTTACATGTAACTTAATCCGCACAACTAGTTATTATTGTTAGGTTAGAGAGGGAGGGAGCCAAACCATAAGAGACTCTTAAAAACTGAGAATAAACTGAGGGTTGATGGGGGATGGGAAGGAGGGGAAAGTGGATGATGGGCATTGAGGAGGGCACCTATTGGGATGAGCACTGGGTGTTGTATGGAAACCAATGCGACAATAAATTTCATATAAAAAAAAAGAATTGGCAAAACTTATTATTAATACTTGCATTATTAAAGCATAATGGACAATTTACAAAAGCGAAGAGGTTTTCCATTAGCAATTTGGCTTGTTTCCCTCTAGTTCTTATGGCTTTCTGAGGTAACTCATTAGCCCCAGAGACACGTATGACGAGAGTTGTTATCCTGGGACATCTAGTGGTGAAATCTTCTGGGAAAACTCATTTAAGAGAGATACAGTTTTCTCTAGAGTCCTCCAAGTTATCCAACTTTACCCTGCTTATACATTTGGCCGCACCAAATGCAACATAACCAACAAGGGGTCAACCTTGGTCTGATACACGTGAGTTGGATGACTCTAACACTTCTATTTGGACAAACTCAGGAGACCATCCATCGTAAATAATTCTTGCATTCTTTCTCTTAGGTCCTTTACAGAGTTACACAAGTAAGATTATACTACTTGAAATGACCAGCTGTCTTTAGCAAGCTTCTGCTTTTGAGATTTCTTATATTTTTTTATGCAACAGGTATCTGAGTGCCTGCCATGGTGCATGGTCAAGTGCAGAGCACTTGCAGTGTCACGGTGGATAGGAGAGTTCCTGCCCCCCCAGAGGGGTTATAGTCCAGCTGGACAGGGAACGTGTTCACTCACATACATCATAACAAGGAGAAGGAAACAGATGTTATTAGAGAGGTATTGCAGATAACCCGTCTTTTTCATGTATCCTCTAGGATGCTATTTTTGGTGACCTCTCCTTTCAAAATATTAGAATTTATCCTATGAAATTGTCATGTTTGAGAGTCAAAAACAAATATTAGCCACTTCATATAGTTCAACTACATGTAGACCAAGAGAAGTGACGAGAATTAAATCAATATCTAACTTCTAGAGTTTTAGTACCTCAGACCTTCTCATGCCCCCTCTCCCAAACCCCATCCTTTTACAACATGAATTTAGAACACTCTTCATTCTAAGAGCAAAGATGAAAAGAAATACTACCTTTGGCCAAAGGAGTTCTACAATGGCTTCCAGCTCTATATTTCTATTAATCTACTTGCCAGAAGAGGAAATTGCCTTTTACTTTTCCATTAGCTCTTTTCGAAGACTGGGAATCAAAAACCAGCTCCTGGAATATTCTTCTTGAGTAATTTAATCATCTACCTTGGCCATTTACTCCTTCCCCTCATTCTTCTGTCACTCCTTTAGTGGTCTCGGTAATAAGTGACATCCAGCCAAAGTAACAGAGCCACTGTTTGCTCAGGTTCATTGAATCTCTCGGAGGGAAATGTTAAGAAACAGAACCAGATTTCCAAACTCTCAAACTAATGGTTTAGTGGTCATTCATATTAACTTGCATAACAGAACCACATCCTTCAATTGTACAGAGAGGCAAGGGTTCCAGCTTCCTGTGATTTTTTTTTTCTTCTCAGTAGAAGGTGCCAGGAAAAGGTTTGGTGGCAATAGTCATAGTATTAGGTGCCCGTGATCCTTGTCAGGGGCACCCACAGTGTCCTACCTGGCCCTCTGGCTTTGTCAGCTTGGATGCGTCCCAGTCGGAATACAACAGCACGTTCATACTCCTTAATGATCTAAGAGATTAAGGGACAGCATTTAGTCTTAATGGTTCATCAGCTCTTAGAGAGTCCAATTTATTTCCCAGGGTATTACCTTCAAGCACATCCATATGGAGACGGGGAAGGTAATGATCATCAACAGGACAGAAAGGGAAAACAGGATCCAGCCACATACACCAAGCCGTTTACTGCTGATGCCTAGAAAATGAGGAGGAAGCAAGCCTGTAATTTATGTGGTTCTTAGAAAAAGCCATTCAGCTGCATGAGTAAGGATGCTACCCAGACGGCTGGCCATGCCTGATGGCACTGAGGCAGAGATCTAAATCCATGCACACCTATAAATGCAGTAAACACACACACACACACACACACACACACACACACTCACTATTCACTCAGGGCTTTAGATTGAAATTGACCTGTCCCTCCCAAGCAAACTCTCATAGCAATCAATAATAATAACTACCATTCTATTTAGTAGGATTGACATGGTTTATAATCCTCAAAACATATAAAACACTGTTGCCCAGAGTATGGACTACCTACATCAGAATCACTAGGGTACCATTTTAAAAGACAACTTCCTTTGCCCCCAGGATTCTCCAGGTTGAAATTCAAGACAATCTTTTAGGGAGACAGGTAGGTATCATTACCCCCAAAGGGAGACAGTATGGCAGGAAAACCATTTTGAAGAGCCCAAGGTATGAGTTTCTACGAGAGATCTCTCACCTGCCAGTGCTGAGGTCTTAGGCAAGGCACTCAATCTTTCTAAGCCTCCACTTCCTCATCTATAGGCTGGGGATGGCAGTCAACTAGCTTGAAGGATTTGATGAGGACTAAATGAGATAATTTTTATATGGCACTTGGCCCATACATTAACATCTACATTAGTAAATATATATTATTACTCTTATTCTCATTTTACAGATATTACAGGGACTTGTCAGCCACTGGTATTTGACATTTCTGACTTTTCACAGAATCTTGTTACACTGACTCATTACATTGGATGTCTTTTTGCTAATCCCACGTTATGATAACAGGGCCATTTTGGCTTAAAGGCTATTGCCCTACAATGCTAACTTCAAATCAGACTCCAATCACTTAAAAACTTGGTAGCTTTCACCACTTCAATTACATAATTTCTCAGGTTTTCGAGCTCATGTTTGTAAAACCCACAGGTCTGGCTGACCCTGTATGCTTATTTTATTGTTTATATTCACTATTCCACCCTCTTTTTCGTTCTCATTCCTTCTCACTCTCCTCTTCTTGACGACCGCCCCACCTCACCCCACACTTCCTCCAACCGAGTCCTATTCTCCACACAAACACCCCAATTAACTGCACATAGTAGATACCTTTCCCCAGATAATTCCACAAACAACTTGCACTGTCTCCATTAATGCCTAAACCACGCACCTTATTGTCCACGTTAGAGACACAGGGTTATCGCTGCCCCTTCCCTGTTCAGCCGCGGAAGTCACGAGGTCTAACTGATGCCACCTCAAAAGCATCCTCACTTATCCACTTTACTGTTACTGGCTCGTCAGTGCCCACGCCAGAAGCGTATGAACATTCAGGAGAGTTCTAGGATTTCGCGCTTACAAACAATCTTGTGATGAGTGCTTTCTAATATGTGTTTTGACACACTTTATGTAGGGTAAATGCCTGGCAGTGAAAGCGTTAGGTCAAAGAGATGAGTATTGACAATTTTGTTAAGCGGTAAGTGCCCTTCAAAGACTTCAGACCACCCCACGCTGTCATCAATGGCACACTGTGACACCATGGCTATTTCCACATGCTTCTCCTCACTAGATATTTTGAGTCTTCTCAATTATGACATTCCGACAGATGAGAAGCATCTAAGTTTTAGACACATATTTAGTATTAAAAACTTGGGGGCAAATGCCCTTTAATAGGCTCTAGACACACATAAAGATATACTCAATAGCAGTAAGGGCTGGCCTGCATACCCAAAGTTTACCCAGGCTCTGAGCTGTCAGCACAGAGCCCCACGCGGGGCTCGAACTCACGGACCGTGAGATCATGACCTGAACTGAAGTCGGACGCTTAACCGACTGAGCCACCCAGGCGCCCCCAAAGTTTTTAAAATATCACCTTCCAAAGCCTCGGACCACACTGAAGTGGATGCGACTATCATTATGCAGGCTAAAAAGACATTTTGTACATTCTAATAGAATCTTTGCTGCATTTTGCTTATTAGTGCTTTTTAAACTACTATTAATGACACAGCCTGTTTATAAACATTCTCATTGTAAAAAAAAAAATCCAAAGCAACATGGATAAAACCAAAGTCCCCCTGACCGTCCTCCCCTTAGTCCACTTTTATCTAGAATGGTCCCATAGTTGTTGATTTGGTGCATTTCATTATAGACCGATTCAATGTATTTATATACATGTAACTATCATTAGAAAACATTTGGCTTCGGGGCCACTGGGTGGCTCAGTTAAGCATCCAACTTCAGATCAGGTCATGATCTCACAGTTCATGAGCTCAAGTCTGGCATTGGGCTCTGTGCTGACAGCTCAGAGCCTGGAGCCTGCTGCAGATTTTGTGTGTGTCTCTCTCGCTGCCCCTCCCCTGCTTGTGCTCTCTCTCTCTTCCTCTCTCAAAAATAAATAAATACGCATTAAAAATGCTTACATTTGTAGATTTGGTGAGCCGTGGCACCACACTAAACTCCTTTTTTAAAAACCAAACGTATCTTAGAGATGCTTCATGTCAGTACGTGCAGATCGACCTCATTCTTCGTAATTACCGCACACTGTCCCCCCCTGAACCCGTGCTCGTACACGTTCTCTCGGGGACAAGTTGCACTTCCCTGGAATCTCGGTGACGTCGTTGCTATTCAGGCCCCTTGGGGTGTCCCGGGGCTGTGACTCCAGCAGGGCAAGGCACACAGGCAGCTGGGCTCCAACAAGGACACGAGCTACACTCTGTGCCCTGAGGGAGCGCTAGACGTTTCCAGACCAGCTACACTCTGAACACCACGCTGCATGAGCAAGTGTCTGCGGCGGAGAACCAGGCCCGTCCCCCCCAACCGTCGGCATGCCTCCGGAGCCCCATCAAGCCCTTGCGTCACCAGCTGCCAGTGAGGCTCTGTTAGGTACTAAACGTGCTGAGAGACACAACAGATGAGAGTGTGATTAATCTGCCCAGATTTACCCTTGAGCATTAGCATCCCCCAGGCCACTACCGCTGGGAGAGTTGTGGAGCCCGGGGGTGTCATTAGCTGTCGTTAAAGTGGGGCTGGGAGCACAGTTACCCAGCTTCCCTGCAGGCCCAGCGGCCAGCCTGGCCAGCCAGCTGTACAGGCTTTGAGCAGAGGCGATCTTCCAGCCTCCCCTTCACAGAGAACCCACGAAGCAAGTGTTGGGAAGCGGGACCCAGGCTCCCCACTCTGACTGAGAAGATGGGCAGGGATTGTGTTACCAAGGATCTTCAGGAACCTCCCATCGCGCCTCCATTGCAGCCTCCACAAGGTTGCTGCAGGAGCCTTCCTGACGGAAGAAAAGGGCCCCATACAACCTCGGCATTAGCCCGCTAAGCTCGCGGCACGCCTAATTCTCTCCCGCTTCCTCCAAATCCACGGAGGTGTCTTTTCGGTAACTGTCACAGTATCACATGGCCATCCTCGTACGCTCACTGCCCAGCAGAGAACTGGGTTTTGCCACCCCCAACAAATTCCTCTCGATTTCTCATCCCTCCGTTTAGCAGTATTTTCCCAGTTCTAGACCAGGCATCATGCTGGGGCCGAGGATACAAAGGAGGAGAAGACGGGGAACTTGCCAGCAAGGGTTCATGTCTGCAGGAGAGACACAGGAGGGACAAGTCACAGGGTCGGGTCTTTGCTGTGCTGCCTTCTAGGAAATGTCCCCCTGGCAGAGTAAGCGGCGATTCCCTCCTGTACGTGGCTGTGACAAAGAACAGCAGTGTGTTCAGTCACTACACTTCCTTCGAGCTGGAAACAGAAAGGCAGAGCCGTGACGCACAGAACCCGAGACCCTGCACTGCTGACCCTCGGGGGAAGGACCCCGGGACTTTCAGTTGGAAGGACTTCAGGGATAACGGAGGCCAAGCCTTCATTTTGCAGCCCGAAAACTTCCTGGTTAGTGGTGTCGTCATCATCTTAATCTCTTTTTAGGTAAACTGGGACCCGCACGTCTCCCAAACTGACAGTAATTCCTGTGTGCCTTTAATGATTTAGGCAATGAGGCAAAATGGAGCCTCACTTACAGAGGCATGCCTCCGGGCCTTTGTTTCTGCATTTAGCCCCGGCCTGTAGCACCAGAGGAAACTTACATAACCTTTAGGACTAGGGGTAAACGCTTAAAGCAAGATTGATAACTTACTTGGGTGAGGCCAGGAAGTAAGGGAGATTATTCCAAATCCCCACTTATATGGCGCTCGAAGTAGAAACGAATTTTAGTAAAGCAGGCGAGGTGACTTGGTTGCTTATTTCTTACTTTGGCTCGGTCAATAGTATTTAAATATCAGGTCAATACTACATACGACCCTTGCCCGCAGATCCGTGTTACTACAAAACAGTTATTTCTTCTCTAAGCAGAAATAGCTGTTTGGGTTTTTGTGACATTGCTTCAAAACACCAGAACAGAAGGACATACACTACACATCAGGAAAATGAAAAGCAAAACCACAATGAGATAATAATACACGGCTTCCAGAGAGGCAAGTGTTAAGGACAGACAATACCACATTGTGGCAAGGTTGTGCCGCAGCGAACCCTCAGGTATGCAAATTGACACGATCAGCTTGAAAAACTATTTGAAAATATCTACTAAAGTTAAACACACTGACTCTATGACTCAGTCTTCAACTTCTAAGTAATACTTAAGAGAAATGAGAGGTAATGACAGTGAAAACACGTTCAAGAATGGTCATCGCAATTTTATTCATAAAATTCAAGAAATGTAGAGCCACCCTAATCCATCAATAATAAAATGAATAAATAAAATTGTGGCATACTCATATAAAGGAGTACTACCCAGAAAGAAAAAAAGACAAAGCTACCGCCATATGCAAAATGCAGATGAATCTCAAAACAAAATATTGAGCAAAATAAGCTGGACCCAAGAGGGCACGTGTTTTGATCCCATGTGTAATATACTTATTATATTATACTTATCTATATTCCTACCCTATGTATAAGAATATATACTGTAAGATCTCACTTATTTTGCATCATCTCATTCAAAAACAAGCAAAACTAATGTATTAGGTTTGAATTCAGAGTAGTAGCTGTCTCTAATTAATGGGGTTGGGTATTTTCTGGGAAGGGATGAGGAAACTTTCTAGGTGCTGTTATTTTCCATATCTCGATCAGGGTGGTGATCGCATAGACTTACACATATCAAGGCTGTGGAAATAAACAAAGACCAATCAAATGAGAACAGCAAAGTTTCTTTATCCAGAGCCTTGCTATCTGGCACAAGAGTCAGCCTCTGTCACCTGAGTTTTGTCAGAGACTGAAAGGCAGACAGAGGAGTCGGGGGGCTTCATGGTGGAAAAGGGGGAAGGCTTCAGGCGACTGGAGGCTGTTGGCATGGGGAAGCTACAGCTGGGCTCCCTGGAAGCCGGGCATCCCCTGTGATTGGGTAAAGGAGAAGACTTGGCTTTCTTTAGTTGGTCCTAAGTTGGAAGCAGGGACAAAAAAAGTAGAGAAGCTGTCAGTTATTTATCAAGTCCCGGCCCTTTGGGAGTGATAGTTACAGAAGTTATTGTTTAGCTTCCTGAGTTGTCACTAGAGATAACAATCCAGTTTCTTGCAAGACTGACTTCCTGACAGGCTGGCTTCTTGGGCTGGTTATTACAGACAAAGGGGGTTGTTTTGGGGGACAGGCGGCTACAGGCTGGTCCTCAGAGTTCTATTTTTATATATGGTCCAGCCATTGTCTGTTTGTCTATTCAGTCTCTCCAGATAAACACTTAAGACCTGTGCACTTATGTGTATGTATCTCACACTTCAATAAATAGTTCAAACAGGGGTGCCTGGGTGGCTCAGTCGGTTAAGCGTCCGACTTCGGCTCAGGTCATGATCTCGAGGTCCGTGAGTTCGAGCCCCGCGTCGGGCTCTGTGCTGACAGCTCGAAGCCTGGAGCCTGTTTCAGATTCTGCGTCTCCCTCTCTCTCTGCCCCTCCCCCGCTCACACTCTATTTCTCAAAAATAAATAAACATTAAAAATCAATCAATCAATCAAATATAAACCAGAGGATATAAGGTCAGGCTAGTATTGAGGATGGAAAACTCACTGCTTACTCTGCATTCTCAGAGAGAGGACAGGCAGAATGGGAAACCTTCAGCAAAGCCAGCCTGTGGACAGATGGACACAGTGCCCAGCCCCGATGAGCAGTGGAGGCCCTGAGTCATTCACCGCACATTCTAATTGAGACGCCTTCACGTGAAAGTTGGATGACATCCTACTCACCACGCAAGCCACTTAAGTCTTAGTTTCCTCCTCTGTTAATACAATAATAACCAGTTGCGTGGATTAGGTTACATGTAAAGGATATTAGCCGTATCAGGAGGCCCTCTAACTGACCAACACACTGCCTAGCATTGTCCTAGAGGTGTATTTTGGTCAAGACACTTGTAGGGCACCCGGGTGGCTTAATCGGTTAAACGTCCAACTCTTGATTTCGGCTCAGGTCATGATCTCATGGTCATGATCTCGCAGTTCATGAGCTGGAGCCCCAGGTCAGGCTCAGTGCTGACAATGCAGAGCTTCTTGGGAATCTCTCTCCCTCTCGCTTACCCTCCCCTGATCACAAGCATGCTCTCTTTCCCTCTCTCTCTCTGTCTCCCTCTCAAAATACATAAACTTAAAAAAAAAAAAAAAAAAAAAGACAGCCTTAACATTTCCATCAGATTGACTAAACATTAAACAGATTTTTATAGATTTTTTATAGATTTTATAGATCTCTGTTTTCTTAGAGCATTTTCTTTAGAAACACTTATGGTAAGTTCTTTCTCTGTCCCTTCAAGACATAAATCTTCTTTTTTTTTTTTTATGTTTGTATGTTTGTTTGTTTGCTTGTTTTGAGAGAGAGAGATCAGTGGAGGGACAGAGAGACAGGGAGACAGAGAATCTAGAGCAGGCTCTGTGCTGACAGCACAGAGCTTGACACGGGGCTTGAACCCACAACCTGTGAGATCATGACCTAAGCCCAGATCATGACCTGAGCCGAAATCAAGAGTCTGACCACTTAACCAACTGAGCCAACCAGGCACCCCAAGACATAAATCTTTTTTTTTTTTAATTTTTTTTTTTAATGTTTATTTATTTTTGAGACAGGGAGAGACAGAGCATGAATGGGGGAGGGGCAGAGAGAGAGGGAGACACAGAATCGGAAGCAGGCTCCAGGCTCTGAGCTGTCAGCCCAGAGCCTGACTCGGGGCTCGAACTCACGAACCGTGAGATCGTGACCCGAGCTGAAGTCGGACGCTCAACCGACTGAGCCACCCAGGCGCCCCCATAAATCTTTTTAAAAAAGGTTTTTAAAAGCCTCTTGCTAGGATTATTTTCTCGAGGACCTGAGAGCCCTTCTTTTGAAATGTAATCCTCTAAGAAGGTAGCACTCCTGGGGTGCCTGGGTGGCTTGGTCGGTTAAGCATCCGACTTCACACTGAGTTGTGGCCTCTCTCCTCTATTGCAATAGCCTTCACTAAGTCTTTTAACTTTGGTGCATTTTTTTACTCTGAGCACTTACAGAATATTTTATTTATTTATTTATTTATTTATTTATTTGGTAATTTGCTTTCTTTTACCAGATAAGATTCTACATATACATTGTGGATATTCTGGTCTGTCCGGATGATGGCCCCTCTATGTGGGCAAGAACGACATTTTCAAGAATGTACAATAAATCCCTACCCCTGAATGTATCTGCCTCCTAAAGTAAAGGAGCCCCTGACTGTAAGTTCTTACTTAAAGAAAGAGAGAGAGAGAGACCAGATCTTCAGTGCAAAACTACTAAATCAGAGCTACGTGGTGATCTTATCGTCGTTCCACCTATGACTACCACATTTCATAACCATGAGGGTTCTCTAAAATGTGATAATTACGTCTCACCCACAGAACGATGATCGGTGCTGAATAGTTACGTGAACCTGACGACACACGTATACTGATTTCCTTTGTGCCGTGGGGTCTCTTATAGAAATATGGAAGACATATTTTGAAATAGAATGTTTAAATGTTCAAGAAGGTGTAAAAATAACTGCTTCTAACGCCTTATGCCCTCCCACCTTCAGCTTAAGAATTCAAGCACGGCCAACCCAAGGGAAGCCCCTCGTGCGGCCCGTGTCATGACCTCCCCCCAGAGGAACCTTGCCTGCAGCCTCCTCACGATGAGTTCCAATGAGCCTTCATCCCATCAGTCAAATGCAGCAACACCCAAGCTCGCGTTAGGAGACCAGGCTTGACACACGGGCTCTGAGGAAATCTTCAATTCAGTTTTTCAGGTGGCAGGGCTTTGGTCTGTCACCCCTGGGTCTAGCTGACTAAGCCACATGCTAACAGCACACAAACCCCTGTATTAGAGTTAAGCACGAGTGTCCTCACACATCTTTGTGCCTCTGTGTGGGCCTCTGTGGCCCCCAGCCCCCCTTCACGTCCCCCATTCTCCTCTCCTTCACCTGGCCACACCGCTCCCCTCACTCGTCACCTCTTCTAGGAAGAGTCTTCTCTCTCACCCCCACCTTTGGGCGCTCCTCTTCTGACTTTCTCGTACACCCTCCGTCGTGGCTGTTCATAGGATGTTGTAATTTTCAGCTAACTCGTGTGTCTTGCCTGGAGATTTGTGGGGCTTTGAGAGCAGGCATTTAATTTTTAGGTCTCCATCTCCTGACACACGGTAGATTTTAAATTCATTCATCAAACGAATGAGGTGAATGGCAACCAAATGCACCGAATGATCAAAAATGATGCTCAAAAACAAACAAAAAAAAGGATGATGTTCAGCAGCACAATAGATTTAGTGATCAGTTTGACGCCTCTTGTCTGGAAATAATGATCCGTCAGAAGAGATTCTGCCTGCTCTCCAGAGAGGCAATTAAACTGAGAACCATCTGGCCTCACATTTTGTCCTTCACGCTACTGCTGCACCAAACCCCCATACCATTATGAGAAGAAAACGAAGAACATGTTTTCCTTATGAAGGCGTCCAGAATGAGCCTCCCCAGAACGGGCTGCTTTGGCACACGAATTATTCTGAACTGCAGGTATGCAAGGCCCAAAAGACTCAAGAAGAGCTTTTGGTCCAGGAAGAGATCATCGGAGATCATTACAAAGGGTGTGGTTAGCCAAGGGGAGATGGGCAGGACCTGTTCGTTTAAATTCCTCTCCGCGTCCCACGGTTTCTGCCTGGTATGACCAACATTTATTTACCAAACGTTTGCTCTTCTCCCCTTCCTGTGTGTTGGAAGCCCCAGCCCACCGCCCCCTTCTTCTTAGCTCAGGCTGGCACATAACCCTCAATCGCCTGACTGTCGTAGAGCCTCTCGCGTTCACGCCAGGTGTTTTTCTCCCGCGAGTTGTCTTACGTTCATTTAATTAGTAGACCCACCAAAGAACCTAAAAGGGTAGAGAAAAGGTTTGTCTTCTCCCCTGCTTGCGTCATTCTTCTGTCTCCTCAACCTCCCTCTTCTGTATGAAATAACAGCATGGCCAACAGCAACAACAAATACTTTGTCCTTAAGATTTAGGTCCAGTCTCGTGATAGTGTTATTTATGACACGGGTAAGTAAAAAACTCTCTGAGAGTCCAGTGGAGAGATAATGAAGCAAACCACCACATACCCACACAATATCACATCACGGATATTTTTGTAAACAATTTATGAAAACATGAAAATGCCTATGGTATGATGTTCAAAGAAAAAAGCAGGAGAAGGAAAAATTCTATGCACGATATGATCCCAATCAGCACAAAATACACGCATGGAAAAATATTGGAAGAAACTGACCCAAATATTAACAGTGGTTAATTCTGACCAGTGCGAGTATGATGGGTTTATACTGAAGGGGGTCAGAACAAATCTCCCCAAAGTGGGCTACTTTGGCATGTGAGTGTTTGGAGGAGAAATCAAGACCCAGTGAGCTCAAGAGACATCTTTGCTCCTCCCTTAACTACCTAGAAGAACTTAAATCGGGGGGTTTTCCCAGAATGAGAGTTCTTACCAGAGATGAATTTTCTCTAAGTGACCCATCTCTGTGGCAGAGCAAACATGTAATTACCAAGCACCTGCTCTTATTGCCCTGAGAATTGCCCTCCTCCCCTTTGGGGCCCCAGGGCGCTGGCCCATTCCGTAGGTCAGGATGACATATGTACCTCATTTTCTCTTTCTGTCTTTGAACCTCTTATGCATGTGGGGTTCCTGTTTGTACACAATTAGATTTGATTATCTCCCGTTAGTCTCAGGTCAGTTTAATTCCGAGGCCAGCCAGAAGAGTCTTTGAAGGGTAAGGGGACATTTTTCCTCCTCCGCAAGACTGTCCTAAGTTTTCTTAATTTTTGATACCTTTATAATATTAAAAGGGGATCTTTAAATAAGAAACTTAATCGCATCAAGTAAAAAAAGAAAAAAAGTCCTTTCTGTTTCCACAGCAGGAAAACCTGGATGCCTCCCAGGGGAAAAATAAAAAGTGTGCAGAACGAGATCACCTTCCCTGGGCCTGGGGATGTAGAGTTACAAGTTCTTCCTCTTTCTATTCACTTCCAATCCTGCGGAGATACAGTCAGTGAAGTACAGTCTCAGCACCTTCCTGGTTCTTTCTTCAGAGAATCAAGGATTTTAGGTGCCCGACATAAAATCTGAAGTGAACCCCTCGTGGTAAATACTATCTTTTCATCACCTGTAAGTCATTTTCCCTCCTGCCTGTTTCTCTGAAATGTGCACCCAGCTTGCATCAAGGGACATTCTTCAGGGAAAACACAGAATTGCTAGAAAGAAATCCCGTGCTACTCGAAGTGTGGTCTCAGCCTGGCAACCTCACCAGCTTGCAACTAACTTGGATGCAAAATCGTGAGCCCATCCCGGAACTAGAGTACCAGGCCTTCCAGGGATGAGGACCAAAGCCCCTGTGTTGTAAAAAATTCCCTGGGAAAAATTTTTTTTCATATTAACATGGAGAAGAAATTCCAAGATTTGGATGATTAAGATTCCAATTGGCTTCACTTTAATCCTTAAAGAGAAAAGGAACAAAATAAGGAGTGTGAGAGAAGCCAACGGCTAATGAGTAGTGTCGTCCTGAGTTACATGAGTACGTTACATGAGTACGTGTAAACACGTGACATGAGTACGTGTTTAACAACCAGGTGGAGGGAGGGAGGGAGCCCTAATTTATAGCACTCTATAGATTTGATCTCCCCTGTGATGTCACCGAGCTTGGAGTTGGAAAGAGATGCACACTGGTGGCTTCCGGACGTTTGTGCCACAAGCTAGTGGCACAGTACTGCAGAAGTCTCCTGCTGGAGGTGACAACGAGGGCTCAATCACTCATTTAATCCCCTCAACATTTGTAAGTGGAAATTTCTGCACAGTTTGAAACACTAACTAAGGTCAGCTCCTTGACGTATCCAAGATGGAGGAGGGCAAGGGCGAACTCACCCCCCAAATCTCCAGAGAACGACCCGATACCACATCTCTCATAAACTGCCAAAAGCATATGAAGTCAGAAGTTGTGACATATAAGCTCCATGTCTGTTTGCACTGTGATAGTGCAGGGTTTTCACTAGATTTCAAACAACCAAAACCAAGTAACCCTGTGGACAGTTTTAAATATCTCACTGGTCTGCTCCAGCCATACCCTTTTCTCAGCTGCTGCTTTCTCTTGTTGATGGGAAGCTAAAATGTCTCAGGAAACTTCTTGTTTAAAAAGATAATGGAAGGTACTCTCGAGAGACCTCCCTCTTAGCTTCCAAGGGATATTTACTGCCTCCAACATATGGATGTAGATAAATATCTCTACACGTATACTTTTCCTTTTGCAAATCGATAATGCCAAGTGTGTTCTCTATTTCTAGCTTTCACTGGGACTTCTTCAGCAGCATAAAGTATAGAGAAGGTGGGTAAGGACCCCCCTCTCCCTCCTCACACATATGCACATACCTACACATGTATATCATCACTTTCTGGAAGTTCAACAAGTTTTTAAGCTCCCCCAAACTCAGTTTTCTCCCTCATAAAATGAGATTATGCAAGAAGCTACCTCAGAATTATTGTAGGATTTAAAAATCTGGGGTGCCTGGGTGGCTCAGTCGGTTGAGCGTCCGACTTCGGCTCAGGTCATGATCTCACGGTTCGTGAGTTCGAGCCCCGCGTCGGGCTCTGTGCTGACAGCTCAGGGACTGGAGCCTGCTTCGGATTCTGTGTCTCCCTCTCGCTCTGCCCCTGCCCTGCTTGCACTCTGTCTCTGTCTCTCAAAAAGTGAATAAACGTTAAAAAAAAATTTAAAAATATAACGCAAGCAAAATGCTTCATAATACCGACATGCCGTTCAAGGTAGTAGTTAGTGCTTATGGCCTAAGTTTTTATTTTCCTCAATTTTTCTCCATGTACCAAACATGATGCAGCTCAAATCAACTTTTCTTTTTAATCACAGCATCACCAGCTGATATTTGAAAATGGATACATTTTCTGTATCCTGAGGTCTTTGCTATGTAATGCAAAAAAAGAAAAACAAAGAGTGTAAAGACAAACACAAATTCTAGCTAACACTGAAGAAAAGAGCAGATGATAGACTGCTGTTTGAGAAGAAAAAACAAAGCCACAGAAAGCAATGAATCCAAAATCCTGGGCTCCAACTGGAATTGACGCCAGTCCCGATATGTATCAATCCCCTTCATGGGTAACCCTGCAACTCTCACAAATGCCACAACTCTTGCTCTGCTTAACGTACAAAAAACAAGCTTAGGGCAGAAAAGAGGGACTTACCCACTAAATTCTCTTTATCCAGCTTCTCGGGGGAAGATGCCCCAGGATCCATCTCATTCTTGAGAAGCTTTTATGCTTGGCCAATTTTCATGGGTTTGGAGCCAGGCCTGGGCTCCAGGCAGCACCCCGATGTGCTTGGGAGAGGGAAAGGAGACAGAGACGGAATGAGCAAGAGAGAGAAGTTCCTCGCCTTTCTGGAGCACCCCAAGGAGCAGTTTCCCTGGTGAAGGAAGCCCGTTAACATAAACAAACGATTTCTTTCATGAATTCGGACTGCCTTTGTTCATAGAGAACATTCAAAAGAACATGACCTTTGCATCCTGTAAAACAGCTCTAGGTAATTCTCTACATCATTTATATTTCATAACACACTTTTATGCACCTTGTGTGATTTGTTCACCACAATGAACTGTTGATATAGTTTACCTATTCTTATGTTTCAGATGATGAGATTTCATTCAATTCAATCTATACACTGTAGTGAGTGATCTTTTAAAACCTGAATCTGATCATGTTGCCATCCTGCTTAAAGTAATCCAATGACTGCCAACTGTTAGTACGGCAAAGACTAAAATTTTAAGTGCCCCCAAAGTTCCTGCTAGTCTGCCCCTCTCTCCCTTTCCTGTCTCACTCACATGGTAATCCCCTCACTCACTTGGCAAATAGCCACACTGACCTTCTATGAACCCCACTAAAGCTATCTGTGTCCTCTGTGCCACAGGGCCTTTGCATATGTTGCCACATGCACACTTATCTGGTTAATACTTGCTTCTTCCTCTAGACTAGGCGTTGGCTAACCACAGCCTGCTAGCCAAATTTGGTCTGCCACCTAGTTTTGTAAATAAAGTGTTACTGGAACACAGCCACATCCATTTGTTTCTGTGTTGGCTGTGGCCACTTTTGTACCACACCTGCATAGTTGAGTATTTGCTATAGACACCATGCAGCCTGCAAAGCCTGAAATATTTTCTATCTATCCCTTTACAGAAAATGTTTGATGACCCCTGAACTATACGATAACTTGCTTAAGGGGTGTGACTAGTTCTTTATTTTTTTGCCATGGCACCTGCAGCATTAGAACAACCCAGGCACATAGCTGATGCCCAACAGATACATGTAGAATGAATGAATAAGTAATTTGTCAACAATAACAGCTCACAAATGGCAACCCTGTTTCTCGAATTCAGGTCCCCAGGCTCCTGTCTCAGGAGGGCTTCTTTCATCATACCACTTACGGTCAAGGACAATGTAGGTCTTCCTCCACTACAGAAAGAGCCAATCTTCTACTTTAATGATGTTCATCTTTCTTATATCAATATTCCAAACAATATTTTGTTTCCCAGGTGTGAAAACAAAGCAATAAAGAACAAACTCGGATCTTTCCCAGGCCATCCTGTCTTTTCCGGTCTTTCTTCCCCAACTATCTAGCTATTGTCCTCTCCCAGATTGTGGGGTACTTTTGCCAACTACTCGAGACTCTTAATTGCCTCCTCTACAAACTCAAATTACAGTAATAGCCAAAAACTGTCACGCACAGTTTGTAATTATAAGAATTAATATGGAATATTAGAACTTTGGGAAAGGAGGCTAGGGACCAGAAACTCAGATTAAAACAGATACGTGTGCACAGAGTTAGTGTGTCTGCTGTAGAATACTTTTCTCTGCCTTGTGCCCATACATCCTTGGTTATGGCTTGATGTGGAAATCATGCCAGAGGCATAGTGGGTAAGAAAGCGGGCCCTGGGCTCGCACCGCCTGGGTATAAAGAAGCCTTGGCTCTCCTACAAACTGATCATGTGACACTGGGTAACTCATTTACCACCCCCCCCCTCATGTTCTGTTTTGTTTTAATCTGTAAAATGGGTTTGATAATGGTCTCTATCAGAGTTGTCTGCATGAGAAGTATATGAAATGTTCCGTGTAAAATACTCATTATGTTATCAAATAATTACCAATGGATTAATACCATTAATAAATGGTGACTATTATTACCGTCGATGACAGCCGAGCTGCATTTCTCAGAATTCAGTTCTCTTTCTGAAATGAGGATGTTGGGCTAACCTTCACAGTACTCTTTCATCCTTGCCTCCAGCAAATGCATGCTTGAGTAGGGACTGATGAGGTGAATCAAAGCACTCCCCACCTCTCGCTTGCCTAAGGCTTCTCCAACTTGCTGCAGATTTGAAAACTGGGGGTCCGCCCCCGGTTCCCGGCTCTGGGAATCCGTGCATTCCACTCTGTTTCTTCCTGGCCTCTGCTTAATCACTGCGTCGTCGCAGTGGGACTAACCTCTCATGGAAAAGAGGAACAGGAAAACTTCCTATTTCCATCATTTCCTGCGACTCGGTCACGGACTCTCCTTGCCTGGCACAGGAAGCCCCTTGCCCTTCGAATCGGACGACCCTCCACAGTCATGCTGCAAAATGGGAAGTACGAGTTCAGGTCATTTCTAAATACCGCCCTTACTATTCGCCAAATAGCACTTACGCCAGCGCTGCCCATCACGCAGGCGCAACGCTGAAAACAACAGGAGCAGTAATTGTTCCCTGGTGGCGGCTGGCAGGAGCCTGCAGCGCGCTTGCGACACATACATCCCCGTGGAAGATGACTAAGCAACTGTTATTCTTCTTCCTGCAAAACGTTGTAAGTATCTCAGCCTAGAAAGCAAGACTGATTTCACCAAGCAAGGAACAAGCAGGCCTCCGGGGATGAATGAAACACGGGATCCTTTTCTAGGTTTCCTCCTCTCTTGTCTAAAGTATAAACCGTCGTGGGCCCCGTTACTGGAATTTCCCCCCCCCCCCCCCCCTTAGTGGGGGAGTGGTGAAGGTGGGGGAATGAAGCGGGTCAAGAATTGCTGGAATGTACTCCCAATGGGCATTTTCCCGTGTGTTTCTACATTTTCATTCTGTCAAGTACCGAACTAGGGCAAAGTCCTGAATGAGGACAGTTGTTTGGTTTTTGTTTGTTTACTTGTTTGTTTGTTTTCGGACAGCTGTGTGTTTAGAAGCCCTAATTCCATTCCAGCTCCTGATATGCAAGATGTCCCTAAATATGTATATTTGATTTTCCCTGAATGTTCATCGTAGAGCACAAACGCTATCTTGAAACAACTCCTTCTGGCCGTAGACCTGTCTTCTTCCCCAAACTTCAGGTTTCAGGAATGCTCTCCCACCACTGGTCACCCACCATCGTTTCTTGCTAAGATGCACAAATACATTCCACGACATTTCCTACTCCCTTAGGAAAATGTTCCCTTTTCTTTAAATGATGAAGTGCTCTGATTTCATTAACTTTTCACCAGTATATATCATCCATTCTATTTTATTCATTCTCGTGTATACAATTCTTGAATTTCCACATCTTTAAATAACGAATGAAGTCTGCAGATCCGTATGGATATTTATGTAGCGATAACTCCCCAAATTGCCAATCTGGCCTAGACTTCTCTCCAGAATAATAAGTACTTTCAACTATCAGCTCATGAAATATCTCTACCCAAATATACCCCCCCACCAGTGAAATATTCTACCTGTTAGAAAGCATTCTATTAAATAGATTTTTGTTATAGAAATTTTGATGATGCATGTGGAATAATATATACAATGTGTGTATGTATATAATGTGTGCGTGTGCTTATTGAATAAAAGGGGCAATAAATATACTACCCAACCTCAGAACTAGAACATAACCAACACCATTAAAGCTATTTGAGTATTCTTCCTAAACTTCATCCCCTTTCTATATACATATATAGATATCAATATATATCAACATATATATTGATTCTTGATAGTTACATGAGTGGTAAATATAATTCTCCCCATTGTGGCTTATCTTTTCACCTTTTTAATGATGGCTATGATGTCAAATATAGGAAGCTTCAATACATTTAGTGCTTGGTACGCCTTATTTAAAAATCCTTCCCTTTCTATGGTCTTAAGGGTATGCTCTTATGTTTCATTTATTTTTTACATTTTTAATGTTTATTTATTTATTTGAGAGAGAGACAGAGCATGAGCAGGGGGGAACAGAGAGAGACACACACACACACAGAATCCAAAGCAGGCTCCAGGCTCTGAGCTGTCAGCACATAGCCCGACGCGGGGCTCGAACCCACGGACCGTGAGATCACGAGTCCTGAGCCAAAGTCGGACGCTCAACCGACTGAGCCACCCAGGTGCTCCTCCTATATTTTCTTTGAAAGCTTTAAGAGTTATTTGTTCTTTTTGACTGTAAGTCTTTAATCTACCTAGAGTTGCTTTTTGGGCATGGCATAGTGTAGGGATCCATTTTAATTTTCTTTCACAGAAATAACCCGTTATCACAGCACCTGATAAATAGTCAAATATCTAACGGATCTTCCGTGCCAGTTATAAATTAGTTCCCCTACGAGTGGGTTTTCATGGTTTCCTTATTATATTCCACTATCATTTTGATTATCTCCAATGAATTCTTCATTGTCTTAGTTTCTAAGGCCCAATAAGTCTTGGTGTTTGGTAGAGCAGGTTCTTCATGGTCTTGAGAAGAGTATGTATATTTGTAACCATGATGATTGTGTATCCTCCATTTAAATAGTTTCTCTTTAATGACTGTCATATAGTTAAAAAAAAATTCTCCGTACTCATTAGAGTTTGCATTAGGATTCACTCTTGATGTACATTCTATGAGTTTGCAAAAATGTATATACTATCATGAGGATGTCATCCATCACTATAGTATCATATAGTATCATACAGACTTTCACTGCCCTAAAAAATCCTCTTCCCTCCACCTCTGCATCCTTCCCTGCCCCCGCCCCCACCCCCCGCAAACTCTAGCAACCACTGACCTTTCCACTCTGTCCGTGGTTTTCTTTTCCTTTTCCAGAATGTCACTTAGGTAGAATCATAGGGAAGCTTTTTCAGATTGGCTTTTCACTTAGTATTATACATTAAAAGTTCCACTATGTCTTTTAATAGCCTGATACCTCCTCTTTTTTCAGTGCTGAGTAGTATTCCATTGCCTGGCATTTCCCTTTGTTTGAATGGCATTTTTTGCTGTTCCTCATATTTGAAAATGCAACTGACTTTTGAATATATATTTTTAAATCTCACTAAGCTTTATATCTTCTTTTCCAATTATGTTTTATTTCTTTTTTGTACCTTAGCACATTAGAGTGTGTAGTACAATGCTCAATTACGTTTTACTTGACCAGTCTCTGATTTTAAAGGGATTTTTATAAAATTCCAGTTATGAATAATGTGTGCTCTATTTTTATAGATTTCCTTACCTGATAAAGCTTCCTTCTTTTCCTAGTTTGCCAAGTGTATGTTTTTTAACCATTATTGTGATTGAGTTTCATTAACCATTTTTTATAGACTGAGAAAACGGTTTCTCTCCATTTGTTAGTGATGATTGAACAGTTAATTTTATTTTTGCTTTACTACTAATAAATCTATCTTGATTATGGTGTATCATTTCTTAGGAATAAATTTGTGCTAATATTTTATATTTCACTATTTTTTTGAGTAAAGTTGACTTGCATTTTTTTTTCCTTAAAAAAATTTTTTTTAATGTTTACTTATGACACAGAGAGAGAGACAGAGAATGAGCAGGGGAGGGGCAGAGAGAGAGAGGGAGACAGAGAATCCGAAGCAGGCTTCAAGCTCCGAGCTGTCAGCAGAGAGCCCGACGCAGGGCTCAAACTCGCAGACCGCCAGACCATGACCTGAGCGGAAGTCGGACGCTCAACTGACTGAGCCACCCAGGCGCCCCTGACTTGCATTTTTTCTTTCTCATACTACGCTTGTCTGAGTTTTAGTATTAAATTGGTCTGTAAGAGTGAGTTGAGGAATGTTTCCTCATATTCTCTTGGAAGAGTCTATGCAGTAGAATGAGGCTAAAAAGCCTTCTGAGCCTCCCGCTTCCTTTCCATTTCCAAGTGTTGTGAAACCAACATGCAGTAGGACATCTCACCATGTGCTGGTTTCCTCCACTTTTCTGTGCCTTGTTCTTGGTGTTCTATCTTCCTCCACTTTCCCTCTGTACCAATTAGGAGTTAAAAACACCAATGGCGGGGCGATTGGGTGGCTCAGTCGGTTAAACGTCCGACTTTGACTCAGGTCACGATCTCGCGGTCCGTGAGTTCGAGCCCCGCCTAGGGCTCTGGGCTGACTGCTCAGACCCCGGAGCCTGTTTCAGATTCTGTGTCTCCCTCTCTCTCTGACCCTCCCCCATTCATGCTCTGTCTCTCTCTGTCTCAAAAATAAACGTTAAAAAAATAAAAACACCAATGGATTTTAACTCTACTATAAAACTTTTACCAGATATAAATTAAATTAGAAATTTAAATATTTACTTAGTATCAAAATGCCCCTCCTGAATACAAGGACCTGGGACTACTTTAATTTTGACCTCCTTTCCCAACTGACTTGCCAATGTTGCCCAATATTTTATCTCTTAACTGACCCAAATGGGACATTTGCTTACTAGTCTTGTGTCATCTTTAGGAACAAAGGCTCATTAAATTTGATTTGAAGTCTTTTTAAGTCAATAAATTTTACTTTAAGGAACTTCACATGTGATTCCTCCTACTACCTTAGTTCCTCCAAAGTCTGTCATAATCTTCGAGGTAGCCCTTTTTATTATTTATTATTTTTTTAGAGAGAGGGACAGGGAGTGAGCACGAGCAGAGGGGGCACCGAGAAAGAGGAAGAGGGCCCCAAGCAGGCTCCACACTCAGCGCAGACCCTGACCCAGGGCTCAATCTCACGATCCTGAGATCATGACCTGAGCCGAAACCGAGAGTCAGATGCTTAACCAACTGTGCCACCCAGGCACCCCAAGGTAGCCCTTTTTATTTTATTTTATTTTATTTTATTTTTTTTTTTAATTTTTTTTTTCCAACATTTTTTATTTATTTTTGGGACAGAGAGAGACAGAGCATGAACGGGGGAGGGGCAGAGAGAGAGGGAGACACAGAATCGGAAACAGGCTCCAGGCTCCGAGCCATCAGCCCAGAGCCTGACGCGGGGCTCGAACTCACGGACCGCGAGATCGTGACCTGGCTGAAGTCGGACGCTTAATCGACTGCGCCACCCAGGCGCCCCAAGGTAGCCCTTTTTAAAAACAACTTTGGCTCAACCCACAGTTGTCATGGTCAGTCAGTCCATAATTCTTTCAGTTGGACTTCTTTGATCTCCACTTGAATATGGACATATGTCACAAAGTCCCCACCAGTAATCTTTGGAATCCAATTTCTTCAAGCAATTGGCTGTAGGGCCCTAGAAGTTAAATTCTAGAAAGTTCATTGATTTTTATTTTTTCAAGTGATGTAAAGGATATTATTCCTTAATTGTTTCTAATATTGAAAAGTCTTGTTCCATCCACTTTGAACTCATGAGCCTACAAGAAATGGTACGGGTCTCACCGTCACCCCTGCAATACACTTGTGATGGGAGCGTAACCTGTGCCTCAATGTAGCCGCACGAACAATCTGTGGACTCCACAAACAACAATGCCCGTTCTCATCTAGGATGAGGCTTGGAGGGAATAAAGTCTTGACTAGATTCACCAAGTCAAGTGGTAAGGCTTAAAATTAAGGTTAACCGATTATATGAATTCACAGTGTTTGCAAATCCCACAGAGACTGTGGGGCTTTATGGAAAGAGAATGAAGAGGTACATTTCCCTACATTCAAGGGCACATTGATCCCTTTCCATAATGCAGATCATCATCTTCGTTTTTAGATTTCTGTAAAAACCACCCAGTGTTCTACCTCTAATCCAACCTCCATGCTGCAGCCTAAGTGATTTTTTGCAAAGTGCTTTCTATTTCAAACTGCTGACCCCTAACAAAGGCCCAAACCCTTAGCATGGTTTACAATCAGGTCCCTTGCTTTTTCGAGTCTCCCAAACTACAAACTTCATTCAAACTCCGTCCAGTTACAGGATGATATTGTTGTCCTAGTCTGTCACACTGGGCCTCCATGAGGGATGTTATTTCTTACTCATCCTAAGACTTTTTAGGTCACTAAGAAGGCTTTCTGGACTCCCTCAGGCAGAAAGGTACTCACCTTCTCTCCTAAATAGTTCTTTGAAATTTTATTTATTTTGAGAGAGAGAGAGACAGAGAAGGAGCACGAGTGGGGGAAGGGCAGAGAGGAGAGAGAAAATCTCAAGCAGGCGCAGAGCCTGACACGGGGCTCAAACTCACGAACTGTGAGATCTTGGTCTGAGCCGAAATCAAGAGTCAATGCCTAACCCACTGAGCCGCCCCGGCGCCCCTCTCCTATGTATTTTCAAAGCACTTGGTAGTACAAGTACCCTCGTATTGGTATTAAATGCTTGGTTCAAATTTACCATTTACTCACTGTTGGACTTACATCTTATTTATCTGGTTAATTAAGTTGCTAGTACTTCCTTCAGAGGGTTATGATACGTAAAACCAGACCCCAGTCATTATTACAAGTGCTCCAAAAATGTTCTCTCCATTTTTATATAAACCTTGAAGTGCCTGATATGCACAAGAGGCCAGGAATGCATCTGAAAGATGAACAGGACATAGCTCCTTTGCTGTGAGAATAGGGGCTCGTTGGATGGTAAAACTAAACCTGGCAGCAGGAAGCACTATAGAGCGATTACTCATTCAGTAAATTTTTTTGGGTGGTCAACATATAAAAAAAATATAACCTCTAAAAATTTTTATAAGTGTAAACTTAGAACAAATGACAACTTCCAGCAACTGGCATTGGAGTAACTACGCAGTTACATTCTTTGTTTGCAGATAATTTAAGGCGTCAATAGCTTGTTTCTAGTGTTGGTTATAATAGAACTTTCACGTAAGATATCATTTAAAGGACTGAACAATCAGTAGTCTACGTGGAGTTTCAACTGAATTTGGATAAAATTATGCTCTATGTATTAGTGTATATGAACAATTAAAAAGCCTATCAAAGCACTTAATAAAACACTTCTAAAATATTTGTCATATCCATAAAGTTTATTTTAAAAAATTGTTAAAAACTAACCATACAGGAATATTTATTAATATACTTAAAAAGTTTGTTCCCCGTGTTGAAGGAAAATACATTAGCAACATCTTCCAGACACCATCTTTATAAAAGTAAAACTTCTAGATGCTGAAATGTACTACAGTAGATTCTATAGTTTACACTTTTAAGATTGCAAATCATTCTCCCTACTACTCCCCACCCCCGCCCCCCCGAATGTGGCAGTTCTTCCCGTTAATGAATGACATTCACTCACATTCGATGCTACCACAGACCCTTAGAGCACACACTTCATGTTTACTAACAGAGCAAGTCTTCTCTATTGGTTGTCACATCAGACTTTTGGAGAAGCGTTGGACTTGAAGTACAAATAAGAAATACTATATCCCGTGATTGTAAACATTCACCAAGAGCTTCCGGAGTACAATGAGTAATAGAGGTGGCCCTATGGTCAGTCAAATGTCCCTCACTCGCTCGGATACTGCTGAGATTAAGAAATAAGTGTCGAAGGCCAGTCATCACAAGCCTTACTTGCGTTTCTGTAAGAAAGTAGTTCTGGATACATTTTTAGTCGAAAACACCTGAAAGTCATTCTAAAGACTATATTAAGCACCATTTTCACTTACCTGAAATATATTAAGTTAAATTCAGCAGTAAATGTTTGCGCATAAATGTCAGAAGTTAGAAATAACGGTGGGTTTCAAGTTCCCTTCTGTGGCTACATACGGAGTACTGCGTTCCAACGATGCTAACAGGAACCACTCTTGCATTCCAAGGGCAGTAATGCCCCCAGGGCCAGATGCAACCCATGAGTCTGAGGCACAACTATTACTTCTGTCAGTGGATGCTATACAAGCAGATTTAAGGCTGTATTCGGCTATAAAGAGTTCAACCTCCTCTTTAGTATTCTTCCCACACAGATCACATACATGACTCAACATTTCATAGGGTGGGAGATGAAAAGTCCCCGACACCTTTTTAATACTATTCTCCATACAGTTCGACATCAGCATATTTACATAGGGGAGTGTTCACACTTAAAACCATTAAAAAATGCAATCGTCATTGTTTTAAACTCTTATCCCAATTTCCCCAAGATTATCCTCATTCTCATTTTCTGAGAATGTCAGCCAACCTCGCATTAGTCAGATTGTTCACTGCAGTCCTTAGGCATATCCGATGTTGCTCCGGAGGAGAATACAAATGAGAATATATTCACTGCCACCCACTTTGGGACAAGCCTGGTTGTAAAGAGAATGGTGTTCCTGGTGTCGAAGGATAACTAGGAAATCCATCTGGCTGAGCTGAATAGCTTTCCAGAGCCGAAGCTGAGTGGACCTGGTAGAAAGAAGGTGCAGGTTAGCAAGTGCCAAATTCATTCAAGTCTGTACTTGCTTTTGCTTACACCCCACCACAGATATTTAGAATGGGAAAGAACAAAAAAAACAACAAAACAAAACAAAACAAAACAAACACTGGGGCAAGATTAGGTCTGCTTATTCTCCTGAAATTTTTAAGAAACGTTCAAAATACTTCAGATGCTGGAGGTAATGAGAGATACCACTGAAAGACTTCATATTCTTTCCGAAAAGTCAGTAAGTTTTCTAGAGAAAATATGCTTTAATGGTCCATTATTTCAGCTTAAATTATAAAAGACCAGCTCATATTTAACAGACACCTATGAAGATTCCATTTGTAAGCTCTAAACTAAGATCTGAAAGTCTCAAAGCGGGAAAAGAATTCATACAGACGAATAGACCCCAGCACCTTTGTTACTCTCCTGAAGGAGGACGAGGATAATCTGCACATTTGGGGAGATTAATCCTAAGTCTGCAAACATTCTGCTACGAGAGCCATTTTGTGGCCAACGTTGGGCTACCATTATTGCACAGCCAGGTCACCACTACAGAAGCCACCTCCGGGTCTTGCCATTGAACTCCCGGTGGACCCTGCCTGCTTACCTGCTGTAACAAGGCAGACTGTGCGGCTGCATTATGCTGTAATTCCTGCAAGGATGACTGGGAAGGATTCTGGGAGAACCCGGGGATACCTGGGAGGGACAACAGGCCTGGGAAAACAGAACTGCCTGCAGCTTGAAGGCCAGATGACAAGCTAAAACAATAGACAGAAGAATAGGTCAAAATGCAGCGAAGACAAAAGCTATTGCTTCTATATCTGTCAAATACCACCTTAAGACGTAAAACAACCTTTAAATTTCTCTGTTGCAAGGAACCCTAAAAGTCAGCCACTCACTGATAGCAAATGTACTTTCTCGTACACAGTATGTTATTCTGAATTCAGGAAGTCTGTGTTTTGCATAGAATACTTCCCGCTGGTTTATAATGACGACACGTGACAAACACTACAACTGCCTGCGCGGGCGTTAATATTGCACACGCTGCGCTCAACGTGGCTGCAGAGCTCCCCGTGTCCTGGGTACTGAAGTTCCGGCCCCGAAAAACCAGACTGCGGCACCGGCGAACAACGATTTTGCTCGGAGACTCTAAACCACAAGGTAGGCCAAGAACGACCGCAGCCTCCCCACGCACGAGCCACATACCCGGCCTGGGCAACGAGAGCAGAGTTGAAATTGGAGCTAAACGCTGAGGCGAATCCCGGGAGGACGGGAGCCGGGGACGGGGTCGTGGCAGCGACGGGCAGCGGGGCGACGGCGGCCACCGTGGACGGCGCCTGCAGCCCCGGGAACGAGGGGAGCGCGGGGGCGACGCTGGGGGTGTTGGAGACGGAGAAGCCGGGGTACGAGGGGTTTGAGGCCGGCAGAGGTCCCTGCGTGACCGAGAAGAGGGAGGGGACGGCGGTGGACAGGTTAAGGGGGAAAGGGGCCGCCGAGGCCGGCGCCGAGGCCGCAAGCCCCGGCAGCACGGCTGCGGTGGAGCTGGCGGCGGGCACGGGCGTGGACGTGACCGCCGCAGACGAGGTGGCTAGTAACGACCCTGGAAGAGACACGGAGGGGTTGAGAGACGGGTTGCCAGTTAGAGGGAAATTACTGGTCAGAGACGTGAACGGGGGAAGAGCCGTGAACACCGGCGTGATGGGCGCGGAGGAAACGTGCGGTGGGAGCGAGATGGACGAGAGCGGGTTGGACACGTTCAGGGGGGCGGGCAAGCTGGGGAGGCCCGACAGGGCGGGGTTAAGGCAAGTAGACAGAGTGATGGGCACCGACGCGGACGTGTACGCGCGGCCCAGCGTCCCCAAACCTAAAGTGCCGTGGGGGGGATTCGCCGAGTGAGACGGGCCCTTGAAGGCCGAGGGAGTGGGGCTCGTGGGCTCGGTTTTGATCATGACGGGGATGGTGGTGACGGCGGGGGCGGACACGCCGTGCAGCTCCGAGTTACCCGGGTGGGGGCCCTGCAAGAGCGGAGCCGACGAGCCCCCGCTGACCGGCACGGAGGCGGGACACGACGCCGGCGTCACCAGGGGAGAATGTGCGGGCAAAGTAGATGGCGTGGAGGCCGAGTTGGCCACGGTAGCCGGCGGGCCCGGGAACGTGGCCAACGCGGGGGTGGACGACCTCTGCGCGGCGGGCACGGCCGAGGGGGCGTAGCACTTGCTGGGGCCTGGAGCGGGGGAGTCAGGGTTCGGGTGAGTCAGAGAAGACAGCGAAGCCAGCCCACTTGTAACAGCAGAGGACAGAGCAGATGAGTTGATTAAACTGGTGTCATTTGAGGTCAGAAAGCCTTTCAAAGCAGACAGAAGAGGACTGTTTGCACCGAGGGGACAAGCCACGCTGGAGGCAGAGCCGCCGGCAAGTACAGGAGGGGCAGGTTTGGACACGCCTTGGGATGTGGGTGTTAAGGGCAAGGGGAGGCCCGCAAACACTGAGGACAGAGAGGCGGAATTCGGGTTGTTGGTAGAAGCAGCGGTAGAGGTGGCAGCAAAGGGGAGGCCGGGGAAAGGGGCAGACGTAGAAGCGAAGGTTTCGCTGGAAGCAGGAGCGGCCCGAGGTGCGGATGTGGCCTGAGGGGTTGGGACGGAAGGTGCAGGGGGACCCGGCAGGGGAACCAGGCCACAGAAAACGGACGGGACGGGAGCCGCAGTTGTGCCGTGGACGGAAGTAACGGGCGCCGCAGGCAAGGAAGGGGTTCGGATGACTGTCGGATTTGGCGTTGCTGGCTGGGGCGTATGGACGGCCGCGGAGACCTGCCCCGGGAACACAGGGAGGACAGTATTCGGCATGTTCATCCCAGAAACGGTAGCAGCTGCCAGTGCTGACGGATGATTTACTGCTTTGACTGGGGATGCGGTGGGGACCGGAGTTGCAGCCGGCGTTGAAGGGTTGGAACCATGAGGAGAGAAGAGTTGACTTCCTGGGGTAGAGAATGCTATGGAGGGAAGAAAGAGGCAAGAATCGGTCACCATGCTGAAGTGTCAAATTGTAACCCAAGAGAAATAGCCAAATGTCTGTATCTGTAACATTTAACAAACACAAAGAAAACCAGTGACAGGTATAAGGGGCTATTCTGGCACCCACGTTGCTGGACTCTACGACCCTGATCTGCACTGCGGAGCCTCCATTAGAGCTAGCTGTCTTCTATCTAGACTCTGCCCAGACGAGCCCTCTGATGCACATGGAGAAAGCCTTGAGACATTAGCAAATTCTCTTTTCATATTTTCCCAATTTTTAAAAATTAAAAATTTATTTTGTGGTTAGTGTTGGTGTACTGACTTTACCTTTCATTCTTTCAAACCACTTACCTAGAGTAATAACAAGTCATTGCCCCTCTTAGGAGCTTTTGGGACATCACTTTCCTTGTAGGCCTTCCAGGATTCATGCCTATTTCTCCAGTATTATGGCCACTCGGTGAGTTGAACTTGATATTCCAGTTTATAACCTATACGGCTTTTTCTCCCAAGCATTTTCTCATACTGCCTCCTCTCCTCTACGCAATCTCAACCTCTAATATTTGCTTTGTCCTAGGAGCTCCCTTAGGGGCAAAAGCTGTATCTAATTCATCTTTAGAGCCTTAACACCTGGCGCTGTGCATGGCATCTAATAAATGTTTGCCACACTAGATATATCACCATTACCTCAACTATAGTTACCAGACCCATCCAAGGACTTACTCTGAAGAACTGTACTATAGTTGGCTATCACATTTTTATTCTGATAAACTCTACGAATAATTACTGTAAGTATTTTGGGGGATAATCTGTGCCTTCTCCCTGAATCAATTTAGTGACAATGTTAGCCTTTGATGATCTTGTTAGTGTCAAATGGAAAGCATGACTTAGGTTGCTGAAGTCCTAATGACAACTATCTTCTGCTGCCACGCTCTTATCAAAGTCTGTTTCAGTTATAGGCAGAGAATGTTCCTTTTGCAGTGATAATCAACTAAAAGATATTTTCATGGGCTAAGATTCAAGTTTCTAAGTTTATGCATAATAAAGACTCTTACATAAAAAAGTTGACATGGTCAATGAAGTAATGTACTATACGAATCATGGTGGGGAAGGGACCATAGGAAAAGAATGGAAGAAAATAACATACACATAATCCATTCGTACTAAGAGACGGCCAAAAGATGCTATATTGGGCTGAACAAATTTACAGTAGTTTCAAAAAGAGGGGCGCCTGGGTGGCTCAGTTACTTAAGTGTCCGACTTTTGCTTTCAGCTCAGGTCATGACCTCATGGTTTGGTGAGTTCGAGACCCACATGGGACTCCATGCTGACAGCACAGAGCCTGCTTTGGATTCTCTCTCTCTCTCCCTCTCTCTCCGCCCCTACACCACTCACGCTCTCTCTCTCTCTCTCTCTCTCAAAAATAAACTTTTTTTAAAAAAAGGAAAAATGGCAGAATTGACAAACAGTAATATATAAACACATACACTTCAAACCAAGAGGCGTGTACCATATTCATGTGATTGCCAGTAATTTCGTTTCAAGAAAAGAAAGACTAGCTATTTTAAATTTAGAGAACATATGAAAAATGGATTTGTACTTTTGTTGGCATTTGTTTTATAAGCAGAAGCTCAAGGAATATATACCTAGTTTTGTACCAAATAATGTACTAAAAATTTATTTAGGTCAGCATTGGTTGGGAAATATTTGAGAATTCACTATTTTATACAATGACATGCTGAGGACCATGCAGTTAATGGCAGATCATAAGATAAGACCAAACTGTCCGACAGCATTCTTTACAGCAGCCTCCAAAAGACTGGAGATCTTTTATATAACAGAGCAAAAGTCATGCACTGTTGATCGTAGTGCCTACAGTTAAAATGTGACAAAACAACAACAAATCGAAAAAACTCCAAAAATATACCATAATAAATACTACTTTCCTGTCACGTGATTTGGGTGTCAACCAGAAAACAGTAGATACGGTGCCAAGTACTTTATGTCTGTCATTTCATTTGCCCTCACATAACCCTCTGAGATAGGTACTAAAAACCCCATCTTACAGACGGGCAATCTGCAGCTTGGTGGGGTTAAAGCAATTTGTTAGAAGATCATATAGCTATTAAGTATTTTTCAAAGGGAACTAAGGTTCAGGGCACCTGGGTGGCTCAGTCGGTTGGGTGTCCGACTCTTATCTTGGCTCAGGTCATGATCTCATGGTTCGTGAGTTCAAGCCCCGTGCCCAGGATCTACACATCATGGAGCCTGTCTGGAATTCTCTCTCCCTCTCTCTCTGCCCCTCACCTGCTCACATGGACACATGCGTGCCCTCTCCCCCTCAAAATAAGTAAATGAACTTAAAAAGATAGGGAATAAAGTTTCAGTTATGCAAGCTAATAAATAAATTCCAGAAATCTGTTGTATGACACTGTGCCTACAGTTAACAATGCTGTATTGTGTACTAAAAAAATTTAAGAGGGTAGATCTCTTTGAGATCTTATTATAATAATAATTTTAAAAGGGTCATGCAGCTATTAAGTGATAGAACCAAAATTTGAACCCCAGACCCACATCCTTAACCACTATCCTAGTTTATCTTTTCGTTTCTTGATATTATTCAAAAGGCAAATAAAATCTTAATATCATGCTAACATTCACAACATAGGAAATCAAGGTATGCTATTTCTAACGTTGGTTCTTATGCCTCTTAACTCCCTTCAAAAATAGATTAGTGAAGCTGAACATTAAGGCTCAAGTTTCCTTAACCTCCATTTCATAGAAGTTAAATGACATGGTCACAAAGCTAGGCAGCACCAGAGCCAGGATAAGAAAATGATGTCCTGACATCTCAGTGTTTTCCAGCCCATTATGCTACCCCCTTTAGAAGCCACAGCTAAAAAGCCCTGTTTAGGCACCCTGCTCAGGGGCGAGAACTCTCCCACAGAGGCTCCTAACTATGCCCTCTAATGATTAGATTCATGTGCTGCTTTGCTACACAAGAACGGAGCCCAAGTTTTGTCTCCTACCAGAGGGCTCGCATCTCCTTCCTGACCACAAAGATCCTCATCCAGAGGAAGAAGAAAATGTTGTGGCTCTACTGCCCCCTGCAGGCATTGTGCTGGCAACATTTTCCATCTTCATTTTTCAATTCCACTTTCTGCTTTGGCAACCCTTACTTTTTGTTCTACACTAAACTACGCTACCCCTAATACTTATGAAAATAATGAAATCTGAAACGAGTATTTAAAATAGCTTTTGGGAAACAGGGTTTTTATCAAAAACCTTATGTGTTTCTATCAAAACAAAAATGAGGTTTCTAATATTACATAATGTAAAGTGAATGTGGAATGTAACGCCACACAGCACTCCCACTATATTGCAAGTTTTTCACATAAGACACAAAGGCATATGGTTAATTTTAAACCCAGTTAATATGTACGTTTCCTTGTGTATATAATGTACCACTATCAAGCAACTTTTAGCAAGTATTGATGAAATTCGTTAAGTAGGAACTTTCCCCAAAGCATAGATTCCAGATACATTCAATTCAAACTGTTGTCAGTGGGTAACCGAGCAGAAAACCGGGACAAAGACTTCAGCTACGTCTGGAGCAAATTTGGTACTTACTTTGATTCTGTGTAGGTTTTGACTGACTGGAAAGGTCTTCATTTTCTATATGAAAATAAATAAATAAAAAGGTTGATTTCAAGTTTTATTCAAGTTAATCACCACCATAACAACCAGAGATTGGCATCAAAAAAAGAAAAGCCCGGGATGTGGATGCATTCTATGTTAGGAAAAACAACGCACGCTTACAGAGAGAGAAAGGAAATGGAGACAATGGTAGTAACTATAGTGAAGACTGACAGCATCATGAGCAACTGACCCCTAACCTCCGTCCCCCACCACTTCTCCTTAACTTATAGGGCTTTAAATCACCATTGATATTTTTAGACATATTTAAAAACACTTTCTGGAAAGGTGATGGCCTGAGACTGCCACCCAGGAGCAAGTGCAGGAGGACTTAGAGGTGGGAAACGGATGCCGAGCACAGAATCCACTGCCACCTGAGGGAGCGATCTCACAGGCCGTGTGACGATCCAAGCAAATAGAAAGAAAGGGGCCCTGCTTTCCGGTTGCACTCACACTTCTGCAAAAGGCCCTATGCTAGGAGCTGCCGAGAACCACCCTAATGGAGGTAGACTTGAAGCCTGTAACACGGACCCAAGAGCACACTCCCCCCCCCCCCCCCCCCCCCGGGAAAGGACCTAACTAGACCATCAGTCAAAGATTCAACGGGAAGAAAATTACCTCATAGCTTGACAGTAACTGCCCAAGAAACAAACAGTGGGACAGATACAAGGCACAGAAGGAACCTGCAAGCTCTGACGTGGTGAGCAAAAAAAAGATCATAGCTTGGCTAAGGAACCTGGTACAAATAAACAACCACAACATACGGTGTCTATCAATAAAGATTCAATGAAAGGAAAAAAATCTTTAAAAACTTGTAATGCAAACTGAGAACACATACATACACACACATAATATGCAAGAAAATATAAGCAGGGAAGGTGAAGGTTTAGATATAGAAATCTGATTCCAAATCAATAGATGTAAAGAATGGTGAAGATTAGAAATAACATTATAAAAGCTAAATTGCTTAGTTGGGATTATATAAGAAACAACAACAAAATCACACTTAAAATGGTAAAAATACAACAAAAAAAGAGGATATATAAATAAATAGGTAAGAGACTTAGAAGACAAATACAGTGCAAAATAAAAGTACCAGAAGGAGAAAGAAAGAACAGATGAAAAAGCAGTAACTAATGGAATAATGAAAACAAAATTTTCCTAAGCTTTAAAGACTTGAATTTTCGTATCTAAAGGGCTTACAGAGTTCTGTGAAAGATTAATGCTAAGATCCACACCTAGACATCCTGATGAAATAGCTGAACTCCAAGATCAAAGACACTTCTGAATTCGAAAGATAAGGAATATTTTCTTTGTAAGCTTACAGAAGGAGACTGAGGTTCTAATAAAGAAGAGAAAGTTAACTGGAATTGGGTTTTTCATCTACAACTCTGTATATGTGCCCTTTTAAAAAAGCACTTAGAGAAATTTTCTGCTCACAGAAAAGCACAATGAGCACATCGGGACCGAGGATCAGGGAACAGAGGAAGTAGTAAGAGGCCGTTAAGTTCAGAGGCCCAGAAGGAAACACGTATGGTATTCCAGCAAAACACACATATTGATGAAAAAGGAGAGTGAGAGTGAAGTCAGTGGAGCAGGGAGCAGCTTTCTCAAGTTTTTGTATACTGACAACCATTAACGATACAAAGTAATCACTAGTGATCAAAAGTTCTAAGTTTGGGTGGGGTAAGGCGAGAGGAGCTATTAAAAATAAAACAGCAGCGTGACCAATACAAGTAAACAAAAGTAAGGGAAATGAAAAACTGGGACAAAAGATTAATAATGAATACAAAAATAAAATGGAAGGACTAAGAACAAATATGCAATTTTTATGATGACTGAAAATGCCTATTAAGCCTCATTCCCACTGGTTTAAAAATCAGAATCCAGCTATATGTAATCTATAAACCAACTAACCTAACAACAAAATAAAACCCTAAAATAAAAATTAAAAGTAAACATAAACATAAAATCAAATATCGTTATTTCTACAATATGAAAACAAAAAAGACAATAATACCCAATAACACCACACAAGAAAAGAACTATCTTAAAGTATAACTCAGCTGACATTTTTTTATACCTAGAAAACTCAAGAGACTTTCAAGAAAAAAAAGTAGAATAAGTAATTAGTAATAAGCACGTACAAATGAAATATTCCATTTATAATTTTAATAAAAAATACCTTTACAATCCCTAGAGACAAACCTAAGGCAAAGAACCTATATAAAGAAAACTATAAAATCTTCAAAGAGATAAAATATGCCTTGGGGCAAAATCACTACCACCTGACATAAAGACAGACACAGGATTGAATAGTAAGACTTAATATCATAAAAATGTCAGATCTCTCTAAATTTATATAACTCTATATATTATATAATTACATATTAATTATATGTATAATTAATGATATAAAGTTATATAATATTAATATCTATAACTATAAATATATATATACACATGTACACATACATTCAACTGTTTTTAACTGCATAAAATGATCTTCATGTTCAGATAGAAAAAAAAAATTTCCAAATATAGTAAGAAAAATAGAAAATATAGTAAGAGAAAGCTAGCCTTACCAGATATCAGAACACACTATAAATCTGCTAATCAAATCAACATGTCATCATAACATAAAATAACTAGACTGGAACAGAATAAAGAATCCAGAATTAGAACCACATGTGTATATGAAAACTTAAGACAACTGCATCTTTCAAATCAATGGGGAACACAGATTAGCTAATAAATGGTGCTGGCATGACGGGCTACTCTCTGGAAAAAAATTAAGAAGACCCTCTATTTCACCCCTACATGAAAATAAATTCCAGATGCCGAAGAGTCTTACAAGACCCGGATAACCTGGACTCCCTAGGGTTAAGAAGATCTGAAACAAGATAAAACAGTTCCAGCTTTTCTTTCTTAGCCTCTCTTTGTCTATGCAAAAATACAAAACTCTAAAGGCTAAAGGTACCATAAACAAGGGTAAGAAATAAAATGATAATTTTGGAAAAAACTGTTTAGCAACTCTCATCGGAGTACCTGGCTGCAAACAACGGAACCACTCCAGTGATTAAAAAAGAATTTGTTAATAAATGGTATTAAGTAACTCTGGGTCTCTGAGAAGGATAGAAAAAAAAAAAATTAAGTTCTGTCCCTACCCTACACATATCTAGAAATAAATCGTGAGTAGATTAAAAGCTATATGTTAAGAAAGAATCCCTATAAAAGTAATTAGCGAATACAGATGACATTTTCATACTGCTGGGATGGGGAAGGGTTTCCTTAGCAAGACAAAACTCAGAGGAGTCAAATAAACAATACCTAAGTGAAATATTACATTTTTGTGAAAGAACACAAATGAAAATATAGGCTAAATCCCATGTTCCCTACAGACTCAAAGGAAAATGGTGAACTGAAAACCCAGGGGAGGTTTAAGCCCCTCTGAGCACCTTCTTACAAGCTTTTCCTCCCCACATAGGAGTGATGTGCCCAAATGGTAATACTCATTAAGTCAACTGTACTTTTCTACAGCCTCTCAAAGTTTCTTGCTCACGCGCAACTGTTCCTCGTTCCTGTCTCTAGCCCGCTCATGTTCGCACAGGTGGGCCAAGGCCGCTCTGGTAGAACCTAAACATCACACTCAGATCCGTCATCAGGCTGAGCGCGTTCTCCCGTTAGGACACCACGGCAAACAACCGTTCCCTCCAAGTGTACATTTGTGTCTAAGTAAACTCTTACTTTTAACATCCCGTAACAACACGATTTTACCTGTTCCTACTGGATTAGGAGTATATGGAGGCGGAGGGGGGACACCCGGAGCTATGACGTTGGCTAATGGTACCAGACCTGCATTGTTATAAGCACCTAAAATAAAATTAGAGGAAAAAGCATAATTCAGTATCATTCTGTGGCCACGAGTTCAAACCGTATTAACACAGCTATCTAATCTTTAAAACTGTTACGTAATAGAGTTGCCTTTTACGTGGCGGTTTGGGTCTACTGCTAGGAGAAAGCTGAGATCACATGAGACAACTGGAGATTGTGATTTCCCACTGCAGGCTCATTCCGGACATGAGCTCACTGAACGGCATGGCGGGCAGATCCCGCCGTACTTAAATGATCTGCCTCTTCTGTCAAGCACACATAGTTGAGGATACCTTTGAAAACCAACTACTGAAATGGGATTCAAGATGATTCACCAAAGCAAAAACTCATAATAATGATTAAAAAGAATCTATAATTAATTTACCAAAAAGTAAATGCCCTAAACTAAACTGGCTGCTGCGCGGCTATAGACCAAGGCACTGTGGGGGCAGAATGAGACTCATCAGAGCGTGTTTCAGAAGTGCTCCAATTTTCCCAAGTACATAGACCAACATTTACTTTCAACTTAAGAATAAAGGGCAAAAAGAAGAAAAAGTAAAAAACGTATGAACTGCTGCTTACTTGGTGCGATAGTTGCGTGTGGCCGGCACGGAGGTATCGGATAAGGGACCGGCTTATGTGGATTGTATGTTGGAGGAGGCTAGACGAAGGGGAAGTACAGCAGTTAGAAGAAAACTAAGTCAGGAGCCTCCCTACAAAACAAAATACAACTCGTCTTTTGACATATTTAGTACTAAGAGGCTAAAAATGCTCCAGCATATCAAAGGCTACTGGACCGATACGCGGCACAAAATGAGGGAAATGTCTTTGCTCTAATAAATGTGGTTCCTATAATTTCCAAAGGCAGATGCTGCCAAAGACTGCTGTAGAGGTGTTTTTTATTTCCGTGTTAAATCTTCTCTCATGAAGGATCAGATCTTCTCCAAAATAGCAAACTCCTCTCTGAACCAGCAGAGGTTAATGTGAGAATTCCTAGCTCCTCTTCTGTCACACAAGAATTCCGCTAGGTTTTGGAGCCTTGGCTACCCAAGAACTTCCAACATCCTCCTAAACTCATCAGAGATTCATGTTATCATTCTTACCCTCTTGTCACCTTGGGAAAAAAAAGCACTATATCTGTTAGCATTCAGCACTCTGACAACTCCAGGAGAACGTGGATTGGGGGGGACTATGAATTCGGTGTTTTGGTCTTCTTGCCTTTTGAAATCCACAACTCTTTTATTTTACAGTTCAGCTGGTCTCTAGAAAGCCAGAGGTATCTGAAGCTACGCCAAACGTTGTATTTTTCACTACAGTGAGCGAGAGAGGGACCCCACTTCGGGGAATCTCGCACTCATGCTCTTGAAGCAGAGGGCATCCACTGGTAGTAAAAGACCTAGATTCTTTCTAGCTCTCACACACGGCAGCCCAGTAAGATGCACTAGTCTTGTGCAAGGACTATGATCTGTGACTGTTTTGCTATAAACAACTGCCACTGGAATTCCTGTCATGTAAACAAGCAGGGACCGCAAGACAGCTGTGTAAAGGCCTCAGCCACTTCAACTCGAACAATCCTTCAACCTGCAGGGTCATCTGTGGGTTTAGTTTATATCCTAACCAATCATTAAAATCACTCCCTTAAAAATACCCTCAGCCTCCTGGCTCCGCTCTTGCTTCACCAGTAACACTCATTTGGCCACAACCTTAAAGGTCTCCGACTCCACTCCTGCAAGGGAGCAGCTGAATAGGGACGGCGAAACAAAACAAAACAAACAAATTTGACTGGTCTCGCTTTGAAATAAAACACGGAACCTCAGAATGGCCCTTAACGCTGTTAACTAATTATGCTTTTTTATTTCCCTAGACCCTTCACTTTCCTGGAGTTTCTGGTACACTCTAAACTTTACAACACAAAAACAGAATTTATGCTGTCTGCTGTGGACAGACAGAAAACTACATGTAAGAGTTAAGACCCGTTTCATCATTTCTTCTCTACACATACCGGTTTGGATGGTCCAAGAATCCGTGCGGCGATTCCTTTGCCTTCATTAGTACATTCTTCACCATCTTTTTTCAAGGGAGTTCCCTATTTAAATAAATACGTAAATATGTAAATAAATATGTACGTATATATGTAAGTAAGCAAATAAATAAATAGAAAAGAATTGAGACTTAAAAAGAAAAAATCACCTCAAAGCAAAACCAAAACAAATCCCTCACAGTATTACACTGAAGAAAAGGATTGAACACGGTAAGGGGGTTAAGGACCTGGATTCCAGATCCAATCCTGACTTGGCTTTAAGACCCTGTTAAGGTCCTCAGCCTTCCTCTGCCATAGAACCCTCACAACATGTGCAGGCACCCAGAAGCACGCAATACTCATGAGGATGACAGGAGAGCAGAATGAAGTAGGTTTTAATTTTTCCCCTCCGCAACTGGAGCAACCAGAAACAAGACTTCCGTGCCTAGGGATGTGTAACGGTCAAAGGATCAAAGAGAGTGCCTATATTACAACCAAAAATAGATGATAAAAAATGATGTTCTCAGTAAGCATTAAGTGTGATAGTTTACATTACGCAAGAATAAACGAGACCTCATTCAAGACTGCTATTATTAACAGATCAGAATGAGCGGACAGACTTTTACGATGCATCCTCCTAAGGGTGTGTCCCTAAATGGTACATACTAGTAAGGAAGCCAACTTCCAAGATGGCTCCCAGAGGTCCCCACATCCTGTATGCCCTTGTGAAGTTCCCTTCCAGAATGAACAGAGCTGACCTGTGTCACAAATAGGGTATTCCAGCAATGATGGCAATTTGACTTCCAAGACTATGTCCTAAGAGATAACACAGCTTCCACTTGCTTTCTCCTGGATTATTTGCTCTGATGGAAGTCAGCTACCAGGTCATGAGGTATTCAAGCAGCACTACAGGAAAGTCCTTATGGTAAGGAACAAAGACCCCCACCAACGACCGACACTAACTTGCCAGGCATGTACACGAATCCCCTTCGGAGCAGAGTCTCAAGCTCTAATGGAGCCTTCTGATGACTATATCCTCATGAGAAACTCTGAGCCAGAACCAATCTAAGCCTCTCCCCACTGAGAGAGGCTGTTTTAATCCACTGAGTTTTAATCCACTGTTTTAATCCACTGAGTTTTAGGGTTATTTGTTATAGCACAAAAAATATATACCATTCTTTGAAAAGATTATCTTTTAAAGACATTTGAGGAACACCGGTTGGTATCAAAACGAATTTTTTTCCTACAGGACTTCTCAGAGCCTTTAGCATGCAGTGTGACTCTCCAGGAAGGAAACGTTGCACATAATTTTCTAAACACACTTAATTGTGAAACCGAGGAACACTGAGAATATGAGAAATGGTCCTTTATTAAGTGCAAATAAGTGCTTCTAACAAAACAAACTCATCCTCCTTTCTGTTTGGCTTGTTTTCTATACATTTGACACGCGTACTTTAAAGTAGTCTGAACTTTCAATCAGTAAGGAATCCATGAATTAAGCTGCCAACGTAATAAATTTCCTCTGCTTGGTAGAAGCATCATCAACTGGTATTTTCTTTAAATATCTTAACCGTGCTAAATTTCATACTTAGCCACAAGAAGTTTCTATAGTCACAAACATATACTTACTGGGAAAATTCCATTTATGCGACTAGGTTTTCCTTTGGGATATGGATTTCCTGGGATTGTTCCACAAGAAGATATCATGGCATGAGGAGCTTTGCAGCCCCCCTTGAAAGCCTGTAACAAAAAAAAGAGGGTAGTTAAAAAACAAAAAACAAAAAACAAACTCATAGGCTAAATATTCTGGGTATTAGGAAGACCCGTTAAAAAACATGAACTGAGGAACAGCATGACATTAATCTGTTCATACATTCATCGGCACTTACAGTAGTGAACATGACCAAAATTCTTTAGTAAAATCATTTTATTTCAATGGAATTACTCAAGCGGTAACATGTGTTTAATTAGCTTTCTATTGGTCACAACGAACAGACTCCTACACAAAGATATCTCCACAGGAGGTTTTGCAAATTGTGCGCAAAAAAGTTCATTTACTATTTAACGTGTCCCATTTCTCCAATGACCAAGAAATAACATCGTCCAACTCTACAAATGCCAAGCTTATGTTACAGGCGAGGCAAAGAGAGCAACAGATGACACGGACATGGGTCTGCTCTGAAGACACGTGTAACTTGGTGGAGAAAACACAAGCAAGTAACGTGGGAGGGACACTGGGTATCCAAAGAGCTGTACTGTTTAAAAAGCAAGAGATATCTGGGCAAACTGCATTCATCATAGTGTTCCATAGTCATGAGACACAATGAGGGATGTTCTGGCTTACTACTGCATTCTCAGCTTCTACAATGGTACACTAACCAGTCTTGAATTCATACTCAATAAATATTAAATGAATGAAAAACACTACATTAGGCGACATATATCCCAATAGACCCATATTATGTTACAGGGGTATGAGGTTATATATGGCTGTATTTTACAGCTACGTACGATGTCACATATTCTGTTGCAGAAGTATATTGGTTTTATAAATTCACTCACAACACATATAATTGGCTATATCATCCCACCCTAAAAATTATCTCAATTTTTGCTTTTTATAAATAGTACCAGGGTAAATACCCTTATATACAAATTGGTATATATTTATTTCCTTGGAATAAATTCCTAGTAATAGAGTTTTGGGGTCAAAAGGCATGAACACTTTAAGGCTCTCCTAGTTTACCTTCCAGAGAAGTTGTACTAACTTACATTGACTAGACAGCCTATTCCACAGAATACTCAGGCCCATGTTACTTCTGAGAAGGAAAAGTGACCCGATCAGAATGCTTTATGTGGAAGAAAACAACAGCAGTAAATGCAGTGTGCCTTAAAGAATTTTGTCAAGAGAACCAATGAACAAGTTATTAATGTTAGAACTGTGGGCTCAGATCTTGCTTCCACTCCAATAGTTCATGAGTAAGGCGAAGTTTTCTGCTGGCTCTGAGCTTAGCAGAGGCTGCAAGATTTAATGTGCCTCGGCAGTCAGGTCCCAGGAGAGGAGTCTGCATCTTCCTCAAGCGGGTTTTTAGTCATTAATTCAGTTTCCAGCCATCACGATCTTAAGAAACAAATACCTTAAGTAACAAATCAAGTAGGTTTCAGTAAGTACTACTTCTTCCATTCTTGAGATTTTAAAGTAGTAAACTGGAATTTTGCTTCATTATCTATCTCTTAGATCTGATTAACATAAGACTGATGACAATGAGGGGCGCCTGGGTGGCTCAGTCGGTTAATCTTCTGACATTGGCTCAGGTCAAGACCCCGTGGTTTGTGGGTTCAAGGCCTGCGTCGGGCTCTGTGCTGAGGGCTCCAAGCCTGGAGCCTGTTCAGATTCTGGGTCTCCCTCTCTCTCTCTGCCCTCCCACCCCTCCCCAACTCGTGCTCTGTCCCTCTCTTTCTCACTCTTTCTCAAAAATAAATAAACATTAAAAAAAAATTTTCTTTAAAGTTAAAAAAAAAGACTGATAACGATACAAATTTAAAACATCACATTCACAATTACAGAAGATTAAAGGCAAAAGTTTGGAGGCATGGCAAAGCTACTAGGGGATAGAGAATAAATACTGACTGAGGCTTAAGCTGAGGAGCTGAATAGGTCACTCTCAAGCCATTTCCTCATCCGTCAGTACCCCCTTCACCCAGCTCTCATCCTCCACGGACTGTAGGGCTGTCATTCTTGACCCATCGCACAAGAGCAGTCAGGTCATTTGTCACAGAAACACGGGAATAAGACTGTACTTTTTCATCAACATTCAGAAGAACCCAGTGTTCTATTTATAGAGCAATCTTGAGAAAATTACCTGTTCAAGTACTCTTTTGCACCGTTTCTTCTCAGACATATTTATCCTGAATAAATCTTCAATGGGACGAGAATTCTGTGCATCAACAATGTTTCTACAAGGAAATGCAATTTAGCTTTTAAGAACCTGGACATACAATACAAAGGCCACAATCTTTACCATACAACTCTACCTGAGTAAGCTTCTCCCCAATGACACAGGGAGAAAAGTGATTATTTCGTTTTAATTGGTGAATATAAACAACATGCTTACATAAAATTGATAAATATAACTGAGCTGAGGCTCATCTGGTTACCTAAAAGTAACAAAGTAATTCAATAAAGAGCACCATTCTGAGATTCTTTGAAAACGTCCCCTCACGAGGAGTAGTAGGAGATCTAAGGCAATAGAAAAAAAAAAACCTATGTGGCCAAACGCATAAGAGTCATGGTTGATCTAACACTGAAGCTTACCTTGTGCTTTAATTTTGTATTTTTGTGCACATCTACAAAACACTTGTAGGTTGTAAGTCCCATATGTTACATGGTATATGTTATAAGTCCCTTACAGCACTTCAAAATGCACGTGCTCGAAATAAACAGCAACCTACAGACTGTTCCATCCTGCAGAACAGCAGGCTCTTTTTCTCCTTGAGCTGACATTCATCACAGTCACCTACTCCATGCAGCGCTGAGTGCTTTCACATATCTTACAGTATCAAAAGTTCACATATCCTACCGAGTAGGTGAGATCCTTATCTTTACACCCAAGGAAAATAAGGTCCATAAAGAATAAGTACATATCAAGCCAAAAAAAACACGTTGATCAGAATGTGGCAGAACCTAACCACAAACCCGTAGCTTTCTCAATAAGCCTTTCAAACTATTCAGAGTAGAAAGGCAATGGAAGTCACTGAAATGCGGACAAACCAAATAAATAATCTCAGTATGGCCTGTTATTCTCTAAGGTATAACCACGTGTAATAAGTACACTAGATATTTAGATATAAAAATTCAGTCTACATTTTCACAGATCTTATTAGAGTTCCATTTGCTGATAAAATTCTAACACACACTAATGAGTTAAAAAAGATTTAAAAAGTTTTCCAAATTTTCTCCAGTGAAGTAACAAGAAAATGAAATACTTACGAAGCTAACAGCTCAAGAGCAACTAGCTTGTCTTTACTGAAGGTGAAACAGTTGAGAATATGGACCACTTCTGCTGGGTGAACAGCCACCATTTTCTATGAATATAAAAAATAATGTTGTTTTCAACATGACAAGTTTTCATGCCAGAAATTGCCTTTTTTAGGGAAACATGGTTAAATGTTCTTAATGTAAATATTTGAGGTAAAACTGCTTACTCAAAAGCAAGCCCTAACAACCATGTGACTTCAACTCAGGCTTTTTCTATAGAACCATTTCAGTTGAAGACCTAAGTTCCCCATGCACTCTTTCTTATCATTTCTCAGTGGATTCATTTATAGAAAAAAATACTTACATATACTACTTTTCTCAGAAAGGTCATAAAAAAGGGGGGATTTATAAATATGGGAAATACTTGGCTTGAGAAGGTAGAAAAAAAACTACATTCCTCAGCTAGAACACCAAGTAGTCTATAATCAGGGATTCCTAAAGTGATGTCCACGTGCTGAATACTGTTACTAAGATAGGGTGACAGCAGAGTCACCTCAGTAGGGAAAGGACAGGTTAAACAGTACGAGTGTGCACGTGTGTGAGCAGGGGAAGGGGCAGACAGAGAGGGAGAGAAAGAATCCCAAACAGGAACTATCAGCGCAGAGCCCTGCTTGGGACTTGACCCCATGAACCGTGGCATCATGATCTGAGCCTAAATCAAGAGTCAGATGCCACCCAGGCACCCCTAAACAGAACTTTACTGCAGAACTTTCTTAGGAGTCTTATAATAACATGCACTGTGACACTCCAAGATTGTGTGCAATGTTACATAATTTGACTAGGGTACTTTTGTTTTTGAAGATAAGATTCAGCCAATTTACAGATTTATGTTAACAGTGGACGGAATTCAAAGGAAAGTCAATGCCAGATCATTTAGAATCACTGCCCAATAGATTCCTACAATTTAAATTTTTTTTTTTTTTACATTTATTTATTTTTGAGAGACAGAGAGAGAGCGTGAGTGAGGGAGGGGCAGATAGAGAGGGAGACACAGAATCCGAAGCAGGCTCCAGGCTCTGAGTTGTCAGCACAGAGCCCGACGCGGGGCTCAAACCCACAAACCGCAAGATCATGACTTGAACCGAAGTCGGACGCTCAACCGACTGAGCCAGCCAGGTGCCCCTAGATTCCTACAATTTAGAGCAGTGGTTTTCAGACAATTTTATCCAGGTTAGCACCAAGAGAATTGGTTTAACTATATACCCTTTTGCAAGTCTTTAAATGGACATCTAAAAACTATGCTACAAGTTTAAATATTTACAAAAAATTGATTTATCTTCGTTATATATTTGTAAAAAGTTTGGAACTACTGATTTAGTTCACTTCATTTATGAAAATGTCTATTGTATAACCTAATTGTCAAGATTAGTCCTCTGTGAAAACAACCAAATCAGACTTTGTCAGAAAAGGCTGGACTCATTAAGTTGTGCCCATGCTAGCCTTTTGCCTCTAAATACCTTAGAATTTTAATTTTAAGGTAGGTCCAAGTAAGCAGGCCTCAGAGCTTTGTCATGAATTTTTTGTCTTAATAAAATAAGGGGAGGTCCCCATCAGTATTTCTTACAAAACCTCTCTGCTTTGCTCTCCCTCTTAGGAAATTACTGGTCTCTTTGGTCCTTGGGGAAAAGATTTTCACCCTGGGGTGACAGGTGGATGGGTGAGATAACCTTTTTTTTTTATAAAGTTAAAAAAAAAATTGTTAAAGAGGAGAAACACTAACACATCCAGACACTTTCTTTGCCAAATTAGTTTAGGAAGCTAAGGATCTGTAGATTTCCTTAAAGCTATCCGTGCCTGATCCTCCGAGGAGAATCTTCCTACATAGCCAGATACTGTTAGACTTAAATGTCTCCTTTAATTTAGGCTCTAGCACTGTGCTGGCCATACAGTAGCCACTAGGCACATGTGTCTATTTAAATTAAAATGAAAGAAATAATACAGTTCCACAGGCAGACCAGACACATTAGGTGCTCAAAAGCCACATGTGGTCAGTGGTTACCATACTGGACAGCAGAGATACAGAACTTTTCCATCATCGCTGCAAGTTCCATTTGGACAGTGTTGGTCTAAAGAATTATAAATAGAAACCCAACTGACTACTGTTCTAAAACTAAATACGAAAGGATAAAGATATCAAAAATTTGAAGGACATACACAAAAACACTTAAGAATTCAAATTCTAGGGGTGCCTGGGTGGCTCAGTCGGTTAAGCGGCCGGGTCATGATCTTGTGGTTCATGAGTTTGAGCCCCAAGCCAGGTTCTGTGCTGACAGCTCAGAGCCTGGAGCCTGCTTTAGATTCTGTGTCTCCCTTTCTCTCTGCCTCTCCCCCACTCACGCTCTGTCTCTCTCTCTCAAAAAAATAAATAAGCTTTAAAAAAAAATAAGAATTCAAATTCTATGGGGGGCATCTGGGTGGCTCAGTCGGTTAAGCGTCCAACTCTTGGTTTTGGCTCAGGTCATGATTTCAGTTTCTTGAGTTTAAGCCCTGCGCTGCGCTCCAGGCTGACAGCAGGGGGGCCTGCTCGAGATTCTCTCTCTCTCTCTCTCTCTCTCTCTCTCCCCCTTTCTCTCTGCCCCTCCCCTGCTTGCACTCTCTCTCTCTCTCTCTCAAAAGAAATAAACTATAAAAGAAAATTCAAATTCTATGTTTTGTTTGCCTATAAATATTTTCTCTTCCAACCTGCCAATTAGGATCCTATGGTTCACAACTTAATAAGGTACATACAATTTAAATTCACAGTTTGGGGAGTCTTAATTTTTTTTTAACAATTATTTGATTAATCAAAGTAAAATAAAACTTAGGATTAGTTTTTCTAATGCAAACAAATTACAACCTGAGATCAATTATAGAAAACAAGGGGAGAATTCAAGATACTTAAATTCTTCATTCTAAAGAAAAGTAAGTTACTTACATGTTGTAATGCTTTCATTGCCTTTAACTGAGGTTCAGCCCAGGAGAAATATCTCAGTAAATCGACCACCTGAAAAAGAAAGAACTCCTTTAGCTCTAATGATATGTATTCGCCAACATTTCTACAAGATTTGTTTCAGTACTATGAATTACTATTCGGTCCCTTACTGGCACAAATCACAATTTAAGTGCTCAATGGCCATCTGAAGTAGGTAGTTACCACGAGGAATAGTGCAAAAAGAGAACATTTTGATCATCACAGAGACTGGGGCAGCGCTGCTACAGAAATAAACAAGAAGTGTGAAATACAGGAAAAACAAAGTACCTAAAGAAAAGAGAATGAAAAAGTACTAGATGGAGATAAATGTCAGCTGTGTTACGAATGGAAAACTTTAAAAATTTCGTGGAGAGTGACAGTTTTAATCAATCACAAAAGGGTGTTCAGTGGTGTAGTTTAGAATAGGTCTGCTGTCTCCTGCTCTTTTCCTTGAATCTGAAGGGCACGGATCTCGTCTTTACACCACAGATCTATTCCCTAAACGTGTTAAGAATCACCATGAGTTACTCCAGCAATCTGTAAACAGTAGGGCATTTGGGGAACACAGTTAGCCAGGCTCTCCCACCACTACTGCCACCAGCGAATTTCAAATGAATGAGGGAGATACTACGAGATCTCTTATAAAAGAGGAGGAGGGCATCAAGGTCACAACCCTGAAGTTCCTGCATAGTCACCACCACCCTTTTCACTGCCTCCAAGGGAAATCCAAAAGAAAAGAAAAAAAAAAAAAAAAGACTCAAAGAGGGAGTAATAAAATCTGGGTTAGTGAATTAATGTGTTAAGGTTTCAATTATTCTACAAAGCAAAATTAATGCTAGAGACTGGAGAGGTATATGAAGAGCAGAAAATACTTTCACTCCTTATAAAGTGATGTGTATGCTGCAAATGGGTATTATGCATATGTTCTTTACTATCATGGGAATAATGGTTTTACTATATATACACGTAGAAAATGCTACCTGCCACTTTACCAACCAAAAAAACGTGGCTATCACGTCTGAGATAGGAAGAAAAACCTTCAATACAATAAGGAGGCTTAGAAGGTCATACTTAAAAAATAGCTTTTAGTTTTTTTAAAGTTTTTGATGACTTTAGCAAAGTGGAATAACCACCAAGGGAAGTTTTCTACAAAATTTCACACACACACACATATACTCGAAAGAAGAAAAGTTATCATCTATGAGATATTATAAATCTTTGTAAAACATTTAAATTAAGGTGATTTTGAAAAGTAATGGGACAGCTGAAAAACACTCACTAAATAGACAGCAATACAATGCATTTGTAAATGCACAATTTGTAAAGTGGCTTTTAGGCATTTAAGAGTCAAAACCTCTGTAGGCTTAAAGTGATCCAAACCTCAAGTTTTAAAAATCTTGAGATAACAGATGAGAAGTTGGGGCATTTACCAACGCCACCTACAGATTCATCCACTGTCTACCCTCTCCACATTCTTACCCTTTCCCAGAACTCTTCAGATGCACATTTCTCTTTCTGCCCTATTTCTCTATCAAGTGTTTTTTAAGTATTCCTCAGAAATCAGGCCTCTCTATGTATGTTGCGTGTATGCATACATATGCATACACTTTTTAAATTAGCAAACTCCCCCTAAAGCTGCATGAGTTTTCATTAAACTACCATGCTTAAAACATTATTTGTCTGGCAGTGACAGAAACTACTTATTAAACACCACATTTTGTTTTAACGTGTAGTCAATTTCGTAATTACTGACTTATAAATACTGTACAAATTTGGGTATGTTTACCATTAGAAATTTATAAATTCATGATGCTGTGCTCAGAATAAATATTTGAAAACTGGTCTTGGACACTGAATTTTAAAATGTTACCAGGGGCACCTGGGTGGCTTAGTTGGTTAAGTCTGACTCTTGGTTTCGGCTCAGATCATGATCTCACGGTTCGGGAGCTATGCTGACAGCTGTGGAGCCTGCTTGAGATTCTCAGTCTCCCTGTCTCTCTGCTCCTCCCCCACTTGGTCTCTGTCTCTCTAAATAAACATAAATTAATAAAATAAAATAAAATAAAATAATGTTAACACAGGTGCCTAGGTGGCTGAGTCAGTTGAATGTCTGACTCTTGATTTCAGCTCAGGTCATGATCCCAGGGTCCTGGGATTGAGCCTCTCATTGGGCTCCACACTGAGTCTGGAGCCTGTTTAAGATTCACTCATTCTCTCTGTCTGTCTCTCTCTGCCCTTCTCCCCCGCTCGTGCTCTCTCTCTAAAACAAAAAATAAAATAAAGTTAATATATGATATTGCAGTGAAAGTAGGTATGTTTATAAAATACTCTAACTATACACTAGGTAAAATTTTCTCCCCAAATGGAAAGCTTCTAAAGTTTCTGAATAAATACAGCAACAAACTAAAAGCAATTCTGAACTTGACCAGCAAGTAAATAGACATTAAGGAGAATATCAGAGTGAAAAAAGATCTTTGTATACACAAATACCTGTTCACTAGAGAAATATCCATGCACATATTCAATTGCTTTTAATTTGTACTCTGTCAGAACAGCCTAAGAAAGGAAAAACAAAAACAGCATTAGCATATGTAAGCTAAATAGTAACATGCAGAGTCAAAACTGCCTAAGCAACATGGCAGCCCTTCTTCAGCCCCAGCCCAGGCAGCGAGTCACTGGGGTGACATGACATTCTACCCTTCCAGGTTCCATGCAATAAGGGATATGTTGAGACAGCAGGAAAACCTCCTGAGTCTCCCTACTCACTCCTACCAGGAAAAGGAACAAAGCTGTAATAGGCAAGCGTTGACATTGATAGAAATTCCATACAGAATTCCTGTAAATGTTATTAGAGGTTCAGAACATCCCAAATTCAACCAAACTGTCATTTTTAAGAAGCCTAATTATATCAAACATTATTCACGCATTCATGCATCAATTATTGAGCAGCTATTATGTGCTAAGTGATAGAGAAACATGAATGACAAGGTCTGGTCAGGTTCTCAGTACTTCCACTGGAATGTTAAGACTCCAGGGAGCCTAAAAGGGCCCTCAATTCAATCTGTGTGCCTGCTACTAACTGGCCTCGTGGCCTCTGAAAGGCATTTTAATTAGCTTGAGAACCTTTTTAACCATAAAAAGGGAACAACATTCACTACCCACCTCAGAGTTACTGTGAAAATTAAAATAATCAATAGTAGATCTGACACATAATAGTACTAACTTATGGTTCCTTTCCTCACAGGGTCTCTATCAATGGGAAGTTCAGGGAGAAAGTATGGTGGTCTTGACCCAGCACTATCCAGAACCAGCTGAAATCACATATGTTGTCCTTGCAACTGTTTGCCAAGCTTAGAGATGGAAACAACCATAATTTGGTAGCTACTAATCAATAAAAATCAACCCTTTGTACTATAAAACAATATTTGTACTTGGTATATATATCATTTGCTAGGAGAAAATATGACCAGTTTACTGAAAGAAACATCCAGGTTGCCCAGTAGTTTTTCACTGAAAAGGGAAGTGAGGAAGAGAGCATGGGACTCTGGGTAAGGTACTCTTACTGTTGAGATGTAATCTCAGGAAGTGATTACCTGGTTTAAACGAATTTATATCTACAAAGTCTGAAAGCAATTTTTTTAAAAACCAATAGTAATTCTCATTTAGATATGCCTACATTTTTATCCCATTTTAACAGACTTAAGACAATGCTGATATATCTAATTTGCTTGCAGACCAAAAATAAGGATTTAAATAAGAAAGTAAATTGCTATCTCATGTATGACTTTGATCTCTGGAAAATATCCTATTCCCCTCATTAATATCTGTGTGTGTGTGTGTGTGTGTGTGTATGTGATCTTTTCACAACATAGAAGGGAGAGATTTTGCAAATTGCACCCTATAACTTCCAAAAGTAGAAATCTACTTGGTCTACTTGAACCCACAAATTACTTCCTCATAAACAGTAAATATCAGTTCATAAACAAATTGTTACAAATTCTATACATATAGTTGACAACCTGACATTTTATAGCAAATTTTAACTGGACAAGCTGGATTTGCAAAAGCTGAAATTTTGACCAAAAACAACATTCAATATCGCCCAACATGTAAATTTAACCTAATACGCGAATTTGCAAAACAGTTTTAGGACAGATGAAGAAAACTAACACTTTGCTTTATAGAAAATGCAGAAAAACAGCATGTCTACAGGCAATTTCATTCATTTCATAAGCTGAAATAAATCAATCACCAGAGCATAAAGTAACAAATGCTACCCTGTCAGTCAAGGGTCTTAAAGGTTTGGAAATGGCCAGAAGTTCTAAGCAAAACACTCAGTATTAGCATACTAATGGTACAGATGGTCCTTCCAGATCTAATTATGTAAACACTTTTGTGCTTTAAGTATTTACTGGGCTCAAGGCTACATTCCAAGTATTTTTGCTGTTTGGTTCATTCTGGGAGGTAGGTTACATACAACAGCCTCGAAAAGAAGCAAAAATTTAGAAAACAGGAAGAAAAAAGGTGTTGAAATTCAAGTTATTGAAGCCCATTCCTAAGAATATGACTTTAAACCTAATACATTTGGACATTGTGTCCGTCCAGGCAACACATAGCCTATCTTCAGATTTGAAAAACCTGCCATGAGAACTCCCATTAAAGAAATTTTATACGTATTATCTCTTAATTGTCAGTCTTAGGTTACTGAAAGATGAGATAAAAAGTTAAATATTAAATCACTTTTCCGCCAAGTACAGAGCTATTAGATTTGTAGAGCCGGCTTCCGAACGAGTATTCTTTTAATATATTTTCCACAATACCGCACTGATCGTCAAATTTAGCATTAACAACTTAATTTCTATTTGTATCGTGAAATATATCGCGATACAAGCTCCCGTAGTGTACATTAAAATTCCCACCAATTTTGCAATCCTAAAACTCGTATTTTGCACCATCGGCACGCAGTCCTTCAAAGAGAATTAACTACGAGAATTCGTAGCTCACAGATTGATTTAAGGCATTAAGTGAAATTACCTTTCTAATTTCATCCAACACCGTTTCAAAGGACTTTTTGTCCATCTTGGTTAGTTTCGACGTGGTTTTACACAGTTGCACTTTCAATCAGAAAATGTTCATCCCTGGTCTGCTCTAATAGTAAAAACGTTTATAGCTGAGGAGGAAAGACTCCAGGAGCAAGAAAAAGGATGCAAAGAGGTAGAGAGTACTTCAAACTCTGCAAAAAATTCTAAAAATGGACACTTATAAAAACTTTTTATTAAAAGCAAAAACCGCCAGACTTTCTCAGCTTCAGGACACCTCGGGGAAGAGTCCGGTGCTCTCGGAGTCCTGCAAAGAAGCCCAGGGCTTGGCAGCCGGAGCTGAGCTGCGGTCCCCTGCAACTGAAGGCCAGGCGCCGCCGGGGAAAGGTCGTGAAGCCGCTCTCCCGAGTGGAGCGGCCGGGAGAGCAGATGCACCTGCGCCCCGGATCCTGCGGGCGGCGAAGAAGGAGGTACCGGCCTCTCAACCCGCACCAGCGCCTAGGCCGCCGGCCGCCGCCCCTCACCGCGGCGCATGGCCCGACTTGCGTTCAACCCCAGCAGCTGCGCTGGCTCCTGGGTCCCGTAGCCCGGGCAGCGGAGGCCGGGCAGGCTCTTTGTTACCAGCTGCCACGGCTTCCGGGAGCGGGCCGGCAGCCGGAGAGCACCGGGAGCCGGGCGAGGGGGCCCACACTCTCCGGTAGGGGGACTCCCGAATACCGCGGCGCCCACGGCGTCTAGAGCCCTTCCTGGTTACCCCTACAGCTCCCACCGGCTCCTGGGGGCCTTTAAAGAAGCTCGTCGCGCCCCTGTAAACCCAACTCTGCGCCGAGAGCTTCGGCCTCTCTTTCCCGAAAGCCAAAGGAGGGGGTCCTGGTGTGGGAACGTAGGTGTCTACAGCAAATGCCTGGATTCCTCAGAATCGGAGGTAGCTGAAATCTTTCTCAGAGCTTGAAAATCATTTTTTGAGAGCCACATTTCTATTTTGCGGGTTTGCGTGTGTTGGGTTGTGATTTTTCAATCTTAATTAAAAAAAAAATGAACGTCGAGTGGTTAAGGCATATCTATGGATACCCTTATTTTCGGCGGACGGGCGAAGTCCGCAGTGTGGACCGCCCCAAGGGGCGGAAAAGGGTGGTCAGTGGGTCAGCCCGAGCCGCGTGACCTGGGGGCGTGGACCCCGAACGCACCAGGAAACCGCTACCCGAGATCCTGATTTTCTCTCACCCCGATCTGTGCTCTCCTCTGGGTTTTCAAAACCCGCACATCCAGGGAGAGGGAATTGGAGATAGGAGCTTCGGCCCCGAGGTTGGGCCGACGCCCTATGCGGCGACGAACGGCGTGGACCTGAGAGCGTTCGGTGGCCCCCAGCCGCCTGCGGACCCTTCCGTCTCGTCATGGCGAGATTATGGGTCGGCCTGGCAGGCGCTGGCTTCTTTGTTGCATTACTGGTTTTGCATTCGCGTTTTTGTGGCTCACCGGTGAGTTGAGCAGTGAAGACGTGTCTGTCGGGTGTGTGGACAGCACCGTTGAGAGGCGACGCCGCTGTTGTGGGGTGGAGGTGGCGGGCCTTGGCTCCCGCACTGGCTTGTCTCAAAACCCCCACCCGGGCCGAACTGCCGACGTCCTGCTTTGTCTCTTCGGGTTTAAAAGTTTGTATATGATGCATCGCCGTTTCCCTGTGTTCTTTCTTTCCCCAGACCCCACTACGTCTCCAGATAATTTGCAGGTTTGTATTGTGGCCCCCTTGGTCTTTCGACGTATAAACCCATTCCCCCATCATTTCTGTCCAGCAGCCTCAACACCTCTGTGTCAGGTGTCAAGGCATGCTTAAAAATAAACATTTATTTATTTATTTTTTTAACCTAGAGAGTGAACTGAATCTTAATCTTCTGGGTTTTTTGTTTTATTTTGTTTTGTTTTTTGTTTTGTTTTTGTTTTTTAGGTTTTAAGGAAATTTGCTTTTCAAGTTTCCTGGACAACCGAGGAAATTCTTTACCGGCTGGATGTGGGATGGCCTAATCGTCCAGAATACTTTACTGGAACGACATTTTGTGTTGCAATTGACTCCCTCAGCGGATTGGTTTACGTAGCCCAGGTTAGTAAAATTGGCATTAAAAAAAAAAAAAAAAATTATGAATACAAAGGAAACAGCTTCTTGATTTGCTGCACTAAGTAACCATGTATGTTTACGGTAATCGTGAAATTTGTTTTTTTTGGATTGGTTTTGAGTAAATATTTTGGTTTTGAATATAATAGTTAATACTGTTAGGTTTTGAAGATGGTTTTTAAGCATTATTAATTTCTCAATTAACCTTTAATTGTTGTTTCTCTCTACCAATATAAAGATTACTTTCTAAAAAATAATCTTATCTAAGCAGCTATTTTTATATACCTTCAGAGAGGGGATAACATCCCAAAGGTATTAGTGTTCACAGAGGATGGATATTTCCTACGATCCTGGAATTATACAGTTGACACACCTCATGGTATATTTGCAGCCAGTACACTACATGAACAGTCTGTCTGGATCACGGATGTAGGAAGTGGTATGTGTAGTAATATCTATTAAATTGTCTTGCTAGAAATCATATTTTTGCCCATGTTCTTGCTTGTATGCTTTAAAATCAAGAGTTGCTAAATCTAATTGTAATTTCTTTAATGACTTGTGAAATCACTTCTTTCTAAAAATCTTTATATTGTACTTCCGTAGAGTCGAGACATTTAACAAGAAGGCTACCGTTGTGATTCTTCCATTAACTTGTCAAGGGACTTTTCCTCTTTGTAGCACCAGTTGTGAGACTGTCCTTTCAGGGGTCCTTTTTTATAGTTTTTAAAACATCAGCTGCTCCTCCCAGGTTAAATGTAAACCTCTCGTGTGAAGCCACAGAACTAACAATCTCTGAGAGTTAGTAAAATCCCTGTCTCATTTTCCTTTACCAGTTCTCTTTCAAAAGAGATTGTGCTAAGAAACCAGAACTGCTTTGTTGCCCAAAATGCAAGATTTGCAGAAACTGCTGGTGTTAATGTTTCTGAAATCCTACCTACTGCAGCATGTCTGAAATTTTCCTTCCAAAAAACATTTTTAGTAGAGTATGTTGTAAATCAAGCACAGTTGAATTTATAGCTGTGAATGGTTTCATAGGTAACTGTTGCGTATTATTGTGGCTTAAGACAAGATAGTACCAGAGATGACTTGTGATTATAATTTCAGGATCTCAAGAATGAATGGGATCATAAAGACAGTATTTCTAGATAACCTGGAATTATGTCAGGATCTCAGGGATGAATGGGATCATAAAGACAGTGTTTCTAGTATTCTTTGGCCCAGTTACATTCATGGCTTGAAGGACATCCTGTTTCTTCACTTCTGGCTAGTTCAGATGCCATTTTGGAATTAATGAACTCTCAGTTTTTGTTAGAAGTGCTATTACCATTTGTTCTCAGAACCCAAGAGATTTCTGAGCTTCAGCTGATAATCCATTCATTTCAAAATGTAGTTTGGATTGTAAGATTTTGGTTAAAAAAAAATCTAGACTGCATCTGATTTCATTGTAATACTGTAATGAAATATGGCTCTTTTCCCTCTTTTTTTCAGAATTTACTGTTAAAAGCCTTTAGTTTTTCATTTATTCCATTCATGTGATCCTTTTTTATAAAATACTTCATTGATTCCCACCAATAAAAAGAACACACATGACCTCTTCATTCTTTCCATTATAGCTGGTTTTTTTCATGCACAAATCTGGAGACACTTTATATTCCTTCCCATTTTTTGAAGAAATACGTTCCTTTAATAAAAATATGGCTGTAAATGAGCCTATAAAAAAAAAACCCCACAAGAATGTTTTCCACTGGTATTCTGTGTCCTTTGCCAATTTTTTAGGAACTTTGAAGGTTGCATTCTGTAATAATATTATATTCTCTTATTGCTACAAACTAACTCAAGCTTTCAAATGAGGCATAATAATAAATATACTTTTTAAGTTAGACTTGTAATGCAAGTTTGATTCACTTTATTTCCAGTAAGCTCAGTGTATCCAATTTATCTTTTGAATGCCTAACAGTTAGTCTGGTCTTGGTATGCCTTCAAATTGATTTCTCTTAACTACTTTATGGTTTTTTCCTATTTGTTAATACTTTATATTTTTGCTTGTAAGGAATTTCCACTCAAGTCTTGATGTAAGTGAAAGGATATGATACTAACAATTTGGGAAGATTTATTCCCTTCTTAGGAAAAAAATGTTAATGGGTTGAATTTGAACTTGTTTCCACTAGGAGAAAGGGTAGTTTTAAAATCTGTATTATAGTGCACTTTTTGTTGACCTACTAAAATTTGAGCGCATATGATTGAAATAATGATTTTCAAATATAAGTTCCTTTTCCAGTTCCTTTTTGGTTTCTTTTTGCAAGGAATGCTCCTTCAAGGTTGTATTTATGATAAAAAAGAAAATGATCTACCTATAATTTAGCATCACAAGCTTCCTGTATAAGGAGCCAATTGTTTTGGTTTGATTTACTTGAATTTAGAAGTACCTGAGATTTTAATTCATAATAAGTTTGGTTGTAACTAATGAAGAAGCTCAATTAACTGTTTAATTCTAGTACATTTTTGCTCTCTGCTTACTTGAAAAACGTGAATGTTTGGACAGTGGCTGTATTTGTGAAGTGTGTGTGTTTATCTTTATAGGATCCTATGGTCATACTATTAAAAAATACAATTCCTTTGGTGATCTTGTTCAAGTGTTGGGTACCCCAGGCAAGAAAGGCACTGGTTTGACTCCCCTACAGTTTGATAACCCCGCAGAATTGTACGTAGCCGACACAGGAGATATTTACATCGTGGATGGAGACGGAGGATTGAATAACAGATTGATCAAATTGTCCCAAGGTACCTGGCTTAGCTTTGCATGGCATTGTAAGAATGTTATTCAATAAGTTGCATTGCTTTAGTTTGCTTGATACTTGGTAAATATCATAACTGTTGCAGGTTGTATATGAAGCTGTGTGTAAAGGGCTCTAGTGAGATGTGTGGGATGGCCAGTAATAAATGGTGCTGATGATAGGCTTGCTTAATTCTCAAAAGGTAGGCGTTTGCTTTGAACGACACTGGAAGCACTTTGGGGATTTATAGTGGGCTCAAGAAGTAAGTGCTTATCCTGTCCAGTTCAGAATAAGGAGATTGGGAACCTGACATCCCAGGGCTGAGGTATCCTTCAGTTTGATCAGCTAAAGTTTGTGTTTGTATTTTACTGTTGTTGTGTCCTCAGTAGTATTCTAGGTGCAGGTCTATTTCAGATAAAACCGTTAAGTGGTACTCTGCGGTACTGGTAAAGTAAAATGGGACTAGGAGGAGAAGCTTCTGTTGACTGGAGAAGTAGGGCAAGGGTTCCTAAAAGAAGTAGTTCTTGAACTACACTGATTTTGGTGGGAGGAGAAGGGAGATGGGAGGAATGTTCACAAGCTCCATCACACAAGGTCTACAGGTGGTAATTAGCAAGTTTTCCAGGAAAGGAGCTTAGGATGTAATTTTTGAATAGTAGAAAGTACGATTTGGGATGTTGAAGGCTCATCAAAGAATTTTGAAGCCATAATTTTGCCTTTGAAATGTCTGAGGTTTTTTAGTGGGAAAGCGATGTTATAGAAGCAGTGTTTACAATAGACACTGTACCGAGATATATTTGCAGTAAGCGCTGTTATTTGGACAGGATATAAACCCCTACATGGAAGCTGTGTAGTCAGCTTATCACCCAGTAACTGAGTTTGGTTGGTGATAGTTAAAGGGAGGTGACGTAGGGATAAAGCAAGACTCAAAAAATTCTATGAAAGAAACAACCAAACTCAGGAGACAGATTGAATGGCTGTGATAAAAAAAACTGCCACAGGGGCACCTGGGTCGCTCAGTCGGTTAAGCATCTGACTTCGGCTCAGGTCACGATCTCGAGGTTTATGAGTTTGAGCCCTTTTGGGGCTGCTGCTGTCAGCACAGAGCCCACTTTGGATCCTCTGCCCGCCTCTTCTCCGCCCCTCCCCCACTTGCGCTCGTGCACTCTCTCTTTCTCTCTCTCTCAAAACTATCTTTTTAAAAAAATTGCCACAAACTAAATGGCTTAAATGGAAATGTTTTCTCTCGTAGTTTTGGAATCCAGAAGTCTGAACCTAATGGGCAGGCCATGCTCCCTCTAATGGCACAAGAGGAGAATCCCTCTTTGCCTCTCCGGCTTCCCGTGGCTCCAGACATTCCTTGGCTTGGGGCAGCATATCTCCAGTCTCTGCCTCTGTCTTCAGATGGCTTTCTTTTGTGTGTGTGTCTGTGTCTCAAATCTCCCTCTCCTTTCTCTTACAAGGACACTAGTCATTGGATTTAGGGTCCACCCTAAATCTAGGATCATCTCTTCACAAGATCCCTAACTTCGTTACATCTCCAAGACTCTGTGTCCAATAAAGTCACATTTACAGATACAGGAGTACCTGTGACTCGGGCTTGGGCATATCTTTAGGGGTAGAGGTAATAGGGGTAGAGGTAATAAAGGAGACAGAATATAAAGACAATGTGAATTTTTAAGCTCAGAGGAATTGTAGTACCAAATAACCGATTAGTTAGGAAGGGGTATCAGTTTGAGGGAGATGTTGACATGAATCACAGCAGTGGTTTTGAGTGATAAAAGATTCAAGTGGAGATAGTCATTAAAGAAGTCGATTAATTGCTTGACACAGAGAAGGAATTTTTTTTTCTGGTAAAGCATAAGAATTAAACAAAGTGGTACACCAACAGAAAGCCAGTAAAGCATAATCAATTGGAGGTATAATTGAATAGTTTGTTTGCCACTTAAGACATAAAATATAACATGCAAATGTGTCAGGTATTCTATATGTTGCTCTGACCAACTAACTATGTTTACCACTGTCCAGATTTTATGATACTTTGGCTGCATGGAGAACGGGGGACAGGGCCTGCCAAGTTCAACATACCTCACAGCGTTACAGTTGATTCGTCTGGTCGGGTAAAAAATACACTCTCGTTGTATCTGGAACTGTGTATCTAAATGTGTGTGTGTGTGTGTGTGTGTGTGTGTGTGTGTGTGTGTGTGTGTGTTGGTGTATGGGCCTATATATATATATATATATATATATATATATACATATATATATATATATATATATATACATATATATATATATATATATATATATATATATATGTGGATCTTGGTGCACATGTGTGTTTCTGGACATATAAATTATGTATGAATGTTTGTGGTTGTGTGTATCTGGGTATGTCTGGGCAGTTCCTTTGGGGCTGGGTATACCCACGTACTCTTACAAATGTTTGGGTCCCATACTGGAGAGAGCTCCCCAAATATTTAAAAATGAACAAAATAGATTTTCTATGTCACTTAAAGGTAGAAGGAACAAATAAAGGAATAGAACAATAAGTAACCTGAAGAAGAAATGAGTCACCCTCCCACTAAGAAAACTACGATGTATTTGAATATATTTTTAACTTTAGAAATAAATTCATTCTAGAATATGTTGACCAAAAGGGAGAAGGGAGAGGTTAACCTCGGAAGCTTGAAAACAAGAGCCACCTTGGCAAGCTCTGTTCTCACTAGCTCCGGTGTGGGGAACAGAAAACTTTAACTGATGCATGTCAACCCATTTCTTTTTTCCCACCCGTCTCTTTTGCACACCGTTAAGCATACATACCGCTTCTTTGGGGTTACTTTCCCAAAACCAAACCCCCACCCAAAATGTTACCTTAGTTTTTCCTGTTTTCCTGTAGTGGCCTGTACTTCCCCCATTATAGTAACTGTCACACTATCGTATCAATTAACTGTCTCCCTTGACAGAGTGTAGGCTGTATGAGGGCACGTACTGAGTCTCTTTTGCTTTCTATCTCGGCGTCTGGCACATACTGGTCGTCTTATATGTAACTGAAATGACTAAAGGACTTACTACACACACAGTGGATGCATCAGACAATCTTGGCTTCATACCGTTAGAAATTTAATCCGTTTCCACTTCTGGCTCTGTGTTTAGCAAGCAACCTTCTGATTGTGATTTGGCTTCCTGTGCAGACAAAATGAGACTGTTTTAATCATAAAATCTTCGGGTAGTTCTCAGTGTAGATAGGAAGATAACTGAACATGTGAATTTTGTCTGTAAATGGGGAGTTAGAAAGTTGCAATTCTGGTTTTAAACACATTACCCTGCTGAGCCTGGCTAACTTCTCCCTTTGTGGGATAAGAACAAGATCAAGTTTCTGAGCAGGCAAGACTTAGACCCTGGTAAATTCTCCACAGTGATAAGTGCCCTTTTGAGAGGCCTTGGAGAACATTTGATGGACATCCTCTGGCATTACTGAATGATGAGAAATGAGAGTGTTCATTTCCGCACACTTGTGTTTTAACCACAGTCATGCTGTTCTGAACGTTTTACGTGATTGACTCAGTCATCATCCAAGCCTATGTGAAAAGTTCATTAGGTCCAGAGGTAAACTTGCCGGTGTTTATCTTAAACAAGATTTCTCAGATTGTGTTCAGTAGGAAAGATAATGGTAACAATCTAAAGTATTATTCAGTCTTACGACCTAAACTATATTTCTTCCTTGGTCACTCATCTAAGACAGTAATCCCAAAATCTTTAAGGAAATCCATCCTTACTAAAGAATCATGGATCAGGAAAAGGTCTTGAGAAATTGCCTTACATAGAGATCAACAACCTCTCTAAAGTGAAACAGTTTATTTGTGTCTTATTGTAGATGAATTTAGTGGCTACTGAAACTCAAGCATACTGACAAATACATAGTTAGGGTTACCTTGAAGAAACAGTCCCTGAATCCACAAACCCAAGATCCTGAAAGGAGAAGAAGGTAGAGGTCAGTGGGGCAGGCCCATACTTCCAGTCCATTCTTACCCCTCTCTAATCCTAGCTGCATGTCATAAAATGATTTCGCTGTATGTATGCTGTAGGTTGCATGTATCAGATACAGTACATGAGATGCCATTTAACATGAATCTACTCTCCTGTTTTATGACAGTAGTTTCCTTAGTAACTCATACCAGCCTATAGCAAAACGGAATTAAACCTGTTGTTAGCCTACTGTCATTCTTAAAAGTTACCGAAGTCTTCTGAGCTTCCTCTTCCAGTGGGTTGGCACTTTGGACATGCCTTGCTAAATAGCAGGTGGATGTTTAGTGATACTGCAGTAGGAATGAATACCCTAGCCTGGGCTCCTGAGGAACAAGGCTGTGTTTCTTTCTTTTTGTCTTCTAACCTAGCCCTGGAACTGGCAGGGTGGCAGTACTCAGCCGGAAGGTGAATGCCTGTGAGAGGAATGGATGAATTCTGTCCCTCCTCAGTGTTGCTCATGTTCCGCATCATGATGGAGGACTCTGGTTTTCTTGTTATTCGGGTGCTTGGTAGAGCGGGCAGAGTACTGTGTATGGGCTTGGAGTTGAGACAGGTGGCCTAAAGTGGCTCTCCCACGTATTGGAAGCTCACTTCAAGCAAGGGATTTAAACTTTCTGAACTTTAATTTCCTGTCTGAAGATAGGGCTTACCTTCTTTGAGGCCCTCTGAGAACCGCATGAGATGATGTATGGGAAACTAGTAGAAATGAACATCCATCCCGCCCCTCTCCCTTTTTGTTTTCTCATTATATGTGGATCTTTTCCAAAAAACATTTTTTTGCTTTCTCAGGTATGGATTGCTGACCGAGGAAATAAAAGAATTCAAGTATTTGATAAAGACACTGGGGAGTGGTTAGGAGCATGGACTAATTGTTTCACAGAAGAGGGACCTTCTTCAGTCAGGTAACGTTTTCCTTTTTTTTTTTTTGTTTTTTTAATGCTTTTTAAAATCTGATTTATGTTTGCTTCTCTGAAGAGCTAGCTGAAACGTTAAAATATTATTTTCAGAAGGTGGAAAAGGAACAGAAACAAGTTTGCAGAGAATATTTCAGATCCCAAGCAGAGGAAGAAAAGCAATTAAAGTCCCAGTGCACTGTGGGATCGGGGTGTCAGATAACATATGCCGGACCTCCTACAGCTTTCACCCTCAGGGTACATGTGGTGAATTTTTAAACGTAGAACGGAAATAGAAATCTGGAGTCTGTAGTGTCAGCCTAGCACCGACTCTCCTGTCCATTAGTTTCATTTTGTGTGGTTCTTGCGTATTACTTTTTGTTGTTGTTCAAGCTATTCTTTGGCTACATCTACCTTCACAAATCTTTATTCCCTCATAAACAGAATTAGACAAACTTAAATTCTCCTCGAAAGCAACCTTCAGCAAGTATAGGTGCCTATTGTTGTTAAGCGTTGTAGGGGAGAAAAATGTTGAAGTCAACATTTATATTGATTTTGCATATACATTTATTCTGTAAAATGTCTCTGTCCTTAGATTTACTCCCGACGGGAAGTACGTGATCGTAGCCCAGCTGAATCTCAGCAGGGTCTTACTGGTGGCCGCACCCCCAGTGGGAAGCATTGGCAACTGTTCCGTGATCAACACAATCCAACTAGCAGACCAGGTTTTACCTCATCTCTTAGATGTCAGCGGGAAGACTGGAGCAATCTATGTAGCAGAAATCGGAGCAAAGCAAGTGCAAAAATATGTCCCAGTGGAGGGCTATTTTCCTTCGTTCACACATTCGTAATGGTTCTTTTCCCGGAGATGTTTCAAGTGGAAGTTCAGATTCTCAAGTTCATTGTCATGTCCTTACAAATCACCTTCAGGCACCAGTATTTGTTTCTTTATTTTCCCGTGATCTAGTGATGAGAAGAATTTGTTCTTATATCCTTCAGAACCATATGTTTTGTTGCTGTTTTCCTGACTTAGTTTTACTTGTAAGTGCATAAGGCTATTTTAACGAAGGAAATGTAATTCTAAAAAATGGGATCTGAAAGAGGGACTAAGACCATAAGGTAGGTATTTGCCCAGGTAGACTAATCCTCCCTGGGAGGAAGAGGGAAAGGAATAAAAACGGGTTTTGCAGGATATATTGAACTTCACGTGAAGGACTACAAACCTCCAGTTTGTTCACCTTCTATAAAATGTACCTTTTGAGCGATTAAGTCAGATGGGCTCTTGATCAATGAGTACCCACAGGATGCTAGCTCCTAAAGATTCAGAGAGGAAGAATCAGGACTTAGCTGTGTGAGCCTGTTCAGTAGCATCTAGTCCAGTGGGACACAAGTGTGCAAACTGATACAAGCGTGTCAGCAGGCCTCAAGCGTGTCTTGTAGGAACATCACATCTGACTGAGAGAATCCTGGAGATTTTGCAGGGAAAGTCCATTCGAGCTCCCAACTTGAGAAACCAAAGAGGGGAAAACAAGGTGGTCTAAATGGACAAGTTGTAAAAAGTTACAGACTTGCTGAGAACCCTGATAGGCTTTCTTTTAAAAGGCCAGCTTGGCCTGGGTCCTTTAGCTGGAAGATACTTCGTCTCAACCTCTAAATGTAGGAATAAGACAGCAGGCATTTAAGCACTTTACTGAAAGGGATCTTTACAAGTACTAACTGGGATGTTTTTTAATTAAAGGTACGACTGAAAATAGGGCCCTTCGTTCCTTTTTTCCTCCTTCCCTCCCTCCCGACCCCCCTCCCTTCCTTATCTTCTTTTTTTAAAACATGAACTCAGTTCATTCCTAACATCTGTCTACCTCAAAGAAGTTTTAGAATTGTATATATGGGGATCTGTTAAGGTGAATAATTTCTTAGCTTTCTATTTCTACGTCTCTCTACCCTTTGGTCTGAATACCAGATGAAAGACCATCTTTTCGGTTCTAGTTTATTCTGGGTTCTGTTCAGACCTCGCCGTATGATGATGTCAACTCATTCGTCCCCTTCTTCTTGTATTCACCTCCCTCCTTATCCCGGACTTGCACTGTAAATCGTGTAGCATGTGAGAAATCTTGAGCTGACTTTCCTCATCACCCATTGTAGCTGCCGTCTGTTTTCCAGACCTCAAGGAATTCACACTATTTTGATGCTCGGATCATATCTTGACACAGTTAGAAAGTTAAATCTACCAACAGGAAACTGTCCTGTGTTCCAAGGCCTTTGATAAGTGTGTTTGTGCCACTGACCAAGCTGTATGATCTTCAGTGAGTCTTCTTAGTTTTTCTCCTTAGTAAAATGGGAGCATCATTTCCTTCCTCCTTCAGAAATGCTGCAAGGATCATATGTACGACAGATACAAATGTGCCCTTTGAAATCTAAGCTCCCAGGGCATTCGAGGAAGAAATTCTTAAACAGAGATCCTTCCAGCTGCTTAATTTACCTGATAGCAACTATCCAGTTTGCCTTAATTTTGCGTTGAGTGCTTTTTTCAAAACCTATCGTCGTGAACTTTATGCAGCTTAGCAAATATAGTAAATTTATTTGGATAGAAGGAAGTGATTTGAGAGTTTTGTTTTGTTTTGTTTTTAAGCCAGGACAAGAAGTGCAAATACCTCTTAGAAGGAATACAGGTTAGGTAAACTGATCTTGTCATTTTAAAAATGTTATAGTTAACTTTGTTTTATGCCAGTTTCTTATAAAACTTGTTGAAAGTATTGTTGCCATATATCTTGCTAAAAGTGTTTATTAGCATACTTGTAATCATAGTATTTCACTTTTTTTCCTTTGGGTTAATTGGTTAAATGATTGAGAAAATGTGTTGTATTTTGACTAAAAAATATGAATTAAACTTTTGGAAAGAAAAGGCAGTATTATCTGGCTCTCTAATGAATGTTTGATTTTATTGTTATAAAAGCAGTTTTAGAACTTCTTATTCTGTTAAAGAATTTCAGCAATCCTGATAGCACAAGTTGGCACTGAGAGAATATCCTTCATTCACGTGTAAAGTATAGGCTACATCTCCCGGAGGGGGAGATTACTTTTCTAAATTAGGGAACCAAAGACTGTATCTTCCCTAACCCCTATTAGAACATCGGGTCTCTATGATGGAATTATTTGTCCGCAGAGGCAGCCTGTGTGAAATCAAGAGGGTAAACTAAGAAGACCCATATAATTTGTGCTTCGGTCACTTACCAGGTCAAAAGACTGCTTCAAGCATTGCGGTCGTCAGGCTAAATAAAGGCAGTCAAGTCCCAACTTTTATCCTGCATTTGTTGATTTTGAACCCTGGATTTTAAAACAGGGTACATTGGATAGCCCACACTGCAACTGGAAACTGCCAGATTTTTGCTCCTTTGACTCACCAAAATAAGTCTGTTGGAATCAAGAAGAAAAAAAAAAGTACCCTAAATGTATGACTTTCTTTTACTCTTTAAAATTTCAGCGATAATCAAAGAAAAAAAACCTTTAAAAAAAGAGATTCATTTATTCAACAAAAACGTGAAAGCGCAGATGTGTGAAGGCTCTCAGGCAGGTGTCCTCTGCCCTCGCCCTTGTAGTTGGCCATCTACTGGACAGAAGTTTCCTTTCAGTTCACCCTGGGAGGTGCCTTCCTTGCACTGGTGGTGTCTTACGTTCTTGGTACAAGAGAGGGCGGTAGAGTCCTGCTTACAAGCATTTCTTGAAACCAGAAGTGGATTTTCATCTTTATACTTTGACTTTTTTAACAATTGAGGTAAACCATACTTTTTTTTCTTTAGCTTGTGTATCTTGAGGAAATTAGCTTGTAGGTGACCTCCTTTCCAAGGATTATTGGGATATTTACTGTTGAGACATTTCCATGTTTTAAAAAAAACCAAAACACTTTTTTTTTAATATTTTTTTAATTTTTAAGGTTTATTTATATTTGAAAGAGAGAGAGTGGGGGAGGGGCAGAGAGAGAGAGAGAGGGAGACACAGAATCGGAAGCAGGCTCCGGGCTCTGAGCTGTCAGCACAGAGCCCGACGCGGGGCTCGAACTCCCGAACCGCGAGGTCGTGACCTGAGCCGAGGTCGGACGTGCAACCGACCGAGCCACCCAGGTGCCCCAAAACACTTTCAATAAAAGCCAAACTAACAGCCAGAAGGGAATAACTTATTTTAAACTGTAACCTGAAGAGGAGTTTAGTGTAATAGAAAATACATTCATATTAGCAGAAAATTATTCCTTTTCTCCTTACTAGATTTTTTTGTTTTAAACAATTTTGCTTCATAGTTGCTGACTCTTTTACAAATATTATTTACAAAGAGGCCCAGTGATTTCTCCACCAGACACTTACCCATAGAATCCATGAGTTTATAGAGTAAGTTAGTCCTGTGAACATGTAGTGACATATAGATACTCCCTTGGTATGTAAGAACTGAGTGGAATTTAAGCAGCGAAAAATAGCGCTTTTTGAAACTTTTGTTTCTTCCGTGGTAAACAATGAAAGGATATTGTTATGATTTAATTCTGCCTTTATGTCAAAGTGGCCCATCTTGGGGGATCCTGTTTTCAGCGCCTATAATAGTCTGTGACCCTGGTAAACAGATTTGTGGTGTGGAGTTTCCCTTGGGATGCTACATGTAAGAATCCCACAAATAGACTCTAATCCAAAAGCAGTTGACCAAAATAATAACATGGTGTTTGGAAATAATTCTGAGACCTTCAAAGGGTGATCATAGAGCATAGGATTACTGAGCTGTCCTTCAGAATGAAGATAATAAATGGAAATAAGTATGGCCCATTGGTCCAGCTTAGTGAAAGAACATTCTAGCAAAGAGCTGTTCAGCAGTGGAACAGACTGTGTTCATATGGGAGGTGGTAAAGTTCAGTGATTCAGAACCCGAAATCTGGAGTTAAGTTGCCCTGGGTTCTGATCCAAGCTCTGCCACTTACTTGCTGCGTTGTTCTGACACTGCCTCATTCTTCTCCTTTGTGAAATGGAAATATTTGTATTTTCCTCATAGGGTCATTGTGAATAGAAATGAGATTGTGCGGGTAGAACATTAAACCTAGTCCCTGACACACAGTAAGCACTCCCCACTCCTTAAGAGACTCGTTGGAGGTATGTCAGCCAGAGACCGGCAGTCGTGCCATCTTTGGGCAGAAATTCTTACCCTGGGAAGATGAGAAGACCAGATGACCTTCCCTATGGTATGATTCTGTGTTTAGTCACACTATTGAAGACTAAAGATACCGTTGTAATACACTGAGTCATCTGTCATTTAGGAATGGCCACTTTTTAGTCATCTAGGAATATGGTGGTGAGCAAGGTAGACTCCTTTTCTGGAATACACATTCTACATTGGGAAACAGAACAGTTTGAGTGAAAAAGTGAGATTCTGATGAGACTTTGTGGTAAATACTAACACTTGGTTGGCTAAACACCCATTCTCAATTGTCTTCCTTCTACCACTTTGGAGACTGGAAGAGCTAGGTGCTTGCTTTCTCAGCCTAACCAGCATCTAGGGGTAGTCGCATGATGTTCTGGCCAGTGCAACATAAATGGAAGTCTACTGGGGGATTTCTGGAGAATCATTTGCTTTTGGATTTAAGAGAATAAACAGGTATGCTTAGCACCACCGCCTTCTCCCTCCTTCCCTGACGAACTTGAATGTAATGCCTTGAGTTGCAGCAGCCATCTTGGAACTATAAAGCAACAAATGACTTCTTAAGGAAGGCAGAAAGAAGGCTGGGTTTTTATCATTGGGGAACCACTGTATTGGCCTGGTAATTCCTTACTCTAGATTTTTATGTGAGATAATTAAATGTTTTAGTTAACTTAAGCCAGTGTTTTGGTTGGGTGTTTTCTTGCAGATAAAAAGCATTCCTAAGAAATTCAGTATTAAGTTAACCTATGTTCATTTGGATTGATATTTTTTTTATGGTTTTAAGATTCTATATCCAGGAAAATAGTCTGCTCTTATGTCTTATTTTATGTCCTTTAATAAGATGTTCTTGGTGGGGTTTTTTTTTTTTTAATTTAGATTCTGTGCATTTCTTCTGAGACACATTTAGGTTCCTGTGTCAAATTTATCCTGCACATTTATTAATTGTAGCTACTAGAGTAGGATTTTTTCCCCATTGCTAATTAGTTTTGGGTGGTATAGAGAAAGGGTATCAATTCTTTCTTATGTATGTCGTATCTGTTCACCTTAATAAACCCTTATTAATTTTAATTAGCTATTATAGATATTCAGACTTTGTAGGTATACCACTCTGAAAATAAAGATAACTATATGCCTTTCAAGATTTTTATTGCTTGTTTGATTTTTTAAAATTTTATTGCATTAGCTACATTGTTCAAAACAATGTTAAATGATAGTAGCGATATGATGTATCTTTGTCTTATTTCTGATTTTAATGGAAATATTGGTACTTTACCAAATATGATATTTGCTATTGAATGTTGGTAATTTTCATACTTAGTTTTTTAATCTCAGAATTTTATTAAGAATTATTGCTTAATTTTGGGTTGCCTGGGTGGCTCTGTTGGTTAAGCGTCCGACTTCGGCTCAGGTCATGATCTCACAGCTCATGGGTTCGAACCCCACATCGGGCTCTGTGCTGACAGCTCAGAGCCTGGAGCCTGCTTCAGATTCTGTGTCTCCCACTCTCTCTGCCCCTCCCCCCCCCTAAAAAATAAACATTAAAAAAATTTTTTTTAAATAGTTGTAAAGAATTATTGCTTAATTTTATAATGGCTTTTGGCATTGATGTGTACAATATATTGGCTAATGAAAGGTACAGATATTTTCTTATGGTTATTGTTAGAAAAACTTTAGTTGGTAATTGATTTCTTGCTTGAAACTTCTATTCTTCAAAGAAAGAGGGCAGTAGAGTGCCATCATATAGAATTTATCAATTATGGTCCACCCATCTCCAAAAAGAATTTGAACCTCTTTACGATAACATTTTAAAAATATGTTAAAATAGAGTAATGTCAAAAATTGCATAGAAAGGAGGAAAACACATTTATTCAAAACCTGGATTCATAGTTATGGCAATTAAGCATTAAGTTAATTCTGAGTTTTCTTGTAGCCAAAGAAGGAAATGTGGATATATAATTTTCATCTAATAAAAGGAAATAGATCCATTCTTTAAGGAAGCAAGAACTTTTTTCCCCATTTTTCCATTGCATGGACCTTTAAAGGTGAAATGAAACAATATTTATAAAATATATTTTTTATAATTTATATAAGTTATATAAACTATTTATAAAAATATTTATAAAACAAAAATTTAATATAACACGAAGAAACTTTTTTTTTAATGTAATGAAAAGTCACGGGAGGTGTGAGAAAGGGATAGGGTCTTTAAGGGCTCAATAAATATTAAGTATTCTTATTTGTCGTATACACCACGGATTGGACGCACAGTCTTTGTCAGGGCTTGATAGAATGATGGTGGTAATGTTCTGTATTTCTGCTGTCCAGCATGGTAGCCCCTAACACATGGGCTTTTGAGCACTTGAAATGTAGTTTGTGTGTCTGAGGAACTGAATTTTCTACCTTCTTTTTACTTAATTTAAATCGTTACATATGGCTATTGGCTACTGTATTGGACAAACACAGCAGGTGACTAGGTTTTCATAATAATGGCCAGCAGTTTGTTTCGACTCAGTTTCCTTGTTCGTTTGTATGATTTGCTTTCTCTGTAGTGTGGCCTTTTGGCAATGTTTCTAATAATTCCACGAAGATTAAAGATGAAAAATTATCATGCATCTTGAAATACTTCATTGTTGAAACTTTTGTTAAATAGTTTCCAAATGAAAGTGAAGTCATTCTGTTCAGAACTGAGGAAAATGGTTCTCAAAAAGCTTCTAAGTGTTTATGTGTGCTTGTACTTACTTATCAGCTCACTTCTGGGAACATATCTGTTTTTCTATCTTTTTTTTTCCCCCCTGAAAAGAAACTATTTTTCACATGCAACAGCTCAGGTTTCAATGCAAACTTGTCTCACATACATTTTTTTTTTTTAATGTTTCTTTATTCTTGAGAGACAGAGATAGAGGGCAAGCAGGGGAGCGGCAGAGAGAGAGGGAGACAGAATCTCAAGCAGGCTCCACACTGTCAGCAAGGAGCCCGACACGGGGCTCAAACCCACAAACTGTGAGATCATGACCTGAGCTGAAACCAAGAGTCAAGACGCTTAAACAACTGAGCCACCCAGGTCCCCCCATATAGATTTTTTAATGCATTCCATAGAGGTATTCACAGTAATTGTTGCAAATATCTTAAAAATCAGGTTAGAAGGCACTAAAATGCAATCACAGCTTCATTACTGGTAATATTGAATTATTGCATCTTTACTAACGATTGTATTAGTTTCCATCTTTATTTGTATGCTTTAATTTTTTTTAAACCTTCTTTTTATTTTTTGAGAGACAGAGAGAGACAGAGCATGAGCAGGGGAGGGGCAGAGAGAGAGGGAGACACCGAATCCGAAGCAGGCTCCAGGCTCTGAGCTATCAGCACAGAGCCCGACACGGGGCTCGAACTCACAAACTGTGAGATCACGACCTGAGCCGAAGTTGGACGTTCAACCAACTGAGCCACCCAGGCACCCCTGGAATATAAATTTTCATATAAGGCTGAGATTAATTTGTTCAGTGCCCAAGTGTCTGGAACGTAGTAGGTGTCATTCATTTAGTCCACACTTGACCAAGTGACCACCTACTTGATCACCTACTAGTTAATGATCTACTCAACTTTTATATTAATAGTTATTGGATCGTTAACTAGCTTAAGCTTCTCAGGTCAAATAATCTTTTAATCTATCTACTTGGATTTTATTTCAGTCTGCACTTGCCCTACTCTATTTTCTTGAGACCTATTTCCTTTCATATTTCCTTTCTGCTTGCCTTTATTCATTTGTCACTGTTTGACCATTCCTCCCCCTCCCCAATTCTGGATTTGTTTCCTTTTTCAGAATTCAGGGCCTCACTAGAATATCCATACTAATATTGTGACTTTGAGCATTGCTATCTCTATTGCTTATTTTTTTCTGTAGAGAGAGGACTCGTATGCCACCTCCTGCTTCTTCCTCATCAAATTAGGTACAAGAATCTATTGTCCTTCCCTAGGTATTGAAATACTGTTTTCAAAGAAATTTCGAAAACGTTCTGTATTCCATATTACATTTTACACAGACACCTCCAACCTGCTTTCCTATTGTTTCTCCCCGTAAATCCACTTTCGAACGTTACTTTCTCAACAACTGCTGTATTTTTTGTGTCCAGCTGGCATTCAGTGGCTTTGCAGATGTGACTGCATTAGGGATTTTGAGATGCAATTATCCTAGATTATCTGGGTGGGCCCTAATAGAATCACATGTTTCATCGTAAGAGGGAAGCAGAGGGAGATCTGCCATATAGAAGGGGAGTCAGTATGGCCACAAAGGCAGAGATTGGAGTGATGCCACCAAAGCCAAGGAATGCCAACGGCCACCAGAAACTGGAAGAGGCAAGGGAGAGATTCCTCCTCAGCACTTCCACAGTGGACGTGGCCCTGCCTGGGCTTTGATTCTGGCCTCGTGATACTGATTTGGGACTTTAGGTCTTCCACGTTGTGAAAGAATATAAGTTTCTGTGATTTTTAAGCCCCTAAGTTGGTGATACTTTGCTGCAGCAGCTGTAGGAAAGTAATACCGAGCTGATACCTGGAAAATATACCTAAAGATGTAAAAGTATAATATGAAATTGGATAATAGGTAGAAGCTGGAAAAAATTTGTAAGTATGATGTAAACAAGATTAGATTGCTTTAGATGGTTGGTAGAAAGATATTAAAGACGTAACTGGTGAGAGCTCGGAAGGAACTGAGCACAGTGTTGAAACCCTGTATTATCTTAGATAATACATGCATCGTAAACAGACTGTTAGTAAACATTTGAATTTAAAGGTGTTGCTAGTAAAGGTTCAGAAGGAAATGAGGAACATGTTTTTGGAAACTGGAGGAAAGGGGATATTTGTTATATGGTGGGAACACACAAGAATGGCTACAAATTATGAAACTATGGACTACCTTTACCTTGCTGGAAAAAGTAAGGCCAATCTAGAATTCTGTATCCAACAAATGTTTCTTTGAAATTTGAAGAAAAGGAAAGATATTTCAAACATTCAAGCTGGAATGTTCATTGCCATCAAATCTATACTACAAGAAATAGTAAATGGAGATCTTTAGTCTGAATGAAAGTAATACCATTTGAAAACTTGGATCTACACAAAGGAATAAGAAGGGCCTGAATTGGGGCGCCGGGGTGGCTCAGTCGGTTAAGCATCCAACTTCAGCTCAAGTCATGATTTCACGGTTCGTGGGTTCAAGCCCCACATCTGGCTCTGGGCTGACAGCTCAGAGCCTGGAGCCTGCTTCAGATTCCGTGTCTCCCTCTCTGTCTGCCCCTTCCCTGCTCACACTTCGTCTCTCTCTGCCTCTCAAAATTGAGTAAACAACAACAACAACAACAACAACAAAAAGAAGGGCTTGAATTGGAAAATCTATGGCTAAATATAAAGAACTTTTTTTCTTTTAGAAAAATTTTTTTATAGATAAGTGACTATCGGGGTGCCTAGGTGGCTCAGTCAGTTAAGCATCCGACTCTTGATTTCGGCCTAGGTCATGATCTCATGGTTCGGGAGAACCTGCCCCACGTTGGGCTCTGCACTGACAGCTTGGAGCTTGCTCGTGATTCTCTCCCTCTCTCTCTGCCCCTGCCTTGCTTGCATGCATGGGCTAGCTCTCTCTCTCTCTCTCTCTCTCTCAAAATAAAAATAAATAAATAAACATTAAAAAAAAGGTAACTGACCATTTGAAGCAGAACTAATGACTGATGAATTTATATAACATGTAGAAGTAAAAAAATGACAAAAATATCACAAAAGATGAGATGAGAAAATGAAAACATGCTGTTGTAAAAATATGAGAAATAATATAATATTTGAAGTAGATTCTGACAATGTAAAGAGGAGTATTGTAAATTCTAGTGCAACCAAAAATAAAACAAACACATATGGAATAGCCAATAGAAAAAGGTAAAACTATCTTCATTTTGGTGATTAAAATATCTGTATGTCATTTGGTGATTAAAATATCTCTCAAGATTCAGCAAACCATACACTTAAAATGGGTGGGTTTTACTGAAGGTAAATTAAGCCTCGATAGATTTGAGTAAAAAATGAAACTGAAGATTGGAGAATGGGAACAGAAACAAGAGAGAAGATGGGAAAACGGAGAATGAAAACAACAGAAAAGAGACTTCGGTGGAGGAATGGTGGCGGAGAGAATAGCTGTCGGATAACCTTGACCCACAAGCACATCTGGTGAGTGAAAGAACGTGATTAGGTGTAAGAGGAAGTAAAAAGAATGTGAACAGCAGTTGTACAGCAGATGCCAGGAAAACAAAATGAATGAATTCATTGTCAACTGAAACCAGAGAGCCAGAATATTGAATGTCAGGTATTGTCATTTCCTTTAGTTTCCTTAGCCATGGTTTGTAGCCTCGAGAAAGCACCGAGGAGGCATTACTAAGGGTTAGGAATTGCAGAGCACATATGGCTCGGAAGTACGTAGTGTTAGGAAAGCAAGGTAGATAAGACTGCTCGGTATTTAAAGGGTAGGAGCAGTAAACCTTGGTTAGGAAAGAACAGGTAGAGCATGTATGAAATATGGGAAAGGTGAGATGTCAGAATGGGACTAAGAAAAATATTTTCTATGATCCGTTGATACATGATGCAACCTGAGCTTTCCAAAGTTGTGTAGTAATGGTAGGTAGCTGAGGCTGAAGAGAGAAAACACTTCTACTGGGTACAGACTTAAAAAAAACTCCCTCCCTTCTCTGTAGGGAATAATCTCAATGGACATCAAACTTATCAACTTGTACCTTTGACAGAAATGTATTTCTCATTCTCCTTAGTGTATGGATCTCGATGACACATTTTTTAAGAGTTACTTGGTGCCCAGTCTCTCAATTCATTGTGGGCCTTACCGACCACAGTGCAGGGTATGCTTTAAGGTGTAACTCCTAAAAGCATAAGCCAAGTTCACTATAGACAAAAAAAAAAAAAAAAAAAAAACAAAAAACAAAACAAAACAAAAAAAAAAACAAACCACGAAAAAACATTGGACTAAAATGTTTTTAGCCTCTCAGGGCCTTAATAGGGCTGATGATGGATGATTCCTACCCGAGAAAAAGAGGACAAAGAGATTTTGGCTCATCAATAAAGCACCTGACTCCTTGAGAAATGTCTGGAGATTGAATTTAAAGTCAATCTTAAATTAATTTGACAAATGCACATAAAGAGTATTACCTGCACCAACTGTATGTCAGACCTATAAGTATCTATGTAGAAACAACAGCTTATAATTAATACAGAAAAAAAAGAACACTACTTTTCCTGGTTAGGAGCATAGAAAAGGCAAGTTTGAAACAAAAGTGTCATTCGGACATTTGATAGGACATCAGCTATCAAGATCATGACTTATTTTTTAATAGCTTTGGAAATGTTTCTTGAAGACTCTCCTCTTGCACTGACCTTTCCCCTTTCAATTCATAAAGTACTATTGTCTATTTGTCACTTTTGTACTTAAATGTATTCTCAATTGCTTCTGTATGTCTTTAAAAAATTTTTTTTAATGTTTATTTATTTTTGAGACACAGAGAGAGACAGAGCATGAGCAGGGGAGGGGCAGAGAGAGAGGGGGAGACACAGAATTTGAAGCAGCTCCAGGCTCTGAGCTGTCAGCACAGAGCCTGACATGGGGCTTGAACCCGTAAACTGTGAGATCACGACCTGAGCCGAAGTTGGATGCTTAACCAACTGAGCCACCCAGGTGCCCCATCAATTGCTTCTGTATGTCTTGACCTCCATCAAGCTTGCAAAATAATAGAGAATGGAATTTTGGTATGTTTCATAATGCTTTGCCTAGTGCTATGCACATAATAAATGCTCAATTAATACAGTCACACCTGGATTCTGAGATCCTTCAATGGTAGAGAATAAGAGAGCTATAAGGCAGAATTTCCACTCTCAGAGGTGAGTCAAGAGCAGCAAGGATGTATCAAGGGGGAGTCTCTCACAGTGACTGGTGCAAGCACAGAAAGGAGGAAGGGCTCTTCCTCCAGAACTTAAGTACCCACTTGTTAGACCCAAAGGAGCCCTCCCTTAAACAGGTTAACTTTCTTTCCCCTATGTGACTATACAAGGATAATCTCAACGTTTCTCATCAGGAGAGGATTGAAAGGTCTGATAATGGCATGAGCCACTCACCTGTATCCTCTCGTCCTCCATCAGTAGACTTCCAGAACCCGGAATGCCACCATCTAATACAATGAATAGCCATGGGAGGCAGCGGTAAAGTGAAGAATTGGAAATTCTTCCCAGGTGTGGCGTGCTATTGGGTGGGTCATCTACCCCTCTCTAAGTCGCCTCTCCTCTGTACAACTGGATCTCATAATGTCAATGCATGTTGAATAAATTTCCAGTCTACTCGAGGTCTAGAGAGCAGAAAACGCACCAAAGACACTTCTAAACGAGCAGAATCCTTTCCAAAGGGACGCCTCCATATCTGGGGACATTTTTGTTTTAACTATGTACATTCCCAGAATAGTCAGATCACCTCTGCCTAGGAATCAGGGATGTGGTCACAGAGAGTCCTTTACCTTAAAAGGAAAGAAATTGGAAAAACAGTGCATGATGGCCCTCATTTCACCTCCACTTGCAGTGGGATCTCAGACAAGTCATTCAAACTCCCCAGACCCATTTCCTCTTCTAAAATACGATCGTGACAATGGTTCCTGCCTCGTGAGAATATTGTGAGGATTTATTGAAATACTGCACTTAAAGAGCTTGGAACCATGTGAGGCACATAGATACCGTTCAATAAATACTAGTTATTATTGTAGAGAGGAGCACAACAGATACAGCTGTCAGGATACTTGATACTTTGTGGGACTCACAAACTTCATGACTTGAATTCAAGGCTGTTTTAGGACCTTGAAAGAACCATGGGCCTCTTGTTTGGAAGACCCCAATACACAAAATAAACAGATAAAATATATATAGTCAAATTCTCAAGTCAATGGAATTGCTGTCATAACATTTTTGAAAATACATATAATTTTACTATTGACAGCTTTCCTCATTTTGGATATATTTTTTTTAGGTCTGAAAGATTTTTTGAGAGAGAGAGCGCGTGTGCGTACGTTCGCACATACACGCAGAAGCAAGGGAGGGGCAGGGGGAGAGGAAGAGAGAATCTTAAACGGAGTCCAGGCCCGGCAAGGAGCCGACGTGGGGCTTGATCTCATGACTGTAAGATCATGACCTGAGCTGAAATCAAGAGTCTGATGATGCTCAAGCGACTGAGCCACCCAGGCGCCCCAGGTCCGAAACACTTTTCAAATGATAATTGCCACTGTGCGTTGAGTGCTTAATGCTCACCAGATTCTGTCCTACGAGCATTACATACCTTCACTTATTTAATCCTCACAATAACCACGAGATAGGTACCTCTACTGCCTCCATTGTACAGATGAGAAAAACCAAAGCGCAGAGAACCTAAGTGGCTTCCCCTGATGGCATAGCTAGTAAGGAGCGGAGCTCACGTAATGTCCCACCCAACATGACACCAGTAGAGCTTGAGTACTTGTCCGAAATGGCACAACTAGGAAGGACAGAGCTCAAGGTACTTGACCAACGTGACAAAACTATGAACGGGTAGAGCTAAAGGAACTTGTCTACTAGGGCAACAACTGGTAACTAGCAGGCTTCAAGCAACTTCCCAAGATGGCACAGCTGGTAAGGGGCCGTGACTAAGTACCCTCCCAGGTCACACAGCCTGTGAGGGGTGGAGACGATAGGTGGTCGAGCACCACACTCTTACGCTTCTGTAGTGTCTGTAGTACTCTTTCTTCTGTAGTTCATTGGTTCTGGGCTCTATGCAGTGACTCTTAACAGACAATATGGCCTTCAGTTTACATTTGTCTTCTCCCTCATTTCTTCAAAGTGGGTCTTAAGACAAAAAAAGTCTTTTTTTCTTGCCTTTGGGAGGCAAGGGAAGAGGAGCACTGAAAAGCCCGCCTCCCACTGCAAACACCCATCTAGAACGGAAGAGCTCTAAGGCTAGAATGTTGGCTTTTTCTGAGGAGCACAAAGTCGGCTGAGGCTTGTGGCTGGAGAGGAGGAAGAAACGGGTTTAGGATTAGGAAACGGCGAGTGGGCCACTTGGCTTGGTATAAAATTTAAGATTCACCAAAATACTCAATAATCAAGAAAAATTTAATAAAATATTTTTGAAAATTTAAACAGGAAAAAAAACATAAAGAAGAAAATATCAAACTTTTAAATAAGGCCAATAGTAGGTGAAGCAATTGAGGCCAAGTTATGCAAGATGAGTGTTCGAAAGACTGCATTAAAATGTTATTTACGTGAGTCACTGCATTTTTAGAAACCCCTTAAATTTTGTGGCCGAGCAGAGTGCCTCACGCACCTCATCCTTATCCTGAATTGGGGAAGAAGAGAAGGCTTGGCATCCATTGGAGCCTGAGGAATAATCCTGGGGCCTCACATGAAAAAAGAGGGCATGAAGCCTCCCTAAGAACATCCCGTGCCAGGTTCCCTGTCATACATTATTTCCTTTACTCCTGACAGCTACCCTTCAAGGCAACTGTTAGCATGATCGCTTTTTGAAAAGTTTATTTATTTATTGTTGAGCGTGAGAGCGAGAGCAAGCAGGGGAGAGGCAGAGAGAGAGGGAGAGAAAGAATCCCAAGCAGGCTCTGTGCTCTCAGTGTGGATCCTGACACAGGGCTTGATCTCACGGTTTGTGAGATCATGACCTGAGCCAAAATGAAGGAGTCGGGGCTTAACCCGATTGAGCCCCCCAGCGGTCCCGGCATTATCATTTATATAAGGGAGCTGAAGGCCAAAGTTACAAGGATAGAAAGTAGCCAAGCTGACTTTCCAGATCTCCCTGCCTCTGGAGCCTGGCTATTCCCACTACTGGCCAGTACGTGCCTAATAGCTAATAAGCAGAATTCTTGACATTTTTTTTCATTTTTAGGTCATAAGTTCTATCACATGAAGACAGAAATCACAATGAGAAATTTCACTGACTTGACCCCTCTGGAGGCTGCCTGGAATTTTAAAGAACAGATTTCCTCTCCTGGTACTTGAAAAAACTACAGTTCCTCCCAAGTCACTCATGTATTAACGGCTCGGGACATAAGAGTGTTGAAGGAATGCACCCTTTTAGTATTGCTGTACCATTTTCTGGGCCACAGCATATTTGGAATAGAAATGATCAGTTAAGTGAATTCAGTGACAATTTACACTTGTGTTGTAAATCCAGCCCGTTATTTATGGTAATCCAATTTTGGGTGCAGCGGAAAGAGAGTGGGCTTGGAGTCTGAAATGAAATCGACTGCCAGTATGTTACTTTGAATCATTTATTGAAATCTCTCTGGGGTTTCAGTTTCCTTTTGTACAAAATAATAGTTTTTTTTCCCCCATGAAAATGAGATATATGAAATCCTGCCTCCCTTAAATCGGCATGACCCAGTGATGAAGAACCTACGTTGTGATTTCTACTTGAACATCAGGAATCCAGGTTCAGTCAATACTTCTACACTGCCAGATGTAATTAAGGCATAGGGCCCTCCTTGATCTAAGAAAATAATTAAAACTATTAGTAAACAAGTGCACATAGATCTGACTCCACTGGTTACTTCATCATTGCTGTCTTCTATAGCCACTATTGGCATCTATCACAGCTTGGGCTCTGGTCCATAAATAGACAGCTATTATAGCTGCATTATTATCATCTTGTTTGTACAAGTTCTGCTGTGAACAATAACCATTTATTATCTAAGAAATCACCTTTGGCTTCCATAAACTAATATTCTATGAATTCATAGACCGGGCATAGTATTTCAGGCAGATTTAATCAAATACATTTTTTGTGTCCCAATAGATTTTGGGCATAACTCTGCTGTATTTATTTAATCTTTGTATTCTCAATGGCAGGTACAATGCCTGGCTTGTGATAGGTTCCTCAAGAGACAATACTTGATCCTTGATGGACATCACTAAAACAGCTGGGGTTTTTGTTTGTTTGTTTATTTCATCCGTGGGTATATAAATATTCTAAACACTAGGCTCTCCAGAGTCTGCTATACCGCTTAGCAAATGACCCATGAATCAGAGCATCAGATTGAAAAGTAAGGATTAGGGACTAAAAGATCCTGGTGTTTGATACTGGTCTAGCTTTTGACTTATTGGAACTAATTTACCTGAGTTGATGTTTTTTTGTGTGTTTTGTTTTTTTTTTTTGAGAGAGAGAGAGCACAAGTTGGGGAAAGGGGCACAGGGAGAGAGACAGTCCCAAGCTGGCTCCACACTCAGTGTGGAGCCGGATGTAGGGCTCGATCCCATGACCCTGGGATCATGAACTGAGCCTTAATCAACAGTGTTAGACACTCAACCGACTGAACCACCCAGAAACCCCATTGGACCTAATTCAGATCAAAGACCAATTCTTGCCATTTAGCTTCATTTTCTAATATTTGGGCATTTGATCCTTTAGAAAGATCTTTGGGGCATTCATTCATCTAACAAATATATGTCAGCTAATGGAGTTCAGTCCTATACACAGCCATAACACATTATTCTTTCAAGGCTGCATCCTGTGGCAGCTCCCTGTATGAGAATGATGGGTAGAATGTACATTCCAACAATGGGAGAGGAAGTGAGGGGCCTCCAATTGCCCAGGTTCAGCTCAAGGGTCCAACAGGTGGCCACATCCTCCCGATGACCTCCTCCAGCAGTCTGGTATAAAGGAGGAAAGAGAAATGAGTAATCTTGTGACTTTAGAATCTATGGCACCAGATTCTCTCCCTAGAACCGGATGAGGAGAGTCAGGGACAGTAAGGAGTTAAGAATGACTCCAGATTTTTGGCTTGAGGTTTCTGGAAAAGGAAACTAAAGACTCTCGACAGATTTGGAGCAAAAAAGCAAAGAACTTAATTTGGGACATGGCTTGACGTTGACATGCTTGTGGCATATTTAACATTAGATGTCTTACAGGCAGTTGGATATCCCAGCCTGGAGCTCTGGAAAAAGGTCTGGGCTGAGATGGGGATTTGGGAGATATCTTTTGCTTAGGTAGAAGTGGAAACTAAGCCAATAAGTGAGATCACTCAGAGTGGAAAGAGTAATGGAAGAGTGAGAACTGAAGTCTCAAGCAACAAGTTTTAAGAGGAGAGTAAGAGAGAAGAGTTAGTGAAGGACACTGTGAAGGAGCAACCAGAAGAGTGGGAGGAAATCTGGGGGAGAGTAATATGACAGCAAGAATAATTTTAAGAAGAGGATGTGGTCAGCGTTTCAACATGTGAAAGACAGACCAAATAATGACATGACCATTGGGTTGAGCCAAGAGGAGGTTCTCAGTAACTTGGGTAACTGCAATTTCAGTTAAACAATCTGGGAAGATGGGAACCAATTTGCCATGGGTTGAGAAATCAAGTGGAGGTGAAGGAAAGATGAACAGTGCAATTTTCAAGAAGCTTGCCTGAGAAGAGAACGGGAGAAATAGAGTGGGCAGCTAATGAGGAAGGATCCAGGATTTAATGCATTTATGTCTGATTTTAAGATTGAAGAAAACTGTAAATATTTGCTGAGAGGAGAAGAGAGTTTAAAAATGGAAAAGAAGGGATGGTTGTCACAGGAAGGGACGGGAAACCACAGAATGGGCAGTGGAGTTTGCCCTCGTTTTTCTTATACCTTAAGCTCCTTCCACCAAATTGGGAAAGCAAGAGAAAGAATACCACAGAGGAAGGGGAAAACATTTGTTTTCTCCCTCCTTACCTACCCATAACTTCCCACTTTTTCTCTACAGTGAGCCCATAACCCCTTCACTGCCTCAAGATTTTGAAGATACGCACATTTATAGGCACAGAGATTGTGTGTCGGAACAATGTTATAAATAAAAAGTATAGTTGTGATTAGTATAAACCTCTCACTTAAACCACACAAAGCTGCACTGGCTTGATCTCAAACACAGGGTAGACTTGAAGCTATTGTTAACTCAGTTATCTTAAAGTGCATCCTTAGGATTTTTGTGGTATTACAGAATTGGTGATAATCAGTTCCCAAGACATTACAGCTCTTTCTGTGATCCCTGCGAGTATTAATTTAGATACTTCAGAAGGGAGGGAAGTCTGTCCCCGTACTGTCAGTTTATTAGTCAAGTGGGACGGAAAGGATGCATATTTGCTCCAATTCTCCATCTTTCTCTCATTTTTCAAGTGAAGAGACAGATTACCATTGGAACAAAATGTGCTCTCACTGCGTGGAAGGTTTACTTTATGTGCCTGCAGAGCCTGATGAGGGCACATCGCATTTAGGGCTTTATAAACAATTAAATAACATCCTTCCTTAGTGTAAAATTATTCAGAACACCTATGTTGGTATCAGTTTGGAAGTCGTTAAGGCAGTCACACAAAGCATGGAAAACATAAAAGGTGCATAAATAGAGAGACGATGTGTCACAGGAAATCAGGATTTAACCTCGAAGGGAGGACAGGAAAAGAGGCAGTATTTGAACCCAACAGATCTAAACACAGATTGTAACTGTGGTGTCCACCAACTGTCCCTTACCTGGGCAAATGTGCCCTGTTAAATGATGCCAGTCCCCTTCAGTTGGGCAGAAATTTCGACAGAAACTATAGCAGGTTGGTTTCATAGCCAGCTTCTGAGTGCTCATCAAAACACAGAGTGAAAGAAAAATCTGTTTTGCTCAGATCTCCAAATCTGCCACAATTAAGTTGTCTGTCACTTTATACCTTAGAGATTAGGGCAGAGATAGACGTCTCACTGGCTATAAGAGCATCAGCCAGTGGGGTAACAAAGACTGGGAGCATAGTGGGAAAAGGAACACCACCGGTCTGACTACGAGAGAACACTGTGTTGGGTGAGACTTTTCTCTCCTTTGAGGTGCTATGATTGAATACCTTCATCTTTTTCTATAATTCTGTTGACTGAAGAGCTATACAGATTCCACAAGCACAAGCCTGAATACACCAGAAGATGAGCTTATGCCTGAGAAATGGAATATTCCATTTTAAAGACCAAAATATTGCATAGGGTGAACCAAAAAAGGAGCGGCCCGTGAAAAAAAGCTGAAACCCAGAGGGACTAAAATAGGTCCTTCTTAATACCCACTCAACCATAAACATGCACTGTTGTTTTTTTTTTCCTTAAATATCTGCTATGCTCTATTCACTTTTGTTTTCATTCTTAATCTTGTTCATTTGAAATTTCCTTCTTTTTTTTTTTAAATCAATATTGCTGGACTTACCCATTTTTCTTTCCAAAGAACCAGTGTTTGCCTTTGTTGATTTTTTTCTGTAATACCTTGATTTCCTATTTTGCTCCTTATTCTTTCTTCTTGTTCTCTTTGGGTTTATTCTGTTCTTTTTCTAACTTCTTAAGTGTATGCTTAGCTCATTATACTAAATCCTTCTTCTGTCGCATAATGCTATGGTTTTCCCTCTAAGTGCCACTTTTGTTGGGCCATTTAAGTTCTCATGTGTGTATCTCCATTATATTCTGTTCCAAATACTTTACTTCCATAATGATTCTTCTTCAAAGTCTGTTTTTAAGGTTACAAGTATGAGGAATTTTATTCATCTTTGTGTTACTGATCTCAAACTCAACTGCATAACTGACACAGAAAGCAGTATGTGTGATATAGATGATCTGGAATATTGAGACTTGAATTGCAGCTAAGTATATGGCCAATCTTGTAAATGCTCCATTTATGCTTGAAAAAGAATGAGTATTCTCTAACTATTGTCACTCTATAAAGTCTGCTATTTGTATTAAAAAGTTTTTGATGTCCTTGAGCTATTGAGAAAAATGAATTTGTTAATTTTCCTTGAAGTCGTATCAGTTTTTGCTTGCTATTTTTTTTAATGTTTATTTATTTTCGAGAGAGAGAGAGAGGGAATGCAAGCAGGGGAGGGGTAGAGAGCGAGGGAGTTACACAGTCTGAAGCAGGCTCCAGGCTCTGAGCTGTCAGCACAGAGCCCAATGTGGGGCTTGAACTCACGAATGTTGAGATCCTGGCCTGAGCCAAAGTCAGACACTTAACCAACTGAGCCGCCCAGGTGCCCCATTGCTTGCTATTTTCTTCCGTTCTCTTAAGAATGCCAGAGCAAAACCTCAGGAGCTGGAGGACCACAAGGCTTGGAGAAACTGGTTTACGCCGATCGAATGTATCATTAGGTGGATTTGATTAACTTAAATATTTTCGCCATCTCTCACTTTTCCAGTCCGAGATTGGTTTAATGCCTTGTTACTTTCATGGTTCCGTTAAGGTCACAGTGCCCGGGGCAGCGTTTTACTAAAGGAGGAAGGAGCTGCTTCCAGGAAATTTCAAGCCAACCTGCATCATCAATGGTGCCTGCTTGTCTGACAGCTTCCTCTTGAGGTTTACGTTTCCATTAGCCGTGGCTTGTAACTCATAGGGGTGACTTCAGTATGGTCTCACACCTTCTTACACAGTCTATAATAGTGAAGAGAGAGAGAGACAGAGAGAGAGAGAGAGAGAGAGAGAGAGAGAGAGAGAGAGAGTCCCTGCCAGCCCATGATGAGTTGAATTTAATAAATTCATCTATTTGTGATTTAATGGCCCTTTTGTTTTTAGTGTTTCACCTTCTTTCTTGATCCCTTTTATAACCACAGTGAGGTCACTGCATCACTGGTACCTTTTTTTTTTTTCTGTTTTAGCAGTTAATTTTTGTGGAAATAATTTTAGTTTTGAAGAACTGCAAAAACAGCGTAGAATTCCCATACACCTGTTCACCCTTACATTAACATCTTCCGTAACCACAGTGTACTTATCAAAACAAAGAAATTAACCTTGTTACCATACTATTTACTAAAGTTAATAAAATAAAACAAAAACTTTCTCACATTGCACCAGGTTTTCAATTAATGTCTTTTTTCTGTTCTAGGATCTAATGCAGGATCTCACATTCTAGGCACTTGTCTTACATTTACATGACCACTTCGTCTCCTCAATCTGTGACGGTGCCCCATTCTTTCCTGTCTCTCATGACCTTGATATTTTTCAAGAGTAATGCTCAATTATTTTGTAGAGTGTCCCTCACTTTGGGTCTGTTTGATGTCTTCTCATGATTGTGCTGATGTCATGCATCATTGGGAAGGATACCACCGGAGTGCTGTCACTTTCCAAACGCATCATACCAGGGGTACATGAGGTCAGAATAGAGCTACTGTTATTCATCGTCACTTGGCTAAGATGTCTGCCAGGAAGCGCACACATAAATTGACTACTTTTCCCTTTGTAATTACTACATATTTGGGGATAGACACTTTGAAGCTTTGCAGATATCCTATTTGGACTTGAACTTTTGCACCAGGCTACCCAAGACCTAGTCTTCAGTGGGCATGAAACTGAAGCTCTTAGGTTACTGAAACTTCCTCCTTCCTCAAAACAGAAGTCTTCCAGAGTCAGCTTACAAGCTTACCTCGAAGGTTTTCAATTTCCTTTTCACTTTGGCTCCACAGGAATTGTTCTTACTGTCTTACAAGCTCTGTTACTACACTGGAAAGAACGCTTGTTACACTTTATCTAGCATTTCACTGTGTTTTGGAATGAACGACTCTTTTTCAGGTTAACTAGAACATGTTGCTGAAAATAGTTGCTGCTTCCAGCAACCTGCATATGTCGACACCAACGTGCATCTATCTTCCAAAGGCCATCATCACGATGGCCATATTTTCTGAGTCCAAAATGAAGATCTCTATTCCGAAAATAAAACTTTTCTTGATTTGTGATTTTTTAAAGTGAAAAGATTTGCCATTGTGTAAAAATCAAATTATGTTATGTTTCGTGAAACTTTCACTCCTATATTTGGGAAAGAATAAAACCACATACAATTGAGGCAAACCCAGAAAACACTGGACATATGTTTTCTGCACCTATGGCTCATTAATCATGTCGCTCAATTTCTCCCTTTCAGTTCAGGGCACATGATCTCCTGCAACACAGTTGCATCTGTGGAACACTGAGCTCCATTGTTTTTCTATAATTTCACGGTGATGATGATGACATAAGGAAATAACTACTATTTGCAAACTATGGATAGATTTACAAGTATACTTAACAAAATAGTTCTTCTTAACACTAAAAAAAAATTGTTCCATCATCTCCTGTCGCTATTTTATCACATTGCCCGTGTCTGACTGATACATTTTCAGCAGCATGCTTCTTTCTATAGTTGTTGTTGTTGTTGTTGTTGTTGTTTTTGACTACTGCCATCTGTCATTATAACTCCTCTCCTATGCTGAGTGGCTTTGCGTGTGATGATTACCGGTCTCCTAGCCACTTGGACCTCTCAGTTCTCCATGAAAGAGGAAGATCTGACTCTGACTCTGGCTGTATTTAGATTTAGATACCTGACTCATCTAAATTTCCTGCTGAGATTAAAACCTGAAATGGAAAGCCAATTAAGTGTTTTCTGTTTAGGCTGGGGTAGGGGTTGGGGCTGTGTGTGTGTGTGTGTGTGAGTGTACATGCACGTGTGCTCATTTGGAGAGGACAGGCTAAGTCCGATCGTTCAGTAGAGGAAGGAACAGATGGCATTGTCAGTTCTAGGCACGGCACAATCGCACACCAGATGAGCATTCCCAAACCGTGCTGCATATGCAAACCCAAGCGGCCAGCAATCCCTCTGATATTTAAATCCCCGGAGCTCCAAGACAGCATATTGCATCACATTCCTTTGAACAATAAAAATTGCTTAACTTTCTGCCTTCCTTCCACATTCCTTCCCACACCCGGCTCCCTGGGGCGAGCTGGAGATGAGCTTCAAACTTAAGTTTTATGAAATTCTTTAGTCATTTGTTCTCTAGGGCAAGGGGATAGTGACACATGGCGATGCTGGAGAGTAATGAGTGAGACTCAGCCCAATAAACGTGAAAATTATTTAGTCACCAAACAAGTATATGAAAACCTCCCTTTATGGGCAAAAGCCTATGTGGAATAGGTGATGATGCTAAAAAGAAAAAAAAGAAAAGGAAAGGTACAATCCCTGCCCTCAAGCCAACTCAAGCCAGTAATAAATCAGAGGAGACAAGATATACAAAGTGTCCAAACTACATTGGAGCTTGAGGAACATAAAGTGAAAAAGAGCTTAAATGAATGACATCCCTACTAGTGGAGAGGATAAACTTGATGGAGTCAGTAATGGCATTCGAGCTGGACTTCGAGAAAGTGAGTTTTAACTTGGAAGATGAGGAGGTTGTAGTTCACTAGTGATAGAATGAAAATTATATAGGTAGTACTCAAGCAATTCCTATTTCCATCTCTAATCCTTTAGCCTTTAAAACATTAAAATGAGAAAAAAACTTTAGTCGTGGGATTTGGCCATTTTCTTCTTGTTGAATTCCCTTGGCAACAATTTCCCCTCGTGAAAGCTTTCAGTTCAACTGGAACTCACACACACTGCTGCTTGGTACAAGCTGGTACTACCATTTCGGAAAAGTAGGGCTAAATATGGGCACGGCTTATGCTCCCACAATCCGCTTCTATATATATTCACCAAAAGGCACTTTTTACAATATTTATAGTAGCAACATTTAGTCCCAAACTAGAAGTGATCCGAGTGCCCATTGACATTAAAATTGATGACTATATCATGGAACATTCACTCAATGGGATGCCATATAGCAGTAAATGCATATAGATATATATCCACACATATATGAATGAACCTCTCAGACATAAAGTGGAGCAAAGGAGCAGACACAAAAGAATAGATACTGTATGATTTTATTTTTATAAAGTACATAAACTGGTTAAAGTATTCTGTGCTGTTAGAAAATGAGACAATTGTTACCTTGATGGGGTAATGACTGGATAGGAGCCCAAGGAGGGGCTTTTCAGGCGTCATTAATATACTGTTTCTTTTTGGGGGTCTGCTTAAATGAATGTGTTCAGTTTATGAAAAGTCATCAAGTTTTACTCTTGTGATATGTGTACTTTTCTGAAGACACATTTTAATGAAAAGTTTTAGATATTTTCTCAAATTCAGATAGCCTAGATTTCTCAAAAATAAAGCATAGGAGAATTAATTTCATTAAACTTGCTTTTGATCTTTGAAACCTAGTTCTTTGTCTTCTTCTTATTATAAAAATTTGACTTGGTCCTTAAGCCTCTAATGACTCTTCTGTATAGATAATATGTAACTTTCTCCAATAGGAAGGTTTGAACTAAGTTCCGGATTGATGTTCTTTGGGTTCATTGTCTCCTTAAATGTTGCTCATGTAAGTTCTGTCCTTACATCACTTCTCTTTGCGTTTTGTCCAATCTTTACATGCCTTTCATTCACCCCCTAGCTTCATTTTCTACCACTGAAGAGTATTACCCAAATTTCTAGCACTGTCTTTAGCTTCAGAGGCCCTAAATGTTGTCTCCACTTGGATGTATCACAGGACCTTTAATTAATTAATTAGTTAATTAATTAATTTATGACAGAGTGCAAACAGGGGAGGGGCAGAGAGAGGGGGACAGAGGATCCGAAGCGGGCTCTGTGCAGACAGCAGCGAGCCCAATGTGGGGCTCGAACTCACGAACCACGAGATCATGACCTAAGCCAAGGCAGGATGCTGAACCTACTGAGCCACTCAGGTGCCCCTATCACAGGCCCTTGAAATCGAACACATACAAAACAGAGCTTGACCCCTCCCCACAATAAAATCCCTTTTCCTCCTGTTCTCCCATCATGATGAAAGGCCCTGCTGTCCATCTAGCAATCCCACTGGGCAGTCAGTCATCCTAGACTTTACTCTCCTTCTTCCTCACTTCCTTCATCCGCTAAGTTCACAGGCTCTGTGAACTTACTTACTACTTGCTTACTTACTTACTAAAGAGTTCTTAAATCTTTATCTTTTTTTCAGTTCCAGGCCCACCCCCCCAAAAACTTGTGGGATAAATGAGTCTCCATAGTCACCATACCCCTGATTCTCAGGTAGCCCAGCCATCTGTTCCTTCTACAAGTCTTTATTTATATCAATAGTAAGTCTATTCTATTAGTTCTCTGCACAAAAATCTTTGAGTCGTCTTTGACTTTTCTCCTACACAGCCAGTTGGATAGCTCTATCTTCAAAATGTATTCGGAATATGATCCAGGTTATTGCTTATCACCTCTTTCCCATCCTTGCCACCTGGAGTCAGGCCACCAGCGTAGGCCGTTCTCACACCTGGATGTTGTGCTCCACCCACCCTGTTGGGTTTGCTGTGTCCCAGCACATCACACCATTGTGTGTGCCCACTCTCTTCTCCCTGCAGGGATGCGCATTCCCCTCTTGCCAAGCTGGATAATTCTTTCTCATCTAAGGTGAACATATGCCATCATTTTCTTTAGGATCTCTCTCCTGGATCTTTCAGGCTGAGCTAGTACTCTATGTTTTTATTTATCTTTATATTCCGAGTGCCGAGCACATTGCCTGGCATGTGGTTGGTTCTCAAGAAAGTCGGGGACATGATGATGGACTAGCCTATTGCACTGTAATAAAGCCCTGCCGTAATGTCTTTTGCAAACATTTATTATAATAATTATCATATCCTAGGGGTGCCTGGGTGGCTCAGTCGGTTAAGCGTCCGACTTCAGCTCAGGTCATGATCTCACACTTCGTGGGTTCGAGCCCCGCATTGGGCTCTGTGCTGACAGCTCGGAGCCTGGAGCCTGCTTCCTATTCTGTGTCTCTCTCTCTCTCTGCTCCTCCTCTGCTCACACGCTGTCTCTCTCTCAAAAATAAAGATTTAAAAAAATTTTAATAATTATCACATCCTATTGCAATTTTTGATTTCCATGTGTAGCTTCCTCACGAGGTTAAAAGCTACTCAAGGTCAGACAATGTGTGTCATAATCATATTTGCATCCTTGGGGCACCTGGGTGGCTCAGCTGGTTAAGCATCTGACTCAGGGTTTCAGCTCAGGTTCTCATGTCCAGGGTTGGTGAGTTTGAGCCCTGCATTGGGCTCTGCGCTCGCAGCACAGAGCCTGCTTGGGATTGTCTCTTCTCTCTCTTTCTTTCTCTCAAAAATAAATAAACATTTAAAATAGTAATATTTGCCTTCTTTGTATGCCCATAGTAGTGTCCAAGAATAATTGCTAAATGAATAAGAGCACAACTGAGTTGAGAGTGCATTTATCAGTCTGTGTTTCTTGCTAACTGTAAGGACTGAAATGTATTCCCCCAAAATTCATATGGTGAAGTCCTAACCCTCCATGTGATGGTTTTGGAGATAAGGCCTTCAGGAATTAATTAGGTTGAGATGTGGGTGGGCCCTCATCATAGGATTAGTGCCCTTATAAGAAGAGACATCAGGGGGCACCTGGGTGGCTCAGTAGGTTGAATGTCCACTCTTCACTTCAACTCAGATCATGATCTCACAGTTCATGGGTTCGAGCCCCATGTCGGGTTCTGCATTGTCAGTATGGAGTCTTCTTGGGCTTCTCTCTCTACCTCTCCCCCCCACCACCTCTCTGCCTTTCCCTCACTTACTCTCTCTCTCTCAAAATAAATAAATAAAAACTTAAAAAAAAAAAAGGAAGAGTCATCAGAGAGTGAGCCCTCTAATCTCTCTTTCTCCATGTGTCTGTCCCCTTCCCTTCTATGTGAAGACACAGCTAGAAGCTTGATGTCTGCATACCAGGAAGAGACTCCCACCAGAATCTGGCCATCCTGGCATCCTGATCTTGGACTTCCAGCCTCCAAAACTGTGAGAAAATAAATTTCTGTTGTTTAAGCCACCCAATCTATGGGATTCTGTGACAGCAGCCTAAGCGGATTAATATACTGTCCCATCTGAATTAGCTACTTCTGGCTCTTGTCAAGAGCCATGATTGGGAACCTCCCAAAAAATACACATTATACTTTTTCTACAAATTATTGCTTTGTCTTGACTGTACATTTCAACCGTTTCCAGATGGTGCTAATAAGGCCAAGATCAATTAGCTTGTTGTAATACAAAGTCACAAATTACATTCTTAGCCACAACCAGTCATCTCAGGAAAGTGAAACTGAATAACCCCATTGCTGGGAAATCAATCCAAAGCCCATTTCCTCCTGAGTAGTGGTCTATAAGTGCCATGCTTATAAATTAAGAACAAAATATTGTTCTGATATACTTTCCATTACTTTCCTGTAATTGACTCTTGGTAACTAATTTTTTTCCCCCTCTTTATTTGACTCACAGGAAAATGAATGGCTCTTCAATTATGTCATCATGGATACTTAATTTTTATGAATTAGGTTTTTAAGAATCTAAACCTGTTTACTCCGTGTGTTTTTAAGAAGAATGGGGGAATTCCCATAGGCATATTTACCTCCTCCACTTATAAATTTCTCCCCAAAGAGAATTCACATGGATCAGTTGATCCTGATGAAGGAACAACAGGTGAAATCATACCTATTTGTAATTAGAGCTTCTGGTTTAATATCTTCCAGTCCAGCCTACGTCTGGGTCAGAATACACTGGGCAGCTAGAGCCGCGGTGCTTTTCTCGAACTCTTGCCAATGGTAGGTTGCAGTAAATGGTAAGTTTGAAACCAGAAAGGCCCAAGTCAAGTTGTAACCTCCTGGTTGATTGTCTGATTTGTTTTTTTAATCGGGGCATCAATTCAATATTCAAAAAGGTGGAGAAGACACTCCTAGGACTGATCTAAGACAGACTAGCTAGGAAGTAATTGTCTGACGCTTCCCCGTCAAGTTGCTTACAAGGAATCCCACTCCCAATTCTGTGTGTCGTGCCTTCTTAGTTTCCGCATTGGTTTCTTCCCAAATGAAAACTAAGAAAGAGACCCATATGTTAGTGGCTGTGTCTCTCACACCATCAAAACATGGTGGTGGCATGATTATAGGATGGTGAATATTCTCCTTAAAAAGAAAAAACAGCAAACAATAATAACAATAAACCTCTGGAAGGAAAAGGCTGATTCCAGAGATTTCAGGGTCATACATTTTGACACTATTAGAATGAAATGGATCACAATTCACACCAGGGTACAGGCTCCCAAACAGTGCTCTCCCCTCAAGCTCTTACTGTTTCATACCTCCTCTATGTGTCTCCTCTACTGCTTTCCTGGGCATTCTCAGCTCTTGCTCTTAGAGACCCTTTTTTAAAGTTTACTTTAATTTCTTTTGAGAGAGAGATAGAGAACAAGCAGGGGAGGGACGGAAAGAGGGAGACAGAATGCCAAGCAGGGTCCACGCTATCAGCATGGAGCCCGATGCAGGGCTTGGACTCACGAACTATGAGATCATGACCTAAGCCAAAATCAAGAGTCTCAGATACTTAAACGACTGAACCACCCAGGTGCTCTAGAAACTCTTTTTTGAGGGAGGGAGCCATTTTTCCAGGGATGGCTGGTGAGGTACCAAGCTGTTCCAGTACGAGGGTGATAAAATATTTACTGCATTGATGTGACAATATCGCAGATTTTCTCCAAGCAAACTTCCTTCTGGGTCCTCAGCAAGAAAAATAACTGTGAAGTCCAACCTGCAGCCCCAGTGGCAGCACATTGTGAGTCTGCCCCTTCAAAATGGTGACGAGGACATGCCTCCCTCGCTCTTCTGGGAGGGAAACCGCCTTGGTGCTGGAAAGTCTGAAGGAAACAAATGGTCTGGTTGTGCTTGACGAGTGCTCGCTGGGATGTCAAGCATGCTGGCAAGGGAGAGCCAATGGAATCCAAAACTCTTTGGGTTCAATTTGCAGCTCAGTCAAGGCCCATGATGGTTCTCTTACACTTCCTGCCACACCCCACCATTGCTTCTTTCGGACAAGCCATCCCACCCACGAGGGACTGTTAGAGCCATCTGGAGATCTGCCGAGCAGAGAGACTGAGAGGGCCACGAGGGACTGTTAGAGCCATCTGGAGATCTGCCGAGCAGAGAGACTGAGAGGGCCACCTCCAGGGAAACTTCTGTTCCCTGAAGCTGAGCAGGGGAATCTGTAATTAAGGCTCAGCTCTTAGCGGACCTAGGGCTTTTAAGCCTCATTTTTACCCCTTTCCCTTGTACTTGATCCGAAAACATTAACCTGAAAACTCACAAGTGGAGAGGACCTATCTCCAGTCTTCAAGATCCTCGCGTAAGACAGTTTTCTCTACTTTGACCTGAAGTTAGCATCCATCCATAGTTACGATTTGTTTTCGAATTTTGTGGCATGCAGCATGTTTTCCAGCTAAAATCTACCGCCGGCCAAAATATTTTGCTCGATTAAAAGGGAGGGGAGTGTGCATAAGCTCAAAATTCAAACAAAACGAAAGAAATTGCCTATAATTTTGTTTCAAGAGGGTGCTCAGTGTAGGTCTGCAGCGTGGATGATCATGCCAGTCGTCAGCAAGAGTTCCGTAACAAGCGAGTCCTGGGAGCACCTTCCGTTTCCATCTCCTCTCAGAGTTTCTCTCTCTCTCTCTCTCTTTCCAAAAAGAGGGCTTTTCGGCGCATTAACACTCGTATGCCCGAGTAACATGTAACAGAGCCAGGCCAGCACTCCTACCCATCCTCGGTTCTCTGCCGTCTTCTCCAGACGAGGATGCCATTGAAGAGGCAGCTGACTAGTTATCAGGAGGCACAACAGGAACCCCAAGGAAAGTCAGGTTCGTGTTGTCCTGATGTAATTCCTGACGCCCTTAATTAAATCATGTCCAGAGACATTAAATATTTCAGCAAAGTCTGTTTCAGCGTGCTTTACCTCTTGAAAGACACTAATAGGGAATGGTCTTCTCAGGTAAATGAAATGTAGCTGTGCTGGTGGGTAGGGCAGACACGGTGCATGCAGTTTTAATTAAACGTTCGCCTAACCGTATAAAAAGACAGTGATGGATCTTCATAGCACCTGGCAGCTGCACCATCCTGCAGTCATTCTTTAATTAGCATGCTGGCGAGTTGAAGAGAAAGCGGCTTTAACTCAGGAGCAGGTGGCTCTTCCGAGTGACAAGGGGAATGACAATTTCTGTCATGTTTCCTTCGCATGGAGCTTTCTGGTCCGCAAGATCCCCGAGGAGCCCCGGCCCGATGAGACCCGAGGTGGAGTTTAATATCTTCTGAAAGCAACCAGTTCCGAATCTTGTTCCATTAGAAAACGTCTGACTCGCGAGCTTCCAGAGATGAATTTCCTCGGTCTCTCCCTGCGCGTTTCTCCTATTCCATGATGAGATTGGCCTTTCGGCTGTTAAAAGCCAGACTTTATAAAAATTTATAGTTTCTCTGAGGCAGATAAAACTGTCTGTCAGATCCAGTCTAGTCTCAAATGACGACCCAGATCGGACTTTTAGTATACGTGCTGCCGAAACGAGCACTGGATCAGATTTTAAAGTTCAGGAACCATGAACCCCCGTGTCCCTCTTAGCTGGCAATGGGCTTGAAAGAAGAAGGGAGGAAAAGATCTTTGTTTTTCACAGATGTTGTTTTTGAAACAAAAGGAAAAGTTAAGGAAATCCTAAGGAATAAGAAAAATAAGAATGTTCAAAAGATTGTGTGCTGTGGTTCTTAGGGGCCTGTGTTTAGAACTTTTTTTCATACGTAAATGCTCTTCCTGTGGGCCTCTAGCTCTCCTGGGGTGGCTGTGTTGCCCCTGGGAAATGTTAGATAATGAGTTTAATTCACTTTACATAGCTAAGATTGACCGAATCAAAAATGGAAACTTTATCTGTTTGGAGTAGGAGGGTTATATCTCCATTGATTTTCAGGTTTTCAAGTATGAATTGCAAACAAACTAGTCCAAACCAATGATGTGCAGCCCAGGGGCTGAGCCAGTTTTGGATGTTGGTCTTTCAGACAGCGATATTGTTCTGTCTTCCTGGTGTTCTACTGTTTTTAGATCCAGAGACCATTCATTGCTTATTCACAGAAAACAAACAAACAAACATATATCACATCTAACTACGTGCCAGATAGGTGCTGCGGATCCAAAGACACATAGACCTTTGACCTTGAGGAAATCTCCATCATGAGGTATATAGAAAGATGGGTAATCATAAACACAAGAGATATGATGAGATCTATAGTAAAGACACAGGCAACTACTTTGTGAACCAGAGGCAGGAACAGAACATTTTTCCAGGTATCATGCATAAATTGACATTGAGTTTGGTTTCTTTCCCCCACCCCCCAGCTTTACTGAGGTATAATTGACAAATTAAACTGTATATATTTCTAGTGTGCAACATGAAGTTTGGATGTACATGTACCTTGTGAAATGATTACCATAATCGGGCTAGTAACATTTCCATCACCTCAAATAGTTACCATTTGTGTGGGTGTGTGTGGTGAGAACACTTAAGATCTATTCTGTTAATAAGTTACAAGTGTACAATACAGTGTTATTAACTAGAGTCACCACGTTGCACATTAGATCTAAAAAACTTACCCTGCATAGCTAAAGCTTTGTACCCTTTGACCACCATCTCCCCATTTCCCTCACCCCCAGACTCTTGCAACCACCATTCTACTCTGCTTCTGTGAATTTGTTTTTTTGGATTCCATGTATAAGTGATATCATGTAGTATTCATCTCTTTGCGTCTGGCTTATCACACTTAACATAATGCCCTCACGTTTATCTATGTTGTCACAACTGGTAGGATTTCCTTCTTTTGTTTCAAGCTTGATAGTATTCTAGTGTATATATTTATATCACATTTTCTTTCTTTTTTTTTTTTTAGGTGATCATTTATTTATTTTGAGAGAGAGAGACAGAGAGCTTGAGCAGAGGAAGGACAGAGAGAGAGAAGACACAGAATCTGAAGCAGGCTCCAGGCTCTGAGCCGTCAGCACAGAATCTGACACGGGTCTTGAACCCACGAACTGTGAGATCATGACCTGAGCCGAAGGCAGAGGCTTAGCGGGCTGAGTCACCCAGGTGCCCCTATATCACATTTTCTTTACCCCTTCATCCTTCAACAGACACTTAGGTTGTTTCCATATTTTGGCTTAGTGTGAATAATGCTAAAATGGACATGGGAGAGCAGACGTCCTTTTGAGATACTGGTTCTGTTTCCTTTGAATATACATCTAGCAGTGGGATGGCTGGATCATATGGTAGTTCTATTTTAATTTTTTGAAGAACCTCCATACTATCTTCCATGATGTCTGTATGAATTTACATTCCTGCCAACAGTGCACAAGCATTCCCTTTTCTCTGCGTCCTTACCAACACTTGTTATCATATTTTATCTCCTTGATGATAGTCATTTCAACAGGTGTGAGATGATACAGCACTGTGGCTTTGATGTGCATTTCCCCTGATGCTTAGTGATGCTAAAAACACTTTAATTAACTGTTGGCCATTTGTATATCTTCTTCCAAGACATGGCTATATGCCTTGCTCATTTTTAAATCGGGTTCTTTGTTGTTTGCTATTGAATTGTTTGAGTTCTTTATGTATTGGATATTAACCATTTATCAGATGTATGATTTACAAATATTTTCTCCCATTTGATAGACTGTTTGTTCACTCGGTTGATTGTTTTCTTTCCTGGGCAGAAGTTTAATTTCATACAATTCCATGTGTCTTTTTTTTTTTTTTTTTTTTAGCTTTCCTTGCCTATGTTTTGGGGATCATATCCAAAAAATCATCTAGAACAAATGTCAGGACGCTTTTGCTTTATGTTTTCTTCTAGTAGTCTTATAATTTCAAGTACTGTTTAAGTATTTAACCTACTTGGAGTTGATTTTTGTATGTGGTGTGAGAGAAGAGGTCAATTTCATTCTTCTGCCTGTGGATGTCCAATTTTCCCACCGTTTATTGAAGAGGCTACCCTTTCCCCATTACGTGTTCTTGGCACCTTCGTTGGAGATTAGTTGAATGTAAATGTGTGAACGTATTTTTGGGCTCTATTCTTTTCCATTGGTCTGTCTATATTTTAATGCCAGGATCATACTGTTTTGATTATTGAAACTTCATAATACAGTCTGAAATCAGGAGGTGTGATGCCTCCACCTCTGTTCTTCTTGCTCAAGATGTCCATATGAATTATAACCAGTGAGGAATATTGGTCCAGCATTGCCAGATCTCTCCCTTTTTTTAAGTAAACATTCAGAGTTTTAAAAACTCTTGAAGTTCCCTTCTGGGAACTTTTCATGGAATTACACCTCCACCAGGCAAAGCAACATTTGCATTCATTACATGCATTCATCACAACGTGTTTGAAAGAAAATGGTAGAGAAAAATGAGGAACTGTCCACAATGAAATTGCTCAATAAATTTTCTGAGCTTTTAGATGAATGCAACTAATTCAAACTTAAAGAAAACAGAACATGTCTGCAAGGTGTATTCATCTCACATGCTGCCACATGGCAACCATCAGCTATTGGAGAAATGCTAGCTTTCTATTTGCTGGTCCTTTCTATCTCCATTCCTATCAAACACATTTCCTGCTGGCAGTTTTGGGAAAATGGATGAGCATTTAGGGATACGCAATCCACCTTGGAAACTAATGTTCATGTTAAAGTTAAGTTTTCTTCAGAGTTAGCACCTTGGAGGCAGATTTGACTTGAAATGCATTCACTTTGTACCTTTTGAGAAGCTATTTACACTTGCTAGTGTTAATAAAAGAAAGCATTTGGCTATACAGGGAAAAAGCACAGACTTGTGTTTATTCAATCAGTACAAAGACGACTTCAGAAAGCCTGGAGGGGTGTGGGGTGGGGGTGGGCATGTAAGATGAAGGATAAAGAGAAAGAAAACCCTACTCTACCTAATAGAAAGATGCCAGGTCAGGAACCCAGGTGCCCAACAAAGCATCTCTTACACCTGAGAGTTTTCTCAATTGTGTTGTAAAATCTAGAATCTTATCAGGACACATTTAATCAAAGAGAATTCCTCGGTATACACTATCTTGCTACTCAAATACTGGCTAACAAAAAATGAAATGTAAGTACAGTGAAATAAAGGGTATGCGTACTCTGAATTCTACAGAGGAATGGCTATGCTTATTAGAAACGTGATTACATTAACCTTGGAGACCTAGTCTATCTTTCTGACAGCAATTTAGCTTGGTCCACAACAAGAGATGTTTACGTCATAAAAATCTTCTCAGGGTACTTCACTGGAGAAAATATATAAGTGGTCTTTTATATAAAAAGATACTCTATTTCACTCATAATAGGAGAAGCACAAATTAAAACTACACCAAGATACCATTTCTTACCTATCAGTTTGGCAAAAATTCAAATGCTTAGCAAAGAGGCATTCCTCATACATTACTGGTAGTGCAAAATGGTATAACCACAAAATTAGCCTGGGTTCCCCAGAGAAACAGAACCAATAGGATGTATGTATATGTATATGTATATGTATATGTATATGTATATGTATATGTACGTGTACGTGTACGTGTACGTGTACGTGTACGTGTACGTGTATGTGTATGTAGGTGTGAATGTATGTATTTTAAGGGATTGACTACCATGATTATGAGGCTGGCAAGCCCTAAATCTGCAGGGTGGGCCATCAGGCTAGAGACCCAGGAAAACCTGATGCTTCAGTTGAAGTCCAAAGGCTGTTTGTTGGCAGAAATTACCCTCTCGCTCAGGGAAAGTCAGTCTTTTGCTCAATAGAGGTCTTCAACTTATTGGTGAGGGCCCACCCACATTCTGGAGGACAATTTGCTTTCCTCAAAGCCAAGCAATTTAAATGTTAATCTCACCCAAGAAACACCCTTACAAAATCACACAGAATAATGTTTGACCACGTATCTGGGCACCATGGCCCAGCAAGCTGGCACATAAAATTAACTATCACAAACGTAACGTAAGAGAATTTAACAGTATCCAGTAATACCACATATGCATTTACCTTTCTATCCAACAATCTCCCTTCTGGGACTGTATTGTGAAGGCACCTGTCCACAACATGAATCAATTTGAAACAACATTTGCACAAAGTTACTAATTACAACATTGTTTGAAATAACAAAATATTGGAGAAAAACTGGGACCATTCTGAGAGAACTGACTGAATAAACTATAAGATAGCCATATAATAGATTGTTAGTGAAAAATGAAAAATACTAAGGTAGAGCTCTATGAACTGGTATAGCATTATTTTCAAACTATATTCAGAAGCTAAAAAAAAAGCACATTGCAAATAAATATATAGTATGCTACCTTGTATAAGAAATAAGGGGGAATTGGGCCCCTGGGTGGTTCAGTTGGTTAAGCCTCTGGCTTCAGCTTGGGTCATGATCTCATATTCATGGGTACAAGACCAGCATCGGGCTCTGTGCTGACAGCTCAGAGCCTGGAGCCTGCTTCGAATTCTATGTCTCCCTCTCTCTCTGCCCCTCACCTGCTTGTGCTCTCTCTCAAAAATAAATAAACATAAAAAAATTTTTTTAAAAAAGAAATAAGGGGAAATTATATATATAACATACGTATGTAAATATAAGTATATATATATATATATATATATACATACCTATATATGTTTGTGTAAATACATATTCACACACACACATATATACATACATACACACTCAAAAACACACAAACACATGCTTAATTTTTCAAAAGAAACTTGGGAAGGATAAGCTAGATACAAATAAAATGATGAGCTATAGAGGGTGGGTTAAAAATCTTTCTGGGATCCAAATCCAAATATTATTCTTTTCCTTGATCCTTCCCTGAACCATGTACTTTACAGCTGTGGATCTGTGCCAACTCCAGTATCTTCCTGAAATTTCAATGCAAGCAATCATTTGCTATTCCTTGGGAGAACAAAAAGTATTTAGTGACTGCCATGAGCCAGGGATTCATGAAATTCTATCACCTTTCACAAGTGCTTAATCAAGATCTCAAATACCTTGAGTTGCCTTGTTATTATTGAGGCCTTTTGTTTTCCTAAGCTCTTCTGATAAAGGAGACTCCAAAATAGATTCTATTTATCTTTTTGCTTTTTTGGGGAGGCGGCGTGATTCCAAAAAGACACCACATATCAAAAGAAAATGCAAAATTATCAGCTAAAGTTTCATTATTTGATGCCCAATTTACCTGAGGTATCAATCTCTTATTTCTAATCGATTACAAACCATTCCAAACTTCCCTAGGCCAGTTACCAAAAGAAAGTACTAGAAGAATCTCTGTTCTTACTGGCATTTTTAAGGGAGTAGAGACGGAAGAGATTCAAGGTTGGGAGGCCATTAGAAGGCTAAGAGAATAACATAGCAAATATTTCTAAGGGCTTGAACTAAGGCCATGGTAGCAGAGAAAAAAGAGAAAAAGATTATGGAGATACCTAGGTCTCTAGCTCAAGTGGCTAGGTGGATGGTTAAATTATACTTTGGTAACCCCCTTCACAGAAGGTGACCATCTTGATTTATGAGCAAAATACTAATGCCAGAAAGAACCACACAATAATAAAGATGACTTTTCAAAAAAAAAAAAAAAAAAGAGAGAGAGAGAGAGGGAGGGAAAGAGAAATTATGCACAACTTTGATTTACTGGTTCTTTAGAAAGTAATTCATGGGTGAAAGAAATTACAGAATGTTCCTTCCGTGCTAGGATGAAATATAAAACTTGGCTTTTGTGGTGTGAAAAGGGTGGTGGGAGTTGGATGAATTCCGAGGTCAGCAGTATCAATTTCGACGTCCAAACACTTGGGAACTCCCTGTTCCAGAGCAACAAAGGAAAATGGGGGGCCTTATACCATCATGGCTTCCCTGCGCAATTGTTTTGCTTTATTTGGAACCTTCATTATATATCTAATTTCTTTTCCATGGACAACACTGATGCTTGGAAAGCAGAGCAGTGTTGATAGTTTTAGGGAGAAAATTACAGGCTTTCTATCATTGCTTGTCTGTCCTAGGAAGAGTGATGGGCACATCCCATGAGAGGAGGTGTATGATCCACAGGAGCACACAAACACAGCCTCTGCTTTGCAGATTCAAGTTATGGCATAATTCCAGTCAATCAGAAAATGATGTGGCACAAGTTAGAGTCAACCCATGCCTTCATTGTGTCTACCCAAAATGTTCAAGCTATTTTGTTGTGGTAGATTTTTATTATTTTTCAAAGTATCCGCTGCTTCTACCCGAGGTAGAGGCCTTCCTGTGGGTTCGTTCCTTCTGTGTGGCTCCATGCAAGAGGACTGTGCATTCCTGCCCTAAGCAGGTACAGCTGTATAATGTATTTTGGCCAGTAAAATGTGAGCGAAGTCATGTGTGTGTTATTTCTAAGCAGAAGTCTCCAGAGCTAGTACAGAGTCCCCATCTCTGTACCCTCCACTAGGAGACCAGTAAATCCAGACAAGGGCCTTTCTGACAGACAGGATCCCTGAGTGAAAATACGGAACAGAGCCTCAGCTGCCCCATGATGGCATCTAAGGTGAGCCATAAATGTAGAGGTCTTTGTTACTGCAGCATAGTTTAGCCTAAGCTGACAAAATTGCATAACTTGTTCTATCAGTCAGCTGTTGCTATAATTATGCAAAGAGTTGAAAACCACAAAATCTCATCGTGGTTGGTACCAAAAAATAAGCATTTATTTCTCACTCTTGTCTGTGGGTTGACTGGGTGCAACTGATCTAGGCGGGCTTAGCTGGGCCTGGCTTCAGGCTTAGCTTGAGTTCAGATCTGCTCTGGGTATTACTCCTTGAACAAGGCCAGAAGGCTACGCTGGACAGATTCTTTTCATGACAAAAGGAAAGAGCACAAAAGGAAAATCACCAGCCCATAGGCATATTTTAAAGTCTTTATTCTCATCGCATTCAGAATGTTCCTTTCGCCTAAGCAAGCCCTATAGTTAAAGGTAACATCAGTGAGACAAGGATCCTGTCTCTTGTAGGATGAGCTGTGAAATCCCATGACTAAGGTGGTAGAGAAAGGCAGGGGTGGGGTGAAGAGTGGAGAACAATAATGCAATCCACCAGTGGTTTTGAGATGGCAGATAATTATGCAGCAGCAGGTCTGAGTGGGCATCCTGGGTGCTCTGGATGCTTCTAGCATGATCCACACCATTGCCTCCCTGCCCACTGAATGTGTACAACAAGGGCAGATCCAAATTTTGTGGGACCTAAAACTTCTACATTATGGGGTGTCCTTTTCAAGTAAAAGAATACAAAATACCATGAGAACTCACTGGTAGCTCCCCATGGGGTCCTCAAAATGGCACATGCACGTGAGGGTCTTTGAAACTTAGGCTTCCTTACCTCACATTAAATAGGACCCTGCTCACAGGCTCACCACCATTATCTTTCTTGAGACCACTAATTTTAATCTCATTTTTATACTTACTGATTTATGTCAGTCAGTCCTCAAGAACCTGGGAATCTACAGGTCTATTTAAAATTGGCCCTGCCCCCTTTTATTTCCTACTCCTTTCCTGCTTTCCTTTTCTCCATAGAACGCATCATGGCCTCATATACTATATATTTTATGTACTTATTTGTTTATCTATGTCCACCAAAATAGGAACTCCATGAAGTAGGGATTTTTTAAATCAATTTTGAACATCACTATATTCTTAGTGCTTAGAACAGTGCCTGGCACTTGGTGGGTTCTTAAATATTTATTGAACACATGAATAAAAGAAAGACTCATGAACTCTGGTATTTGCATTCTAAATCATACTGGGAGAGAAAACAGCTTGAAATGTAATGTATATTAACCATATTTACTAAAACGGAGCTGGAAGGTACCTTGGAGATCACAGATCAACCTTCTTACTTTATAAATCGGGAAACCAGGGCCCAGAGGTTTAAATTATTTGCTTCAGATCACTCGTGGAATCAAAATTCAAACATAGCAGTTAGGATGTTTTCAACGGGAAGTAACACTAAGCCCAAGTAAAGCAATAATTGCTTTAAATCATAGCATGGTTCTTGCCTTGTTCCGTTCTAAGGAATTTTCCAGCATTAACCCACTTAGTGCTCATGGCAACTCTATAATGAAGGTGTTAATAGCCCATCTTACACATGGGGACACTGAGGGACAGTGCCTTGGAGTAACTGCCAAGATGACCTAGTTAGTGAATTACCAAACTGGGCTTTAGACTTGGGCAGCCTGCTTTTAAAGCCCATGGTCTTATCTGACTCAGACTGGCTTATTAGAGAGAGTATATGGGCTTAAGTATGTGATACATTTGATGCAGCTCAGTCTGGTGGTTTAGCTCTCTCACCAGATTTCCTTTGCTTTCTGCCCTCTGTATTCCAGTGTTGGCTTCATCCTAAGACTGGCTTCCCTTGAGTTCCCACAACAGTGGCCCGCAGCAACTCACATCATACATGTCCATCTTTATATCCAGTATGGAGAAAACATTCTGGCAATATTCCTGAAGCTATCTTGTTTCTAGCCTTAACTCACGTGCCCCCATCCCCAAATCCAGTCCTGGCTATTTTGTTACCTTGGCTGATGGACTTCAGGCCCGGACATACATAACGCAGATATCTGTTGGGAAGGGAAGAAGGGGGTTGGAAAGGCTGTTGTGTGAATTTATCTAAGTTAGTTTGACTGCATGGCAAATGTTGTGCTCTTTGGTAAATATTGGAACCTCATGTAAGAGTCGGAGGGGGCTATAATTCGGTCCTCCAATATTGCTTCCAGGTAGAATGCTACAATGACAGCAAGTCTCCAACAAAATCTCATCCAACATATATTTAGCAAGCGGGCACACACACACACAAAACTGTCACACTGCCAGGTTGTAGCTCAGGAAAGTTCCAATATTTGTCTCAGACCGGTGGCTTCTGTCCTGGCTGCACATTAGAATCACCTGGGAAACAGAGATGGTTTGGCTCATGCCTCACCATTTAATCAGAATCTTTGGAGAGGGACTCAAATGTCACTGTTTTTATTTTTATTATTATATTTTTTATTTGAGTGCAGTTGATACACAACTGCATTACATTAGTTACAGGTGTGTTAGTGACAACATTAGTTACATTAGTTTCAGGTGTATTACAGTGATTCAACAAGTTTATACATTATGCTATTCTTTTTTTTTAAATATAATTTATTGTCAAATTGGCTTCCATACGATACCCAGTGCTCATCCTAACAAGTGCCCTCCTCAATGTCCATCACCCACTTTCCCCTCTCCCCCAACCCCCATCAACCCTCAGTTTGTTCTCAGTCTTTAAGAGTCTCTTATGGTTTGCCTCCCTCCCGCTCTGTAACTTTCCCCCCCCCTTCCCCTCCTCCCTGATCTTCTGTTGAGTTTCTCAGGATCCACATATGAGTGAAAACATATGGTATCTGTTTTTCTCTGCCTGACTTATTTCACTTAGCATAACACTCTCCAGTTCCATCCACGTTGCTACAAAAGGCCAGATTTCCTTCTTTCTCATTGCCACGTAATACTCCATTGTGTGTATAAACCACAATTTCTTTATCCATTCATCAGTTGATGGACATTTAGGCTCTTTCCATAATTTGGCTATTGTTGAGAGTGCTGCTATAAACACTGGGGTACAAGTGCCCCTGTGCATCAGTACTCCTGTATCCCTTGGGTAAATTCCTAGCAGTGCTACTGCTGGGTCATAGGGTAGGTCTATTTTTAATTTTCTGAGGAACCCCCACACTGTTTTCCAGAGCGGCTGCACCAGTTTGGTTCCCACCAACAGTGCAAGAGGGTTCCCGTCTCTCCACATCCTCACCAGCATCTATACATTATGCTCTTCTCACTAGAACTGTAGATACCATCCTCCACCACACGATGTTATTACAATATCATTATGTTCCTTACGCTGTGCCTTTTATTCCCATGACTTGTTAATTCCATCAACCATCAGTATTTTTAAAGGGTCCCAAGGTAATTCTACTGTGTAGCCAGAGTTAAAAACCACTGCTCTGGGCACTTGCAACTAGTACATATATGAAAGTCCCAACAATATTCTGAAGGTAGGACTAGCTTGCACAGGGCCCTTTAGGCCCCCAAATGGCAGTCTCCAGTGTCTTTATAATCCTGAACTCTACCAATTTTTTAAAAAATGAAACTTACACATTTAAAAATGATATGTAAATTTTTTTGTCATAAGATTTAGTAATTGCTAAGGACCTAATTTCTGGGAGGTTGAAAATATTTGGCATTTTAAAATAAAATGGTTACATTATTTTTCAAAATGTAGTATATAGAATCTAAATACCATGAATTTATAACATCACCAGCCATTACAAAAAGAACAACTTCTTCAATAGTAAGAAGTTTTATAGTATTCATCTTTCTCTTTGAATTTGTTTTCATTTTCTTCCCTTATAGATTTTCATCTTAATTTATTATATTTTATGCTTGAAAGGGCTTCAGTGATCAACATATCATAATAAAAATACATGGATACAATTAAATTTTAACTCAAGAATTTTTTCCTTCCTGGACTAAGCTGTCATTGCAATTACACTAAAATTAATAAAAATATCATAAACATATTGCACATATTTTGTTAGAAAATTATTAAACAGAAGATAAAATTTTATTATAATTGTATTTTTTCATAAGATAGTTGGAGATTTAAAACATTTATTTCGTATATATCTACATATATTCATGTATATTTATTAACTAAAATGAGACAGGATTCAGGACTGATTTTCTTCCTATTTAGCATTCTAATAGACAAAATTTCAGAGAAAACTAATTCATATAAATGAATGGGAATCAAAGGAGTTTTGTTATAGGAATGTCATTCAATTCTTTGAACTCCTTCTCAATTATGTGCCAAAAATCACATAGTGATCTGTCCTCGAAATTAATTTTGATCATCTTTCTCTTTCATCTGACAACTTGATTCCATCCTCTTTTAGTGTTTTGAAAACAATAAATTAGAAACCACCTGACCCGTAAAAGTACTTTATTGGTAAATAAAGTACCAATTCTAATATGGGGAATTTTTTTTTTTTATCTGTCATCCAGTGTCTTTACATTGCCAGCCTCCATCAAAGAATGTGCTATTATGAAGTGTGCTATGGCTGAGAGCAGGGGGGTATCGTGGGTGCTGGCACAGAGCCCCTAGTTCAGAAGGGTCCCACACTAGGTTTAATGCTCTGCTGTGAATGTCTTGAAAATCTTAATAATTTTGGAAAAAGTGGCCCCACATTTTCATTTGCACAGGGCTCCAAAAATTATGTCCCTGGTCCTGGAGGAGAAGTCTGCTTTTCTTTTGTGATAGAAGAACATTGCAAGAGTGGTGACAGAAAGGAGTGGAGACCTTCAGCAGGCACATTCCCAGGCAAACCCATTTTAGAAAAGAGTACAAGAGAAACGTAAAGATCTGGAGGTAGATTTCCTTAACATCCTTTGGAAAATCTTCTCATACCTCCAAGGGTACATGTGGCCCCGATTGAAGACCACTGCTCCCGTCGTCCAGCAGGCACGTGGCATGACCACCGGACCTGATGGATTTTACACTTCAACTCCTGAAAGAGACTGTGCAATATTCCCAATCCACATTACCTGATTTGAGCATTACTCACTTCACCATTGACAAGTTATTAGTAATGTCTTATAAGCTACCCCAGTAGACCCCCTCGTGCATATTTTGGTAAGGATATTTTAAAGTGAGTAACCACCTCTAAAAGTGGGGCATGAAGTCTTGATTAGAGAACTTCAAAATGCTATGTAACTATGTTACAGATTGAGATGGATTTGTGCCCAATCATCTCATTGTTTTTATACTACTTTAAATTGCCACACACACAATATTAGAGCAGCCAACAGATGTCCACTATATCAAGCTCAGGCTTTCTGACTCCAAATGTAATGCTATTTTTTTTTTTTTAATATGCTGTGCTTGTGATCCAGAGAGAATATGGCTCCCTAGGAGACCATAAAGGAAGAGGGGCTGTGTCAGAGTCCCAGACGGGACTATATAATAGACGTGGGGCATCTGCCCAGTTCTGAGAAGCTTCTTAATTCACAGCAACCTGGTTTTCATTCCAGGATTTGTATGTTGTTTGTACCATATCAAAAATAAGTGATTTATTTGATTAATTCTGCTCTAGATAAAAATATCATGTACTAGAGTATTTTTTTTTCTTTGAATACATTTGAACAAATACCTAAAAACATCTTAGGAGAAATGTAGGACATTAGAGACAAAACGGAGCAACTACACTCCCGGCAATAGAAGAGAAATAGAAGTAATGTCCCTGGTAGTGGTGAGAAAAAGTGAAACAACTAGGTTACACTGGTTCTCAGTGACAGAAAGAGAATCAAAATGAAAGCTATTGACATTTAAGCAGGAATTGAAATGAATGCCACCTGTACGTTCTTGTACCTAATGCTTACTAAAGACGACCCTACTTGAAATAAGATGAGTTGGGTTTTAATCTTCGATCTACAATTTTATATGTCACTGAACTTCTCTAAGACATAATTTTTGCTTCTATAAAGTAGTTCTAAATATGGTGTCTCTTCCTGGTGTCTCTTATGGGAGTGTTGTAAATTCACAGGAGAAAATACTCCACTATTTTGCTACTAAACATGCAATTCGTAGGAGTTTCTCAAGATACTAATTCAAAAATATCATATGCAAATACAAATATATATATTAATATATAATTTTATAATTATTAAAATAAATTTATATATTATTTTAAGCTCACACTACATATACAGAAAGTTAAATCTAGTTAATTATAAGCAAATACCATCATCCTTTTAAAGATTAAATTCAGTCAATAAAAAAAATCCCCTCACCCTTCATCTTCTTTCCAGAATAACATGAAATATCCAAGAAACTTTTTTTTTGGTAACATTGAATCTCAATTCTTATTTATTTATTTATTTACTTACTTATTTATTCATTTGTTCATTCATTCGTTTGAGAGAGAGAGCTCACATGAGCAAGGGGCAAAGAGAAAGGGAGAGAGAGTGCAAAGCGAGGGGTGGGGCTCAAGCTCACAAACCCTGAGATTGTGACCTCAGCAGAAGTCAGATGCCTAGCCAACTGAGCCACCCAGATGCCCCTCCAAGAGACTTTTATTTCATTTAAGAATTTTGTTTGGAGTACACATACTGTATTTAAGTGCACTTTGAGTATATGTCTGTGTATGTATATACATGGTTAAATGATCACTGATAATGTCATTTAACTGCTCAACCAAAGTATAGGACCTTATCTCCCTTTACATCCTATATCTTCCTCCATTTATAATATAGTGTCTTTAAATATCCCCTCTATATACATTTATAACTGCATCAGAGAGTGCTATGACTTTTGCTTAAACAGTCAAACATAGTTTCAAAAATTCAAGAGGAGAAGGAAAGCCTATTTTATTTACCCATGGTTTTACTTGCCATGTTCTTTTTTCTTTTTTGATGTTCCAAGTTTCTTTCTTTTTGTTTAGGGAACTTCATTAGACATTCTTTTAGGTCAGGATAGTTCTTTGGTGAAAAATTCTCCTAGCTTTCCTTCACCTGAGAATGACTCGATTTCCCCTTCACCGTTGAAAGATATTTTTACTGGATACAGGATTCTGGCTGGACAATGTTGTCTTGTTCAACCCTTAAAAAAATGTCACACCCCCTCCTCCTGACTCTCTGCTCTCATTCTAATTGTTCATTCTAATCTGCTCTCATTCTAATTGTTTGACCTATAGATAAGGCATTTCTCTCCTTCTCTCCCTCCCTCCCAAACACTCCCACCTTCTGCTTTCAAAATTTTTTTCTTTGTTCTTAGTTTTGGGAAGATTGTCTGTGACAGCTCCTGGTATGGCTTTTTTCAGTTTATCCATTTGAGATTTTCTGACATTCTTCAATCTGTAGGTTTGTGTCTTTTTCCCAATTCAGGAACTTTTTGGCCATTATTTCTTTGAGTATTTTTTCAGCCCCATCTTCTTCCTCCTCTCCTCTGGGAAGGCTGATGACACAAATGTTAACTCTTGTATTATAGCTCTATGGGTCCCTGAGGCTTTTTTGTTATTATTTTAAATGTTTATTTATTTATTTTTGAGAGAGAGAGAGAGAGAGAGAGAGAGAGAGACAGAGCATGAGCAGGGGAGGGGCAGAGAGAGAGGGAGACACAGAATCCGAAGCAGGCTCCAAGCTCCAGCTGTCAGCACAGAGTCCAATGTGGGGCCCGGACCCAAGAAATGTGAGATCATGACCTGAGCTGAAGTCGGAAGCTCAACCAGCTGAGCCACCCAGGTGCCCCTGTTCTTATTAAAGTCTTACCTTCCCTTTTATTCAGATTGGATCATTTCTATTTTTTAATTTTTCAATCTTGCTCATTCTTTCCTTTGTCTTCTTCATTTAACAGTTGAACTCATCTACTTTATTTTTTTTGTTTTTGTTTTTGTGTTTTTGTTTTGAGAGAGAGAGAGAGAGAGAGAGAGCATGAGTGAGGCCAAGCTAGGGCAGAGGGAGAGGAAGAAAGAGAATCTTAAGTAGGCTTGAGGCCCAGCTTGGAGCCTGATGTGGGGCTCGATCTCAGGACTGTGAAATCATGACCTGAGCAGAAATCAAGATCCAGGTGCTTAATCTACTGAGTCACTCAGGCACCCCAAGAATTTTTTTTAAATTTTGACTACTTTTCAGTTCTAAAATTTCCATTTGGTCCTTTCTTCTATCTTCTATTGCATGCTTTGCTGAGACTTTCTGTTGTTTTCATTTCTTTCAATTCTGCTCATAATTGCTAGGATTTTTATGATAGCTGCTTTAAAACCTTTGCCAAACAATTCTAGCATCTCTGTCATCTAGATACTGGCATCTTTCGATTTTTTTCTCATTCAGTCTGAGGAATATATATTTCATTTCTGGTTCCTTGTTGACAAGTAATTTTCTATGGAAACTTAGACAGTTTGAATTTTATGTTGTGAGACTCTGGGTCTTATTTAAAGTTTCTGTTTTAGGTGTTTTTTGCTGACAGCACTCTAGCAGGGGAAGGAGGAGAGGGGCCATCTGGTTACTGCAAACAGGGATAGAAGTCAAGGTTCCTCACACAATCTCCATTGACACCAGAAGGACCCCTTGTTACTGCTGGGTGGGGCTGGGAGTTCTGGCTCCCCACCAGGCTTCCAATGACACTTCCCTGCCCGGAAGTGGTTGAAGCATCTCTTCTTAGGTCCACCAACACCATCGTGTGGCGGGTGGCTCCCTACCACCGGGTATTGGTAACGTCCTGTTTCCTCGTTCTGTTCTGATACCATCACAGTGGGGCATCTCATTACTGCAGGTCGGGGTGGCAGTCCCAGCCCATTACTTGGCCCTTTCTGATGCCATTTGGATGATTGTGTGAAGGGTCTTGGGGACCTCATTACAGCCTGGTGAGTAGGGAAACTCTAGTCTTCCCACTCAGCTTTTATTGTCATGGGTGAGGGATCTGGCTAGAGTAGAACAATTATTATCTAAAAATGTTCTGTCTAGGGGCACGTGGGTGGCTCAGTCGGTTGAGTGTTGGGACCCTTGATCTCCACTCAGGTCGTGATCTCACGGTTCATGAGTTTGAGCCCCTCAAGGGTCTCTGTGCTGACAGCGTGGAGCCTGCTTGGGATTCTCTTTCTCTCCTTCTCTCTCTGCCTCTCCCTGCCTTGCTCTCTATCTCTCTCTCTCAAAATAAATAAAAATAAACTTTAAATAAATGCATAAATAAAAATATTCTGTCTTATTGATCTTCCCCTTACCTGGTTCTTTGGCTAGAGAGAGCAGGTGTTTATTATCGTTGTTCTTGTTGTTTTGACTGGACCCACTGGCACTTTTTTTTAAACGTTTATTTATTATTGAGAGACAGAGAGAGACAGAGGATGAGCATGGGAGGGGCAGAAAGAGGAGGAGACACAGAATACAAAGCAGGCTCCAGGCTCCGACGCGGGGCTCGAATTCACAAACCACGAGATCATGACCCAAGTTGAAGTTGGACGCTTAACCGACTGGGCCACCCAGGCGCCCCTTGGCATTTTGTTTTTAAGTTGCTCATTTCTCCAAGCACCCAGTCCGGGATACATGAGGCAGAAGGAAAACCCAAGGAACACACAACCATGTCATTTCTCAAGCCTGGAAGTCCCTAGTCAGCCTGCCTGTTTGTCTCTACCTTTCAGATTCTGCATATGTTTGCTGTGTATAAAACATCCAGGGATTTTTGTTGTACATAGTGGGAGGAATGAGAAAAAGTATGTCTAACTCATCTTCCTGGACTGTTTATTTTTTATAAATATGGACCTAAATATGGGTCCTAAATATTAGACCATGAAATGTTTGCTCTCTCTGTTTGACTTATTCAGTTATGGATGACTTTATCTGGTCTGATGGTCCTGTGACTTTCTAAACCGTCTTTTATATCATCCATAATATATCTTACATAGTTCATGTAGAACATGTGATTTATATTTTTGACTCTACATGTAGGGGCAATTGCTTCACAATTGATGTGCTCCAATCTGGAGTACAGACCCCATGAGAGATTCATAAACATCTGAAAGATTCTTAATCAAAGGTCTACCTTAGAGAGGCAGTCACAAGAACTTCAGCGATCTCCAATGGACATCAAAGACTTTATCGCTAGTTAATCTGAGCATAATGGGTGTTAGAGATAATTTTCCATTGGCAAACTGAGTGGCACCTAAGGTATGTGGATTGCCCAAAAGTGTCATACAGGTACCGTGAGAATCCAGGCCCTGAAGAAAGGCAACTTTGGCTTAAGACTCTAACTTGTCTCACACATGGCTACTGAGACAAGATTTCACCTCTTGGATTTTTGCCCTGAGTGAATCTTTCAGACATGATATTTATGGGAGTGCTTACAAAGACAGACAGCTGCTACTTCACTGAGCTTACAGAATAGGCTGTGATTGGTGTTGTGCTTGCTTGCCAAGGCTTGTATGGATGTCAGAACCGGATCGGAGATTTGCTCTCAGTGTAATATACCCCCCTTCAGCAGTGCTGTGTGTAAGAAGATCTATCCAACTTTCCTACCTCTAACTAGTGAAGACTAACTGGTATTTCCCAGATAGAATTTACTAATTGTTAACTACTAAATAGCCTTGAGTCGTTTGCAACCTCAGGGCACTTAGCATGGGGTATATCTTCCTTTCATGATGCCTTGGAGAAGTTCGGGCTCACCGCAAGCTACGCTGAGGGCCGTGTTGAGATTATGCTCTCTTTGACTACAAAAATTATTCTCAGATTGGTCTCTGAAGTGAAACCAGAGGCTCATGTGTGACCCCAAGAAGCAGACCCTTGACAGAAGCAGTTGAGGGACTTTAACTCATTCATACCCATCACGCTGTAGGCTCCCTTGTTTCAGTCACCTAGAAACATCTGGTTTTCTCTAGTGCACAGTGAGAGAAAAGGTAAATTGGGAAAGAAGAGGCATCTATGGAAGAGATGGCTTTTTAAGTGCTATCCAACAATTTCAGTATATATGCACCTAAGAATGCTTAGAAAATAAAGTGGAAATGATCTTTTCCATAATTTTCAAGAAAAAGATAAGGAATCTTTTTTTTTTTCTTTTTTTCCTCAGTCAGACATTACTCTTCAAACCAGTGACAGACCCTATTTGGAGATCTAATCTGGTAAACTGAGCAAGGAATATGCTTATCCTAAATGGAGCCGAGAACATTGGGCTGGAAGTATTTTTAACAGTTGGAAAGTCTTTTTTTTTTTTTTCCAAGCAAAATGTTACAATGATTCTAATGTGAAAAATGGATGTAAGTAATGACCAGTTTCTTCAGTCAGTGTAAATATTCATTATTGTTTCCAAAGCCTCAAAACTCCTCGAAGGAGCCATCATTTCAAGACAGACATTCTCATGTGGCTCCTTTTCTGTCACAGGTTAAAACTGATTTCCAAGGCTCTCTGAATTCAAACTGCGGCTGCTAGGAGCTAGTGTTCGAAGACAGCTTTATGGGGGTTCTTCTCCCTGCTGTCAGAACAGCACTGTTCGTGAGCCAGTGAGGGCCAGGACAGCTGGAGGCATGGCGGGCCATCAGATACTCTGAATTCTTACAGCCCTTGCGTGCCATGTTGGCAGCTGAAGTGGGAAAGCTTGGTGTAAACTAGATAGACCTTTTATAAATTCTGGCAATGACAGACAAAATAGCTATACTCTGTTTTGTAGAACCACGTCCTCAGACAGCCCCTAATAAATATCATAGTCCGTGGATGAAGCCTTCTTGCTCGAGACGCTGGCAGTGACGAAGGAGACCTGCCTCACTTTGGGTCTCAGCCAAGGGTTGGCCTCACACAGGAACAGCTTCTCTTCCTATGTGATTGGAGTATACCAGGAAGTCTCGTCGGCTCCCAAATATTCACGCAATCAGGTGCCTGAAATTCCACCATTAGAGATTAGTTTATCTAGGATAGCCAGCAGTACAGTACCGAGTACCCAGCAGGCCTTTACAGCATCACCGCAGCTGTTCTTAGCATTGTAGGCATGACGGTCTCTGATGATGGATCTTCATTGAGAGTATTTGGAGACGTATGGGGGGGCACTTTGTGGTTATCACAATGCAGTAGGATAGAGACAGGAATGGCAGAAATGATGAAGCCAGGATTACTAAATATCTTGCAACGGGAGGGACTGTCTTATAGAAGGAAGAATTATTGGGGCGCCTGGGTGGCTCAGTCAGTTAAATGTCCTACTCGTGATTTCAGCTCAGGTCATGACCTCATAGTTCTTGAGGTCAAGCCCTACATCGGGCTGTGTGCTAAGAGTGCCAAGCCTGCCTGGCATTCTCTGTCTCCTCTCCCTCTTTCTCTGCCCCTATCCTACCTCTTAAAAATAAATAAACATTTTTCTTTAAAGGAAGAACCAGCCCCAGACATTGAAAGAAAAAAAAAATCAGATTTATCACTATCTCCTTAGTGTGTAATTATCTGATTTGTTTTATTTCCAGCCTAAGGAACTTACACACTGAGCAAAATCTGTATGCCTATGGGGATGGAGAAGCACCAAACCCTAGCTGGACTAAATTATAGACACAAAAAAGCTAAGGCCGGGGGCAGAGGAGTAGGTGAGAATTGAATTAAATGAGGAAGTCTTTGGAAAAATCAGCCTGGTCTTTTCTGCATTCCCAGCCCTTCACACGTTTATGTGTAGGTGTAAATTCAGAATACTGGAGAATAAACAACGGTAGAAACTGAGGGACCCTTAAGACAGGGCAGCGTAACCAGGGGGATTTTAGGTCGACTCTGCCTTGGACATGGGAATGGCCACTTGATGCCATGGCCATTTCGGGGTGCGGGAACCAGATGGGGTTTATCCTGCTCTGTCATTGAAGTCACGACAGCAGCCACAATAGTCCGCATTGAGCCCGTCCCAGACCATAGCATTGATCTCGTTCTGCCTAGTGGGCCATGATGAATCCCACACGCCTCACAGACAAAGCGTTACTTCCTACGGGTGGCATTTTCTGCAGAGAGCAGAGAATGCTCCCTTTGTGCTTCTCCAGGTTTTTTATGAGCACCTGCCTGGGTCTGTGTCTCTCCCTGCACCTGCTGAGTTAGCAATCCTTCAGCATAAGTCATGTCTGCCGAGAAGAGTCCCGTGACAAGAGAGCTCCAGTGAACCACAGCCTTTCCCCAGAGCTCTGGCAATAACAGATCTTGAGAACTGGCCGCACCACGCTCTTCTGAAAGAGCACTGGATCATCTAAACATAAATATGTGAATTTTTTTTAATATATGGAAAAAATAAAACCCTAAAAAGATTTGGTGTGTTTGGGAAAGAGTTTAGGAGCCTTTTATAAAAAAACATGCCAGCTTTAAGCAAATGCAAGTGAGCATTAGCAGGAACTTGAAGGTATTTAAAATAGGTCTTGGTCAGGGCACCTGGGTGGCTCAGTTGGTTGAGTGTCCGACATTGGCTCAGGTCATGATCTCACATTTGGTGAGTTTGAGCCCCTGCTTCAGATCGTCTGTTTCCCTCTCGGTGCCTCCCCCACTCCCGCCTGTGCTCTCACTCTCAAAAATAAATAAAACATTAAAAAATAGTTTTTAAACATAAAATAGGTCCTGGAGTCTAAGGCATTCAAGAACACGGGGAATCAATAAGTGTTTTCAAAACTGGCACGAACAAAGTTTTTATTTCAATGTGACATTTTCCGAACTTAGGGTCCAGAACGGGCTACCTGGAGAATATTGGGATAATTGCCTAATCACTTCCGATTATAATTGCCGAACTCTGTACCGATAACACTAGCACTAACTATAAATTGCAGCCTCACCTAAAAGATAAAAGGATCTAATTGTGGACACTAGAAGTAAGACTTCCCCTGTAGTTCTGGCCTCTCCTGTGCCCTGTCACCTCCTCCATTTCTTTCTCACTTCCTTATCCGCACCTATGGGGCATCACACTGGTAAAAGGGCAGTGATGAGGCACTGACTTCTCTAGTGACTGTTCCCAGTCAAGATCCTGGGGGAAAGGAGAAAAGAGACAGCATATTACAGATTTACCTGATTGGGGGTCACGCTCCTGACCAGCAGGTCTCCCAAGAATGAGGTCTGTCTCGCAGAAAAGCCTGAAGCCCCTCCCCACAGTTCTGGCCACGGTTGTAGGCACAGTTGTGGCCCCGTGGCCCCCACTGCAGGCCACTGAAAGGGCAGGGTCCTTGTTCAGGAGCAAAGAGATAATGGTAGTTATTGTTATAGTTAAATAAGATGCATTCCTCACTCCTCTTTTCTCTCTCTCTCTCTCTCTCTCTCTCTAAGCATTTAAAGTATCAAGCACTGTGCAGGATTCTAGAAATTCAAGACTGAGAAAGTCATAATTCTTTCATAGTTAAAAGGACGCTTCTGTCAAAACCGTGAGCATGTATGGAAATAACTGTACTGTGAGGAGATTTAGGGCGATGGACGGCTGGGAGGTCATTTGTACCCGTAATTGTTGACATCAGGAAAATGTCACCCGAAAAGAACTTAAAAGGTACCTACCATTTCAGGGTAAGTAGTGGATCAAAGATTGGGTTAGGACTTTATCCACAACAATAAAAAATGAAAAAAGCATTTCTTATAATGAACAAAAATTTAGTAAAAATCGCTTCTACACACTAATTTACATAACCAGCCGAGCTGAAACAAAGGTTTGTTCTGTGAGTGGTATGAAAATTCTCCTTCGAATTATATGATGACCCTCCACATTACCTTTCACTTCATGTTTGACCTTCTCGTCTCGACCATTTGATGGGTCAGCTTTCAGAACTTTCTGCGGGCCTTGCCAGTTTTCCCGAGAGCCTTTCTTAAGCTTGTGGTATTGAAAGCATCATCTTTTGGAATGTCGCCCGACTGTTTATCCGAAAAAGTGAATTTCAACACACATAGAAGCCCAGCCAGTGTAGAAGCAGCCCTTAATTAATTCTGGATTCTTCAGCCACGCGCTTCGCTGCCTGTTCTCTCTCACAGCATGTGTGTGCATTTGTTCTGAGTCCCAGAGGTCTTATGAGGGTAAATCAGACCGACCCTTCCAGCTGTCTACAGGTGCTTGAGCTTTCCTCTCTCTAAGTGTTGCCTCTCCTCCTCTGCCTTCCTTCTTCCCCAAATGTGTTGTCCCGCGCCCACTGATGTCTCTGAGGCTGGTCTACCATGTTGGATCAGGAGTGCATGCCAAGCTGGATGTTGACAAGATAGCACCCATAGCAGTGGGAAGTGGACGTCGAGAAGGCAGAGCTAAGGCATGAGGAGCAGCTGGGAGGAGGTCCCTTGTCTTACAGTGAGCTTCTAGAAAGCACAGCCTGCATTTACTGCCTCTGTTTTTTTTCCTCATGGTCATTTTTAAACATGTTTATTTATTGAGAGAGAGAGAGAGAGCAAGGGAGGGGCAGAGAGAGAGAGAAGGAGAGAGAGAGAATCCCACACAGGCTCCATGTAGTGCCAAGCCCCACTAGGGGCTCGAACGGACAAACCCGTGAGATCATGACCTGAGCCCAAATCAAGAGTTGGCTGCTCAACTGACTGGGCCACCCAGGTGCCTCTCCTCCTGGTCATCCTTTAACCCACTTCAGCCTGGCTTCTGTCACTGTCACTCCAGGTGAATCTCCCTTTGCCAAGTTTTCTAGTAACTTTCTGGTTGCTAACTCTAGTAGATACCCATTAGCCTTTATCTTAATTCATTCACTGCAACCTTTGCTTTAAATTCTCTGCTCTTTTGGTCTCTATGCTTTCTCTTTGGGTTTTTTTTATGGTTGTTGTTATTTGATCTCTCACAACCCTGCCCTGTCTCCTTTTCTGTCTATCATCAATGTTAACGTGATCCAATGTTCTGTTCTATCATTGGATAACTTGTATTACACCCTTTACTGTTCTTTGTTTCAAATGTAATTTTAGTCTATTTCCCTTTCCCGAGGTCAAGGTTCTTGTGTCTATATAACTAATAAGACATCTCCATTTTGATATTCCACAGACAATTTACGCTCCGTACATTCAAAACTAAAAACTCCTTTCCCTTGGCGACCCTATTTTCTTTCTTTACTCCCCATTTTCATAAATGATGCCACCACTCCTTGGTCTGCTAAGCAAGGAACTGCAATCACATCTTTGATGATCTCCTTTCTTCATGCCCCATGACTAACCAGTCACACTTTTCCTGCCTAAACCTCTCAAACTGTTTTCCTCCTCTTACACCGGAAGGTTGAGGCCTTAATACAGGTCTTATCAGATCCTTATTTAATTACTCTGACAGCCACCTATGTTATTTAACTATTTCTGTTCTATTTCCTGTCCCATAAATTCTCTATGGTTCAGAATACAATCACATTTTTTATTATAAAATATAAGTCTGCTCGCCTCATTCCTCTTTTGTCTTCGTTCTCTCTCTCTGCATAACAAACTATCCTAAGATATGGTGGCTTGAAACATAATAAACATTTATTAATCTCATCATTTCTGTCAGGAATTCAGGCATAGCTTAGCCAACTGCTTTTGTTTCCAGGTCTTTCAAGACATTGCAGTCAAGATGTTGGCTGGGCCTGCAGTCATCTAAAGGCTTGACTGGGGCTGGAAGAGTCATCTCCAAGATGGCTCAGCTCGTGGCTGGCAAGGAGATGCTGGCTGTCGGCTGGAGGCCCCCGCTCCTCCCCCCACGACCTCTCCCCAGGCTACATCCTCACAATAAGGCTACTGGCTTTCCCACAGCGCAGAGATCCAGAGGAGAAAGATTCGTGCAGAATGACCTAGCCTCAGAAGTCACAGGCATCATTTTATGCCACATTCTAGTCATTAGTAGAACAGGAAGAGAATTAGCCTCCATATTTGGGGTGTGGAGGGTGACTGTGAACAAATCATAGATGTATTTTAAGACCATCACACCTTCTGAAAAATCTTACCATGCCTTTTACAATATTCCTAACACTGTCTTCCTCTTCTACTCCTTCAGATCTGCTAAGTTAGTCACAGCCGTATGAACTCATTGTGATTTTTCTATGCTCCTGCTTTTGCACATCCTCCCTTTTGCCTGTAATACCCATCCTACTTCGTTACCTCTCTACTATCTACTTATCCTTCAAAATCCTCATCAGACCCCAACATTATCTAAGTCTGCTTCCTGCTTCGCAGCCCATACCACTCGCCTGACACCAGGTGGACTTAATACAGTGCACTATTTGCACCCCCCCCCCACCCCCATGGTTTAACTACCTCTTCAGATCTATACGTTCAGGCTAGTATCTTTTATCTCTGCGTCTTCATTGCTCAGCACAGGTCCCGTCATATTTGTGTCGGTTTGTAAAATGATGGTGTGAATTCATTAATATTAATGCCTGACCTCCACAAAAATCTCATCAAAAAAGCAAACAAAGTAAATTGCTGAGGACTATAACCAAGTCATTGGCGGTAGGTGAGAGAGGGGGAAAGGGTTTGAGAAAGATGCAGTGACAAGTATAGGAAAGAGAGGAGAAAGAATCAGGATGCCTTGGAGTGTCTAATTAAGCTGTCGGGTGAAAAGACTGAATTAGCGGGGAGAGAGGAGAATGAATTTAATTCTGAAGATGCGGGTTTTAGGATGTCTGTGGTTCTCTACAGACTGGCCTCATAAGACTTAGGAAAAAAGTTCTGAAAGTCAGGAGAGGTCACACCAGAGATAGATGTGAGAGATGTTATCTGTACCGTGAGTTACGTCATTGTTCTCTATATAGGAATCATAAAAAATGGGGAAAAATATTGCCAAGTAGGAAGAGACAATAGTTGTCACTCTTCCTAAGTTCACAAAGGGCAGAGAAGAAGCTGCCGTAGTTTACTGCCCATCATTTCCTGGGTGTCACTCACACCAAGTATTCTGGCCAACTCTAGGCCATCATTCATGAACTACTGTGGGGGAAGCATTGGCCACTCCCACAGTGGTTCAGAGAATTTTACAATATTCAACTGTTGTGTCTAATGTACTGAGGCTCAGTTCAACTTAATTTAGAACTCTAAAGCACCGCTTAGAATTGTGGTTGATTAGTCAATCAGAGGGATTCTAAAGTGCATCTTGGGTTATTTACTATGAATCTAAACTTAAAATGTCATTTCTTTTCTAAGAACATAAAAAATAAAACTATTTCCCAGAAGTGATTAAAGTTAGCTTGTGTATAAGTGACACCTTCTTCAATCAATCTAAGTGTAAGTAGAAGAAAAGATTGGGCATTTTTGAAATTTCATGTAATTTGAGTAATGTATAAACCAGTTTGGGAAGAAAATTGATTTTCAAGGCAATTCTTTGTTTTCCGGTCAATACATGTTGTTTTTCAAAACTTATTTTTTATTTTTTTTAAATCTTTTTTTTTTGAAGTTTTTATTTATTTTTGAGAGACAGAGAGAGACAGAGCGCAAGTGGGGGAGGGGCAGAGAGAGAGGGAGACAAAGAATCCAAAACAGGCTCCAGGCTCTGAGCTGACAGCACAGAGCCCAACGCGGGGCTCGAACACACGAACTGTGAGATCATGGCCTGAGCTGAAGTCAGACGCTTAACCGACTGAGCCACCCAGGTGCCCCTATTTTTTATTATTATTTTTTTAATGTCTATTTATTTATTTTTGAGAGAGACAGCATGAGCAGGGAAGGGGCAGAGAGAGAGAGAAGGAGACAGAGAATCCCAGGCAGGCTCCAAGTCAACAAGAGCCCAACGCAGGGCTCAAACCCATGAACCATGAGATCATGACCTGAGCTGAAGCCACAAGTCAGACGCTCAACCGACTGAGCCACCCAGGTGCCCCAAACCTTGTTTATTTTTTAAAACTTGGAGTACATTCTAGAAAGTTTTCAGGTTCTATTTCTCTTTGGAGAACCTCTCTCCAGAGCAGCTCTAAAAGAGACCGGGCTTCTAATCATCTCGACAACTGTACAAGAAGTCAGCCGTGAAGCCAGAATGAGATATATCAAAGCACCTTTGATCATTTGATTAGCTGTTCACTCTTTCAAAAGCGGGGACCGGAGGTTATGCTAGATTGTGTTACTTTCAACGTGTGCTTCCTCTCACCTCATTCCATCCGAGCTGCCGACAAGCAGATGGCAGCCAGGACGGAGCAAGGGTGTCTTCCCCCTCTTGGCTTCGAGCATTTTGAGTGCATGTCAGTTTTAGGCAAACGGGGTGTGTATGTCTAAGTAAGTCTTGGTCTGACCCCGTCGCTCGGTGCCTCACTAGAGAAGTAGCACTGCGATGCGTGCCCCGGTGAGTTATGTGTGCTCGTAAAAACACCCTGCAATTCGCAAAGCTATCGACTCTTAGTCATGAAGGAAAAACACCCGTCAAAAGAGTTTTATTTCAACTTGTTAATGACACCGCAAATAGAGGACGATGCCATCATTTCAGGGCACAGTATTACAAAGCAGGCCTCTTCCAGGGCGTCTGGAACAGGGCAGGCTGGCTCCGGTCCCTAATTAGAGAAGCCCCACTACGGACACCATAAATCAGTTGTCATCAGAGAACTGTCCTCCTCTGTGTGCAAGGAGGCTCTGCATCCGTTAGCACCGAGGCCAAACCCCAAGGCCATTACAGCGGCCCAAGAGTTCCCGGACATGGCTCATTGCTCAGCAGATAACTTGATACTTTTCTCATAGCTCCGAGATGATAAAGTGGCTTATTAGGTACTTATACATTCATAGGCACGTGGTGCTCCTGGCTCTGAGAGAAGTTTGGAGAACAGCTCACAGAAGAGCATGATCTTTCACTGTACCGAATTCTTGAATTCCTTCTGAGAAGGACAGAGTTAGATCTGGAAGTTTCAGCTAAATTCCACCTCACTCAGCAGGCCTCAGCCAGCTGGACAGCCCAGCACTCGGTGCCCAGGGGCCCTGCTGGGTGGAGGCATTCAGCCCTCTTAACAGCTTCCTCTTTTTAAGCAGGATCCTCCAGAAGGAATGACAGCAGGGGACATGATGTGAAGCACTGCTGGGGGCTGAATTGTGTCCCTTGAAGAATTCATATGCTGAAGTCTTAAGTCCCCATATCTCAGAATGCAACTGCGTGTTTGGAGACAGGGTCATTAAGGAAGTGATTACATCAAAATGAGGTCATTAGGATGGTCCTTAATCCAAAGTGATTGGCGTCCTTATACGAAGAAGAAATTAGGACATGGACCTAGTTAAGATACAGAGGGAAAAGCATATGAAGACACAGGTAGATGACCATCAGCTCCAAGCCAAGGAGAGAGGCCTCAGGAGAAACCAAACCTTGCCAACACCCTGATCTTGGCCTCCAGCCTGCAGAAGTGTGAGAAAGTTAAGTTTCCCTTGTTTCAGGCACCAGTCTGTGGTTCTTTGTTCTTGTGGCCCTGGCAAATTAATACAAGCATTTTCTTTCTTTCTTTCTTTTTTTTTTTTTAACATTTATTTATTTTTGAGACAGAGAGAGAGCATGAACAGGGGAGGGTCAGAGAAAGAGGGAGACACAGAATCCGAAACAGGCTCCAGGCTCTGAGCTGTCAGCACAGAGCCCGACGCGGGGCTCGAACCCACAGACTGCGAGATCATGACCTGAACCAAAGTCAGACACCTAACCGACTGAGCCACCCAGGCGCCCCCAATACAAGAATTTTCTAAAATCTCTTTTAAAAATATGTCATGCAAACAGATTGTGACCACGCGATGATCAGCATATTTTGCTAGAGGATTTGAAAGAGACAAGAACAGTGTTTCAGGCCACACACAAAGTTCAGCAATTTTAACTGAATTGGCTGCACCCATTAGCAATGGTTTAGTGCAAAAGATGAGTAGATTTACTTAAGCTCACATAAAGTAGTAAAAATAACTTCAAAAAAGAGAGAAAAATACCATTTTAAGAATTTAGGAAAAAGTGTTTTCTAACAGGTTTTTTTTTTAAATTAAAATGGTCAAAACTATTTCTTTGGAATAGTATTGGCAGGACTTTTGAAATAAAGAGTGAGTTATGGTAGCATTGTCTACCTAGATAGTCATGTTTGTTTACTCTTTGCTGAGTGCTGAGCTCTGAGCACCGAGAATGAATGAGATATTTCCTGCCCTCTGAGAGCTCACAACCTTAGTGGGAAGGAGGGCATCCACCACCATTAATACAGTAGTGGGATCACTGTACAAAGCGTTTGGGGACATAGAGAAAGGAGAGATCAAGAAATGCACCTGAAAGTGTCAGGGAATACTTCACTGAAAGCAGAAATGAAAAAAATATCACTGGGGAAAGAATACTGTGTGATCCAGTGAATCTCTGTGATCCAGAGAATTACTAAATTTGGGGCTTCCAGTGCCCTTCCTGTAAAGTTGGGGGATAAAAATGCATTCTGTGTCAAGACTTTAGGAAGCGTTGTAGAGTAAGACTACCTAGCACATAATTTACACTCAGTAGATTTTCTTCCTTCTCTGTAGTTTGCTTCTCTTCTATTTCTTCCTTCCCCAACCCCCTTCCCCCTCCTTCTTCTTTGCCTGATCTTATGGTCTTCCTCCTGGCTAATCATGTATCACACATCATTCCAGCAAAAAGCAGCTTAAGTACCTGCCAATGCACGGGTGAATCAGCACCATTTAGGTACTTGCCAAAACTAGAATCATGCTTTCTGTTGACCATCTAAATTGACTTAATGGTAACTATCTAAAAAAAAAAAAAAAAAAAAAATTAAAAAAGTAAGTGAAGCAGGAGATTCTGAATACCAAGAGACCCAGCCGCCAGTCAAAAGGCTATTGTTTACATCCATTTAGTTTTCACTCCCAACACTGTTACACTATCTTATGCCCAGTGCCTGTACACTATCTTATGCCCATGTTACCACACTGGTGTCAGCCCTTAACTGGTGGGATTTCCCCTCTTGTTTCAAATATCCAAGGAGGAATGTACCTCCAAATGTTTAGGGTGCATATACAAATGATCTGACTTCTAACAAAACATTTGTTTCCAGACGGAGGAGATATTTGGACCCATTCTGTAACTTCCCTTGTAGTACAAATGATTGAACACTTCATTACCTCCTTTGAGGACAGAAAAGCCTACAGATCCCTTTCTGGATTTTTTTTTTTTAAGCATTATTAAACAGCAAGCCAGCCTGATGAGGTGCAGCGATTTCTCACAGGAACTTTGCAACCGTGGTCTAGTCTATTGGTTGCAGTAATAAGAACTTTATCTTTCATAGAAATTTATTGTGTGATGTATTTCAGTACAGTAAGCACTGGTTTCCATTTGCTAATTTCTCTTATTTCTCTGAAGAAGAGAAAATTTATTGCCAGTCTGGTAAATGTTAAAGGGTTTTAGGTCTGTGACGGGAAATTTGGTTAAGGATTTTCCAGAAGACATGAGTATCAAAAATGAGACAGTTTAGCGAAAAACTTGCTACATGATACTTCAAAATGCCATCATGGAGAAAAAATTCAAATTCTGTTGGACTTTGTTATGTGAGTTTTATATTGTAATACTCTTTTCCTTTTCAATTATACATTTTGGGGCAGTGATATGGGTTGCAGGGTGGGGCTCCCACAGTCTTAGCAGAGATTGGTAAAGGTCTTAACCTGACCATGACTTGAGTCATTATCAAATAGGTAACCCCAAAGCTACTTAAAACACTAGTTTTGCTTACAGAAGATAAAGATATACTGAAAATACACATGGAATATGGCAAGTGCACAGTGGCACATTCAGACTGGCTATCCTGAGGCAGAAGCTGGGTGTGAGACAGAAAAACAGACACAAATCAGTGGGCATACTAGAACAGACACTGCAGAGCAAGTGATGAGAGGCCTGACTGTATGTGTGGTATAGTGGAAAACTGCCCCAGGACCCTAGCAAAAAACCCCCCAAAATTAATAATTTTGATTATTGTTAAGAGCAGAGTAGAATTGAGTCAGAAACGAGCTTTTCAAAGAAAAGGATAAAATCGTGAATGTAAAAGATCAATAGAGAGCACCACCACTTCCAAAAGAGACACCATCCACAGAAAGCCCTCCCACTGGACTCCGCTTCTGTAGCCCCTTGCCCTGAAATTTCTTTCAGCAGCACACAGCTGTTGACTGCTTTAAAATTGCAAACTGGAGGGGTGCATTGGTGGCTCAGTCAGTTAAGCTTCCGACTTCTAATTTTGGCTTAGGTCATGATCCCAGGGTCGTGGGATCGAGCCCCACGCTGATTGTGGAGCCTGCATAAGATTTTCTCCCTTTCCCTCTCCCCCTGCCCCTCTTCCCCTTTCATGCCGTCTCTCGAAAGTAAATAAAATGGGGGGCGCTTGGGCGGCTTAGTTGGGTAAACATCCTACTTTGGCTCAGGTCACGATCTCACGGTCTGAGTTCGAGCCCCGTGTAGGGCTCTGTGCTGTCAGCACAGAGCCTGCCTCAGATCCGCTGTCCCCTCTCTCTCTCTGCCCGTCCCCCACTTGCTCTCTTTCTCTCTCTCTTTCTCAAAAATTAATAAACATTAAAAGTAAAATTAGAACAAATAAAATGAAAAAAATGTTTTAATAAAATAAAACTGAAAACAGGAGTCCCTCAGTTAATATCACTGTGAGGGTCAGAAACACAAAGAATGCTAATATTTTGCAGTGTTTATTATGTATAGGCACCCTTCCAAATACATTATATTAATACCCGTAATGGTACCCATATGAGGTAGATACCAACTTGTATCATCCTGTTATACAAATGTGGACACTGAGGTACAAAGAACAAAGGTAATATCCTCAAAGGCACACCGCCAGTAAGAAACAGAACTTGTAATCAGACCCAAGCAGTCTGAATTCAGAGTCCAGTCACTTAACCACTCAGCTATCCCACCTCTCAGTAGGTGTAAGACATGTGTGGCCTTTGGCGATCATGATGGTACCCCTTCGAATTTCTGGGCCATCCTGTTTTCGAGCATTCTGCTCACTGTACCCACATAAATCCCAGTATTCCAGACATTTTCTGTCACATACAATAAATGTCTGTAGATGTTTGTATGTGAATGTGGAAGTTCCAATCACCAAATGTTTCAACTTTAAAGTACAGGTAAAAGCTATTCTGTAGTTTAGATTATCTACCTTGATGCAGATAAAATATTTATACTCATAGCTCATTGGCGTGCAAACACTCAACCTCCGTGGACCACTCAAAACAAAATCTCCTCATGTTTAAATTGAGAGTGTTGGGCCAGAGGACCTCCCACTGTCAAGACGTTATATTTTACATTTGTCGCTTGCATCCAGGTTCAGTCTCGTTTCTGCTGAAGTTAGCATGTAATCAGCCTTCCAGGAAAGGATTCATTCATATCCTCTAATGTCCAGCGGAGCACATTCCTGGACGTAATTGAGTCTGCTCAAATCAACGAGTCATTAACCATCTGTAACTCTCCGCAGATTAATTACCAACACCATTGTTAAGACTGTAACCTGTTTTGTTTGTGCTTTGAGAAATGTTTTTGTGCTTTCATTCTTAATCTGGCAGCAGCTGATATTAATTCAGACCATACATTACACTCTTTGGCTTTTCACGACTGCCATTTCCCATGGGCAACCTGACTCTCCTACCCACAGAAACAGCAGAGAGCACCTAGCTTGTAAGATACCAGATGAACAATACCCAGTGCATGAGCTTTCTGTACTAAATGGGGCGTGAGGTTCATTGCACTCCCTATCACAGTCAAGCGGACTTGCGACAGGGAGAAGAAATAAGTCATTGAAATAAACTAGAAAAGAGAAAAGAAGACTTCCAAGTCACTCAGCCAGTTAAAACCAATTTAACACGTTCATAGAATTTAGGACCTTTCTGCCTAAAGCCCTTTAGTGGATTAAATAGCCAGAGAATTGGCAGAGAGAAAGGAATGAACATTTCCGGCATTTAAAATGAGCCAGTCACAGTGCAGTCTTTTTTTTTTTTTTTTTTTTTTTTAACATTTATTTATTTTTGAGAGAGAGACAGAGCGTGAGCAGAGAGAGAGGGAGACACAGAATCCGAAACAGGCTCCAAGCTCTGAGCTGTCAGCACAGAGCCCAACGTGGGGCTCGAACTCAGAAACTGTGAGATCATGACCTGAGCCGAAGTTGGAAGCTTAACTGACAGAGCCACCCAGGCGCCCCACCGTGCAGTCTTTAAGATAAGAATGACAGCTGCAAACATTTCTTCCACATGCACAGTTCCAACTGCTCTACACATAGCCACTCATATAATCCTCACATTGGTCCACAAAAGTTAGCACAGTTTTTATCCCCATATTACTGCTTTTAAACTTATAACAAATTTAATAGCCAAATATTACCCCTATTTTTCAGACGAAGCACTGTGTCTCAGACAACTGTATAATTTGACTTAAGTCAGAATTCACACTCATGTCTGTCTGACCCCAAAATTGTGTTTTTTTTTAAAAAAAAAGTTTATTTTTTTGAGAAAGAAAGAGTGCATGTGCACAAGTGGGAGAGGGTCAGAGAGAGAGAGAGAGAAAGAGAGAGAGAATCCCAAGCAGGTTGTGTGCTGTCAGCCTAGAGCCCGATGTGGGTTCAGATCCACAAACTGTGAGATCATGACCCGAGCCGAAATCAAGAGTCAGACGCTTAACTGAGTCACCCGGGCGCCCCGTTTCCTGCCTCACCATGAATCTCAATACTCTTGAAAAGCTCTCCATTCTATATTGTACTTGATAATTTTAAGTTGGGAGGGCCCTTAATGATTTCAAGCTTATCTGTTTTTATTTTCTAGAAAACCATTGCTTACTTTAAATGGTTAGCAGGTCTGAAACCCCAGTATCTGCCTTCTTAACCTAAATCATCTTTGCCTCTGTGGTTAGCACTCACACAATTCTAACACAATGATTCTTAAGTCAGGCTATGCATCAGAGAGCTCACCTGTGGTGTTTTTAAAACTACAGATTGCCCTGCACCATCATAGACCTAGTGAATCCAGGTTATCTAGTCAGAAAATGTGTTATCCAATGTTACTTAACTTCACGCACTATTAATATAATTATTTACTCTACACTCCTAGAAACTGAACTTTGTGTCACCTTATTACTGTCAGGATTACAATGGACTAGACTTCAAGACATAACAGGACTTCAGTAGAATAGGCAAGTAGAGAGCCAGGATCAAAGACTATGTATGGGTTCTGGGGCACCTGGGTGGCTCGGTCAGTTAAGCCTCCAACTCTTGATTTTGGCTCAGGTCATGATCTCACAGTTCATGGGTTCAAGCCCCGCGTCAGGCTCTGTGCTGATGGTGTGGAGCCTGCTTGGGATTCTCTGTCTCTCTCTCTCTCTCTGCCTCTCTCTCTCTCTCTTATTTATTTTCTCTCAAAAAAAAAAAAATTAATTAAAAAAAGGACTATGGGTTCTGACTCAGCAATAGACTCAGCTGTAGATCTGGCCCTTGAAAGAAGTGACCAGAAGTTTACTGGGCACAGTAAACCAAGGAGGTGGTCTTCAGTAGTCTTTCAGTAGTCAGAGGTCTTCACGCAGTGAAGGTGTTCGAAGTCCGGCCGGAGGTAACATTGTCGTTCTGCATAATCTGAGTTAGAACAGACCCTTAACCAGAACAGTGATCAAAGGAAGGGTCTACACTCTGGGAAAGTGGGGCTAGTAAGGTAGAGGAGAGTTGGCAAGGCTTCAGTCACATAACTTAGGCTCTGGGGAAGATGCTCAGCCCCACAGAGTTTCTAGTACAGGAAGGAGCTGAACCGGACACTCATTGTGTATTTCTTCATGTAAACAACCATTTCTTCACTTAAGCATCGATCACCTCTTAGACCAGGCACTAGACAGAGTAGGTGCCTTGCATATTCTATCACTGTAGTGCAGATTATTCACTATTTCTTGGCCATCCAGCAGAAGAGAACACCTTTCCCATATTTAAAAAAATCCCCTAAATTATGACTCTGAGGACACATAGAAGCTGGGCTACAGGTTGTCATCTAGGCCCTGCCAATCAAAGACCAACAACGGCTTCCGGCCCTCTGCTAGGCACTAGAGATTTCAAGAGCAAAAAGGCCTCATATATTGGGCTTAGTGCACACCAACCCCAGTGGTATGGTGCCTGCTGATATATGGGCCACCTTGGTCAGAACTGGCTGAGGGGCTATGCAAGGTGGAGTCTGTACATGTTCAGTGTTAGTGTCCACAGCTGCCCAGGGAAGGGAGGCCCTGACAATAGAGAAGAACACTAAGCGTATGGTACCTCGTGTGCAGTTGTCCACCCTAGTGCAGTTGTCCGCGTCAGCAAAATACATCCAATGAGTGGAAGATGAAAAAGGGGGAAGAGAGGGGTGTGCCTGTTCATGCACAAACTGGAAACTCCGCGTATCGCTTCTAAGCACATCTCACTGACCAGATCATTAGCACACCTCACTGTGAAGGGGTCTGCAAGTTATAGGCTTAGCTGGGCAGCTATCCCTCTGTTGGTGATATATATGTATGTGTATGTTATATGTGTATGTAATATATATATTACATATATATATATATATATGTGTATGTAATATATATATTACATATATATATATATATATATGTAATATATCTTTGTTCTATTGTGCTATTTATTAAAAAAGAAAATTCCCAAATTGACAAGCAATTTGGGCTTAAGTCTTGTTTTCTAAAACCAATTTAGTTCAACAAAATTTATGGGATGCTTCTAACAAAAGTCTATAGGTTCTTATGTTATAAATCTTGTGTATTAATTATACTAGACACTGATCATTTTGATGACCATCATCTGAACCTCATGATATTTTAGCAATTCCTTACCTCTTTTCTGATTGGATCTAAGTGAGCAAGAAGCAGCCATTTCTTCTAGACATGCTGTTAAGACATTTGCATGTCAAAGAGTGGGAGATAAATCTGAGAAGAATTCAGGGGCCTAACCCACTCACCCCCATGAAATTTCTAGGGACCCAGTGATGTACAGCAGGTCCAGATATCCCTTCTAAGGTAAAGGATAATTCCTTGCCTCTGGCTCTTAAAGATATCTGGCCCTAATACCTGGAATCTGTAAATGTTACCTTATAGGGTCATGTTTTTGCAGAAGTAATGCGATTAAGGATTTCAAGGTAAAGCGATTATCCTGAATCGTCTAGGTGGGCCTTATCTGTCATTGCAAGTTATTGGAAGAAGGGAGAGGGGGATTTGGCAACACACACCCAGAAGGCAGTTGAAGTCAGAGGCAGAGGCTGGAGTAGCGTCCGCAAGGCCAAGAATGCCAGCAGCCCCCAGACACTAGGGAGGGCAAAGATGGGACCCACCCCCAAGAGAGGAGAGAATGGGGCCCTGCTGACACCTTGATTTTGGACTTTGGCCTCCAGCACTGTGAGAGAATAAAATTCTTGTCTTAAGTTTGTGGTTACTAACAACAACCACAGAAAACGAACACGGATTTTTCTATTAGTAACTGGAAAGAGCAGATACCAGTCGCTCACTTTCCTGTTCTTCCTTGGAGGGAGGGCACGGGCATGTACTGGGAGATGCATCCTGGAACTTGAGTCAGGAGTTTCTGGTACAAAAATTCTGGGACGGTAGAAAATTCTCTCTGGCAGCAATGTGAGTTACAGGAAGGTGAATTTTCTGGAGTGGGAATGCTGGGCCAGTTCAGTGGGGAGATCTTGGCACGACTTCTGGCTGCATGGCCTCCATCCAGCCTGGTGCACCTGACTGTCCAGTAACTCTGTAGGCTGTTGATGTTCTTTTGTTTATACTGAGTTGCGTTGGTCCCCACAAACTAAAACCCTGACCAATATATGGCTTTGCCATTTGTGTGGGTAATTTCCCAAAACTTTCTCTTTCTTTCTCCCTTGGTAGAAGGATCAGTATAGAGATATTGGCATAGATAGATCTATACATATACATTTAATTTTCTCCCCTTTGAAGAGATGTGAAAGACACGCCAAGTGTGGTTTTTTTGTGAGTAAATGCACATAGACGGTGCATTTGGGGCCCTGCAAAGAAACTGGTTATAAGATTTCTTTGATGTTTATCAAACATGGAAGATTTGAACCCAAAGCACAGCCATTGCTTCTCAGAAGGAGGTGAGCCTCAGGAGGATACAGCCTATGAGGAAGATGTGTCGAGTGTAACAGCCAGCCTTGGGGCTCGGATGTGCCAGGGGGTGGGCTGGTCCTGCCCTGACGGCCAGGCCCAGGGAAGGATAGAGCGCTGTGTAAAAGCTGAGCCCCAGTCTCAGGAGAAGCTGTCGAGGATGCGTCTATCTTGAATGTAAAATGGACAACCTGAGTCCCTATTTGTCCTGTGGCTTTCCCTTGGCTGATACCTTCTCAGGGACATAGCACAGTGAAATCACAGGACAGGAGAGGTCACAACACAGAATCTAGGGAAAGAGAACTCATCTGTACTCAAAGTTTGCCATAGGCCAGACTCTTCATTTACCACTCAGGTTAATTCTTTACATAGCCTAGTGATGCAGATACTCTCATTAATATTCTGAAGATGAGAAAACCTCACTTCTGGGTGGACAAGCACCTTCCTGGAGGTCACAGGGAAAAGGGTGGGCTCCACCCAGGCCTGCCCTTCTCCAAACCCACATTCTCCACTTTCTGCCAAGTTTACCTGCTGCCTTGTGACTAAGGGATGTGATGGGACTCAGGTAACCTCACACAGTTTCTAATCTAGAAAGAACCTTAGGATAAAGATTTTTTATGTTTTTAAAAATATGACCACAAAGGTCTCTTTATTTTTATAAAATAACATCCACATCCATAAATAGTTTAAAAATTAAGACATACTTGGGGCACCCGGGTGGCTCAGTCTGTTAAGTGTCTGACTTCGGCTCAGGTCATGATCTCACAGTTCGTCAGTTCGAGCCCTTTATCGGGCTCTGTGCTGACAGCCCAGAGCCTGGAGCCTGCTTCAGATTCTGTGTCTCCCTCTCTCTCTGCCCCTGCCCACTCACACTCTGTCTCTTTCTCAAAAATAAATAAACATTAAAAATTTTTTTTAAAATTAAGGCATACTTTCTTTGTTAAAAGAAAATATCAATTAGTAAATAAGAATATCCAGAAAATATCTAGAGTTTAATACAGTAATTTAAATAACAATTGCCCTATTCGTTCTAACATACTTGGCAAAAATAACCTTCAAATGTACATAAGCATAAAATTCCTAAATTATACCTCTAGCCCAGATTCTTCTCAGTGGTAGACAGAATTACAAAGGTGGTTTCCAGGATCTCTGCCTCCTGGGTATTTAATCAAACACTAAGGTAGTACTTCTGTGAAGGGATTTTGCATATGTCATCAAGATGTCAGGTCAGTTGACCTTAAGATATGATGATTATCCAGTGGCCTTGACTCAATCAAGTGAGCCCTTAAAGTGCCTAGAGTTTCCTTTGGCCAGTGAGAGAGGAATTCCCAGAGATCCAAAGCATAAGAAAGCCTCCACTTGCTCTTGCTGGTTTGAAGGAATGCAGGCAGCCTCTAGGAGGAGAGAGTGACCCCAGTTAAGCTGCCAGCCAGCCAGGAAATGGTGACCTCAGACCCTCAACCACAAGGAACTAGATTCCACTAACAGCCTAAATGGGCTTGGAAACAGATTCTTCCCCAGAGCACCTAAATTAGAACACAGCCTGGCCAAAACCCCGATTCCAGCTTTGTGAGGCCCCACCCAGAGAACACTGGAGAGCCCACCTGACTTTCCCACCTACAGGATTGTGAGTGAGAGTGCACTTGGGTGCACTTGGGTGCTGTTTAGTAGAAGTTTCTACCATAAACTTAGAAGGGCCATAGAAAACTAAGTAGTAGAAAACTACTACCAGCAGTGGAAAGGTAGGACATTCTCCTAAGCTCGAGATCTACACACAGAACTTCTTATTCTTCCCATAAATATTTATTGAGTATGAATTTGTGTATACCACTTAGGATATATCCCTAAACAAAAGGAACACGGTCCTGTCCTGTGGACCTTCTATTCCATTAGAAAAGATGGATATAGTGACCTCCAACTCAACCTTATCTCCCATTCCTCTTCTTTCTGTGTGCCCTCTCTCAGTGGACATCATGGTGGCATCCACTCAGATGTCAAGTTAGAAACCCTAGCGTCCTTTTCTGTCTTCCTCCACCACTATGTCCAATCAGCCAACAGGTCCTATTTATTCTACTTCTGTAACATTTTTCAAATATACAACCTTATTTCCAAACACAGGTCCTTCCTTAGTTCAAGCCACTGGCACCTTTCCCTCAGATTACTGCAACAGCTTCTTTTTTAAAATGTTTATTTATTTATTTTGTGCATGAAAGAGAGAGAGAGAGCTCGAGCAAGGGAGGGGCAGAGAGAGAGAGGGAGAGAGAGAATCCCAAGCAGGCTCTGTACTGCCACCCTGGAGCCTGACGTGGGGCTCGAACCCACAAACCGTCCGGTCATGATGACCAAGAGTCGGATGCTTAACCCACTGAGCCACCCAGGCGCCCCTACTGCAACAGTCTCTTAAATACCCTCTTCCGTTGCCAACTCCATTCCTGATCCCTGGTTTATTCACACTGAAGCCAGAGTAATTTCCCTTTAGCACAGATCTAGCCATTCACTCCATGCTTCGAGTCTCCCAAAGTTCCCCTTGCCTTCAACTCTAACAATATCCAAACCTCACCCTGACCCATGAGCTATATGATACGAATCACACAGTGCCCTTTAAGTTCCTTTCCTCCTTTAAAAAAATTTTTTTTAATGTTCATTTATTTTTGAGAGAGAGAGAGACAGAGAGAGCATGAGTGGGGGACGGGCAGAGGGAGAGGGAGACACAGAATCTGAAGCAGGCTCCGAGCAGTCAGCACAGAGCTCTACGCAGGGCTCAAACTCATGAACCGTGAGATCATGACCCGAGCCAGTCAGACGCTTAACCGACTGAGCCACCCATGCGCCCCTCCTCCTTTTCTTTCCAATAAGTACCTTGTCACCTATATCCCTTTCCCTTGCAGCTACTGTACTCTCCAGCTGTACTGAACTACCCAGACATCATCTCTCTGTCTTCCAGTGCTTTTCCCTCCACATGAGACAGATCTCCACCCCCACCTCCAACTTTTTTTCACTTCTGGCAAGACTTAATGCTCTTTTGCGGGCTGTCTTATACCCTATACCTGGCCTCTTTTAGTATTTCCCACTCAGCGTTTGTTCAATGGGTAGTTGATTGTATTAAGCAACATTCTGATTAGTAAAATTGATTAACTCAAGCTTTGCTGACAGTCGCTTTAAATCATGAGCTAAAGTGATTCGATTTATCTCAGAACCACCTCATTTTTGAGTGTATTTGTTGTATCCATTAAATTGATCATAAAAGGCTTTCTGTGAAAATCCTTTCTTTCCCTGCTATATTCTGTATGCCTGTTCATTATAAGGCTGGGACTTAAATAAAGCTGTACTGAAGTGCTTTAAAAATATCATTTTATGAATAACATGTCTGAGAGAGAATTTCTGAATCTGTTTGCAAAGCTGCCATCAATCTGTCACCTTAAAATATTTTCACTAGCTGTTCTCACATTTACCAATGTTATTGCCATAAAACTCACACAGCGATTTTGTTGAACGAATGAATGTTGATAAGCATATGACTATGTTTATCAGAAACCTGAAGATCCACTGGGGAGATGGGAACACTGAAGGCATCGCCGTGTAGATGAGTGGGTCTCATTAAGGCTTCCAAATTGGGACCTTACAGGCAGGGATGTGACAGAATACGGAGATTGCAAGGGGATGGGGTAGGGAAAACATTGAGAAATAAAGAAGAAAACCAAATTTCTGCACAAAATGGGTAGATAGCCAGAATGAGAAAGGAAATTTTTACTGGGCACTTTTCTAGTTATTTTCTCTCTCACACTGAGTGTGTTATACTTGAACTTTTTGCAGAGATTAGGGCAAGGGAATACCGAGCAGCAAAATGGCTTATAATGTAAAACAGTCTTCTATTGACCATGTTGGCTAGAGTTCTTCATTATAAGCAAATGATATCTACTCTGATTGATTCGCACATGAAAATTATTATTTGCATAATTATTGATTCGCAAATGAAATTTATTAAAAAGACACTGAAGAGTTCACAGAATAGCAACAAGATTAGAGAATGTGGCTTGGGGGTTACTCAGCCACACACACACACAGTCCCCAAAGGACACATCTAAGCTAGTTGTGAACGTATACAGCTTGTACTCCTAATGTTGTTAGCCTCGAACATTGGCCACATTGGTGGCCAAAGGACACCATTATGAGTACTCACTGCTACCTTGAAAACTTCATTTATACTAATTGTTACCACTGCGTGAGAGAGAACTCTTTGCCTCTCTGAATCTCTAGTTCCCAAGTTAAAGTCAAGGGCAGGCTTATTAGGTGCTGTACAGCCAAAAATAATAACAAATAACTGCCAAAACCAAACATAAGAATTGGTAGCATATATTAGATAAATTGAACTACATTAAAATTAAGGATTCTGTTCATCAAAAGACATCATCAAGAGATTTCAAAACAAGTCATAAACTAAAAGAAGATATTTACTTCATGAATATTCAACAGAGGGTTATCATTTGGAATACATAATGAATTCCTATGAATCAGTAAGAAAAAATAGAGAAATGAGCAAACATATGAGCAAGAATTTCATAGAATCAAAAAAAGCATATAATATGACAATGTCTTTAATGTTATATATAATCAGTAAAATGGAAATTTTTAAAAATTAGACACAATTTGGTATTCACCAAATTAGCGAAAATTCAAGTCTGACAAGAACAAGTGTCTGTAAGAATCTAAAAACAAAGATTTCTCATACATGTTGGAGTTAGTCTCGGTGAAAATAAATCTTTTGGAAACTAGTTTGGCCTTGGCTAGTAAAATTCAACAAATACGTATGTTCTGAGCTAGACATTTTATTCCTTGGACTATAACACAAAGAAACTCTTGTTTATGGGGACAAAACCTAGTAAGGACATAGTGACATTGTGATATAAATTTGAAATATCCAAATGTTTATTAATAGTGGGAGAAAGAAATAGTTTTTGTTGGGGCGCCTGGGTGGCTCAGTCGGTTAAGCATCTGACTTCGGCTCAGGTCATGATCTCACAGTCCGTGAGTTCAAGCCCCGCGTCGGATTCTGTGTTGACAGCTCAGAGCCTGGAGCCTGCTCTAAATTCTGTGTCTTCCTCCCCCTCTACCCCTCCCCTGCTCGCACTCTGTCTCTCTCTCTCTCTCAAAAATAATGAATAAACATTTAAAAAATTAAAAAAAAAAGAAATACTTCTTGTTTACATTTATTTATTGGCATACTCTACATTAGTAGAAAAAAATCAATGAACGACAGTCACTCATATCATCATTCGTGACCCTCCAAAGCACGACACTGAATGAAAGGAGTAATTCCAAAAGAAAATCTACAACATACTTCATTTATGTAAAGTTTAAAAACTCAGCAATATATTGTGAAAGGATAATGAGAACGATGAAACTACAAAGAATACCAGCACTGTGGTTAACTAAACATCACAACAGTGATTGAAGGGGGGCATGGGAAACAACTTCTGCAGGCCACAGCAGTGGCATCCAAAGTTCTGGTTATCTAGAGGTGCCTGGGTGGCTCAGTCAGTTAATCATCCGACTCTTGCTTTCGGCTCAGGTCATGATCTCACAGTTCGTGGGATCAAGCCTCACATCAGGCTCTGTGCTGACAGCGAGGAGCCTGCTTGGGATTCTTTCCCTCTCTCTTTCTCTCTGCCCTTCCCCTGTTCCTGCTCTGTCTCTCTCTCAAAAATTAATAAACTTAAAAACAAAACAAAAAGTCCTGGTTATGTTTTGTCTTTTAAGTTGGCTAAAGATTACGTGGATATTCATTTTACCGTTGCTCTTTAACATGTACATTATTCACAATGGAATCTAGTCTCAATTTCACAATTAAAAAACAACTGAGTCTTACTTAGACAATGGGAGTGGTGGTGATGGTATTGGGAAGAATGGCTGTATTCTTGAGCCGGGTGGTACCCCCCCTCCCCTTTTCTGGTCCCTATTTGTAGATGCCCTCCTGGAGCTGTTGTGTTGGGAACAGCTTCTCACACGCTGTTCCCTGGGAGAATACCAGTGACCTTCATGAGGGTTCAGCAGCTCTTTATTGAAAGGGTTGGGGGAGGGTAAATGAGTGGTAAGTCCACGCAGAGAGAATATGGGTTTTGTGCTCTTGGGTCTAGTTACCAGTTATCTTGCTGCACAGTTACAGTGTTGACCGTCTAGGCTTTTTGCCAAGAGTCCCTCTGGATGCCCCCAGATCTCTTGTCTGCCCTCCCCCAATGGACTTCTCTCATTTCCTACTCTCGGTTCTCACTCTCTGATTCCTTACCTCTCAGGCCTTTCTCTTTCATCTTGTAAAGCACTCTCCCTTTAACTTTTTCTCCATACTGTGTCCCATCTCTGCGTCCCCGTCCCCTATAGCCAGGGCCTCCCGATTCAACTGTGTCTTCTGCACTTAACACAATTTGCCACCTACCGTGTTGGACGACAGTTATGTGTTTGCTCCATCCAGTTAGTGCTTCTCCATGAAGAGGTGTGTGTAGTTTCTGGCTGGATGTGCCTTCTTGCCCCTGGGAAAAATAATAAAATGAGTCTTAGTCTTCTGGAGGGTGCGAGGGCTATGAACTGTAACAGGAGGCTTCCCCTCAGGCTGCAGCTGTTCCTACTATTTCCAATAATGCAGATTGATTTCTTTCTAAAAACTTCAGTTAGTGTGCAGCAAAAAGGAATATTCTGCCTGTAACATAACTTTGAGGACTCGTCCTTTTTTTTTTTTTTTTCTTAACCAATACTGTATACTCAGGACTTCATACACTAAGAGATGTCTACCCTGTTTATGCAATGAGTCTCATTACAAAACAGTCTCTGTTAACTGACACTGAATGATAAGAAGCAGGATAGCTAAGGGGTGACTGTCCTTTAAGAATTATGTTGTCTGGGGTGGGGGGGGGGTCCGTTAAGTGTGTCACTCTTGATTTCAGCTCAGGTCATGATCTCAGGATTGTGAGATCGAGCCCCACACTAAGCTCTGTGCTGAGCATGCAGCCTACTTGAGATTCTCAATCTCTCTCTCTCAAAAAAAAAAAAAAAAAAAGGTGGTCTGGGTCTGGCCAACTTCATTCCCTCCCAGCTGGCTAAACTTGGACAAGTGGCCGAACCACCCTGGACCAACCTTCTCAATCATATGGAAATCACAGCAGTTCTACCCCCATCGGTTAAATAAAATAGTCTATGTAAAGTACCTGGCACACAGCCAAGGTTCAGTGTTCATTATTATTATGTCGTGCACAAAGCACATCTGTCTAATTATAGGGTTTTCCCTTGTGAGTGATGAGTTGGGTGGGTGGGGGTGGGGCACAGCCAGGCAAGGGAGAGAAAAGGTCTTGCATTAACACTGGGTGTTTTTATCCCAAGTGGCAGGTACTTTAGAAACAGCATTCATTTCTCTAGTGAGACAGCTTGGTGAATGTAGAAACAGATGATGACAAGTATAAAAGTAAGAGCATTTCTTGGACCTAAACAGATCACTTTTTTAATTTTTTTTTTTAACGTTTATTTTTGAGACAGAGAGAGACAGAGCATGAATGGGGGAGGGTCAGAGAGAGAGGGAGACACAGAATCTGAAACAGGCTCCAGGCTCTGAGCAGTCAGCACAGAGCCTGATGCGGGGTTTGAACTCATGGACTGCCGTGAACTCACGGACCTGAGCCGAAGTCGGACGCTTAACCGACTGAGCCACCCAGGCGCCCCAACAGATCACTTTTTAACAACAATCAAACCTTTTACTTGCTTTTTAAAAATTTATGACAGGAAGCCATCTGAACATGTCTGCTTTTAGAAACAGGCATATAAATCTGTCTTCATTTTAAATTTTCCTCTGAGGAGGAGAAACATGGTAAATGAATATAAATAGTTAAAAGTTTCTTATTCTTATTCTTTTTTTTTTCCCCCTGTCAGATGACAAGGCTGACACGTGTTAAATTTCAAATTGGATTTGGAACACAGATTTTGGAAGAAATGTACCTTGGGTTCTGTCAACTCTCAAAAGTTGGAGAGAACACTGGCAGGCAGATGCAAGTTCGATTAGGGGGCATGCCAGTGCTAGCCAGGCCGACTGGCGGCTGCACATTTGCTTTTCCTCTGGCCGGCCAACATTTGGGGAAAAGGAGTTGGCTGCTTTCTCAAGCAGAAATAAACTCTAGAAGCTGACAGGAAGCCGTAGGAAGACAAAACCTGTGTGTCTAACGGGGGAGCAGCGGAATACAACACTCCATCTTAGAATTAGCAGGCTGGACCTCCCAGCTTCTTCCAGAACTTCAGATCTTAAAAAGTTATTTTAATATGTTGTTTGGAAAACAGTTCTCAAACAATAGTGTATGGCAGTCTAAGGTGATAGTGAAACTGTTCTAGAACTGCATCTGCACGAAAGCCTTTGGCATAAACTGTAAAAGGCATCCAGATGAAAGAAAGAAACAGGGGCGCCTGGGTGGCTCAGTCGGTTGAGCATCCGACACACGAGAATGTGGCTCCCTTACCAAAAAGTGAGAAGACTTAATCTGTGTGTGACTCAGTTTCCTCATAGTAGGATGAATGAGGCTGAAGTATCTAAACATAGTAAGTGTTTTCTCCCAGGAGGCTGTAGATAAAGGGAGTAGAGTGAGACATTAGTGAATAGGTAAGCATTTAAGGAGTTTCTAAGCAATAGAGAATATGGAAATAGAGACTAATCTTGGGAAACCTACACATAAAGACCCATATAGCAACTTTAAGTCAAGTTATAAAAATTGGGTGTTCTGCTATTTGTTGAATCTTTTCCAGTCACAGGATCATGATACTGAAATGACCATATTTCTCCTTCCATTAGTCTAATACTTCATCTCCCTCCACTGATTCCTAAGGCGGCCCATCTATTGCTGGTGGCTGTAATTGTTATATTATATTATATTATATTATATTATATTATATTATATTTTACTTTATTTTATTATTTTTAATTTTTTTAATGTTTATTCATTTTTGAGAGACTGAGAGACACAGAGCGTGAGTGGGGAAGGGGCAGAGAGAGAGGGAGACACAGAATCCGAAGCAGGTGCCAGGCTCTGAGCTGTCAGCACGGAGCCCAATGAGGGGCTCGAGCTCACCAACTGTGAGGTCATGACCTGAGCTGAAGTCAGATACTCAACTGATTAAGCCACCCAGGAGCCCCTATTTTATTATTTTTAGAGAGAGAGAAAAGAGAGAGAGAATTCTGGGGAGGGGCAAAGAGGGTGTGGGAGAGAGAATCCTAAGCAGGCTGTATACCCAGCACAGAGCCTGACGTGGGGCTTAATCTCATGACCATGAGATCATGACCTGAGCCAAAATCAAGAGTTGGATGCTTAACTGACTGAGCCACCCAGGCACCCCTAAAATCCTTTCTTTAATTGAAATAAAGTCTGCCTATTCTTGATTCTTTTCATTATTATTTAAATCTATTCTCTTCCAAGCAGAATGTGGAATAAGCAGGGAACAATCGTGCATGACAAACAGGGGCGAACACAGCTCCCCAAAGAGAATATCCAAATGCCATCAAGGATAGGAAAAGACGCACACTTCCTTCAGTCATCAGGGGAATGCACGACTGAAACCAGAATAAATGATCTCTGCATGAACATCAGAGAGGCAAAAATTGAAAAGCCCAACAATTCCAGGTGTGAGCAGGGGTGTGAAGCAACAGAAACCCTCATATATCGGCAGCTAGAATGTCAAAAGCACAAGCACGCTGGAAAACTGACAACTTCTGCCCAAGCTGCCAAGGTCTATCTTAGGGTCCGGCAATTCACACCAAGAGAAAGGGACATGTACGTCCACAAAAACACAAGTGTGAGAATACTCAGAGCAGTTTTATACATAACAGCCTCCAACTAAAAACAGCCACCAACTGAAAAATTAGCAGCATGTTATACAGTGGAAAACTTTACAAAGATAAAAAGAACAAACCACTGAAATACACAACAGCATGAATGCATCTCCCAGAAATTACGTTCGGGGAAAAAAGCCAGGCATGAAAAAACCACGCCTTCTGTGATTCCAAATCCATCTGATGTTCAGGAAGTGTTGAAACTAACCAATGATGGTAAAATTCAGAATAGCGGTTTTCTGGGGAGGTGGATGATGGATACAGAGTGGGAAGGGGCATGTGAGAAACTTACGGTTTCAGAAATGTGCCAGAAATGATCTATATCTTGATCTGCATGGTGATTACAGGAATATGTGCATATGCAAAAAATCATCAAATCGTATACCTAGTATTAGTTCACTGTATGCACTATGTTTATCCCTCAATAAAAAATAAATAAATGTGAGTGAAACAAACCAAAAAGATGTGAAATGGGAAAATCAGGTTGGGTATGGAAGTGAAGACAGGGAGGGCTGTATGCCTTGGATCTAGAACAGACAAGCAACGGGGGGCCGGAAATATTACATCGAACTAAACCAAAACCCATTAGAATCTGCAAACGCAGCGAACTCGTTTATTTCTCTCTGGCATTTCTTTGTGATTGAGGGAGGAAGTTTAGAGTTGTGTTAAGGCAAGTTCCCTGGGAGACAGGCTCTGAGGTAGAAATTTATGTGCAGGAGTTTTGTTAGGGAGTATGCTTATAGGAACATCACCAGTAAGAAAGTGAGGGAAGCAGGACTGGGCAGAGAGAGAAGATGAAAGGGATGTTATTTTACCAGACTCGGCCAGTCCTACCCGGAGCTCTGGCACTCAGATGGTCCTTCAAAGTGGTTACAAATTGTGACAGAGAGGCCAAGACTTTGCACCCTGCAGCAATCACTGATCAGTGTGGCTGCCCTGAGGAGGGTGCATAAACTTGGGTGGGGTGCTGCCTTTGGTGGATAACAATCCCCAGAGAAGGATCCAACTAGGAAGCGTTAATGGTTAACATCCCGGGCAGCTGGAAGAACTATCGTGTTGGTCTGTAGGGTACAGTCTGGACAATGTGTCAACGTATCCACCCTTCGTGATGTTTGCTTCTCATAGTAAGTTTACTTCCACCTGGGACCAGCGTCTCTAGGATTCTGCTTGGTCTCATCTCGGTAAACCCACAAGAGGAAGGTTAGTGGGATCAGCCACAGACCACACCACTCTAACTGGCTTTGAGGTCACAACTGATTCTCATCCTCTCTTCTTCCACGACCCATTCTATATTCTTTTCACCCTTGGCTAGCAGCTCTGTTGGTCTGGGTGGCTTTTCTTACGGTGTGAGACTGGCCCTCATCCCTGAGGAGGTTGGAGTCCCGGTCACCGGGCCTTTCTCACGCTGTGACGGCTGAACTTGTCCATTTGCTGTTAAAATTGGGAGGAGTGTTTCAAGACATGTCCCTGAGAGCAAAGCTATCCTTCCCTGACTGTGTGGAATATTGGAAGTACAAAGTAGCCATGTTGGTAAGCCCGGCCACTCCTACTTCGATCCCTATGGATCTTGGACCTATATGTTATACCTACTGAAGACACAGCACCATGTAATGGTCTTTTAACATTGTGTATAATCATCTTCCTGAAGGCGAACACCCTATTCTTACAGAGTTTCATCTTCAAATTGGTGCTTTAGCTTTAGCTTTAAAAGGGCAGTCCATCATTCTTATCTGCTTGGCAGATTGTGGGTGGTGTGTATACGATAGGATCAGTGGGTCCCATGTGCCCACAGCTGCACCTCTTTTGGTGGAAGGTAGGTCTCTTGGTCTGAAATGATGCTCTGTGTTAACCTGTGTAAGTGCATCAAACATTGTCAATTTTCGTGGTGACTGGAGCCCTGGGATCAAGAAAGGTAACCTCATATCTTGAGTATGTTACTATTCCAGGCAGAATGAACCATTGCCCCTTCTAGGATGAAAGAGGTCCAGTGCAGACAATTTGTTAAATGACTAATTTGTTCCTTCTAAGGATAGTTCCTTCTAGGAATAGAATATATCAGGGGCTCAGTGTTGACCTATGTTGCTGGTAGACTGATTATTCAGAGTTACAGAAACAGATCAACTTTACGTGAGAGCTCATACCACTGGAACCATATACAGCCTTCCCTCTGACATCATGGCTACAGTGGGCCAGAACTGGGAAGTCTGATGACGGAGACTGGCTGACAACAACCATCTGAGCCTCTTGATTGTCTGGTGCCTCTTCTGTGGCAGATTCTCTCATTTGGCTGTTAACTTGTGATGCACAGTGTTGGTTCACAACCTTCTCGGGAACTCCCAGGTGTAATCTGAAGCTGACCCCCATATGTGGAGGGTAGAGAGAGACCGAAGAAAGAAGCAGACCATTCCTGGCTGGTAGGTGGCAGTTTTAATAAGCAAAGGGAACTTACATATGAAGCTGTCTTGGGCAGAAAGACAGATGGATCCCTACACCCACCCTCCAAATCTTAAATGTTTATCAAGGAGCCCTAACTGGGCCAAGTCACATATACCATGTAGGTGTTCTCAACATCATATCATCATCTCAAGGCTATGTTCTTGGAATAGCCTCTGGGGGTGGGAAAGTCAGGTGAAACCCACACTCCAAAACTGGGGGAGGGGATGAGGAGCCTCTGAGTGGCAGGATCCAGCTTACAAGTCAACTGGCAGTCACGTCTTTTTGATGACCTTCCCCAGTACACAGGACTTCACACTTTGTGCCCGCTTCCATAGGTGCATCCACATGCTTCTTCCCAGACTTCGTTCCACCTGTCTGTTTTTTTTCCAAGCTCCTGCCCAAAAGCCAAACCATTCACTATTGTGCATAGTTTTCTGTTTAGATTTACGGCTGACCATTTCTCTTTCTTCATAAAGTAAGCGATCAGGGATACATCCCATGTCTCTGGTAATTGCAAGGATTTTCCTTCACCTGTGTCTTTCAACACCACCCGGGAGTGGAGTTATACGAGAACAAAATTTATTTTTGGCTTGTACTTACATACCAAGACAACTTATTCTTAAGCCAACCTTGGCCTTTTCCTTCTCTGTCAGCTGGGGACCCACATATGCAGCAACAGATGTGAGTGGAAAGAGAGGCAGTGATATAATAGTAGTCAATGACACAGGGGTCAGGGCCACCTTACTTATACACTCTGGCTGTGGCTCAAGTCCAGGAGCTGGGTAAGGGATCATAACATTTTATTGAAGCAGCTGCCTCAGCCTCCTGATCTTTCTCCTTGATTTCTTTTTGTTTTATAGCTTGAGCAGTACAGCTGTTTGTTGTCTGCCTATTTTGTCCTTAGGGATTCCATAATTCTATTAACCATCTCCATAGCTCTCCATGAGCCAATCCTCACCCAGTTACTACTTGACCTAACACTCAATTGCATACACTCGCTTTTCGTTGTTAAGCACTACCAACTGGCCTCCATTCTTTCTTTTCTTTTCTTTCTTTTTTTTAACGCTTCTTTGTCTCAGAGAGAGAGAGAGAGAGAGAGAGAGAGAGAGAGAGACAGCGTGAGTGGGGGAGGGGCAGAGAGAGAGGGAGACACAGAATCTGAAGCAGGTCCAGGCTCTGAGCTGGCAGCACAGAGCTCAATGTGGGGCTCGAACTCACGAACCGCGAGATCATGACCTGAGCCGAAGTCGGATGCTGAGCTGATGCTGAGCTATCAGGCGACCTTGGCCTCTGTTATTTCAATATCTTATTCTCATTACTATCAGAGACACAGTTCTGTAACAACATCCCCTACCGTTAGCCTGGCCTATGGAACACAGACACCACTGAGCTTCTCAGTGAGGCCCGTTTCCTCCAAGCCTTCCCATTGCACATAGTTTGTAGGTTTTGCTTTCACGTGGTACATTCTAGCATGCTCACTTCTCTGAGCCTTATGAGCTTACCACTGGCTGCCAAAACCATCCTGGCATTTCTACTTCATTTAGTGTAGGCCGTCGTGTTTCTTAGGCTTTCAAGAGCCATACTTCTAGCATATTCGCGTTGTCTCGTGCGGTCTTTGCCAGGGTGTTACACTCTGTGTCTCAGGAGAGTCCTTTTACATCGATAAACTCTTTCTTGTCTGCCTTGTTATTCAGCCTTCCTTGATTCTGCACTGTCTGGATTCAACACCGCAAAACTCTTTTACCTCCCGCAGTCGGTGTTTCCTCGGTTTTAGAGCTTCTTCGGGGTATCATCTATTTCCTGTCTTATAAGAGTCATCACTTACCTAGCTGGGTCGGTGCTGCAAGACAGATGCTTCTCCCTTGTCTTCAAAGTGTGGAGAGAGAGTGCTGTCATTTCCAAGAAGGGAGCGAGCTACCTCTCCAGGTCCAGAGAGGTCAGAATGACCCAGGGTTTCAAGGTTCTTGAGTGCATTGACCCAGATGTCCCCATTCCAAAGCTCAGCTTCTTTTTCCTTACTAATCAAGGCCCTGGCCTTGGTCCATCAAGCTTGCTGAGGCTGAGGATTTCATAATCTCTGGAGTCCTGAAACTGATTCTTAGTTTTTTCTGTACTCTAAGCTATAGAGGAGATGTCTTTTGATATGCAATAAATGAGGCCTTCTGACTTCTACAATTCGCCTTGTGTAAGTGATTAATCACTCTGGTGGTTTTAAACATATCAGCAAATTTTGACATACCTACGAGACACCCTTTGTGGCTCACATCTAACAAACAGAATACAGTCGAATTGACGCCACATGACCTCTGTGGCCAAGCCATATATAAAAGCCATACAGAAGCAATCTAGCTTCCACCTGACTCTCTTCCCCCTCTTGGCACTTTCGCCCCGGGAACCAGCTACCACGCCGTGAAAAAGACAAGCAGCTGCATGGGAGGGTCACCTGTAAATTTTCCAGCTGGCAGGGAGTTATCAACCACCAGATAAATGATTAAATAAGCCACTGGATGACTCCAGCCTCTAGCCTTCTGGCCACTCTTTCTGATACTGAGGGGAGAAGAGAGGAGAGGTCTTCACTGGGCCCTCTGTAATCTGCCCAATTACAGATTTGTGAATTAAATACATATTTTCATTGTTGCCACCAAGTTTGAGAGTGGTTTGTTACAGAGTAATAGATACAAGGATAATCACTCTCGACCTTCCCTTATCTTTCTGCAGTATATGAGTAGCACGTAGTAACTCGATCCAGTGTCATCGTCTTTTTGATTACTTCTTCCCTTGTATCTTTCCAACACTTGAGATATTATACCAGCTGGCATATTCTCTTCTGCTGGTGTTTCTTTTTACTTCTCCATTGGTAAAAGCCTTAACAAGTTGCACAGCTATAACATGTCACTTGCTGAGGGGTCCTTACTGTCATCTGGCCAGGGGCCAGGGGCAGCTCTAAAACCTCACTTTAAATTCTGCCTCTTCCACTTCACCACCTTTTGTCATAAGTCCCTGGGAGTGAGTTCTGTCTGAGAAGAAAATTTGTGTACAGGAAGCTCATTGGGGATTGCAGTCAGAAATAACACATATAGAAATTGATGGAATTGGGATGCCTGGGTGGCTCGGTCAGTTAAGCGTCTGACTCTTGATTTCAGCTCATGTCATGATCTCACGATTTGTCAGATTGAGTCCCACGTCGGGCTCTGTGCTGACAGCATGGAGCTTGCTTGGGATTCTCTGTCTCTCTCTCTCTCTCTCTCTCTCTCTGTCCCTCCTCTGCTTGCATGCACACACTCTCTCTGTCTCTCAGAATAAACAAATAACTTTTAAAAAATGATGGAATCACAGTCTGGTGGAGGTAGAAGCTGAATTGTAATACAGAGTCAAATTAGACCTGGGCAATGAACGTGGGGCGCTCTGCAGCTGAGATGTTTAACTGTCCTGAATTCAGGGTGGGGAGGTAGGCCTTTGACTCCTGCATCAACACAAGCAGAGGGCATAACTTAGGGTGAAACATCTCCCAGGGAGAAATCCTCAGAGAGGAACTCAGAGGCCAACACTCTTGCAAGCTGGGGGGAACGAATCCCAGAATGACTATACTCCTATAGGAACAGGGAGAATCTGTGTGATGCACTACAATTTCTATAACAAAGTCTGGATCGCTCTGTGCTGAAGAAGACAATGGGGGCTGACATCATGACAATGGGAAGCTAGGGAATTTTCAGGATGGGGTGATAGGAGGCAGTGAGGTCTTGCATTCTTTCTATGATGAGGTCATCGCAGATCGTGGAAACTCATGGAGTAAGTCAAACAGAGATCAGACAAATGCGCTTTATTTTCTGCCAGCCAGTGAACGCTCACACACATCTAGGTGGGATCACTGCTTTAAATTATTCAGTCTCATAGCCTGGTAACACACAGTTGCTCTCTGACCATGCTCGGTAGTCTACCACACCACCGTTAGAATCAACTCCATGAGGATATTTCCTTTAGTACCATTACTGATTTTCCTTTAGTTCAGCAACAGTCCATTAATTCCCTTTTATCCTACCACAATGTCCCAAATATTTTCATATTGCCTTAAAATATTTATCTTGGACCAGTTTCCAATCTTGCTTGACTCATCTCATCTTGCTTCAAGGAGAAATTTCCTTTGATGTTAATAGCAAACTGCTTTCTTGAAAGGCTACATGTGATTATTTAAGAGGATAAGAAAGAAACTTGGTGGGATCACTCAGGCCGTCTTTCCTTCTTTTATTCTTACCTCCAGTGAATTCTTTTAGAGCCTCTAACCCATAGGGACATGTTGTCCATTTTGGGGGGAGGGGAGTTTTTGGTTTTTCTACCTCTTTAAAAACATGTTCTCATTATGGAATAGCATCATGGTTTCAAGAAAAGCAAAGTGACCAGCAATAAGGCATTCAAACTTGGATGAAAGAAGAGTGATTAATAATTCTACTAGGAAAAAAGAACAGAGTGCTCTCCTCCATGGACTTGCCCTATCCTATCTCTAGAAGGAAATTTCCCTGTTGTGGGAGGGGATACATCACTAAGCTATCCCATTAATTAGACTCTGGAATCAGCCTGTAGCAGTATTTCTCTTTACAAATTAATAAACTAGCATTCTGCTTATATTGCAGCATGAAGTAGCCTACATGGTTAAGTCAACATGAGCCTGATGAACTCTGGGGGATTACAAATTGAGTTTCTGGATTTACGAAACTGAGGGTCAAACCAGGAAGCATGGTCAATACTCCAAGGGAGTTCAGCTCATTTTCCCATGCCAGCAGCCTCTAGTTCCCCACAGACTTTCTTTAAACTTCAACACTTTTTGGGGTTGGGCTTTTTCACTTTATAGAAAAGGGACAGACACATAACTGGTGCCAGAAGAACATAGCACTTCATTTTTCATGGAAAGTCGTAACAAGAATAGTTACAGTTTTGCTTTTCAAAACACGTGACAAAGGGCCCAGTGACAGAGAAATCAAATGATGAGATATAGGAGTCAACAATTCATTTCAGTCATGGTATTTCTTGGCTGGCTCCATGAAGGTTCTTATTGCTGGGTCTTACCTGAGTCATGCATGACGTGGGTTCTAAATAAACAGCGAGGCTGGTCTTTGATGTTGAATTCATTTCTGGGTTGCCTTCTCATATTCTTCACTTTGTTCATAGATACATGCAGCCAACTGCAGGAAGAAGGAAGTTGCTTTTGTGGTGCTTCGGCTCTCAGTTTAGCCATTGTCTCAAGAATAGATGATCAATGTGCCATTTTCTGTTCCTGTTGTGATTCCCGTAATAAGAGCTGATTCATGTTTTCTAGTTTACATTCTCCTTGTGTTGTCTGCCATGAGGAGAAAGGGTGATTTGTTCTTTTCAAAATAGAACATGAATGTCTATACACTTTTAATAGGCTTATAAACAGGTGTATTCCACTTGGTAAATGTTTCCTTCTTTGAGTGACTGCCCATTCTACCTCATCCTCATTCAAATAGCATGAGGAAAGGAGGGGGCTAGGTGGGTAGGGAAGGGGCGATGCATCAAATATTAAAAAGCTGAGGTCAAAGCATTACAGTTTATTACCATCATGTTTCACAGAATATATGAGCCATTAAAATTCCAATACTGCACCATATTATTGTGATAAAGGTTGTAATGGGAACGAGGAACGACACCACATGAATCTGTTCTAATAGCACTGGTGATAACACGAGCAAGAAAAAGGCACAAACAAAGCCCATTCCTATTATAACATTAAAATGAGAATCTGGTGCCTCTGCTCCAAAACCCAAGACGGAAGCTATATAACAAAATGAGTAAAAGTAACATCTGGAGGAGTAACAATGTCGTATTATAGTGGACACCTTGGGGAGGGGGTGATTAATCATTCCCAACCCTACAACGTGGTAACCATACCTACCTGGTTTTGCTCAGTTTTACATATGCCTCTTCCAGTGCTTGTCTTCGTGACCACCAGTAGTAAGAACTATGATGTTTATATGTTAGCTGTTAAGTCACAAGCCCAATTCTGCATTCATTAGTGGTGAAAGCTTTGTATTCCTTATCTTTTCTGCATTTCAGTTTCCTGATATGTAAAACCAGAGAAAGAACATACCTATGTCAAAGGGTGGCTGCGAGATTAAATATAGAGCATGAAACATAGCACTCAAAAAATCAGCGGTTACCATCAGTAATAGCAGTCACAGTGTGATATGAGAGATGTTTTTACCACCTGCCCTGCTCAGCAGGCAATTTCTAGATAGTTTTGTATAGTTACACCTCACTCAAAGGCAAGATTTACCCTTCGCACCGACATAATCCAATGAGGTGTCCTGTTCTCCTAGCCTCATCTGAGAAGATGGAGTTTATAAGCATCTGGCACATCTGTCATGGGTTGTCCACATGAGATGGATCACATGGGCTACTGGGCAAGTTTTCCGGCCTCAGTTAAGGATAATTCCAAAAAAGGCGATGGAGAATCAGCATGCTAATCCTTGGAGCTTGGCGGTCTTAAGTGGGCAACAAGACCACCATATTGCCAAAGCTTGCACTTGCTCCTGTAATGTTGCTGGTGAGGGGGCTTCCAGTTCCAGCTTGCCCTCCTGAATGCATGGCATCTCTTTCCTTTACACTTCTTTCTTCAAGTCACTGTGGAAGTCATTTAGCTTCTTGGTATGAGAAAAGATCACTATTCAAGTAAACAACATTATACTTCTTTCCTTTAGGTCACAAAGTTGTTCAGTTATTTGCTTGATTTTTCCCCTATTTTTTCTTCTGCTTGTACCTTATGTTTTTAGTTCTCTTCTACTGACTTGAACAGATTAGGAGGAATGGAAAATTTTTAGTGGTCTCAGAGATGTGGAAATAATATTTGTATTAATACTTCAAATATGATCCCACTTTACAAGGGGATAAAGATTTATACCTTCAATTCAAGTCACAAAACAAATAGCATCATCTTCTTTAGCAGATATTTGGTATTTCAAAAATTAATAACTCCTTATAATAGGATTTTAAAAGAACTTTTCACCCTAATCATGAGAGTAATATATGTCCATTGTTTTCTCAGTTTGAATACCCCCAAAAGCTGACCTTGATGCAAATTGGGATGCAGTTATTAATATGGGAAGTGGAAATGATCCTGTGGGAGTAGGGGAAGTAAGCCAAAGAAGGGAAGGAAACCAAAAATGAGTGTGCTACATAGATCAATGGAATAGAATAGAGAACCCAGAATTGAACCCACAAGTGTATGGCCAACTAATATTTGACAAAGCAGGAAAGAGCATCCAATGGAATAAGACAGTCTCTTTAGCAAATGGTGCTGGGAGAACAGGACAGCAACACGCAGAAGAATGAAACTAGACCGCTTTCTTACACCATACTCAAAAATAAACTCAAAATGTATGAAAGACCTAAATGTGAGACAGGAAACCATCAAAACCTTTGAGGGGAAAACAGGCAACAACCTCTTTGACCTCAGCAGCAGAAATTTCTTGCTTGACACATCTCTGAAGGGAAGGGAAATAAAAGCAAAACTTAACTATTGGGATCTCATCAAGATAAAAAGCTTCTGCACTGCAAAGGAAACAACCAACAAAACTAAAAGGCAACGGATGGAATGGGAAAAGATATTTGCAAATGACATATCAGATAAAGGGTTAGTATCCAAAATCAGTAAAGAACTTACCAGACTCAACACCCAAAAAACAAATAATCCAGTGAAGAAATGGGCAGAAGACCTGAATAGACACTTCTCCAAAGAAGACATCCAGTTGGCTAACAGACACATGAAAAGATGTTTAACACCACTCATCATCAGGGAAATACAAATCAAAACCACATTGAGATACCACCTCACATCAGTCAAAGTGGCTAAAATTAACTCAGGAAACAACAGATGCTGGCGAGGATGTGGAGAAACAGGGACCCTCTTGTCATGTTGGTGGGAATGCAAATTGGTGCAGCCACTCTGGAAAACAGTGTGGAGGTTCCTCAAAGAACTAAAAATAGAACTACCTTATGAGCCAGCTATAACACTACTAGGAATTTACCCAAGGGATACAGGAGTGCTGATACATAGGGGAACACGTATCCCAATGTTTATAGCAACACTTTCAACAATAGCCAAATTATGTAAAGAGCCCAAAAGTCCATCAACTGATGAATGGATAAAGAAGATGTTGTTTATGATGAATGGATAAAGAAATTGTGGTTTATATACACAATGGAGTACTACACGGCAATGAGAAAGAACGAAATATGGCCCTTTGTAGCAACGTGGATGGAACTGGAGAGTGTGATGCTAAGTGAAATAAGCCATACAGAGAAAGACAGACACCATATGTTTTCACTCTTAGGTGGATCCTGAGAAACTTAACAGAAACCCATGGGAGAGGGGAAGGGAAAAAAAAAAAAAAGAGGTTAGAGTGGGAGAGAGCCAAAGCATAAGAGACTCTTAAAAACTGAGAACAAACTGAGGGTTGATGAGGGGTGGGAGGGAGGGGAGGGTAGGTTACAGGCATTGAAGAGGGCATCTTTTGGGATGAGCACTGGGTATTGTATGGAAACCAATTTGACAATAAGTTTCATATATTAAAAATAAAAAAAAATAAAATAGTATAAATGGTGAGGAATACAAAAAAAAAGATGTTGTTTATATATACAATGGAATACTACTTGGCAATGAGAAAAAATGAAATCCTGCCATTTGTAACAATGTGGATAAAACTGGAGGGTATTACACTAAGTGAAGTAAGTCAGTCAGAGAAAGACAGATATCATATGTTTCCACTGATATGTGGAACTTGAGAAACTTAAGACTGTGGGGGAAGGGAAGGGGAAAAATAGTTGCAAACAGAGAGGGAGGCAAACTATAAGAAATTCTTAAATACAGAGAACAAACTGAGGGTTGGGGGGCAGGAATGAGGGGAAATGGGTGATGGGCATTGAGGAGGGTGCTTGTTGGGATGAGCACTGGGTGTTGTATGTAAGCGATGAATCATGGGAATCTACCTCCAAAACCAAGAACACACTATATACACTGTTAGCCAACTTGACAATAAATTATATTAAAAAAAAATTCATGGCGAGCAAAAAAAAAAAAAAAAAAAAAAAAAAAAAAAATGAGTGTGCTAATCAAGATGAAACCTTTCTAGGCATTTTGCACAGAAAGAGATTTAAACGTGGAAAATGGGTGCTTACAAATTATTGGAAGCATGCAAAGAGCTGGGCTGGGACTCCAGGAACAATTCCCTGAAAATCATCACTGAACTAGTCCACAGGTGGAGCTGCGACTTCTACCCCAGTCAAGAAGATGGGAAATTTGGAAGGTACCACTAGAACCTCAGAAACAGACCTTCCTAGCAGCAATCCAGGGGTCTCTGTCAGTAGAAGTGCATCATGGTATAGTCCACATAGGGGAATCTGGCATATTTAACAACAACTAAGTATGCATTTCATCTGCTCAGCAATTCTGCTTCCAAGAATTTATTCTACAAATGCGCAGGAATGAAAATATGTATATACCAGGTTTTGCACCATGGCATTATCTGAAAATAACTGCATCTCCAGCAAGAGGACTGGTTTAGTAAACAATCCACAGAATAAGACACAGTGCACCAGTTTAAAAAAAAAAAAAAATGAGAGCATTCTCAACACAGTGATTTTGGAAATCTCCAGGATATATTTTAAAAGAAAAAAAAAAGTATGGCATTTAAGCAAAGTACAAGATGTGTGTATTTAGTTGTGCCTGAAAGCAAGACAGTACCCAAAGACTAATGGAAACAGGTGAAATGAATATAGGATCAGGCCAACAGTAAAACATCAAAGTTTTGAGCATCATAAAGGATAATGATAGTAATGGTAAGGATAAAAAAGACCATTGAGATTAAAATGATACTAAATTAACAAGTATGTATATAAGCGGAAGAAGCCCTTACTAAGAAGTTCAGTTAATAAATGTAGAAGGAATGACAGAATTAGAACTCTACCATTTTGCAATCCCAATGCAACAATTGATTCAGACAAGGATTATCAATGGATAGTAAGAAGTATTGGGTGAAAGGTTGTGGGAAATAGGGTATTCGCACAGCCTGGAGAGAAAAGTTTTTTTCATAACGGAGACCTTTGGTGAACAAATCTCAACAAAGTAATAAAAGGGAATATTGTCAATAAAGGAACATGCTGAAATTCAGTGCCTCCTGGTGCAATGCAGTGGCAGGAACATAATATCACCTATGTGGTGGCCGTACGAGGAGAGTTTGTCCAAATATACAAGAACACATGCAGAAAAATCCAGAGTGTGAGACGGTCTATAAAAGAAATGGCGTGTCTTCAAAAATGTTAATATCACGAAAGATTAAAAAAAACAAGTCACGAGAAATTTTTCCAGATAAAGGGACATTAAAAAGGCATGAAAATTAAATGCAACTTTTAATTTCCCAAACCAGAAAAAAGTAAACAGTTGTAAAAGTAAACAGTTGACACGATTGGCACAACAAGGGAAGCCTGAGTATGGATCGTATATTAGATGTTATTGACTCAATATTACTTTTGCAATATTTACTTTTGTAAATATGGTATTTTGGTTACTTAGAAGTTACACACTGAAGTATATAGGGACAATGTGTCATGATAGATCCACTTACTTTCAAATGGTTCAGCAAAACAACAGCAAATAGGTGAATAGAGAAGAAAACATAAAGTGGCAAATGTTAAAAATTGGAAAATCTAGGTGAAGCATATATTAGTGTTCATTGTGATATTCCTTTTGATTTTCTCCATTGTTTTGAAATTCTGCAAAATAACAGCTGAACAATGTATATTTAAAATCACAACTTGTTTTAAAGTTTATTTATTTATTTTGAGGAAGAGAGAGAGAGCATGCGCAGGGGAGGGGCAGAGAAAGAGGGAGTGAGAGAGAGTCCCAAGCAAGCTCTGCACTATCAGCACAAAGCCCGACGTGGGGCTCGAACCCACGAACCATAGGATCATGACCTGAGCCAAAGCTGGGCTCTCAACCGACTGAGCCACGCAGGTGCCCCAAACCATGACTTTTTTTCAAAGTAGATAGAACAGTGGATCTGAAATGTTACCTTTGTTGCAAAAATGAAGAGAAACAAAAATACTCATTTGTATAAGCAAACCTTAAAAAGATAAATTTTAAAATCTAATAAAGTGTTTTCAATAGGAAGGAGAGAAGAAGGTGGAAACAAGATTCTCAGTGTATAAGTTTTTATATTGTTTTGCTTCTTCATGTAAATATAATATCTATTTTAAAACACAGCATTAAATAAAAGGCAACAGAACATAGAAGAATGACATGGGCTCCTGAGTCAGACTTCTTGGAGTCAATCCTGTTCTATGACTTCCCAGCTTACCACTGCTTTAGGCAAATTGTGGAACTCCCAACGCCTGTTCTCTTCTCTGCAGAGTGAAGACAATAATGATACCTGCCCACTGGAGGATCAAAGTACTCAGACCACGCCTGGCACTCTTCAGAGTAAGTTTCCAAAGGAAGCAGATCTTCAAACCAGTAGAAAGAATAGAAACTGTCTGGTTTCAACTTTTGGTTCCAATTTTTCTTTTTTAGAAAAGCTAAATTTGTTTCCCCAGAAGAAAAAAATCTAATGTCTTCAGAGCCCCACACCGGCAGGGGCTGCCTCATGGTATGAATTTCCTATGATCGCGGTGTGATGGAGCCGGACCGGTCAGTCCTTAAATAGCACAAAGTCAACCCAGTCGTTTAACAAAATTCCATAGCTGGTGGCAGAGAAAGGCCGAGAATGCAGGACACGTGGCTCTCTTTCCAGTACAATGTGTTATTTGTCAGAGCTGACACTCAGGCTGAGAAGAAATTCATTCAGTCAATAAATATTTTTTGAATGGTTACATGGGGGGGGTGCTTGGATACAGTAATGAACAGAGAAGTCTACCCATGTAGGAGGGGCAGAGAAAAAAAATAAAGACGTACATAAAATCTAAATACACAATAAAATTTCAGGTAGTGGTGTTATAGAGGAAAGCAAAGCTGAGGAGGGAAATCGAAGGTAACGGGGCCAGGAGGGTTTTGTTATTTTAGGTAAGATGAACGCCTCTTTGAAAAGGTGACTTTTAAGCAAAAATCTGAATGAAAGAGGGAAGATTCAATGGGAAGGAAGCCTGGGCTACATAGGCAAGTGGGCAAGATGATTACTAACTTCCCTTTTGATACTAAATTATGTGAGCTCCTTAGGATACAGGGCCTTATAAAACCCTGACAGCATGATCTACTTCTCAGCAATACCAACATTCAGTAAACTGTGCAATCTTTCAATTATGGTCGTAACTCGGTCCCATCTCTTCTCTAAAATGAATAAAACCCTGGGAACCCATTCATCTCTGAATATGAGGGACATTATCTGGGAATGGAATACACAATTGAAAGAACTTTCAGAGAACTTCTCGTCGTCTCTAAGGCATTGAAAGTGACTCCAGTCTAAAGTAAGTAAGCAAAGCAGAAAATTCTCTATGGGAACCATAAATATTCTGTGTGGTGTTCTCTGTAAGCTTGACAATTGGACCATACACAAACACATGATCCAAGAAGAACAAATTATAAATTGGATGTCATCAAAAGTAAAAGCTGCTCTTCTAAGGCTACATTAAGAGAATGAAAAGACAAGCCACAGGCTGGGAGACACTCTTTCCACATCATACATCTGATAAAGGACTTAATCCACAATACATTAAGAAACCTCAAAACTCAGTAACGAGAAAACAAACAACCCAGTAAAAAAATGGGTCAAAGATTTGAACAAACACTTCACCAAGAAAGTATACTGATGGCAGATAAGCACAGGTAGAAAAACTCACTGCTGTTAGTCAACAGGGGAATGCAAATCAAAGCCACAATGAAATACCACTACAAACAGATTAGAACGGCTAAAATTGGAACGGCTAACCATGTCAAGTGTGGACAAGACTGCGAAGGAACTGGAATTCTCATACTCGGTTGGCAAGAATGCAAAATGCTGCAACCACTTTTAAAAAGTGTTTGACAGTTTCATAAAAGGCTAAACACATTCTGATCATATGATCCAGCCTTTCCATATTTAGGTATTTACCCAAGAGAACAAAACCCAACTCAAATGTGTATCAATCAATAGGTGAATAAATGAAAAAACCTATGGCATCTCCGTACAATGGACTATTAGCAACAAAGAGGAATTAACTATTCATACATGTTAGAACAGGGATGGACCTCAAAATCATCATGCTTAGTGGAAGAAGCCAGACAAAAAGAATACATACAGTATGATCCTATTTATTTGACATTCTAGTAAATGAAAACTAATCTGTTGCAACAGAACACAGGCTTGGAGATAGGGTAAGGGCTGGAAGGTTTGGGGATGGGAGGAGGGGCAGGAGGAAAAGATCACAAGGGGCATGAGGAAACGTTGGGGGTTGATGGGTATGGGGTGTTCATTACTTTGGGGGTGATTTCACAGGGGTATACACATGTCAAAATTCATCAGATTTTATACTATAATATATTCAGTTTATTTTATATCAATAGTACTTCAATAAAGCTATTAAAAATAAAATAAAATTTTAAAAATTCCTGAACAAACTAACAAGAAATTCCACCGTCCAAAATTTGGAGTCAATAAGGATTTTTAAAATGCTTAAATTTATTTAGTTTGTATGAGGTCCATGGGGAAGGCCTCCGGGCATTTCACTGGGGCACCTGGGTGGCTCAGTCGGTTAAGCATCTGACTTTGGCTCAGGTCATGATCTCACAGTTTGTGTGTTTGGGCCCTACATCAGGTTCTCAGCTGTCATCACAGAGCCCACTTTGGGGTCTGTCCCCCTCTCTGTCTGCCCCTCTCCCGCTTGCTCTCTGCCTCTCTCAAAATAAATAAATAAACTTTAAAAAAAAAGAAGGCCTCTGGACATTTCAAATTATGTATTAACTGGGTAACCCATTGGTTAAGCCTAGTTCTCAACAGCTCACTGTAAAAGAGGGTAAGCTTTGATAAAAGATTAATGGTAAAGTGCTCTGGGGCTGGAGGAAAGAAGGTCTGAGAGTAAGTAAATCATGACTTTCATTTACAAAGTGGATGGCCTTGGTCAAGTTGCTCAACTGCTCTGAGTGTCAGCTTGCCTATCTGTCATGGAAAAAAATAATAACTCGTGAGATTATTAAGAGAATAACTGAGAGAAAGTGAGAGAAAAATCACCTGACAACAAAAAGGCTTTTGCTGTCAGAATTCTGTTGTTACACAGAAGTGAATCACCCCAAGGGTAGTCAAGAGGAACCACAACTCTCCTGGTCAAATTAACCATCCACACCCACTCACTCCGATGCTGATTCATTTGTTCAGCAGCAACCACTGCTTCCAGAAATGCACATGTGACCAGTCCCCTCTGAAGACATGAGAGAGATCCTAGCATCTTCACATTCCATTTGTTCACGAAGTCTTCCTTGATGTTAAGTTCTGTTCCCTGCCCACTCCCCCTTTTTTTTAACTTCTGGGCTTCTTTCAAGATGGCACCATGCATCTCAGCTTTCAGACGTTGGACTGGCTTACCACCTGTCTTTGGACAGCTGTACAAAAATGCTTTGTGATCTCAAGGGGATCCACCATTTTTGCTCTCCACTTGGGTTATTTGTCATACTCGCTTTTAGTCCCTCCAACAGATGGTTAATTTGGCTCCAGAACCTACCATCTCAGTAATTCACAGTCATTCACAAACACAAGTTTCCACCTGACAACCACTGCAGCACATAAGACTGGTTTATCTTTAAAGCTACTGTGGAGATAAATGATAAAATATGAGGCAAACCTCTCAGTAATAAAGGAAAACTAGTGTCAATGGACTAATAGTAGTGGATAAACAGCATCATAATCGTATTTCCATTATATCCAGGAATATATACTCTCCTCTTGAGGCTTGCCTCCTTTTCTTATTTTCCCAATTTTGGATCATTTAGTACAGGGGTTGGCAAACTTTTTTGGCAAAGGGCCAAGTAGTAAATTTTTTAGCTTTGCCAGCCAAGAGACAAAATGAAAGACATTGTAAAGATACTTATGTAACCATTTTAAATAAAACCATTTAAAAATGTAAAAGCCATTTTTAGACTGTGGGAAAGAAAGAGAAAGAAAGAAAGAAAGAAAGAAAGAAAGAAAGAAAGAAAGAAAAAAGAAAAGAAGGAAGGAAGGAAGGGTGCCTGGGTGGCTCAGTCAGTTAAGCATTTTACTCTTGATTTTGGCTCAGGTCATGATCTTATGGTTCATGGGTTCGAGCCCTACATCAGGCTCTACTCTGACAGCACATAGCCTACTTGGGATTCTCTCTCTCTCTGTGTCTCTGCCCGTTCCCTGCTAGCTCTCTCCCTCTCAAAACAAAAATAAACTTAAAAAAAGTAAGAAAGAAAGAGTGGGATGGAGGGATAAAGAAAGAGAAAACAAGAAAGAAGGAAAACAGGAAGAAAGGATAGGCAGTGGGCTGAAATTGACCCAGGAGCAATAGTTGGCCAATTTGTTTTAGTTGCATGTGATTTAGCTTCAGTAATTTAACACTCATGGAATCCAACTTCAGAGCTTTTTCCAAATTAATTAGAACATGATGACCTTTGTTATATTCTGGTAAATTATTTTAGGACATGAAGGGGTTATGCCTCACACAGATCTCACTGAACTTATTCCAGTGGGATTATTGGGAATTTGGACTCCCTCCACTGTTTCTCTTTGAAATGTTTACTACTTCAATATTTTTGGGCTTCTTCCATAACCTATTTAACAGAAAACACATTTTCATCAGTGCTTTTAGTCTTTTCCATACTGGCATGCTTTGGATCTTAAAAAGAACTCTGCTGGACTAATTAATGGCTTTGCAAGCCGTCAGAAATCAGCATGGCTTGTTTGCCATCACTATTGGTGGATGCTGGCCGAGATGATTAGAATTCTCTTAACATAGTATTTTTATGGGAGCAAATACTTCCTTTGAGAAATGCCAAACTTTTCTGGGGAGATAAACTTTCACAAGGCACCATAGACCTTTTGTCCCCCAGTATTTAAAGTGAGCGAGATTTCACTCGAGATAATTTCATGTCCACTCTTTTTCCACATCTGGATCTCAGCTCCAGCAGAAATGGCAATAGCCTGCAGAAGTCTAGGTAGGGATAGGACGTGCTCCGACAGATATGTCACATTGTTTCCATCCTTTGAATGTGTGGCCTCAGCTCCCATTCCTCGTGGTCAGTAGGTGACCTCCCCTCATCCTGAAGAATTGAGAACAAACAGCATCCGCTGAGCATTGCCACATCGCCAACTCAAAACGTATTGGCACCTTCACTTGTCTTTTCTTGCTTTGTCCTTCCTTTGGAAGAAAACATGTTCTTTTCCTTTACACACCTACCTTCTCAGCTGCTCTTTGCTATCCTACACTGCCCCTCACTTCACAATATCATGCTGTTCCTGATCTACTCGCTGCATTTTCCTTTTCTTCCTTCCCACCACTCCTCCTTGGCCTTAAGTATATGTCGGGGCCCCTGGGTCGCTCAGTCAGTTAAGCTTGTGACTCTTAATTATGGCTCAGGTCATGATCTCACGGTTCGTGGGATCCAGCCTGGCACCAAGCTCCCTGCTGAGAGTGTGGAACCTGCTGAGAGTGTAGTCCCCTCCTCTGTTTGTGTACTCTCTCTCTCTCAAAAATAAAACAAGTAAACGTTAAAAAAAGTATACACATCTGTCTCCTATCATTAAAAATAATAACTCTTCCAGTCCAAATGCTGCCTCAAGCCACCAGACTTCCTTGCCTTCTTTTTACTACCAAGCTTCTATTTTAAACCAAGCAAGCAGTTCTCACTCCCTCCACTTCCTCATTATCCACTCACTCCTTGAAACTTATCATCTTCCTATCCTGATGAAACTACTCTCTTAAAGACCACATGTAATTTACCAACTTAAAAATTCCAGTGGCTTCCCCCCACCCCTGACACACATACTCATACTTACTTTTCAATTTCTGCGAACTAAAGACATCTTCCTAAAATCTATTTAAAAATTTTTAATGTTTATTTATTTTGAGAGAGAGAGAGAGTGAGAACAGGAGAGGGACAGAGAGAGAGAGAGGGAGAGAGAGAGAATCCTAAGCAGGCTCCGCACTGACAGTACAGGGCCCAGTGCAGAACTCAGTCTCAAGAACCGCTCAAGAACCATGAGATCATGACCTGAGGCAAAACCAAGAGTCAGACGTTTAACCGACTGAGCCAGCCAGGTGTCCCTAAAATCTATTTTAAACAAGATGTTTGGGAGCGCCTGGGTGGCTCAGTAGGTTAAGCATCAGGACTTTTGCTTTAGGCCCAGATCATGAGCTCTATGTTCCTGAAATCAACCCCTGAGTTGGGCTCTGGGTTGACAGCACAGAGCCTGCTTGAGATTCTCTCTCTTCCTCTCTCTCTGCCCCTTACCTGCTCTCTCTCACACACACACTTTCTCTCTTTCAAAATAAATAAACTTAAAAAAAATAAACTAAACATTTTGAAGGAGTCTCTACTGACTATTGAATTTAGCCCAACCCCAGATGGTTAGTACTTAAGGACTTCCATCTAATCACAAATAGTTTTCTCTAACTTTGCATGCACTTTATCTTCTAAACAATTTGGTCTGTCCAACTATTGTTGCTTGAGCACATCCAATGTCTTCTAGCTTAGCATCTCTTAAGCATCTGGCTGATGGTTCTATTGAGAAGGACCATACCCACCAATCATAAAGCCTTCTATAATCTCAACAGAATGTCACTTGAATGTAATTAATTTTCTTTAGGAGTTTTAAAACTACAGGAAAATACTCAGTTAAGGAGAACAATTCCAAGTACCCACCACTGAGAATTAACCTACTTATTTGTTTTCATTTTTAATTCAAATTTTAAGTGAAAAGGATTGAAACATTACGATAGGGTTAAAGTTTGTTCTCTTACCCAGCTCTGCCCCTCCAGAAGCCAGATCACAAATTTGGTAAATGTTTTCCTGGTCCATGCATTTAAATCTCTGATGCACATTTATATATCAAAAAAAAAAAAAAAAAAAAAAAAGTATCATTTCTTGCTTTTAATTTAACATCTGGTAAAAAATACAGTTCATAACTCTAAAACTTGTTTTGTTCCTCTCAAGATCTCATTGTTTTGAGACAAATCAATTTATTTATTTGAAGTGCCATACAGATATATCATAATTCTAATATAAACATCAAAAGTCATATTATGTCCACCATATGCATGCATCACAATTTATTATTCATTTCCATATTGATGAATTTCTAGTTGATTTCAATTCTTTTATTATTGCAAGTGATATCATAGTGAGTATCCTTGTCTATCTCCTTGAGGGTAAGAATTTTCCTTTGGCTATACTCAGAAATGAAAATTGCTAAAACAGAGGTCTACATACTTTCAAATTTTCTAGAGAATGCCAACTTAATTCTCAAAGCAGTTGTAATGACTCTTTTTCTACATTCTCACCTACACTTGGAATAATTAGATTTTAAAAATTGTCATTGCTGCTTTATTTTGCTAATAGCTAATAAAAGTGAGCATTTTCATATCTTTGGTGGTTAGAAGCTTTCCTTTTCTGAAAATTGTCAGTTAATAATGTTTGCCTATTTTTCTTATGGAGTTGTGGGCATTCTTTATATACCCTCCATACTTATCCTTGTATATCTGGCAAATGTGTTCATTTCAGTACTCTGCTTCTCTTCATTTTGCTCATTGTGCCTCTTGTCATTTAGAAACTTTAAAATTTTTGGTTTAGACAAATTTTTCAGTTATTTCTCTTATGAATTATTATTAAATTCTTTATCATATTTTCCTTTTTTTATTATTTTGTTTTGTTTTGTAGTCTGAATTGTTTAAGGAATCCTTCCCTACCCCAGGAGCTTATTCTCCAAGGACAGATTCTAATCTGATTTATGTGAGACTTTAATCTTCAATACGTCTAAAACATTTTTCTGTGGAATATAAGGTATGTCTTAATTGTATTTTATTTCCCCACACAGAAATAGAATCATATCAGTACTATTTACTGGACAGGCCATTATTTCCCCTTTTATATGCATTACCTCCTCTCTTAGATACCAAGGACCTAGATAAACTTGGGTGTGTTTCTGGTTATTTGTCTAATAATTCTAGACAAATTATTAGAACACTATTCTGTTCTGATAATTTGTTTATCTATTACTCTATAATGATACATTGTCTTAATTATTACACACATGTTTATATAGATTAATATATATCATACAATGTAGAATTATAGATGTTAATAAATCTTTGATATCTGGTAAGAGGAGTCTCAGTTTCCTTTTAAAGAACTGTCTTGGCTATCACTGGACTTTTATTCTATATGACTCAGAATATTTGCTCAAGTCCATGGAAAACCTATTTGGAGATTTTACTGGAATGACATTTATTTTGCTGAAAAAGTTGCATTACCTGTATATATTTAATCTTTCTCATGAAATCAGTGAATTTTTCTCCTTGCTTAGGCCTACTTTTTTTTTTTTTTCTTTTAGAGTTTATTTTTAAGTAATCTCCACACCTGACCTGGAGCTTGAACACATGACCCCAAGATCAAGAGTCACATGCTCCACCAGTTGAACCAGCCAGGTGCCCCTCCTTAGCCCTGTTTTTGTGTCTTTCAGTAATATCCTTAATTTTCTCCATAAATAGTTTGCACATCTACTGTTAGATTTATTCTTAGATATGTTTTGTAACTATTCCTTATTACATTTTCTTGTTCATTGTTAGCTGTTAAATTTCATGTTGTCCATCTATCAACTGACTTTAATGAAATCTGTCATTAGTTTTAATAGCTTGTGAATTCCCTTGAGTTTTCCATGTGCACAATCATATTGTCAGAAAAAAAATGTCAATTTTCTTTTCCCCTTTCAAACATTACACAGTTTCTGTATTTTTTCAGGTGTTTTCCTGGTATTAATTTACTGGCTAGACTCTCCTATATCATGATTTTTTTTCATTCTTACTTTTTATATGTTATTTTTTAAAATTTTGATTGACTGATTAATTGACATGTAGATAACATCCTCCCACATGACACTGAATGGCAAGGATCACATCCTCATTCCATTCCTCATTTCAGTGGGAATCCTATTGTTTCATCACTAAGAATTATGTTTATTGTATTCTTTGGGGAAATTCATTCTATCAAGCAAATGAAATGTCCTTCAGTTCTAGGTGGCTGTAAGTTTTAAATCATAAAAGAATTAAAAGAATAAAAGAATTTTGAATATATATACTCGAAGGAGTTTTTCTGCATCTAATAAAATGACTACATTTCCCCCCTCTGCTAATTTGTTATTATAGTGAGTTGAAATAGCAAGTGTTCTGATTTAATAACCCCTGTATCCTGGGATAAGTCCTGGGATACGTGGTCCTCTTAGTTGTTTGGCTGGCTTGATTAGTAGACACCAGGAATTGCTTTGCTGGCTGAATAGGCTGTTACACTGGAAGTTCTGGCCAAGACTCTAGAATGACAGCTATCAGACACAATAGTCAACTTGAAATAGACTACCCAGTAGAATTTGGATAAGAGGTGACCAAAGCTTCTTAGATCATTGGTAAGCCTTTTATCTATATCAAAGGTATAAAAGATTCTGGAGCCAGAGTTTCAAAAGGGGATTTAGGAAGAGGGTTTTGTTTTGTTTTGTTTTGTTTTGTTTTTGTAAGGAATTATGGTATGAACTATCCATCCCCACTCCCCACCACTGTAACCCCAAGGATTGGTGCTGGGTCAGGATTTCTGCACAAATCTGTGCATGCTGTTTAATGCACAAGGACACAAGGAAGGGGGAACATATAGGGCCTGAAATCCCTTGTGTGCTACTCACCAAGGTCAGTTGGAGAAAGGATCACATTTTTCTAACTCAAACCAAGGAACTGTTTGGGGCAAGTCTGCTCCCCTCCTTAAACCCAGTGGAAGGGGATTCAACAGGATTACTCTGAGAGCCTTCTCTGTGTCATCCAAAGCTAGGCTGCAGTAGACTGATTCCCAGCTAAAGTTCTAAGGGGCTGAAGATGGGCTGGCTTGCTGCGGACAGCTGAGGCACGTAGGATCATTTCCCTCCCTGCGTTTGTCAGAGCAAGATGCTCTGGGTGGGGGAGGGGAAACAACACGAAAAAACTCACAAAACAAGGCATTAGTTTTAAACATGCCTTAGGCCCAGAGAGCACAAGAACAGGTTAAACGGTGATACACATGGAAAGAACTATTTAGCTCTTTTTACCTCTCCTTTTCTGTGTACCTTCTTCTCATTCTCAGCCTCAGAGGGGCTGTTAGCAGCATTTAAGTGTGGTGGAATTTAGCAAGAAAAAACAGTCAACTCAGCCCTCCTTCCATGGCCACTGGGTTTTCACAAAACCCAGCTATAGCTCGGGAAGAAAGATCTATCCTTCAATCAAGTTTTAAGCTTTGATATGAGGCTTACCATTTGAATTTCTGAATTGAGACTGTGTTTGACTTGGGATTTTTTAATTGCTTAGGAATAATCAGAAAAATCCTGAGTATGCCTGAGTTTTCATCCAGGAGGGGGGAAGCAGTCCACTTCTTCACACACATTTTAAAGGCAGAGTGGGAAACAAAATGAAGATGTTTTATGAGTACGTCCTATGATTCTTGCTTGTTCGCTGCGCTGGTTACACAAGTACTATATTTAGGACTGTTGTGTTTTTGTTGATTGATGATAATGATCTTCAGTTTTCCTTTCTGATACTATCTTTATCCAGTTTCTTATCAAAATTATAATAACCTCAAAAGAGGAGTGGGGTGTAGAGCCTGATGCAGGGTTTGAACTCACAAACCGTGAGATCATGACCTGAGCTGAAATCAAGAGTCGGTTGCTTAACCGACTGAGGCACCAGGTGCCCCACCTTTTTAAAAAATATTCTTTTTTTTTTTTATTTTTTTATTTAAAAAAAAAAAATTTTTTTTAACGTTTTTATTTATTTTTGAGATAGAGAGAGACAGAGCATGAACAGGGGAGGGGCAGAGAGAGAGGGAGACACAGAATCCGAAACAGGCTCCAGGCTCTGAGCAGTCAGCACAGAGTCCGACGCGGGGCTCGAACTCACGGACCGTGAGATCATGACCTGAGCCGAAGTCGGACGCTTAACCGACCAAGCCACCCAGGCGCCCCTAAAAAATATTCTTAATTACAGAAGTGAGGCATCTTTTGGTTTTTGAGGATTTATTAACATTTTTCAGTATAACCTTTGTCAACCAAACCTTTGTTGGCCTTTGTTGAGAGGAAAAGTTTCTTGACTGATTCAGTGTTTCTAACAGTTTTGGTTATGTTTGGGTCTTTTATTTCTTCTTGGGTCAGTTTTGGTAATTTCCGTTTTTCTTGAAAATTTTCAATTTCATGTAAATGTTTAAATTTATTGTGACAAGGTTATTCATTATATGGGTAAATATTATGAATGCTGGTCTATATTTCTTCTTTTCTTCTTCTCAGGAAACCCTCAAGGGAAGACCACTCCCTGGCTGTCAGGCCTGCCCATATGACTTGGTCTGTCCAGTGCAATATGACAGAAAGTGATGGGTATCACCTCTAGGTACCTCTAGGGTATAGCTAATAGCCAGTGTGGGGTGATCATGAAAGCAAATAGTAGGAGATCAGAGCACCCTAGAAGGCTCAGCTACCTGCAGAAAGATCTTGGAGAATCACCTGGATAAACTAAGGTCCTTTTGTGAGCATAAATCAGCTTCTATTTTGTTAAGCCATTGAAATCTTTGTATTGATTTTTACTGTAATACAAACTAGTCTGGCCTAATAAAATATTGCACATTTTTATATTGTATGTATTTGTATTTATAATAGTGCTTTCTTCTTTTTTTGACATGTTGTTACAGATTTATTAACATTTTCATTAGTCTTTTCAAAGAATCAGCTTTTATATGGTTGGTTACGCCTAAATACCCTTTCTATTTATTCTTTTCTTCTCCTTTGTATTTACTCTGTTGTCTGCTCTAGCTTCTAGAGTTGAATATTTAGCTTGTTTACATTTAATCTGCCTTGTTTTTTAATACATGTCTTTAAAGTTATAAATTTTCTCTAAGCACTGTTTAGTTATATCCTACCAGTTTTTAAAACTTTCTTTAGAAATTATTTTTAAGATGGAGCACCTGCATGTCTCAGTCGATTGAGTGACTGACTTCAGCTCAGGTCATGATCTCACGGTTCGTGGGTTTGAGTACTTCATCGGGCCCTGTGCTGACAGCTCAGAGTCTGGAGCCTGCTTCGGATTCTGTGTCTCCTTCTCTCTCTGCCCTTTCCCTGCTGGCTCTCTCCCTTTCTCTCTTTGTCTCTCAAAAACAAATAAGAATTTAAAAATTAGAAAAAATTATTTTTAAGAAATTCATAATTTCCACTCTGACTCATTATCATCTTTTATTGCTGATATTGAATCTATTTGCATTGCGGTCAAGGACACAGGTTATAGGCTATCACCTCTTTGGATCTTTACGGCCTAAAAAGTGGTCAGGTTTCTTGACTGTTCCATGGATGGCTCAGAAGGATATTCGTTCTCTGCATACTAGTTCAGAATCTTACAGGCAGTTATTAGGTAAAGTTTGGGACTCATATTGTTCATATCTCCTGTATTTTTACAAAATTTCTCTTCTTGATCACATTTTCTAAGAGATACATGTTTAAGTCTCCCCATATAACTATAGATTTATCAGTTTTCCATATGTTTGACTCTGCTTTATGCATCCACATTCATGATAATCATATATTTTGGTGAACTGTTGCTTTAATTATTGGTAGTGTTTTTAACTCTAGAAATAATTTTTCCTTTAATGCATCTTTTTCTAATACTAGCATTTATAGCTTCTTTTGGCTATTTTCCTGATCTATCTTTTCACATAGCTTTATTATCTACTGTTATGTCTTATTTTTCCATAAGTTTGATTCCTTTTTTTTTATTAAAAAAATGTTTATTTATTTTTGAGAGAGAGAGACAGGAGGAAGACAGAGAGAGAGAGAGAGAGAGAGAGAGAGAGAGAGAGAGAGACCATGCAAGCAGGGGAGGGGCAGAGAGAGGGAGACAGAGATTCCAAAACAGGCTCTGCACTGTCAGTATAAAGCCTGATGTGGGGCTCAACCTCACAAACCATGAGATCATGACCTGAGCCAAAGGTGGATACTTAACTGACTAAGCCGTCCAGGTGCCCCCTTAAGTTTGATTCTTACAGTGAAGAACAGGGCTGGATATTAAAAACATCATTTGATAAGAATACTCCCTTTCCAATTGGATTGATATGATGAAACAAAAGTCACCCCTTATCCACAGGGGATACATTCCAAGCCCCCCACAGATACTGCTGGATCCTATATGTACTGTTTTTTCCTTTACATATGTGCTTATGATAACGTTTTATTTAGAAATCAGGCACACCAAGAGAATAACAAGAGCTAATGATAAAATAGGGCAATAATAGCAAGGTGTAATACAAGTTACATGAACGTCATCTCTTTCTCAAAATAATCTATTGTACTGCACTCACCCTTCCTGCCATGATGTGAGACGATCAAACGCCTACATGATAAGATGAACTGTGGTGGATGACGTATGCATTGTGACATAGCATTAGGCTACTAATGACCTTCTGAGGATACATCAGAAAGAGGATCATGGGCTTCTGGACCAAGGTTGACTGCAGGTGCCTGAAATGACAGAAAGCAAAGCCAAACCATGGATAAAGGGGGACCAGTGTATAATAAATCCTGTAACTTAGATTCAGATTCAACACTTAATAGACGTGCTATATTGTATCACCTATCCATTCCACATGCTATTTTCTTTCTTGGCCTTCTTGGCCATTTTTCCTCTTGCTCCTCCTCCTTATGTATAATTGTTTTAAAGTCAATCCCTCAGCTAACCAATGAGGATTTTTTCTCAAACATAACCGTCATAAAATCTGGAAAAAAAAAACCCAATAATTTCTTCACAATATTTAATAACACAGTCTACATTAAAATTTCCACAAAGAAGTTTCATTTGTTGCATTTTGTTGTTGCCTTTTTGTTTAATGACTATTTCCTCTGTTCTTCTCTTTTTATTCTACATCACATTTTGTTGGAAAAAACAAATTATTTTTCCTGTAGAATATCCTACATTCTGAATCTGGTAGTATGCTTCTTCAAGGTGGCTTTTAACTTATTTTTCTAATCTCATGATTACTATAATAATTAGATTTAGAGAAAGATTAGATTAGATTCTAGAAATCCAGTTTGTTCTAGGATACAAGCTCTATTCTTCCTCTTCACTTACCAATTTTCAGAATAATGATTTTGTTTCCTACAATCCTCCAGGAGAGGTCAGCGAGGTTTCTTTTTTTCAGCATTATGATCTCATGAATATTATATATTTGATATGATAATCTCTTATAAACTGATGACCTTTATTTAAAATTTTATGGTTTCTTATATTTCTGACATACTTCTGCCACATTACTTCATGTTTTTCTGTTTTGTCATGTTTTTCTTTGCTCTCCCCCATTCTTCTTCTTATTTATTAGATTCATTGATTATTCTCTTTTTTTTCTACTCACTTATGCTTAGATTTAGTACTTTAACAAAAATATACAATTTGATAAAGTATAAAGTCCTTAATTATTTACATCATTCTTACCAATAATATCAGGATGTTGGAACTTTTTAATTGTGATCTTATGTTTCCATCTTCCATGCTATTTTTGCTTATTGTTTTAATTTCACTTTTTAAAAATCCATCAAATATTCTAATTTTTATTGTCATAAGTTTATAGCCAATGCTTTATATTTCCCAATGTATTTACAATGTTCTTAGCTTGTTATTGTCTACCGCATTCCACTAATTCTAGTCTGAATTGCTTTCTTCTTGAACCACATGCTTTAGCAGATACACTGGTGAAAGACTGTGAATAGTAATTTCCATGGGTATAGGTTTGTGTACATATGTCTTTATTTTACTCTCATTCTTGAATGATATTAATATTGGTTACATAACTCTAGGTTGACAATTATTTTCTTTCAAGACTATTAAAGTATTACTTCATCTTTTGGAATATCTGTTATTGTTGATAAGATTTCTGTCAGCTGAATTCTCGTTCTTTATTGGTAACCATCTTCAGGAAATAAAAGGTAGAATGATTAGAAAATAAGAAAACTTAAGAATGATATAATTACCCAGTATAAAAGTCAATAGAATCTATAGCATTACTATTTGAATTAATATTTAGGAATGTTCATTAAGGTTAGTAGATTGTGAAAATAAGTAGTATTTATATACATAGAGAACAGCATGTATGAAGGAACAAAACCAAGAGAAAATGAAATTTGTCATGGTTGAAGTACATGGAATAGAGTAGAAAGGGGTAATTGATTGGGCTGGAGAAAATGAGGGGCGCCAGATTATAAAAGAACCATCTAAGTCATACCAAGGAGTGCAAGTGTAGTACTGAAAACAACCAAATCCATTGAAGGGTATGGAGGAAGCGAAGAATAAGATTTATCATTTTAGAAAAATCCACTAGGCTAAGTCATAAGACAGGGATTAGAGGGGGGTAAGATTAAAGATATGGACAGTTACAAAAGGGTAGGTGAGACATGATAGATTGTGGGGTGAGGCAAATGAGGAGGGGCACATTGATCAGTTGTATAGGAGGAAGAACTGATTGGATACAGAATGAGGTGAGGGAGGAATCACAGCCATGACCAAGTTTTGGCACAGGGAATGGAGCAAGTGGTGGTGAGAAAGACCAGAATCCAGTTTGGCATACATTGAATTAGAGCATTTTACAGGACTTCTAAGAGGATGTGTTAGAGAAAAGCTTGGTATATGGATCAGAAGCTCAGAAGAGAGATGTGAGTCCCCATCTCTTTACAGATGGTAATTGAGGTCATGGAAGTGAATGAGATCACAGTGGGTAGGAAAGGGCCTAGGACAGACCAAGATATAGTTTCAAGAAAGGGACATTTGTAAGATGGGCATTGAAAGAGTTGCCAGTAAATAAATTTTATATGTATGTATATATATAAAAATATATATATATAGTATATATATAGTATAAATAATATATAGTACATATATATAATATGTACATGAATTATAAACATATAAATTATATATATAAATGTGAAGTCAGAAGAATAAAGCAAATCAAGAAAGTTCACATAATTGAAGCCAACAGAATGGAATGGGCCAAGACTTTGTTTTCAATAGAGGTGATGTCATCACAACGGCAAAATAGAGGCGTTTCTACTGTCCCCACCCCCTTACAAGAGAACACCAATTTCAACAATAATCCATGGACCAGAGTTGGTTTGTGGAATTTGGAGAGTCCAGTGGAGAGGTTCCAGCATACTGCTAGAGCTGGATATATATATCCAAGATTGGAGGCACGTAAGAGGGAAAGTCGAACAGTTTTACTTTACCCTTCGTCTAAGGCAGCACAGCTCAGTGCCAAGAGAGACCATGATTTCTTCCATGCGGGAAAGTGAGAGGGTGTGAGTAAACACCCAGCATCTCTAGCTGTGTGGGACGCTACCCAAGAAACCCACTTCTTTCTCACCCTACCCAGACTAACAAGGTGTGCTACATAATTGAGGGAGGGGAATGGCTGGGAGAACAGCATCTAGGGCTGCTGGAGGGTATCACAGTGTTTCAGTTCCTACTAACTGCTTTGCAGACTCCATGACGAAGCCTGCTTGCTAGCTCTTGGTGATGTGTCACATACGGATCTGCTCAATTGACCCACGGACACCCCGGCACTCTGTGTGCCTGACTCACATATGCTACCACCCTGTGGTTGGCTCCTGGTGCATACTCCCAAGGGCAGTGAGAGCAAGCCTTTGCAGATGACTAGCGAGCATGTTCAGAAAGCTAGCCCAACTCTACAGGATTGGGAGAAAGCACACACATCTGAGTATTCAGTGTATCTCTAAGGAAAACAAACAAACAGGAGGCTGTCAGCACCCAGCATGGCTTTGCAGGATCCAAAGAAGGCATAAAATCTTAAGAATTCTTCCTCAAGAGGGAACAAGAAGTATAGGGCAGGAGTATCCATAGGCAGGGTCTGAGAAAGCCTCAGAATGTCTAACAGAGCTGACAGAAGGTACTTCTCTTGAAAGGCTTCAAGGGGCACGAAAAGCAAGGTAACATGACACCACCAAAGGAATACAGTAATTTTTCGGTAACTGACCCCAAAGGAGTGGAGGTCTACAGTTGCCCAATAAGTAATTCAAAGCAGTCGTTTGAAGGGAGTTCAGTGAGCAATAAGAAAACATAGAAAGACAATTCAACAATATCAGGAAAATAATACACCAACAAAATGAGAAGTTTAATAAAGAGAAATCATCAAAAGGAACCAAAGAGAAATTCTGGAGCTGAAGAATACAATGCATGAGATGAAAATGCAGTAGAAAGTACCAATGGCAGACTTGATCAAGCAGAAGAAAAGATTTTAAAGTGGAAGAAAGATCACTTAAAATTATTCAATCAGAGGAGAACAAAGCAAGAAATAAAGAAAGAGTGAAGACAGCCTGTGGGAACTGTGATACAGAAACAATCTGCGTGGTTGCAGTCCCAGGAGAAGACAGGGAGAAAGGGGCAGGAAGCTTATTTAAAGAAATAATGGCTGAGAACTTCCCAAATCTGGGGAGAGATTTGGGCATGAAAGTTCATGAAGCTTAAAGGTCTTCAAAATTTTAACTGAAAAAGATCTTCTCCAAGACATTGTAATTTAAAACATCAGAGACGAAAAGACAATTTTAAAAGCAGCAAAAGAAAACAACAACAACAACAATATTCCTTGTATACAAAAAAGCTGAACTCCAAGAGACAGACAGTAGAATGGTGGTTGTCAGAGGCCATGGAGGGGTGGGAGAAAAGGGGAGATGTTAGGCAAAGGGCACAAGCTTCCATTTCAAGTTCTGGGGATCTAGGGTTCAGCATGGTGATGATAGTTAACAATCCTGCAGCATATACAGTTGCTAAGTTGCTAAGGGAGTAAATCTTAAGTGTTCTCACCACACACGCACAAACACAAAATGTTGTTACCTGAGGTGATAGAGGTGTTCGCTAATCTTATTATGGTGATCTTTCAGCGAAACATATTGTATCAAATCATCACATTGTATACTTTAAGCTTACACAATTTTATATGTCAATTGTATCCCCAAAAAACTGGGTGGGGGGAGGGAAGGCTTTGTTTTCTCCAATACTGTAATCCTACCACATAAAACAGGGCTTGCCACTTGGTAGGGGATGATCAATGATTGTTGAATGACTGAACGAAGGAAGGACTCATTCATACTATCAAAGGCTTCCTAGAATCCAAGGAATATAAGGACTGAGAATTCTCTACCCAAAACACTGCTGGTGACTTTGGCAAGATTTGTTCCTATGCAAGAGTGGGTGTTGAATCCGCACTGCAGGTGTAGCGAACAGCACAGTAGTGAAGATGGAAAGTGTAGAGAACTCTTTCAGTAGGAGAAAAGAGAGCAGTACCTGGAAGATATTGTGTGGTCCTAGACTTTTGTGTTTATTTTTTAAGAATTGAGACCCTTGGCTATGTTTAAGAGCTGACAGAAGAAAGCCAGAACGCCAGAGAGCTAGAGAATGGAGATTAAAGGTCCAGAAATGGGAAGGGTAGTGCTTCAACAGAGTGGCCCTCAGATGGTTGGGGAAGGAGTCCAGGGCACAGACAGAAGATCAGCCTTAGACAATGGAGGGCTATCTCATCCCCTCAAGGTCGATGCAAACCAGCTTGAGATACGGTGCAGGGAAGCTAAGGAAGTTCCTGTTTGATGATACTTAGTTTTTCTGTAAAGCAGAGAGCAAGGGCATTTGCTGGGAATTAGGGAAAATAATTAATTTCCTAGGCTGCCTGGAAGTTCTTAATTTATATTTCTATGGAACATATGTCATACCCTTAGGACCTCCCCAGGAACTGTTAGTAATTAAGGCTTTTTAATAGGCCAACTGGAAATGCTGATTTTCATAATTTATTTTCTAATTTACGCTTCTTTCAGTAAGAAAATTGTCATGTTATTTGGCCAAGCTAAATATCAGTCCCTCTCCTCACGACATTGATTATGAGGTTCTTAGATTCTTTACCATCAGGGATTCCTTTTGTAATATTTCCCCATCACCCCTTATGTGTTTGGAAGATACTGTCTAGCAAACAAACTACATTTATAAATGTAGATTTCTATTTTTGATGAATTTGATGTAACATTTGCTCGTAGCCAAAAAAAGTAACTGATCAGCATGAGTAATCATGTTTGATTAATCTAATTCAAATCAAAATCAAAGGAATATGACATTTTAGTTATCCTGTGAAATCTTACTGAAGATGAATCTATGATGCTTCTTGGGTTTTTTTGTTTGTTTTTTTGTTTTTGTACATATTGAGAGCAACTTTTGGACTCCCCTTATTTCTTAATATGATTGGTGGAAAGACTACTGGTATACTGTGACCACCTAAACCTTGATATTCACTGTGGTTTAAGTTCTAACCCCAAGATGTCCAATATTAAAGTGTTTTCTTTCCCAAACCAAGGATGTATAGTCCAATTGCCCTTCATACATATTCACATTTTAGTGAGAATTTTAAGAAGCAGCAACCCTGAAAGCAAATGGTTGATTTAGCCTCTTTAGAAAACCAGACCATCATTTACTAAATTACTTTGTTCTTGAAAGATATTTCAACAACCCTAATACCTTGATGTAATTGAGGTTTTTAGTTCTCTTCGAGAATAATAATGAACGATAACTTTTTAATAAAGCTACAAAGGATGATTTTATCTATTTCAATTCTGATACACATTAGTTGGATTATGTAGAAAAAAAACCTATCATTCAATGAATGTTTCTTGAATTCCTTATGAGCCACGTAACGTTCTGGGATACAAATGTGGATATAATAGACACAAACCTTGTCTTTGGATATCTTACATGAAACAAATAATAATACAAATAGCCAAGGTATTATAAATTGCTGTAATATGTAAGAAATTATAACAACTTGAACCACTGAGGGAAAATATGGTGTGCAATGAGGAATTATAACAAGAGAGCCCAATTTCAATGAGAGATTGGAAGGCTTCTCCATAGAAGTGCCATTTAAGCAGAAATTTTAGTGTCAGTTGGTTTTAGTTGGAGATAGGGGTGGGAGGGGTTTCCAGGCAGAAGAAATAGAACCTTTAAATACCGTATGGTGGAAATGAGCTACGTATCCCTCAGTGCCCTCACCTAGGGCACGAGAGCCAGATGGGCATTTATGGGATCTCAGGGCATATGAAACAATTACAGTGAATATGTTCCTGTTGTGGTTGTATTTCGGGACTGTAAGTACATTTGCCAAAACGATTTCAGCAAAGGGTGACTCATTTACAGTAAACAGTTTCCTTTTGACAGTACCTTAAATTAAATTCTGAAGAAGAAATTGGCGAAGAAATCTAAGTGACTTTCTTTGGCCGCAAAGAATGCTTCAAAGCTTTAGTGTGTGCCATGTTACAAAAATGTAATCCATTAGCTTCAAGAAAAGTTGAGATGACAAGAGAACTAAAATATAAATATTTCTGTCCCTTGTATATTACTGGTAAGCCACGCAGCTGATCACTTTCAAATCTGCACAACCAGAAAGAACTAATGATTCCTTTGAGCATTCATTCCCATTCCTCGCCTGGAATAAGGAAAGGAGATGACAGCCTTCGGTTGTCAATTTCATTCTATTTAGTTGTTGCCCAGGGGAACTCTGGTAATGACATAGTTTCCTTAGCATCATTTAATAAAGAGGAGGGACATGATCCTAAATATGAATGTCAGGCCTTCAACTTAAAGGTTAATTTATAAGGACCAGTGCTATTATTTGTAAAAGAAAAGCAGCACAAAGTTGATGCGTGTAATATTTTCAGCGTGTGGTATTTAAAAGACCTCTCTCCCTAGAAATCCTTATTGCCCTATATTTGAGCCAGTCAGAGTGCACAGTCCATCTTCTAAAGCTGGAGCAATTCTTATAAGCCACAGAGATATCCCTAGTTAGTGAATGGTTTGCCTAAAGAGAGCTTTCTAAAAGGTATAATTGTTCTCTAATGGGATTCAGACTTCTTGGTTCTCACCACTTCCTTACAGACAGTGACTTTACTTCTTTTTAGACAAATATGTTGTCAGGCGTGTTTCAGGCTGGGTACCTAAGAGCTAATCAGGCACACAAAAACCCAATGGGTTAGTACTTCTTAACCATTGCTACACAACCCCTGGGAGTTCATAGGGTAATTGCAAAAGATCTACAAATATAATATGTACTTCACACACAAATATGTACTATTATTTTTCTTTCTTTCTTTTTTTTTTAACGTTTATTTATTTTTGAGACAGAGAGAGACAGAGCATGAACGGGGGAGGGTCAGAGAGAGAGGGAGACACAGAATCTGAAACAGGCTCCAGGCTCTGAGTGGTCAGCACAGAGCCTGACGCGGGGCTTGAACTCACGGACCGCGAGATCATGACCTGGGCCGAAGTCGGATGCTTAACCGACTGAGCCACCCAGGCGCCCCTGTACTATTATTTTTCAAGTGTGCGTAGGCTACTGTGATAAAATACATTGCAATTTTAAATCACTATTGAGCTCATAATAGCTTTTTTGTTCATTATACTTTTTTTAATCAATAGGCAGAAGAAAAATGATCAAAATATCATTTATAAAATTAAAAAATAAATTATGTGGCTCCAAAAATTTAGGAACTGCTATTACACATTGAGTTGATTGATTAAAGCAGTGGTTTTTCAGCTCTTAATCATACATTACTATCAGTTTAAAAAATTGAGCTCACACATGCCAATTAATGTATATTTATTTATAATCGATATGCATATACAGCTATACTAATATATTTCTGTGCTGTATAAAAGTGTATAAAAGAAAATTTTAAATAATCATCTAAAAAATAAATATAAGTGTTAAAATTTTCTTCCAGCACTCCTGAAAGCTGATAGCTCCATTTTCGAAGATCATTGGACAGAAAGAGAGAAAGATATTAGGGGTTGCCTATAGAAATAGGAGGAATGAAGTTAGTATATTCTGGGAGAAACTGTACAGGTCAGTTAGACCTTGTGGAGAGGGTATCTGGGCACTGCTGACTTATTAAATTTTCTACTGACTCTGGCCATTAGCATAGTAATAAATCACAAAGGCACACATCCACATTGTCTCACCTGTTTTCCACATCAGCAGTGCTGTTTGGAAAGAATTATATGCTGGAAAAGGAAAAACTCACTGTCCTGGTGCCCCATATTAACTGACCTGCATTGGGAACAATCTTGACAGCCTGCTGTGTCCCTTGGTTGCTGTCCACTTGATCATAACCCTGAGGGCTGGGCCTGTTATCAGCACAGCAGAGTGAACAGGGTATTTGAACTGGTCTCTATGGGGACACACTGGTGCCTCGCATGATCTCAGAGAATGAAATTTCCGACAAAGATGATAAATCTGGGTCAGTGTGCATTTGATTTATATCTTTCCAAGTTTGGAAGTAGGGGAACTATTTCACATCCCTCAAAACACTTGGTCGCAAGGTGGAGGGGAGATGTTCCTGTTTGTAGAATATGAGGAGTTATCACTTGATGGGGAAAAGGCTGAAGAGCAAGAGGACCAGGACAAGGGGACCCTGCTGCAGCATTTAGCCAGAGTCAGCCAGGAAGCTGAAAGTTTTGAGTTGGATCACCAGGATAAGGGAAGTCTTCTGAAGAGTCTGCCCCCGGATGGTGGGCCGGATGGGGAGAAAGTCTTAGGATAAGAGTCAGATTTAGAGGGTTCTTGTGTTTTTCCGTTATAAGGTCAAAGGAGTGGACTAATGTGAAGGGACACACAAGTGAGATCCCTATCCAGCCTCTTCTGAGTGAGGAAAAAACACAGCGGCCAGCCATGCTGCGGTGGGAGCCGTGCCTGGCTTGCAAAGAAGCTTGGGAGGACAGGAAGCAGAAAGGTATTCTCATCAGAATGAAATGTTCTCAGAATGGGGATGGGGACACTAGTCTTGTGGCAATCGTGATAATTGGTGAGGGGAGGCTGAGAGATACCTCTCTCTCATCTGAGGGTCACTGTCACTTCCATGTGCAACTGGCCTCAGAGTCGGGCTCTGAGTGAAAAATTCGGTTTGGCAGGAAAAGGCCAGGGTCATCTCTGCTAGAAAAATAATTTACATGTCTAAAACGAGGATTATTGGGAAATGACCTGGGTTCCATTTCATCTACTTCTGGGCACTTTTCCTTGATTTCAAGGGCCAAAGAGAAAGAGAAGATAAAGGAGGATAAAAGGACTTATTTGGAAATGACCGGGCACATCACAGAGGATTCTTCCCTCAATGGGAAGTGAAAAATTTCTCTGAGTAGATAGAAATGCAGGGACCATCCAACAGGCAGATCATGCCATTTAAGACAAACAACACATATCGAACAAAACTAGCAGTCAAAAAATACCTTCTAAACATGGCTAAATGAAGTGGATGTGCATTTAAAAAAAATCATTAGGTTTTATAAACCAGGGTTTATGTCTCTGTTAACAAACAAGAAGGGATTTAATGGAAAGAATTAGGTGCTTTAAAAGCTGCAAGAAGCTGAGTCCGAAGGATTCACCGCAAGAATAATACCCCGGAATCAGCCCACCAGCATAACTGCTACCTCCAGCAGCATCAGGAAGAGAGGGGATAAGGAATGTGCAAGAACAGTTGATGACCACAGGGCCATGCTATCTTAGCCATGGTCTGGGGATCAGGGAACTACCACCAGAGCCACCTGAATGGGAAAAGTTAAATCATTCTGGCAACCTGGGTGTTGTCGCCCCTGCAGAGAAGGAAGGGAGGCACGGTAGAAAGAGGTGGAAATCGCTGGTGACTCAGCCAATCTACTGTATCTGCCCAAATCTTGGGGGGGGGGAAAATGAACTGGAATGTTTAATATTTTGCCTGTGTTAGTAGGAAAAAGTTATAAATAGCAGTCTCATTATTCTTCTAGTAGTGTTACGATGAAGAGATATAAGCAAAATATGGAGGAATGTTGAGTGAGAAGTATCAAACAGGGGACGATTTATTTCATAGGAGAAAAAGTTTAACCAGTAGAATAAGAAAAGAATTTAAGTGAGAAAATGTAAAAGAAACAGTATCCGTAAGATCTGCGTTGTGGTGGTGGAGGGGGGCGGTGTCTGAACACTGCCTTGTTTCCTCTCCCACCAACTCAGGGTGAGGCGCTGTAGGCAACTGGCAATATAGATCACATGGCCACACATTTGTATCACCTTGCTTGTTTCACTCATCAGATTGCAAGCTGAAGGGACCATGGAATGGAAAGAGGCAAAAACTTGCCCTACTGGTATTATCTATCTTTCCCTGAGTTTGAAGCCTGAGACAGTATAAGAGTTTGGGGTATGCTCACAGGGGGAATGAAACAAACTCAACAAAGAACTCTTGCCACATGTGGTGATTGCTAGGGTACGTCACTTGAATCCCCTCCTCTGGGTCAAAGCCCTCATTCCGCCAGCGACCATGAGTACTAACTACCGACTCCCTCTTTGGGAATTGTCCTCCGGTGAAGGCAGGAGCCTTGCCCAAGGTTATCCAGGAATGGGAGGGGGGAGAACGATTGGCAGCTTACGTCATATAATCAGCCTCCTTACCTCAATTCCGGACCATCTAAAAGGCCCTCCTAGTCCCAAGCTCTGCTTGGGATGGGTGTTAGTTTCTGTGGCCACCCTACTGCCATTCAACTTTTCTCCTTGCTTCTCTCAGTTTTGCTTCCTCACTTCCTTACAAGTACTATCCAGAGCTGTCCCCAACAATACTAGCATGCCAAATCTTTGACTCAGTTTCCCTGAGAATACCACTAAAGACACAAGTAAGACACAACAGGAATCTCGGCACACGGTTGTGAGGAGTGTGTTTTATCCAGTTGAGAATGTCTGATTATAACTGACCGGCTGGCAGTGTTGCCTTGCCAAGGTATGTTTCCACGAGAAACTGAGGGTTTGGGGAGAGAGAAATGTGACTGAACACCAACAGGTTCGATTGCCAGCTTCAGAGTAAGAGAGCACAGCTGTTTACAAAAATAAGAACCATCCTCTTACCCATTTTTCTATGCCCTTTTGGTCCTGTTCTGACTCTACCGGATGGGGAAGGAGCTTACCAAGATGGGAGAGAAGAGGGATAAGGACTCAGGGTATGTGAGATTGATCAGGGTGAAAATGTATGGTTCTAGGAGTGAATCTGCTAGAAGCATCACCTGGAGACTAGATTCAGATAGAGCAACAGCCTGTTTCATCAGTGCAAATGACCTAAGTGAGAGGGAGAAATTATTGAAAGTAACTAAATAAAAGCTCTATTGCCCACTACAGTTTTTCTAGGACATTGAATGACTTGGTCCAGAAATTAGTTCCAGTATTTTTCATCTTAGCTGTTACTTTGGAAATTGTTGGAATGGGCAGAAGCTACTAGAAAAGGGCAAATTTGACAGCATCAATGTTGGCGCCCACTGGCAATAACAGGAACGCCCCAGCTCCCCTGGGAGCACTGGGGCCACCGTCCATCAAGAATGTCAGGAGAAGGTTAGCATCACCACAGGGATCCAGAAACCTGGATGGATTTACCTAACACTGGTCCTCCGGTCCTCTAGCTATCTGCTGCAACAGGAAGAAACGGATGAATGCTGCTGTTTTATTCTGTCACACCCTCAAAGTCCGGGACTGTCCAGTGACACCAATTTAACCTGATAAGAACATCTCAGAAGCTCATCTCTCACCCTCCTGACTGACCCACTCCCAAACTTTTGGAGGCTTAATTAGTCCAGGTGTAGGACCAAGAAACACGATTGCTCACCTGCTTACTTTTCCTCTCAAGCTATTGTATTCCACCCCCAAAATTCTAGCTGCTCAAATGGCAATCCAGAGGCGGAAGTCAGAATGAAATTCATGGATTGTATTTTGTTGCTGGATGGCTCCACTCTGGATAGGTAATAGCAATAAATACATAAATAAAACAATGAATTTAAAATAATAAAAGAGGCCAACCAGTTCCTGCAATCTTGGCAAGCAGTGGAAATGAATCAGAAAAGAAACAAGTCTTATAGACAACATTTTTGTTACTTAAAAAAAAAAAAAAAAAGTTCAAATCCAGTCTCACAAGCAACAAGATTTACAGAAGCACAGGGAATTAGGTATTTGTTAGGTATTTGGTGTCACAGTCTCTGTGATTATTATAGAACCTTATTATCGCAAATGCATCTGCCTAATTGCACCCTACTTTCAAAAGAAAACAGACCCAGCTGCCCCAGAAAACACCCACAAATGAAAAGGGAGTGCAAACAGAACCAGGGTGAAACATGAAGCCTCCTAGGAAGGACAACAGGAGGCCACCTACGTGGTTGGGCACCACTGCTGCTCTCCCTGGCGTCGTTCTGGGATGAACTGAGTGGGGCTGGCATGACTCCTTCCCATGGGCTTGACTAACACACCAAAGACAACTCGTGGCTCCCTGACTCCTTCTGGCTCTCTCACTGCCCATTCTTTATGTCTTCTCTGCATTTCCTTTGAGCATCCAAGACGTCTTCTCAGACGTTTACTTTGGGCTTGTAGTTGTTAGTCCCCTGCTGATGGTGACCCACTTGGGATGAGAACGTAGGTCACCAGGTGTCAGGCGATGGTACAGCAGGTCGGGAAGTGCTGTACGGAAATGAGAAATGGATACTGTTTTGAGACGAGAGGCTAAGAGTTTGCCTCTGCCACTAATTAGCTGGGCAATTCAGAATCCAAGAATCTCTCCAAGCCTCAATCTCCTTCTGTATAAAATGAAAAGGAGGATCTTTTAGGAGGCTCTTTAATTCTAACATCCTATGACAGAAGTCTGCTTTTGAACAGAATCCGAGAGGTCAGAATGTGAGACGTAGACTAAAAATAACCGCACAAGCATATGAAAAAGCGTATCAAAGAGAATGACAAACCTGAGGTGCCGCTCCTTAGTCCCAGCAGCCATTAAAGTTAATAAGAGACAAATGAAACCCAAACGACACACAGGTTCAGACAATTTGAGGTATAAATGGTCCAGTACTTGGCTTATGCCCCTCCCCCATTTCATCACCGTGTGTACCTTTTGCGAACGATTCATCGATCTGCTTCTAACTTCATTTTGAAAAGTGCTCAGCAAAAAGGAGCCCTCATTACCTGCCACTTTCTGCAGCCTGAGGAAGCCTATTTCTGTCTGCTGAAAGTTAGCGGTGGGCTCCTGATGACCGCTCCGCACTCCGTCCTTGTCAGAGGGGAGCAAGCCCCTGCGATGTGCTGATAGCCTGGGCCTGATTATCTTAAGGTCCTGCTTTAACCCTTTGAAGTCCATAGGCAAGCACTTACAAAAACCATAAATGATTCCGAGAGAGAAGAATTGAACCCTGCTTCCCCAGAACAAGCCCACGTGATGCCTCTGCACTATACTGATTGCCCGCTGTCTGCAGCCCACCTGCAGCCCAGCCTGAAGAAACAGCATCCTGGTAGCACCGCTGGGGTAATTCGTTCCCTCCCACGTCCTTTCTCCCTTCTCTCCATCTCTACCCACCAGTCAAAACAATCATAGGAAGCTCTCTTTTCAAAGAACTTTTTTTCCCCTTCTTTCTCCCTCTTCAGGCTAACCTGCCAACTGCAAGCATTCATCAATCCTTAATAAAGTAATTTGTACTGAGTCTCAGCGGAGGTTCTCAAAGGACTTTGCAAGCATCAGCTCTTAAATCTTTACCCAAGAACTTTATTATGGTATCCAACATGGAAAAACTAAGACACAAACCTGTTAAGAGTGTCTCAAGTTCCCATGGTGAAAAGTACAGCAAAATCCTTAAGGTTGCTCTGCATCCTTAAGCCATTCAGGCCAAGGGGAGAAGGGGCTCAATGCCCAAGTCTGTAGTGTCAGGTACTGTCCCCTCAGATGTGGCCTGACGCTGGCCTGTCTCTGCCTGCTCACTGCTCACCATCTCTGCAAAGACAAGACCTCACCGGGAACCTGCTGCCTCTCCCGTACTCCCCATCGACAGATAATGGTATCTCCAGTCCCACCAGGGGTTTCTCGGCCTCTCTTCATTCTGTCACCAATTCCTATTAATCCTGTCTCAAAGATCTCCCCAAATCCATTCCCTTTCCTTGTCAGCTGTTGCTGCCTCCGGTAAATCCCTTATTATCTTTCCCATGGACTTTTGCATGAATCTTCTAAGTGACTTTGTGCTATGTCTCCCCTCTCTAAAGCATCTTTTACTCCACATTCTGTACAGCCACTTCTAAAACGCAACTATGAGCATGTCACTCCCTTTCTTACAAAAACATATCATCTTCCTGCAACCACAGCAGTCGACTGAGCCACTGAAGTTGCATCAAAAATGTACACCCAGATTTTGTAAGCTTAAGAAGCCCTTTCGTCCTCTTGGTTTTCAGAGAGTCCACGGGTATTACATTGGATGCATGTGTCATGTGATCACTGCTTGTGCTACTTCCTACAACACAGACTTGGTCGCGAGCAACCCTACCTCTGCTGCTTCAGCCCGACCCACACCCAGGCCACTGTCCGAGCACAGTTCTATCACAGGGCCACCAGCCAAATTGTTAATCTCATCTGGACACACCTTAGAAACACCCAGAAATAATACTTAATCTGGGCACCCTGTGGCTCAGTCGTATTGGTATATAACATTAATCATCGCAGAGAGAATCCATATCTTTGCTTTGTCCAGTTTCTAGAGGCCTCTTGCCTTCCTTGATTTATGGCTTCTCCCTCCTTCTTCAAAGTGAGCCATGGCCAGTTGAGTCCTTCCCGACGGAATCACCCTGAGTGCTTCCCCCTCACATCTCCTTTTCTGACTCTGACTCCTTGTGACTACAGTAGACCCACCTCGATAATCCAGGATAATCTCTTAAACTCAAGGTCAGTTGATAGCAACCTTATTTCCATCTGTAATTTTGATCCCCTTTTGCAATATAAAGTAGTATATTCACAGATTCTGCAGATTTGGATGTGGACATCTTTGGGGCTCCGTCATTCTGCCTACCATAGCAGGGTGTGAACAGAGGCTTATAGATGGCAGAGTCGTGAGGAACGGGTAGCAGGGCAAAGATAGAGTGGAGCACCTCACCCGAGCTCGTGGCCTCTGCACTTCACAGAACTGGGTTCAGATCTCAGCCTTACCACCTGCAGCCCCATGACACTCAGCAGGTCGCTTCACATCCATGAGCTCAATTCCGTCATCTGTGAAGGGTGAATTAGTGTGCCTTAATAAAAGTACCTTAGCACAGAGCCTGAACAGAAGAATGACAATTATAGCACCTACTATTTTTGAACTCTTCCTAAGTTCTCGATAAAATTGTAGCTATTGTTCTGATGATGATGATGATGTGATGGCTGCTGAGAGCCCGAGTTGAAGTCTTGTGAGTCAACGATCCAACAACAGGGACTGAAATCAAAGGATTAATATAGCCAAGCTCTGGAGCCTGTGGTGGTCTCAGCAATAATCATACTAAACCGGCCTGAGGGCATTTGCTCCATTTAAAGCCCAGAAATATTTGTTCTCTCTGTTAAATTATCTATTGTGTCTCACTCTACTTTCACTGCCCCTTAGGGCTTCAAAGACCATTGCTAGCATTTTACCTGACTCTTCAAGTTTATTGTCTCTAGAAGCATCTCTCGATGCATAAAGAAGTTCAAAAGCACATCCAAATGATCAGGGTTTAGGACCTGTGTCTCCAGCCGTCTCTTTGTCACCTACATGGTTGAGTATAGGTCGTAGCCTTGAAGTGATTAAAAAGAATATCCCCGCGTAAAACACGCCCTCTTCATCTCAGAAAGAACACTCTGTGAAATAGTGCAGCTAATGGCATATTAACGGACAGAAATGATTTAGCAACTGTCATCATATAACAAAATAATGACATCTTGAGTTTCAGGGAGAGACTGCCTTACTAGAAGAGAATATTCCAAAACTACTTAGACAAAGTAGCAACTCTATACTTAAATCAAGTGACAACTAAATGTGAATATCATTAAACAGCTAAGAACACTTGCATACGTCTCCTACTTTGTTTCTGGTAACATTAAAGGGGCTTCTGATTTTAAAATTTGCCCTGTGTGCTAAATTATTTGTTGTGTTCCTCCGTACTATCCCTGCCTCCCGACTCATTTAAAATATAGCACAATTATAAAGTCAAAGTGTCTAGAGTAGAGATGGTCGCTGGTTGGGACTCCTGCTGTCCATCCGCTCCTCGCGCCCCTCAATCTCATGACAAGTATAACTCATCAATAAGCTGCAGAATCCCGGTCAATTCTGCTCTCCAGGCAGGCACTACAGCCTTGTGGGGTGGCCCACGAGGTAAAAGTGAACAGACCTCCCTGAGCTACAGCACTTCAGTTATATGGGTGAAAAGTTGTTGAATCCTGCAGCTATTAACATCAAAGAACAAAGAGTTGCTCACATCTTATGGAAGCAAAACCAGCAGCCGAGATCATACAATAAACTAGGATATGCTTTTTAAAAATCAAGTTTTCGTTAGTTACATATGTAGCTCATTCAAATATTTCATACAAGGTTCGAAATCTCTTTTGCGACCTGTGTAATCTCAGTAGCTTATTTTCCAGATCTTTTCCTATGTATTTAAACACATACACTTACACACAAAGAAATGCACATTATTGTTAAACATTAGCTGGAGTCCTATAAACCAAGTTGGAACTCTGAAAAGTTAATGAAGGAATCATATAAATATGTCACAAAATAAGATGTACAAATGACTGATAAATGTTTGAAAAAATATCCAGCGTTTTAAGATCAAAGAAATGTAAATTAAAATAAGTTATTGTTCTTGGTATTACATTGTCACAGGTCTGTTTTACCAATATTGGCAAGGATATAGTGAGGCGGGTCCTCTCGCAACACTGATGAAATAACCAACTGCTATAGTTTTCTGAAAGGCATTCTACGATCGTCATCAAGGAACTAAACAAATATTTAGACCTCCGACCTTAGTAATTTTATTATAAATACTTACTAGATGTAGTTTAAAAATATTTGCATGAATGTTCACCTCATTATTTATAATAAAGAATTATACGTCATATATATAGTATTTGTAATGGACTCCTTAGAGAAGTTATGTGATTTTTATAGGACATATAATCATTACAAAGAGAAATTTTTGAATAATTTTAAGTAATATGAGTAAATGGGTAAAAAAGAGAAAGTGCATGATAAAAGTGTATACACAGCGATACTCATTATGTAAAACACAAACACACACACACGCAACTAAAACTAAAACGATAGAAAACGATAACAGCAATTATCTTCCTCAAAGTGAGGTTGCTGTTGATTTTTATGTTCTTCTTTGTACCTTTCTAAATTTTGTACATTTTCTACAGTGAATGGTTTTTACTTTTATGATACAAAATATGTATTATTTTTAATTTTTTTAATGTTTATTTATTTCTGAGAGAGAGAGACAGAATGTGAGTGGGGGAGGGGCAGAGAGAGAGGGAGACACAGAATCTGAAGCAGGTTCCAGGCTCTGAGCTATCAGCAGAGTCTGACACAGGGCTCAAATTCATGGAGCACAAGATCATGATCTGAGCCAAAGTCGGATGCTTAACCGACTGAGGCACCCAGGCACCCCCCATAATACAAAATATTTATAAAACTAGTTAAGAGATCTTGCCATGTTTGGAATAAACAAAGATTTCTTAAATAAGGTACAAAACATCCTAAATATAACATAAAAAATATTGATGCAATGGAAAACCTTAACACTAAGGTAAGAATTTGTGTTTATAAAAATGTAATAATGAAGAAAGAATGGAATCCACCGAGGAGGAAAATATACTGTAATATATATATACATATATATATCCAAATAGAAATACTTATTTGTCCTACATTAATCTGGCATATATTCTTTCCCTAGATAGATAGATAGATAGATAGATAGATAGATAGATAGATGATAGATAGATAATATAAATAGAGATCTATCTATTTAGAGAAATTTATAGAAAACAGTACAAAAAAAGTCAAAGAATAAAATCTTCAAGCAAACAAAAGACTTGAACAGGCACTTCCCACAAGAGGATATCCAAATAATCAATAAAGATATTCAAAGATGCTCACAATCTTAGGCTCCAGAAACATAAATAAACAGACCGGGGTGCCACAATATACTCACCAACACAGTTAAAATAGAAAAGATAAAAAACTACAAAAACGTATGTGGAGTTCTAGGAAACCTCACACACTGCTGGTGGGATGGCACATTGGTACAGTGACTTCGCAAAGGTGTTTGTCAGTGTCCATTAAAGGTAACTGTATACACATCTGTGACTTGGCAAGTCCACTGTCTGATGCCTCGTCAACAGAAATGCATACGCATGTTCGCTGAAAGGCAAGTATTGGAATGTTCGCGTCAGTACTGCCTCAATGCCCATCGACAGTAGAAGAGAAACATAAATTGCAGAATATTAACACAGCGGAGTTCAGGCAAGGAGGATAAAAAAACACCCACAACATCGAGGAATTTCACAAACATAATGTTGATTGAAAGAAGCCAGTCTCAAAATAGTACCTATTGCATGATTCTATTTACATAGGGACAAAAACAGGCACAACTAATCTATGGTGGGGTAGTGATTGGAAAGAACCATGGGCGATTTCTGCTGCTAACACTGTCTGCATGAGCTGAGATTTCTTGTTATTACATCACGGCTTCGAACCTGGAAGAGGATTCGTCTTGCGGCTCACGTTAGCTATTCTCAGTCAGCTTGGTCTTTAACTCTCACTGAGATCCATCACTTGATTCCACGTTGCCTTTCTTTGTTTCTTCAGATACGTGCAGATATGTTCTGTCTGCATCTAAAGCCCTTTGAATTCAATAGGATTCTAAGACGTGCATATGGCTTCTATATGTTGATAATTTTGAACATGATGAAATTTTACATTTTCCCCTTCATTTTTAGGGCCATATATCTCTTTCATCTTTAAAAGATTAAACAACTGAGTTTGGATAGCTCTAACGTTTTGCCTAACTGTGGTAACAACATATGACATCGTTCTACTGAAGAAGCCCAAACCTGTGTCATACATAATTTTGCTGAAAGGAAGCTTTTTAGCCAAAAAACTTGTAATGCAAAATATTTACAAATTAAATTATATTTTTATTTTTTAGAAAAATACATGGTAGCTGTGACTTAAGCTTAAATACAGACATAGAATCCAATCCAAGTTGTATTTTTCAAGAGTTACAGAGCTTGGGGCTTTTGTCTTTTTCTTTTCTTTTCTTTTCTTTCTTTTAATGTTTTTTAAAAATTATTTTTGAATCAGAGAGAGACAGAGCATGAACGGGGGAGGGGCAGAGAGAGAGGGAGACACAGAACCGGAAGCAGGCTCCAGGCTCTGAGCCATCAGCCCAGAGCCCGACGCGGGGCTTGAACTCACAGACCGTGAGATCGTGACCTGAGCTGAAGTCGGACGCTTAACCGACTGAGCCGCCCAGGCGCCCCTTTTGTCTTTTTCACTCTCAGCAAGACTCATATATTAAGTTAGGATAATAGCATCCTTTTATTTTATATGGCTGTTTTGAAAATTAAATGAAAAGTATAATATTGGCCCACTGTGGGATCTTAATAAATTTAGTTCTTATGATGATGATATTCTTATTATAGAGAACTTGGAAGATGGAACAAACAAAGAAAAAATTCACTTATAGTCCCACAACCACAGATCAGTGCAGATACAGCCTTGTGATCCTTTGTCCAAGATGGCAGTGACCCTTCTCGAGGCCCATCCGTGTGTATTGCTCTCCTGTGCACTCCAGGTTACATTGCTTCTCCTCCAGCTCATGGCTGTGGCCTCCAGTGTGCTGTTGAGAGGCAACTGCAGGGTGGAAAGGCCTGGTCAGGAAGCCCAGTGAACCTCAGCTAAGAGCAGGTTTCAGGTTGGCCAAGTCATTCATATTCCTGGAACCCCGTCCAGTTCTGACATTCTATTATTCGTCTCCTCATCCATCAATAACTTTGCAGTAAAAACATCACCTTATGTTCTGTCACATTGGTTCCCTGGCATCTGCAGACTAAACATGCACTTGATGGATGGAATCTCTCTGCATGATACCACACACCTGGCTACGAGCATTTTATGTTTATTTGCTTTGGCTTCATGTATGCACTGCCTAGACGAGGCACTCTGTAAACCTTTTGTGGAGGCATTATAAAGAGATATATCTTAATGTCTAAAGATACCAGGCTCTTTAGACCTCTCCCTCATATTTTCAACAAGATAGTTAGTACTTTGGCTTATTTTTCCAGGGACTGTGACTCTTAGCTATTAAACATGATAATAAATAACTATACCTTAATGTTCTGTAAGAAAAATTTCCTTTTCATTCCTTTATTCAATTATCCTCCTGTTACACACCCTCTTGGGCACCGGAATATCTGCTTCTTAACACTTCGTTAGTTTAAATAATTTCGCATGTACCATTTTGAATTTTGCTCTTGTCACCCACTGGTGCTTCCAGAAGAATGGTAACCACGTCTGTTTTTTCATTTTGTTACCTGCAGCGCACACTGCGGTACCTGGCACATAGTATGGGGCCAATACGTACGATCACTTTTAAGAATACTTAGAGTCCCCTGTGCCAAGGATACAACCACATTAATCAGACAAAGCCCTCCTTAGCAAAGCAGACACGCAATATTCATACAAATGTTTTGTAGGAGCAGGCAATTCTAAAGTTTCATTTCGGGAAGAGAGGACAACCGTCGGAGGCAGGAATCTCTGCCTTTTTGTCTACACTGTGCGGTCAAAACCCGTCCTGAATCAATGGCCAAGCAGAGGACCACTAAACCGGAGGTCTAGGGCACCACGCTTGAGTGTAGGTTAGAAACTTAGCTGCGTGCTTCTAGGCGCTTCAGGCTAGAGTAGAGAGTGGCCCTAAACTCTTGTAGTGAATCCACTTACCCTCAAAACCTCTAATTTCATCAATAAGAGCTCTATTAGTCATCATGGAAGTAAGTCACTGGTCTTTCCTGACACATAGTATGCTAACGTATGTTGCTGATGATGGAGACGCAGTTACCAGAGGGCATGTAGGGGCTTCCCCAGGAGACAGGGCTGAGGACCACCCGCCCCTATATCACATTAATAAACAGAAGCATTTTAAAGCGAACTAGTGACACTGCAACACCCTGTCCAATCCGCAGCTAAAGAAAAGGGTAGGCTGGGGCGCCTGGGTGGCGCAGTCGGTTAAGCGTCCAACTTCAGCCAGGTCACGATCTCGCGGTCCGTGAGTTCGAGCCCCGCGTCAGGCTCTGGGCTGATGGCTCGGAGCCTGGAGCCTGTTTCCGATTCTGTGTCTCCCTCTCTCTCTGCCCCTCCCCCGTTCATGCTCTGTCTCTCTCTGTCCCAAAAATAAATAAAAAAACGTTGAAAAAAAAAAAAAAAAAAAAAAAAGAAAAGGGTAGGACCTCCCCGGGCCGGGTGAAGGAAGTACCTTACAGGAAGAGGGGGCAGTTTGCCACACCTCACACCTTCCAGGTCCGTTCCCACCTCAGAGCCTTCACACTTACCTTCTCCTCCTGGAAGGCTCTTCCCCCAGATGTTTTCACGGATCCTTCCATCAATTCACTCAGGCTTCTCAGGGGAGCGCAAAGGCTGCAACTCTGCAGCTGATACCTGGCGGTGCTCTGGTGGGGAAGGGCGAATCTCCAGGAGCAGAATGGGGTCGGGGAGGGTCTCGGGCCACACGGGGAAAAGCGGTTCCATTGCCGGAAGGACATTTTGGTAGAGACGGTTGAAACCACCTGGTCCCAGCAGACCCCAGAAAACGGCCGCGTTCTCTGGTGCTGGAACAAGGTCGTTGAGGGTGAAGCCTGGTGCCCATAATCCCTGAAACGCTGCTGCTACACTGTCTCGCGAACTTTTCTGGGGCGGGCTGGCACCTGGCTGTAGTCTCCGGGATCCGGCAGCAGCAGGGTCCAGCGGGCCTTCCTGGGTGCAGCTGACATTCGGCCCTTGCACATTCGGCCATTGCTCAGTGAGACTCTCCCGCAGAGGGGCGGAACGGGTCAAAGCCACAGTCCTTCGGAAGTAAGGGGCCGGGGAAAACAGCCGCTTCTGAGACAAAACTCAGGAGAGAGTTACTGCCTAGGGCTTGGTCACGGACAGTGAAGACGCGGGGAGTGGACGAAAGCTGAAGACAGAGGACGGGTGCACGATTGCTGATCAGAGAGAACAGAGTTCCCATACTAGAGACTGAATGGCTGGGTGACTCCACGTTGACTGCTCCCGCGCATGCGCAAAAGTACCTAAGAGCGATGCGACACTCCACCCCAGTAAGCTGAGCAGCGCCATCTAGTGGAGAAAGGAGCCGTTACACTGAGCCCCGCCCAACTGGGCCTTCGCTCGTCAGGAACACAAGTCTCTCCGCCTGCTTAGTTTATGGACTATAAAGCGCTTCATAGTCTGACTTCTAGGGGAAAACGAAGAAACTTCAGTCCTATTTCAACCTGTTAGGTCCATCTATTCAATTTTCTTTTTCACTTCTTTTCTTTTTCTTGAATACAGAAAGAGAAAAAATTCATTTTTATTAGAAATATTTAATTTTTTTACTAAATTTTTTGTTTTTGTATAATTTTTTTCAAATTCTATTTTACTTCCATCATTTTATTTTAGTCTACTACAGTGTATTCACTTTTTCAGACGATTTCCTTTTTTTTCTTTTTTCTCTTTTTTGTTTCTTTTCTTTTTCTTGAATACAGAAAGAGAAAAAAAATCATTTTTATTTTTAATTTTTGTTAAAAATATTTTTCTTTAATTTTTTCTACTGTATTCTTTACTTTTGTGTAAATTTTTTCAAATGCTATTTTACTCCCATCATCTCATTTTAGTCTACTTCAGTGTATTCATTTTTTCAAATTCTCAAACGATTTCCTCCCCACCCATTTTTTTCTCTAATCTGTCAAACCACTTTCAACACCCAGACCAAAACACACCTAGGATCTAGCATCATTTATTCGATTTGTGTGTGTGTGTTTTTAATTTTAATTTTTTTTAATTTCAATTTTTCTACCTCATTAATTCCTTTTCTCCCTTCAAAATGACAAAACGAAGAAATTCACCCCAACAGAAAGAGCACAAAGAAACGACAGTCAGGGATTTCACCCACACAGACACCAGCAAGATGTCTGACCCAGAATTTAGGATCACGATAATAAGAATACTAGCTGGAGTCGACAATAGATTAGAATCCTTTTCTGCAGAGATAAAAGAAGTAAAAAATAGCCAGAATGAAATTAAAAATGCTATAACTGAGCTGCAATCACAGATGGATGCAGCGGTGACAAGGATGGACGAGGCAGAACCGAGAATCAGCAATATATATAGAGAGGACAAACTTATAGAGAAAAACGAAGCAGAAAAAAAGAGGGAGATGAAGGGAAAAGAGCTCGATTTAAGAATTAGAGAAATCAGGGGTGCTTGGGTGGCTCGGTCGGCTAAGCCTCCGACTTTGGCTCAGGTCACAATCTCACAATTTGTTGGTTCGAGCTCCACGTCGGGCTCTGTGCTGACAGCTCGGAGCCTGGACCCTGCTTTGGATTCTGTGTCTCCCTCTCGCTCTGCTCCTCCCCCATTCACGCTCTCTTTCTCTCTCTCTCTTTGTCTCAAAGATAAATAAACGTTAAAAAAAATTAAAAAAAAAAAAGAATTAGAGAAATCAGTGACTCATGAAAAAGGAACAACATCAGAATCATAGGGGTCCCAGGGGAGGAAGAGAGAGAAAGAGGGGTAGAAGGGTTATGTGAACAAATCATAGCAGAAAACTTTCCTAACCTGGGGAAAGACACAGACATCAAAATCCAGGAAGCACAGAGGACCCCCATTAGATTCAACAAAAACCGGCCATCAACAAGGCATAGCATAGCCAAATTCACAAAATACTCCGGCAAGGAGAGAATCATGAAAGCAGCAAGGGAAAAAAAGTCCCTAACCTACAAGGGAAGACAGATCAGGTTTGCAGCAGACCCATCCACAGAAACTTAGCAGGCCAATTCACTCAGGCTTCTTCTGCTCAAAAGAAAAAACTTCCACAGAGAAACTTTTACTGATCAATAAATCTAAAATTTCTCTCACCATCGCTCTCCGTTCTCTTGGCAATTTTCATTTTTCTTCATAGATATTTTCCTAACTGAAATTCTATTCTGTAGTCTTATTTTAAAGTTTATTTACTTATTTTCAGGGGGGGGGCATGTGTGAGCAGGGGAGGGGCAGAGTGAGTGAAAGAGAGAATCCCAAGCAGGCTCCGCACTGTCAGTACAGAGCCCAATGGGGGCTCAATCTCATGAACTGTGAGATCATAACCTAATCCAAAGTCAAGAGACAGACACTTAACTGACCGAGGCACCCAGGTGTCCCTATTCTACACTTTTTTTTGAACTAGTACTTTTTTTTCTCCCTTTTTGGAACAAGCTCCACAAAAGGAAAGATTTTGTCTTGAGCTCTATATCCTCAGGGCCTAGAATGGTTCCTGGAACAACACTGCTCAATAGGAAGAATTGGTACATCTATACTTCTCTCTGAATATATACATAGAGAAATGTCCAGAATAGTGTTCACCTAATGTTAATGATTATTGTGGAACAGGAACATTTAGAGTTTTTTCTTTTTTTAATTTTTAACTTCTCTTTGTTTAAATCCTTATAAAAGATGATTATTTTCGCATGCAAAAAAAATAATCATTAAATAAAAAAAATTATCTCTACTGATATGTGCAGTGTGGGAGAATGGTAGTAGTGCTGGGCAGAAACTCAGCAAATGTGGGTTCACTTCCCAGCTGGCCACTTAACTTGAGTAAGTTGCTTGACTTCTTCAAGCCATTTCTTCATTTAAAAAAAAAATTTTTTTTAAATGCCTATTTATTTTGAGAGAAAGAGACAGAGCATGAGCAGGGGAGGGGATGAGAGAGAGGGAGACACAGAATCTGAAGTAGGCTCCAGGCTCTGAGATGTCAGCACAGAGCCCAACACGGGGCTCAAACCCATGAACCCGGAGATCATGACCTGGGCCAAAGTCAGATGCCTAACTGACTGAGCCACCCAGGTACCCCAGTAAGTAGTTTTTTAAAGTCAGGTTTAATGAGCTACTTACCTTCAGGAAAATTCACTTTTTAAGTGAACTTTTTAAGTTCAATGAGTTTAGCCATCACCACTGTCAAGATACAGAATATTTTCATCACTGCTAAAAGTTCTTTAATGCCCTTAACAGCTAATCGTCTCTCCTGATACCCAGCCCTGGCAACCACTGATTAATGTTCTGTTCCTAATTTTCAAAATGTCACATAAATTCCGGGTGTAGCCTTTTGAAAGAGTCTGGCCTCTTTCTCTAAACATGATGCTTTTAAGATTCATCCATACCGCTGGGTAAAAATAGTAGTTTGTTCTTTTTTCATTGCTGAGAAGTGTTCAGTTGTATTTATTAATTGTAATTTGTTTATCCATCAACCATCTGATTGGTTGTTTCTAGTTACGAATTATTACCAAAAAACTTCTATGAACCTGCTTGTATAAGTCTTTGTGTGGACATCTGTTTTCATTTCTCTCAGATAAATGCTTAGAAAGGGCGTTGTTAGGATGTAAATACTTTTTTTTAATCTGGAAAATTTTTATGTTCAAAGTTTTGAGCTGCTTGTATTTCTTAAGTGGTGGATTTACCTTTAAGAAAAACTCTCCATTTGTTCTGAGATGGAGAAAACGAAACTTAAGTGCCTACTTATCATTCTAGAGAAAGACCTGAATGCAAGAAGGTGAACAATGGTGAACCTCCAAGCTAAGAAGTTAGGAGCTATTTTTAATGATCTAATCAAGTTACATGTTTTAACAGAACGAAATAATTTCCTTAAGTGGGGGATTAAAATTCCTTAGATTATTTAGAGTTCTAGGTATTCTCCAATGACCATTTGTTTGCAAGAATATGAAGACACAATAGAGGGAGAGAATAAAGACATGCAGAGATTTTTTGTTTATGTCCTGGTAGAGAAAAAGAACGAAGTCATCCCAAGTGGACTATTGACTGGTTTGTTTGTTTGTTTGTTTGTTTGTTTAAGATTAACATAGGCTTTGGAAAAGTACATAGGTGGGACTTATATGACGTTCACAGAACTAAACCTGGGTGGGGTTTATTCTGCAATAATAATTTAAAAAATGGAAGTATATCTACAAGTAAATACACCTAAAAAACAAACAAAAATAAGATATTCCTACTGCCTCCATTACAAGAGGGCAATCGTGAGGAGCAGGCTTTCCATGAAGGTGAGGAAAATCATGGCCTCTGCTCTCCACAGCCAAGATGGCGGGGGTGGGGGTGGGGTTGCTATAGATTCTGAAACATAGGGGTACTTCAGCCAGTGATGAGATGGGCTAGGCAGAAAGTGGGGAGCAGGTGGGAACAGAGCCCTGCGTATTGAAGACAGGCCGATGGAGACCCTGAAGTTTGTTTGGGCCTGTGGGATCTAAAAGGAGACACTTTTAGTACAATTGAAAATTGCCTGTTTTTTGTTTTGCTTTGTTTTGTTTTCTTCTTTGATAGTTTTTCATCCTCGAGCATTTCTTCCTTTACTTGAGCACCTACCAAGTAAAATCTAACTTGTGCTTCAGCTAGGCTATGGGAAATTAGGAACTTATTTGCCTCATGTTTTGGACACTAGGCAAAAGAGAGGTCCCCTTCCTCTGAAGGCCAGGGTCTAACAGTATTCTTGCTGGCTGGTGACAACAGTGTGAGAAGCAGCATGCATCTTGAGTGTCGTGGCCATGAAAGCAAAAGTGAGGGGCTTGACCAAGAGGACAGAGAAGAACAGGGTGCGGGGCCCAACCCTGATCACCCCCGCAACGGCTGCCTGGGAACGCTCAGAAATGCTGAGGGGAAATTTTGAAGGGACATAATTTCTGGCTGTGATAACTTGGGCATTGAAAAGAACTACGACCTTGCAATGTCTTCTCAGTGCTGAGGCCTGGAGTATTTGCTTATCCCAAAGGCTGCATATTGTATATAATTAAATCACCGAATGTCTTGAAAAATAGGAATTCAAATCCTGATTTCACTTCTGAGCAGCAAAGCTTGACACTTAAGGAATTTAAAAACACTCCTTCCTTACCTCTTCTTCCAGATCTAAGAGATTTATGTCAAGTGAGATCTTGCCCTGGATGGAAAGGAATGTTAAGACAAATTTAAGGATTAACATGGGAGAATGGATGTGACTTCTTAAATCAGTTCAAGCTTTAAATATAATATACTATTTAATGGGTTCTTGCTGTGTGCCATTGTAACCCTTCCACCATGACTCCCTACATGGAGTCTGGAAGTTCAGTCCTATAAAACACACAGACGTCACTCTAAGGATTTATCAAAATGACTACCCCAAAACCCCAGGGGTCCAGATGGAGATTTGAATCCACTGGCTGCAGCTTGGCATTCCAGGTGGTGGTTTTCAATATAGATGAGAATTTTCTAGGTTCTGAAATGTCTGAGAATCCCAGGACAGCAAGCCATGATTCCAGGAAATTTTTGTTAGTTGGCATCCATTTCATAGGCTGTATCTGAGGATATTGGACATAGAGAGTACTGGGGACACAGGGACGCATCCTTCTCTCCCAGTTCCAGAGATGGGGTGGCTGCCATTTCTTCTTCCCACCTTTCAGTCTCCGTGCCCCTCGAGTCCTCTCCGGTCCTCTCACAAGAGAGCTGGGTGGAAGAGGAGAGCAGACTCATGTGAACGAAACTTGGTTTTATTTCAGAGGCTTAGTCCTTATTTTATTCAGTATGTTTAAATATAATACATATAATACATTGTTGAATGCACTATATTTTAAAAGGTCTGATTAGCCTTTTTGTGGTTTTAAATAGCTATAAAATATGTTTCTTTTCTGAGAGTGATGATTAAAGGCCAGGAAGCCACTTATGTTTTTATTATTTAAATGATATTTTTCGTTAAACCATATAGCTCTGCCTTGTCATTAATTAGACATTAACCAAAGAACCCATCACATTCAAGCAAGAGCTATACTCAGCAAAAATCAATATTTTAAATCCTAGCCTCCAGCTTTTCATGCAGAAAGGTCTTGGAATAGAAGCTCCTCATACTGGAAGGAAAATTAAAACAAAAAAAAGCAAAGCAAAAACAGATCAGCTATAAAACTGTTGTTCTACTTCTTAAAATCGAACTTGGTAATAATTCACCAAGCTGTCTCTATAATGCAAACCTCTAGAAAACTTTTTTTTTTTTTTTTTTTTTTTATTTATTTTTGGGACAGAGAGAGACAGAGCATGAACGGGGGAGGGGCAGAGAGAGAGGGAGACACAGAATCGGAAACAGGCTCCAGGCTCCGAGCCATCAGCCCAGAGCCTGACGCGGGGCTCGAACTCACGGACCGCGGACCGCGGACCGTGAGAACGTGACCTGGCTGAAGTCGGACGCTTAACCGACTGCGCCACCCAGGCGCCCCTCTAGAAAACTTTTAATACTAGCATAGACCCAGGTGGGCCTATCTTAGAAACTCATTAAGTTTTTGTTGAATCCATTAAAAAAAAAATGAATTAACTAATGCATATAGTCCAGCCTGTTGATTTTATGTATCACAGACACAAGGTTCAGAGATGTCAAGTGCCTGCCCCAAGTCACATAGCCAGAGAGTAACTAAAACGGCACCAGAACACGTATCATCTGGTTATCAAACCAAATTTTTCCCACCAGTCCACAAACACATTGGTCTTGGATTTTAAAAACCCCAGTTCAATTTTAACACTGTTATTGTTTTCCCCTAGAGACATTTTGCCCCTGGCATGGTTGATTTTATGTGCCAAATTGGCTAGGCTGAGGTACCTAGTTGTTTGGTCAAACAACAGTCTAGATGTTGCTATGAAGGTATCTTTTAGATGTGATCAAAATTTAAATCAGTTGAGCATGGGTCAAGAAGACTTCTCTCCATAATGTGAATGGGGGTCATGCAATCAGCTGAAAGTTTTAAGAGAAAACTCTTAATGGCTCTCCAGAAGGAAGAGACTCCCTCTCCAGAAGGAAGACTCTCCCTCCAGACTGCCTTCGACTCAAGAGCGCAGCATCAAACGTGAAATAAACCAGACAAAGACAAATCCTGTCTGATATCACTCATATGTGGGACCTAAAAAAGCCAAACTCGGAAAAACAGGGAGAAGAGTGGTGGCTACCAGGAGACGGGGAGATAATATTGGTCAAAGGGTACAACTTCTAATTATACGATGAACAAGTTTGGGGATCTAATTTACAGCATGGTGATTATAATTAGTAATACTGTTTCATATACTTGAATAACGCTAAGAAGACATTTTAAATGTTCTCACCACACAAAAGAAACGGTACCCATGTGACCTGTGATGTGATAGATGTGTTAAGCTAACGCTGTGGCGATAATCATTTTGCAATATATACACATATCAAATTAACACGCTGTACGGCTTCAATTTACACAACATAATGTGTCAATTATATCTCAATAAAGCTGGGGGCAAATTTCCCGCCTGCCAGCCCGCACTGCAAATTTGGACTTGTCAGCCCCCACAATTGTATGAACCAATTCCTTAATAATAAGTGGGAGGGAGACTAAGTCAATTGGGTCAACTTATTGAGTGACCCAATAAGTGAGTCAATTCCTTAAAAGATCTACCTATTTGTATCTCTCTCTCTCTCTCTCTCTCTAATGGGCTCTATTTCTCTGGAGAACTCTAATATAGTCCCCAATAAAATTAACAGATGAATAGAATTAAAAAAGACATGTGTTGTCTGACAGGTCAAGCAATGTTCTGGGCTCTGGGGACTGGAGGGGTCATCTTAAAGACTTCTGAGGTGGGGGCACCCGGGTGGCTCAGTCGGTAAAGCGTCTGACTCCTGATTCTGGTTCAGTCATGATCTCTGGTTTGTGAGATCGAGCCCCGTGCTGGGCTCTGTGCCGCCAGTGCAGAGCCTGCTTGGGATTCTCTCTCTCCCTCCCTCTGTCTCTCTCCCACTTGCACATATGGGCATGTGTGCTTTCTCTCAAAATAAATGAAAAGAAAAAAAAAAAAAAAAAGAGTTCCGAGGTGGAAAGGAACCACGAAGTTGCCTCATCTTGGGGTAGATTAATGTGAAATTTTGTATACTCCATTAGGCATGGTTCAGAAGAATGAAATAATCCATCCAGCTGCCTGGATAGGAAGCCCCGGCTCTCAGTCCCATTCTCATCTCTCAATAGACTTTCCTTACACATCTTCTTGGGACTCTGGGCTCTCTCTGTCTTGATAGCAAATCTTCTATAATTTTCTCTGGAAATCATCTCAGCTTGAAGTTACACCTAAACATTCTCACTAAAATCTTTCCTTATCATTTTCTTAGGCAGTTAATGCGGGGAAAATTTAAGCTATACATATCCGGTTTGATTAATACACGTAAATTCCTAAGTAAAGGTTTTCACAAGCAAGAGTCTAGATATGTGAACTACATTTTCACAGCATTCTAAAGTTGGGGTAGAATGATATAATGCAAGCAATGTAAAAGAAGTCCCTCTGAAGAGTGAGGGGTCCCCTCCAATTCTTCATTATTATAATATAGCAGCATCTCAACTCAAGGAGAAACCAACCAATTGGCTGGTTTATAAACTAAGATTTTCCCTATTCGATTTGGTTGTTTGGTTCGAACTCTGAGTTCTACCAACCCCTTAGCAAAACTAACTTTCCCCAAGCCTCAGACTTACAGACTGTTACTCATATCAAAGACTATCTGTTGTAAATTCCTGAAGGAACTCTTTTGTATTCTCCATGCCATGGCCTGTCACCACATTCCTCTCCCAGGACACCGTCTCTGAAAGCGCCCTCTTAACCAGGCAAGCTTGAGCTGGGTCTCAAAGAGGAAAACGGTACAGAAATGATTTCCCCGAGAGAGGCAGCTTTCTCTCCTCACTACTCCAAGGATGTCACAGTGACTGATAGCTGCTAAATCCTGATCAGCAGGTTAATTTATCTCAAAGCATGAAGCTTGGATTACAGGCTTTACCTCCAGAGAGCAATCTTTCCCCTTGATCAAACTTCGGCGACGCTCTACGCTCTCTTCTCCTGGAAACTGCTTCCGATTCTGTGTCTCCCTCTTTCTCTGCCCTTCTCCTGCTCATGCTCTGACTCTCTCTCTCTCTCTCAAAAATAAGTAAACATTAAAAAAAAAATTACTTTACTTTTTTTTTTTGCAATTGATTTGAAACAAATCTGCCTGAACTGTCTTCTGAAACAAACCAGTATTTATTTGTAATTGTCTATTAGGTGTGTGGTGTGTGCTTATCAGCAGGAGAAATATAATAGACGAGAGGTCTTACTGCTTATGCTGCGGAGAAGCCAGACAGCTTATGTTTTTATAGACACTCAAACAATATTAGGGTCATTTGTTACACAGGGCTGAAAATTGAGTTTTATTATTCTGGTTCATAAAACGGGGTTACTCGTCCTGAAAAATGGTGGATGGGCTGTCACCAAATAACTGCCTAACCTCTGGTACCAGTCAGGGTTCAACTAAAGAAGCAGAGCCATTAGGTGACGTATATTAAGCAATTCATTGCAAGGAACTGGCTTCTGCGTTTGTCAGCGGGTGGGAGGAGGCAAGTCTGAAATCTGAGGGAGGCTGTCCGCAAGGGCGGGCTGGAGATCTCATCCACACGGACACAATTAAATCTGCTATCCACAGGCAGAATTCCTTCTTCTGGGAAAGCTTCAACTTTGCTCCTAAATCCTTTCAACTGATTGAACCAGGCCCACCCAGATTATCCAGAATAACCTCCCTTATTTTAAGGTCGCCTGATTAGCAACCTTAATCCTCCCTTACTAAATAGCATAACATATTGAAAAACCGTGCACATCTTTGGGATTATTTTTCTGCCCACATGTCTCTTTAGTAATTTGTTGTTGTTATTGTTAGAGAGAGAGAAAGAGAAAGAGACAGAATCTCCCCACACGGGTCAGGAAATACTACTTTCTGCCCTAACACCATTTATTTATCAAATCATCCCCTAAAAGGTATCTGAATTTGTTTTCTTTTTAAGGTCCCTACTGTGAGTATCACAGACAGCTCACTACTCTCCTTGGCTGATGGCACTTGGGTATGAAAGAATCTGTGTGAATTTTCTCCACCCGTACTTACCACGTACAAGTTATTGCTTCCAGTTCCCCAAGGAAGTATTTTAAATTGTCATTCGATTTTGGAAGAAGACAACATTTAACAAAAATGAACTGGATGTTGTCACAATCTGGAGAAATCTATGTTTGGCTGGGAAGATGTTTATTTGGACAGTATGGGTTGTACCTTTCCACTCAAGCCTCAAAATAATATTTTGCCAAAGATAATGATTAAAGATGAAATTATATAACATGCATAAAAATGCTGTTAAAAGGTGAAAATACCATCATTACGCCATAAAAGAAAGAGTAGAATTCTAAAGCTTCCAAACAACTAGTGATCACCTAATTTCATTAAGGACACGATGGACTTGATTTTTCTCTTCAATACTTTTTTTGATGCATATTCTGAAAGTTCAGAGGAAAGTTTTCTCCAGAGGTTTGGACTTCCTCTCATGCTTCGTATCTCGAGATATCAACCTCACTTTAAGGGCGGAACAGCTTATATATAATTCATCTTCACATTTCTAAACTCATGCAAATGACTTTTGATTTCCAAAGAGTAGTAAAACAAAGTAAGCATTGCACATATTTTAAACATCCTGCCCTTTAATGTTCCTGCAAAGTTTTATCTTTTATCTTTTGGTTTAGGACAGAATTGGCTATCTTTAGCCACTTAAATGTGGCTTCTCTAAATCCCATTTCATAACTTTCTCTTTTATGCCGTCATGTTTTGCAAGGTATTTATCGTGGCTTCTATTATTTTTCTGGCCCTTCAACACTGAGTTGTGTTTGGAAGTGGCCTTCGGATGGCCTTATACACTTCTGCTGAACAATCTAGAGTCACGCCTGTCCCCTTCATGAGCAGAGGCACCCTTTTCAAGGGAGTAAGCTGCTTCTCCCTCGTTTATTTAAGTAACTTCGTGTGTCCCGTACTGTAACACATGTAAGACAAATCAGGAAAACCAGCACCCTGCTTTCTCTTAACTTGTCTTACTTGGTCATGCCATTCCCTATTAAAAACCCTGTGACTCCCATTTCCCGTGAATTAAATCGCAACCCCCTAAGACAGCACCGCGGAGACTCCCATAGTCTGGCCTCTGCCGTCCACTCCACTGTCTTCTTTTACGTCTGTTCCTCACCTCAGCGCCGCCTTGTGCTACAGCCCCACAGTCCCACAGCCAAGCCTCTCTGTCCCGCTTCTCGTTCTTGGCACATCGGACCTTGGTGCCTATGATACCTTGTCTATACGTGGTCACTTTGAATAATTGCCACTTGTCTTTCAAATGCCAGCTTAAATGTCTCCTCATTCAGGAAGCCTTCCCTGATCACTCTCAAAGTGAGCCAGCTACACCTCCAAAGTGATTCTGCTGCACTGTACTCACCCTTTATCCTGCCCTTAGCACAGTGTATGGCTCTTTCTTGTTTATTTCTCTGCCTTCTCCAGAAAGACTGTCTTTCTTTTCTTTTCTTTTCTTTTCTTTTCTTTTCTTTTCTTTTCTTTTCTTTCTTTCTTTCTTTCTCCTTCCTTTCTTTGTCTCTCTCTCTCTTTCTTTTATCTTTATTTATTTTTAAGAGGGAGAGAGAGCACGAGTCGGGGAGGGGCAGAGAGCGAGGGAGACAGGATCCGAAGCAGGCTCTGCACCGACAGCACAGAGCCCAATGCGAGGCTCAAACTCACAAACCGCAAGATCATGACCTGAGCTGAAGTCAGACGCTTAACTGACTGAGCCTCCCAGGCGCCCCGACGGTCTGTCTTTCTATCCTCAATGCCCAGCACAATGAAGGCTCTGAATACATACCGTGGAATAAACGAGTGAGTGAGGACCTGAAAGAAAGAACCATGTGGCCTCTCATCCACCCAGGCCTGGCCAATCACCCAAGTCTGGGCACATGTCCACTAATTTGTCTCAGTCCTCCCCACCTCTCTTCTCTCTCTGGGGAACATGTGGGTATCCTGTGGTCATTGCAGAGGCTCAGTATCTAAGGACAGTGCTTCTGAAGGCCTTGATTTTATGTGCAGGTGGATTTTATGTGCCTTGGAACTTTTGATATTAACTGTGACTTATAAGAGATGCTGAGCACACGACATGAAGACTTAGGCGCCACAACACGTGGAAGCCGATCGAAGTCTGGGCAGCAGGTAGGGCACGACGTGTACCTGTCACCATCTGTAGTCCTGTGAGAAATCTATTTACATAATGTTTTTAATAAGCTTATATCGAGAGAGGACAAAATCAGAATTTGGGTCTTTAGTTGAAGAAACGTTCAATAGCATCTTAGATATATCTTCTTTTAAACAAGTTTCTGGCAAGAATTGCCATTATTTGGCATGGAATTGCAGCGCTGAGTAGCATTGCCTTGAAAGTAGTCTTTTTATTCTCTTCAGAAACATTGCCGGTCCTCGGTAGTTTTCCTCATCAATCATGCTCAGCCTGCCTGGCAGTGTGTCTAGTGAGACTCCTGGGAAAGTCATGCTTCCTTCCCTTTCTTTTCATTCTTCCCTCGTGGGGTAGCAGAGAGGGAAACGTAGGAGGAGGAAATAGATTTGTTTTAGTGATTAATGTGGGGAAAAAATCAATCTCGCCCTCGCCTAATTTGACAGTTGACTTTTTCATCAGTAGCGCTGATTGCCGTTGTAAACACATGCAATGGTTTACAGCTTTTGTTCTTGACTTTGGCATGCAGGTGACAGGAGGGTCCAAACAGCAGTGCCAGCCAGGGAACTGGCTCCTTGAAGAAGATTACAGAAGCCTGGTTGGTTGCCATTCGACCATTTTTAGCGAGGAAATGTCATCTTCCCGTTTTAATCTGTCATTATTCATGTACCTGCTCATGGAGGGGCCTGCATTACCTTTATGTTTTAAAACAAAGTATTTATTGAGTACCTGCTACGTGTCAGCCTCTGCCGGGTGCCAGTGCGGCGACTTCTTGGTTACCACGCGCACGCTGTAGTGCTGCAAAGATATGTCACGTCAGCACCCAAATAAATGTAAAATGACAGCCGTCATCAATGCTGCAGAAGAGAAATACACAGCCCTATCAGCTAGCAATTTCTGATAGCGAGTACCGAAGGATACCTGAGCATCCATGAACAATAACAATTTCTTTAGTCCCATAGCTCAGCGAGGATCAGAGGATCTAAGGTGGGCTTCACGGGGGGTGGCTCCATTCACATGCTTTTCATCCTTCCTCTTGGACCCAGCAGCCAGCTTGGGAGGGTTCTTCTCATGGCAAGGGCAGAGGCATGAGAAGGCAAAACTAAATGTGCGTGAGCTTCTCAAAATTCCTTCCTGTTATCTGGGGCACCTGGCTGGTTCAGTCGGTAGAGCATCTGTCTCTTGATTCCAGGGTCAGGAGTTCAAGCCCCACGTTGGGTGTGGAGCCTACTTAAAAAACAACAACAACAACAACAACAACAACAACAACAACAACAACAACGATGCTTCCCTGTTACCTATTTTCATGCCATTAGCCAGAGGAGACCAATACGAAGCCCAACATCAATGGATGAGAAGCAATATTCCTCTCTTAGAAACGGCGAGGGGTCTACTTCTGAATGATAATCCACCTTACCGTGCTGGTTCATGGAGAGAGAGCACTTTGTGGATGCTGCGAGTAGGAATGAACTAAGTGAGGCAGACGAGGAACAATTTGATTGGATGCTCTGTGTGAGAAGGATCATGGTAGATTTGAGTCACTGAAAGGTCAGTGAGGTTGGAGCTCAGCGGATGACCATCAACAAGGAGCAAACTGCATCCAGAGAAATAAAGAGGGGCCAGACCGCCACGTGACGAACAGGCTATGGTAAGGGCGTTGAACCTTTATCTTAAAGATTCAACAGTGTTGCAAAGGTATTCATACATCATGCTATTCTCTTTCCCTCCTTCCTTTCCTTCTTTATGAATTTGGAACCAAAACAAAAGCATATAATTTTTTTCCGAGAGAGAGAGAGAGAGAGAGAGAGAGAGAGAGTGTGAGGGGGGGGGGGGCACATAGAGACTGGGGGAAAGAGAATCCCAAGCAGGCTCCGCACTGTCAGCATGCAGCCCGATGTGGGGCTCAAAATCACGAATAGTGAGATCATGACCTGAGCCGAAACCAATCCTCGAAGGCATAGAATTATTAAATAAAAATGCAAACCTACATCATATGGATATGGTTTTCAATAGATACTCTTCAAAAGTAACAGCAAGTCAGGGATTCCTTTAGTTTTTGTTTTTGTTTTTGTTTTCCATTTTGGATGGTTTGTTCTATTTTATGTTCCTTCATAAACTTAAAATCATACACATGATTTTATTTAAACCGAAAATTGATGTTACAAAAATGATTCTTTTTAAACGGTCTGGCAAAGGGACACCTGGGTAGCTCAGTCGGTTAAGCGTCCAACTTCAGCTCAGGTCATGATCTCATAGCTCATGAGTTTGAGCCCTACTTTGGGCTCTGTGCTGACAGCTCAGAGCCTGGAGCCTGCTTTGGATTCTGTGTCTCCCTCTCTCTCTGCCCCTCCCCTGCTCTTACTCTGTCTCTCTGTCTCTCAAAAATGGATAAACATTAAAAAAATTTTTTTAAATGATCTGGCAAAGGGGCACCTGGGTGGCTCAGTTGGTTGGGCGTCCGACTTCAGCTCAGGTCACGATCTCACAGTTCGTGGGTTCAAGCCCCGCGTCGGGCTCTGTGCTGACAGCTCAGAGCCTGGAGCCTGTTTCGGATTCTGTGTCTCCCTCTCTCTCTACCCCTCCCCTGTTCATGCTCTGTCTCTGTCTCAAGAATAAATAAACATTAAAAAAATAAGTAAATAAACGGTCTGGCAAAAAAATAAATAAAATGGTCTGGTAAGGGCATCTAAAATTGCATTGTACCTTATATGAATATGGAATATTTGTGTATTTTGCTCAACAAATAAAGGTTTTACATGAGAGCATACCTAGTAAATATGGATACTGTTCTTTTGCCTTGGCCATTTGTCAGCTACCCATATTTGCCAAGTGGACTGAAGTCAGAGGCCTGGCGTAATAAGTCTCCTTCTTCTTCATTTTCTCCTCAGGGAATATTCTAATTTCCACTCGAAGGTATATTTTTAACATTTCTTGGCAAAGAGTGTTCTCATAGTGGGAAATAGATCTAGATCCAGTGCAATCATATAGTTTATAATCCAATCCAGGATCATTTTGAGAGTGAAATCAAGACCCATTTAGCATAATGTCTCAACCAAGACTGTCCTGGGCAAACTGGACATCTGCTCACCGTAAGGGTACCCAGACAGAATTGAGCCTGTTAAGATAAAATGTGATCCTTCTTCCCTGTATGGTTAGGGAGATGATTATCTGGACAGGATCTTGTGCATGATACCTGGAGGTGTTATTGAACATGGGGATTACAAAAGCTGACAAGCGATTGGTTGCTAAGGACTGGAAGAATAAAGTGTGTCTTCTGTGGAGAATGGGGTGTGCAGAGAACGGTACAGGCTTTTGTGTCCGATAAACCTGTGTTTGCACCTCACTGAGCACTGGGGACATGTGGTATTACCATCCTGTGCCTCAGTTTCCTCTTTAGCATTGCATAGACTTGTGAGAATCTGATGAAATGATACCTGTTGCATAGTAAACACTCAACAAAGGTTACCATATGTGGTAAAGTAAAAAGGATATTTAATGGATTACGGAATCTATGTCCAGTTCCTTATTATTAAGAAACTGGTGATAACCTTCAAATAAAGTGACCAGGAGACAATTTCTAGTATGGTCCCTGGTGCCCTAATTTCCTTGTCCCCTGCACTGTCTGTTTTGGGACACCTGCTGCTTGTTCCAGAGGCCTTATCATTCATTTCAGAAAGTGCCTGTTCTTTGTATTATAGATGCTACAAGTAGACACTGTTCACTGAATCTTCATGAGCCGCCATCTTGGGAGGACTTCCCCCCCTTCCTGTACGCTCTGTGGGATGCTGGCTTCCCTTGCCACCTGTAGATGGACACAGCCATTCTCTCTGCTGAGATCAGAATGTAACACAAGATGGAAATGCACAATTTTCAAGCCTATTTTGGAGGTAAGAGATTTTAAGCTTAGAGCAACAGCTGAGAGTGAGTCTCTTACACAGCTGGTCGACACTTCCTAATAACACAGTAAATATGCTCCTGTGACATCAGTTCAGGGGTCGTGTTGCTTAATCATTTACTGCTTCTGTCTTTGGTGCTAGATTTCTTCAACACCTTGTGTAGTTATATAGTCAGTGTCAAGGTGCTATCCCATACCCAGATGCCTACCAGGATTTCAGCCAGATTTCTGTTGCTCTCTGGATGGCAATATTCCAAATGTATTCAAGAGAGCACTTGCACAGTGTACCCACTTTCAAGGTCAGGTGGGGCTGGGAAATGCTGTACACCGTGGCTCCTTCTTAGAGATTCAGGACTCATTAGCATATTAAAGACTGATGTGTCCTACTGTAAAGACATTGGTTTAACTTTGACTCAGCATAACTCAAACTTATTTGACCATGGCACCTTTTGGCCATTGACAATTATTAATAATCATGGCACTAGTAAGAAACACCCATAGAAAGTGCTGCTCTGTTAAATATAATTCTATTCCTATTCATCTCAGATATTCCTTTAAGAACATCTGCTTTTGCAGGCACCATGCACAGGTGATCTGTTTTAGTGTTCTTGGAAGGCATATATGATCAGTAAATTCAGCTCCTGAGTGGTTTACGTGGTTGCCTGTTAAATTTGAAGCCCGTGCAAATTATCCTGGAGTCTGTGTAGTCTTAGACCTATTGGAAAGGAAACCAAACTGTGGGTGCACAATTAAGTACTTTAATAAAATGAAAACAGAATGGATAGCATAATTCATTACTATGCAACTGGTAAGCATGGAATAAAATGAGGTTAAAAATGATAAACCCACTACACAGATTTATGATTTAAGAGGCTGAAACTCTGAGGGGTTTGGGCTAGCCAAGCAGGTGGGGTTAAGGTGGACTTTGGTCAGTCAGATCCTCACTTTTTCATTTTCAAAAACTTAACTTCCTGCATTTCTCTAGGTGTCAGTCAATTCTAAGGGGGCTGATCCAAATACATAAGTCTTAGAGTCATAAATGTAAATATAAATGTATTTATTCATAATGGGTGCAGTAGTTCATTAAAATCCCTGTGCCCACTCACATTCTGGCTCCCCGGACTTTAGTGCAGGCAACTGCGTCTGGCTTCCCAGAGGGTGAACCTCTTTTCCGTAAACGTCTGATGCCTGAGAAGTTCTGGGGTAGCCCCTGTGCAGTCCTTACTTGGGAATCTTAGCCACGTAGACAACCCATCAATGGATCCAATCACTGCCTCTCCCACGAGACTCATCTGTTCCCACGTAAATAGAACACCTCTCAACCTTCTGACTTGTTGACAAAGACCCAGCTACCCATGTCTGATTTCACAGCACAAAGGCAGCTTAGGTTCTCACACAAGGACCCTGCATAAGATATTACAGAGACTTAGATCCTTGAATACTCAGCTAGTTATGACCATTAATTGTGGCACTGGTAAAATCTGGAAAAGCACCTGGAGGCTCCAGGACAGTAGCTATGATCTGTTTCTTCCCCAGCCACAGTTAATTGTACAGAAATTCAAATGGGTGATTGTCAACTTTCTATATACATGCACAATAGCATGTGCGACATAGCTTTGAAACTAGGTTTTGTGTTCACGTAGTGTGCTGCAAGATAAAAAGATGAATTAAGCCACTTATACCTGTCTTCGCTAATGGCTTTCATCTTCTGAGTCTTTTCATCTTCTTCTTATTCTTTGCTTCCTTCCACTCTGTGCATTTTGAATTGGAAATTATGTGTTTCCAGAGAAGTTCCTAACATAACTGTGTGACTGGCTATGTGATAGTAAAAAAGCAAGTGTAAGGATATTTTCTAATGCAAGACATTACCAAACGCATGCAAATACAACACACGAAGATAGAGGGGCAAGTCCCTCCGTGAAAATTGGGAACTCACACATGTGGATCTATGGGTGAAAGCTAAACATTGCTATTCCTACTTTTCCAGAAAACATATTGGGCATCCCTTGCAGGTGTCTATGTTTTGAGTAGTGAAGAACAGGGCAGCAGAGTGCTGAAATGAGCCTCTGGGTCGGCCCCATACCAAGCCAGCCTCTCCATTTCCCATTTTCATTTTGAAATGGCGCAGACCTTCTTGAGTATCCCCTTCACCAGTAGCAAGCACTCCCATTTGTGTCAGCTACTAGGGCTGATCAGCCACTTGCGGTCAATGATCAAAGTGCGATTGGCTCTGTAAACTTGCTAAGAGTTCAGGCATAATTCGGAAAGGTAACCAGAATCAGCAGCCAGATATCACGCACAGGGCACTGATCAGGAAATCAGAAAGCCCAACTTTTCTTACATTTCTAGTTAGTCTCGATTACCGAGAACCTATTCCCTGAAAGATGGCGGTGAGCATACACAGAAAAGAAAACACAGATCCTACCTATGCAGCTTTTTTTTTTTTTTTTTAAATAAAGTGAATTGGTTGATTGGAAAGAGTTTAGGAACCTTTCGGCCACTTCTAACGACTAAGTATGCTGTTCTCAACCTATCCAATTGCTGTAATTGCAAGAGAGGTGTTTTATAAAGTGGAAATGTACATTTCTGATATTCTTCCCCTGGGGGAGAAGGGTTGCTGTTGACTTTTTGTATCCAAAGTAAAATTTGTTGAAACTTTTTTTCTGTTACATTGCATACACTCTACACACATTTACTCTTTAGTCATGTTCTACAAAGGTATGAAGGATGGATATTGCAACTCATTTGACAGACGAGTCAGTAAGGCCCAGGTATAGTAGGTGATGAATAAAACAGTCATTTGGTAAAAAAAAAAAAAAAACCACCTCACAGGTAGCTTGACAACACCAATTGCTAGCAAGGTTGTGGAGCAGTGGGGACTTGCATTCACTGTTGGTGGAATGGAATAGTATAGCCACTTTGGAAGGCTGTGTGGCAATTTATTATAAAGTCGTACCATATAATCCAGCAATCATGTTCCTAGGTATTTATCCAACTGACTTATGTCCACACAGAAATCCCCATTCAAATGTTTACAGCAGCTCTATTTATAATTGCCAAAAGCTGGAAGCAACAAGAAAGTCTTTGAATGGGTAAATGGATAAATATATTGTGGTACATTCAAATCACGTGATAGTATTTGGTGATAAAAATATAAGCTGTCGGGGTGCCTGGATTGGTTGAGCTCCCGACTCTTGATTTTGGCTCAGGTTATCATCCCAGGGTCATGTGCTGAGCACGGAGGCTGCTTAAGATTCTCTCTCTCCCTCCCTCTGCTCCTCTTCCCCACTCATGCTTTCTCTCTCTTTCTCTCTCTCTCTAACATATACATTTATATAAAATCAAACCAAAAAGCACATGGATGAATCTTAAATGCATATTGCCAAGTGAAAAGAGCCCATCTGAAAAGGCCACTTACTATGTGATCCCAAAGATATGACATTGTGGTAAAGGCAAAATTAGAGAGTGTATAAAAATCAGTGAGTGTCAGGGATACAGAAAGAGGGAAATGGAATTGAATGGGTGAAGTATAGAAGATTTTTGGAGTGGCAGAATGATACTGTACGATGCTGTAGTGATGGATATATGACATTATGCATTTGCCAAAACCTACAGAACTTCACAGCAAAAGAACAAATAAATTAATGTATAAAACTTTTTAAAAAAATCATTTAGGAGGGCAGGGATCCCAGGATGAAATACAGAAAGGGCCAAAATTATCGAACTACGTTGCAAATGTTTGAAACAACTTCACTTAAGGAGGTGGGCTAAAAGGCTCTGACCTAAGTAACTTTGAAAAGGAGTGGAATTTCGGGGCGCCTGGGTGGCTCACTCGGTTGAGTGTTCGACTTCGGCTCAGGTCATGATCTCGTGGTCTGTGAGTTCGAGCCCCGCGTCGGGCTCTGTGCTGACAGCTCAGAGCCTGGAGCCTGCTTCATATTCTGGGTCTCCCTCTCTCTCTCTCTCTCTCTCTCTCTCTGCCCTCTCCCGCTCATGCTGTCTCTCCTGTCTCTCAAAAATAAATAAACACTAAAAAAAAAAATAAAATAAAAAAAAAAAAAGAAAAGGAGTGGAATCTCTAAGAATAAAGGAAAAAGAATTATACGTAAGCACGGCTCTCTAGGTGGTATGGTTGTTACTCACAGGGTTATGGTTTAACAATTGCAATATACTATACATGAAATAAACAACTAGGTAAATGGATGGCAGATGGTGGGAGTTGATTTTCTAACTGTTGACGTAGGAGGGTAGAGCCATGCAAGGGGAAAGGCCTAGAGTGATTTGTGTAGTAGTGGATTAGAGGTGGAGATATTAGCACGAACTTGTGTGTAGCTTAACACAGATACAGGTTGTTACACGTAGAATGCTCACGGATATGTGCGCATACACACAGGTTAGCATCCACAGGGCCCAGAAGCAATGACACTCCAGTAGCGATGAGCACACCAAGCACAGAGGGCTTGGTTTCTAACCCCATTCTCCAATAAAAGAAAACAGGACTCTTTGGAGAAATGACTGATTCCAGGACTTGGAGGGAAATATGTAAGATGAGCCTGGAGTATTTTAATAATGACAGAACAGATTAAAACAACAACAACAACAACAACAACAACAACAACAGCAACAACAACGGGAATATGTCAAAGGGATGCAGCCAATTGAAAGAGATCCCAAAGAGCAAACCTGGAACAATTTAAATAACTAAATAAAATAGCATTGGATTGAAATGAATATCTATGAGTCCACATTGGTATCAATAAATGATTGAATAAATAAATGACTGAAAAGAATAATAAATAAATAAAAGAAGAGACACATCTCCCAGGTAGAATAATTTCGAATAATTTAGGTAGGTATTCTGCTACAAGGAGGGGGAGCATAACTCCCCACTGCTAAAGTAAGTGGCTTTCTTCCAAAGAGTACAGTATAGAAAGGAGAATAAAACAATCAACTTTACATTTCAGTGACTTGAAGAACACCACCTCAGCCTGGTCATTAAGGTCAACATCAACAGTGGTACATCATCTTGATGTGATGTAATGTGAGTGGCCTTCCTCTTCAAAACCCAGAGCCCCAGTCTAACCACGAGGAAAGCACCAGAAAAATCCCAGTTGAGAGGCATTCTGCAAAATACCTTACCCGTACTCCTGAAAACTGTCATCAAAAACAAGGAGAGTGTGACAAACCGTCACGGCCAAGAGGAGCCTAAGGAGATATGACGACTAGTGGAATGTGGTATCGAGGATGGGATCTTAGAAAAGAAAAAGAAATTGTATAAAGCTAAAAAAAAAATCTGAATAAAATATGGACTTTAGTTAATAATAATATGTCAATATAAGCTCACTGTGGCAAAGATACCGTGGTAAGGTAAGGTAGAGGGGAAACTGGGTATGGGATATATGGGAACTCTCTGTACTATTTTTATAATTTTTCCGTAAATCTAAAACTGTTATAAAATAAAAAGCTTATATTTATTTTTTTTTAATTTTTTTTTCAACGTTTTTTATTTATTTTTGGGACAGAGAGAGACAGAGCATGAACGGGGGAGGGACAGAGAGAGAGGGAGACACAGAATCGGAAACAGGCTCCAGGCTCCGAGCCATCAGCCCAGAGCCTGACGCGGGGCTCGAACTCACGGACCGCGACCTGGCTGAAGTCGGACGCTTAACCGACTGAGCTACCCAGGCGCCCCTAAAAAGCTTATATTTAAAATACATACAGATATGTCCTGGTGCTGTAGGCAGTTCAGAAAAAAAAAAAAAAAAAATCACTGGGTCCTTGGATTTTCTTTAAGTAGGAAATTGAAAAGGGGGCGTTCCTTTCAAAATGAACGTGGGTAGAAATTATGGAAATATTCCCATGGCTGGCAGGAAGAATGATATACACTGAGTGAAACACACACACGTGCAGCAAAGTCAGACATTGTACGAAATGAAGCAACATAGCAGAGCAAAGTGAAGCAGATGCATGTCTATACCCGCTCCCGGGCTCCAAGAGCTCACCAGCCTCGCCAGTGTAGCAAATGACAGATCGTCTCAATTACCGTGGAGCATTTTGGCAAATTCCAAAGTGCCCCGATTAGCACTTTTTTTTTTTTTTTTTTTTTTTTTTAGTTAAGTTTACGCCCTCAAATCTTGTCATTAATCTCAGAGAGAAACTTGGATAACATTAATCCTCTCAAAAATTAGACTATCCAATTCTGATTGGCAGAGATTTGATAAAATCTCTCTTTCCCCCATTTCTGCAACTTCAAGTGAAAAAAAAAAAAGGCAGAAAAAACAAGAGTGCCGGAGATTGCTGCAGAAATTACAACCCTAGTTAGAGCAGAGCTGCGTGTTACCGGGTGGATTATGCTGTATTATTAATGCCCACCCCTTGTCAGTGCTACATGCAGGCCACGGCAGCCATGGGTTATCACTGCAGATCACATCATCATATGGTCCTGCTCCCCGAGGCCACCCTCAGGCACCCTGCTTCTCAAACCGGAATCCCAATCAGAGCATCTCTGCCAAATTGAGGTGAGTTTGGGAGAACACTCTTTAACTCCACAAGCTCATTAACAAATATGCAACAAGGAGGACTAATCCGTTCTTGAATTGAATTCAGGTCGTCAAACAGAAGCCTTCAAGGTATTTCCTGACGTATCTTGGTAAGCCGCTGAACACTGCTTCGACCCAATCAACCTCTATTGGCAATACTGTGTGCGACATCGTCGGTCACGTGCTGGAAAGACAGTAAAAGTTCTGGAGGTGGGGTAGCAGAAATCCTGGGACCTGGCCCTGGATCTGCCACTAACTCAGCCAATTTGGACCGCAGAATCTTCACATATATAAGAAGGGGGTTGGTCTAGAGGAGCAATCTGTGCTTTATAAATTTCACTACCTAAAAGGAGCTTGAACATTTGTCCCCAGGGTTCTAGAATCTGTTGCCAAAGAGACCCTTCAGAAAGTGGATGAAGTCTTTGAATTCTTGGGTTTTACCTAAAAATTTCATGTACCATGTGTCCTCTTCATAGTATGTGTATTCACACTTTTATCGTAAGAATGTTTTCAATTGGTTACTATTAAATTCCTGTCATTGTTATTTGCTGTTTTCCTTCCACCAGACAGAATAAAATTCATGCTCATGGAGGATCCATGCCATCTATATGCTGTGGTTCCTCAGACTCTCATGGTATTCCTGCTCCAGTTTATGAATCAGCAGGGCCACGGTCTCCTCCACTTCATAATTCCCTGCCTCTACAAGAAGTTTCTAAGCTTTTTTACATTCTGAAACCATAGCGGAGTCAGACTTGCAAATCACACGGTACCAGAAGACAGACGATGTGTCACGCTCCACCATCAGAGGAGGTGTTTGATCTGAGCCTCATGGCCTCTAAGCCCTGCGCCCGCTTTGAATGCAAACCAATGGAACTTTTGATCAGCCTGTGGCCAGAAACATTACTGCCAGTTTGATGGTTTAGATGGAGTTGACCAATTTGTTTGAATCAGGTACAAATTTGAATATTTAACGGTCGTTGAAGGGCTGGAAAGCTTAAAAAGCCCAATTTATTCGGTCAAAATATCCCATACAGTCTTATTTAGACACAATATTAAGATGTCACAACTTCTTATTCCAATTTAGATAATAGTAAAACGGTGTCAATAAAGAAGTGTTGAGAAGTTGTGAGGGGGCTTCCCATGCAGAGACTAGACTGTTGCACAGACATCCCTTGGTCCTTTGAGGGATAGTAATTTTAGTATTTGTAAAAGATTTCCATTTGCTTAGCAGTTTTATCTCCTGTAAACCTCACCACAGTCACAAATCGTAACATAGGCTGAGTTGACTTTCTTTTTCTTGCTGATTTGCAGAAGGTCTTGATGTATTTGGGACAAGAGTCCTTTGAGGGATATATGTATTGCAAGCATGCTTCCCCAGTTTATAGTTTACCTATAGTTCACCTACCTATATCCTTTGTCTTACTGGATCCATTCTCTTAATGCTCTTTTCATAAAAACAAGTTTTAATGTTAATATAGTTTAACTGCCTTGGTCTTTCTTTCAGGATTACTGGCTTTTCCTGTTCTTTTAAAGAAACCTTTGTGTAAAATTTGTAAGACTATTCTGTGTCTAGATTCATCTTCTAGAAGCTTGACTGTTCTACCTTTTACATTGATGTCTCCAACCCATGTTGAAGTTTTGTGTATGGTGTGAGATTCGTGGCAATATTCATTTCTTTTTTACTGAAGATATTATCTTTCCCCCTTAAATTTCAGTGAAGCTTAGTAGTAATCAGGTGACTGTATATATGTAAGGACTCTTCCTTCTGTTCTGCTATTTATCTAACCTTATGCCAACCCCACAGGTTTTATAGTAGATAATATAGTATATAATTTATAGTAATTCTTTTTTTTAATGTTTATTTATTTTTGAGAGACAGAGACAGAGCATGAGTGGGGGAGGGGCAGAGAGAGAGGGAGACACAGAATCCGAAACAGGTTTCAGGCTCTGAGCTGTCAGCACAGAGCCCGACGCGGGGCTCGAACCCACGAACTGCGAGATCGTGACCTGAGCTGAAGTCGGACGCTTAGCCGACTGAGCCACCCAGGCGCCCCTGGATGCATAGATTTTTAATTGCTCTTCCATAATTTATTTGACCATTCCCATTATTTTAAAGCATTTAGCCTATACCAAAATTTTCATTTTGTGACTAATGCAATGGTGAACATTTTAGAGCTGTGGGGTTGTAGAGAAAACATTTTTATGTTTCTGCACAGTTGGAGTTTTCTGTACAAATTTTATTAAAACTTGAGACTTCAGCTAAAAGCAAGCCTTGGAGGAATTTATGAATGATTGAATAGTGGGAGAATTCTAGAGATATTTTCCTTCCCAAGGTATGTCTCTGCATTTCAGTGGAGGCTGAGACCTGGGACTGTGGAAACATTCCTGGATACTGGCTCATCTTCTCCTGGAGAAATTTATTTCACTCCGCAAAATCTGGATAAGAACCCCGAATCCTTCCCATTGTGGGTCCATGGAGATTCTCTCAGATGGGAAAGAGGAACAGCTGTCTCTCTCCTAATTAAGAGTGAGATTGTTTTTTTCCAGGTTCCTCACCTACAACCCCCTCAGGCGCAGATTGCTTCTGGCTCTCATCCCGTCACTCCAGAGGTAAGAAGGGAGGCACAGGCGAACCTATGGTTATTTGCTGTAAGTAAGTAATAATCTGCTCTGTCCCACAAAGCCTTGTTTATGCATTCAGGATGATATTAATAAATATGAATATTAAAAATTTAATAACAATTTCTTTTCTCATAAGAACAAAGTCTCTGGGTTTGATTGCCATGCTATAGTCCCTGGCATCTAGAACTGTCCTTAGCACGTAGTAGAAACTCAATAAATGTTGGTCGTATGATGTATTAGTTATCTAGTGCTGAACAAAGTACCCCAAATTCAGGATATGAAAACAAACACATATTATCTCATTGTGTCTGTGGGTCAGGAATCCAGGGGCAGCTTAGCTAGATGGCTCAGCCTCAGATTCTCTCATGAAGCCTTTATGTCTGCTCAGGCTGGAATTTGAGGGCTGACTGGGCTGGAGAATCTGTTTCCAGATTCCCTTGTGTGGCCGTTGACCAAACGCTTCCATTTCTTGCCATGTTGGCCTCTCTCTATATTGATATTGATGACATGGCAACTGGCTTTTCCAAGAAAAAGTGATGAGAAAGAAAGAGAGAGGCTACACTGCCTTTTATGATTTCGTCTCAGAGTGAGATTCCATCACCACTGCTTTCTTCTATTTTTTTAGAAGCCTGCGACTAAGTCCTGCTTACGAGCGACAGATTACATGATTACACAAAGGCTTCCATGAATATGCAGAGTGTGTGTGTGTGTGTGTGTGTGCGCGCACACAAGTATAAACATATACTTGGCACAAGTATAAAAGCATGACTATAAGGTGACTTCTGCTTTTCACAGATACCATGCGTGCAGTTCATGTGTTCAGTACTTCTTATGAGTCACTCTTAATATTTTAGCACTAAGGCAATGCCACCAATAAGTTTCATTTCCTATCCCTGAATCACTTCTGGTGGTTCCATTCTTGAATGGTGAACAATTTGCAAAGGCTGTAAGGAGTCCAAACATTTTTCAAAAGGAAAAGAGAAATGGAAAACACTTAGCAGAACTGTGCCCACATAGAATACTCTAAAGTCCAGGGCTGGATCACAATATTTCCTAAACATCTGCTATGCACTGGGCATCGTGCTATATGCACGGGGAAAACAGAGTGTAAAACAGACAGGATGTCTTCCCTCAAGGAAAGTAAAATCTAGTAGGGGAAGGTAGCTAATAAAGAAAAAATCTTGCATGTAGACATGGAAAATCAAATACCTATAAATGGCACAAAGACAAAGGGCTTTCTTTGGAATACAGAACTCTGAATGTTACTACAGTTTCTCAAAACACATAGAAATGATGTATGCATGTTTGCATAGGTGTGTGTGAACACGCAAGTCCATTAAAGTAGTGTTGGGGCCAAGAGTGAGAGAGACACAAGTAACCCAAGGATTTGCAAAGAGGGCCTGGGGTCTGGTTGTTCCCTTTGTTATTTCTTTGGTTGCTTCTTAGCAGTGTGAATAGAAATGGTGGATTTTTGTTTTTGTCTGTTTTTGTTTTGGATGGGCCTGGCACTGGCTTGGAATAATAGTGAATTTAGGCTTAGAAGATGTACAAATATTTTTGTCCTCCATCAACATAGACTTCCCAGTACACAGGCAATCATGAAGTCATTGTGAAGAAGGTTCATAATAAAATTACTTCTCAAGACAAGTACGTTTACAAGTCATGGGGATATAATGTACAGCATGGTATCTATTGTTAATAATACCCTGCTGCGGGGCACCTGTGTGGCTCAGTCGGTGAGGCATCTGACTTTGGCTCAGGTTGTGATCTCATGGTTCATGGGTTCGAGCCCCACGTGGAGCTCCGTGCTGACAGCTCAGAGCCTGGAGCCTGCTGCAGATTCTGTGTCTCCCTCTCTCTCTCTCTCTCTCTCTCTCTGCCCTTCCCCTGCTTGCATTCTGTCTCTCTCTCTCTCTCTCTCAAAAGCAAATAACATTTTTAAAAAATTAAAAATAAATAATACCCTGCTGCATATTTGAAAGGTGCTGAGAGGTCTTAACCATTCTCGTCACCAGAAAAAAACATTTCTTTGTAAATATGCGTAGTGGCAGATGTTAACTAGACTTATTGTGCAGATCATTTCATAGTGTATATAAATATCAAATCATTATGTTGTACAGGTGAAACTAGCATAATCTTATATGTCAATTATACCTAAATTTAAAAAAAGACAAAACAAAACAAAAGGTACGTTTGCCAAAAGTTTTGCCACTGAATTCAGTAAGTTGTACCAAGTCATGATCTGCATGCAAGACCATATTCTAAACACTATGAGTAGGTGCGAAGTTTTATAATACACTCTCTGTCCTCAAGGAGCAATGATTTAAAACAGTACTGGCACCAGAGCAAATTACTGTAAAGAACAATTCACCTCTGCCAATTTGTCTTAATAAATGTGTTTATCAAATTTTTAATGGGGCCAGATGGAAAGGGATTGCCTCCTGTAGCCTTGTGACATAATGGAAAATACAATTTCATAATGAGTTAATAATAAATGTGTACGGGTGAAGCAAAAGCCCAGTTAGCTTTTAAGACTCATTAAATGGAGTATTTGACTATGTCTTTGAATTCAGAACGTGCACATAGTGTTTTTAAATGAGAAAGAGATGAAAACCTATGATTTCATTGATCTACTCTTCCTGGGAAAGGCACATAGAATTTGTAATACTTGCGTCACTTGATTGCTTTACTCTTTGGAGAGTGATAAAATTATTCATTTTTAATATATTTTTCATCAAACAGAAACTTGGATTTAGGACTGAGTGATACCTAGCAATGTTCCAGAGACTAGTTTATACGTGAGCCTGTGTGGCTGTCTCGAGGGCAGGCCAACTGGGATTGTCACCATGGTGTTCATGCTCAGGTCATAGAAGCTTTGAAGGGACTGTGTAACTTATGAATGAAATTTCACAAAGTACATATTTTACAGATTATAATTAGAAAATTAAATTGTAGACATTTCTACCCAAACACATACATACTGATTTAGTTGTTCCAAGACCACAACTTTATAGGCACAGCACTGTGCGTGTGCATCCTTTAAATTTGAAATGAGGGAGAGTAACAGGGGTAGAGACTAATGCAGAGGGCCACTCAGGCAGGGTGGGCTCTCCGGGGAACAGAGAGTTAGGTGAGCAGAATTGTTTGTTATGAAGTACCTTGGTATTGACACCTGCAGAAGGTAGGGGAAGGGAACAGGTTGGGCAGAGGGAGGTAGCAAGCTATAGTACAGTCCAAATGACCTCAGACAACCCCATGGGGAGCTCTGCCAGTAAAACCATCCCTCACAGTTATCTTGAGTTAGGCTGAAATGGCCAAGCCTTTCTATGCCCTTCTTGATTAGTCATTGGGTATGGAGCACCTGGAAAAAAGGTTGGACCTGTGTTACCCAACCAAAGTGGGCCCACTCCTCGGTGAGTTATAGACCAAGATGGCACCAGGTAGAATTGCCTCACGAAGTCATCTACAGTTTTTCTAACAAGGAGATCATGGGGAGTGATAATTTAAAGCTATGTCTCCCATAAAGAAGGAAGGCAAGTTCCTCTTATTAGTGCTTGGGATGAATATTCAGAAGAGGATTTTAACATTATCATGAGGCCTAGGTAACTGCTGGTCACTCCTGGCACTTTCTGATTCATCTGTGCAGGCCTCTTCCTCAAATGTTTCTTTTTCTGTCTTAGCAGTTTGTTAGTATGCTTCTAAAATGTAAGACTGACAGTCGGGCAGAAGCTTTGGCTAGAAATTTCCTGAGGTCGGGTGGGGTGGGGGGTCATGTTGGTGACACGTGTGAGGGTCTGTCTGTGGCCAGCTACGGCAATCCCTAAACCCTAAAGAGTCTGCAGGGGAAGGCTGTCAGCTGGCAACATGGCCAATGGGGGAGGAATCAGGTCCTTCCTGATCAAGGTATCTGTCCCACCAGTGACCTGAGACAGATACTCCTACAGAGCAAGTAACCCCATGAGAACCGGCTCACAGACTTAGCAGGCTGGATCCCTGCACTTTCAGCTGGTAATGCAAACTCCAGAAATAGGGTCTCACATTCAAGGCCTTTCACCTCTTCTCTTGAGGAACAAAATGCAACTTCATGAAACTTCAAACATGTATAATAAACAAAATTCAGTGGAGTGCCACGTAATTGGCAAATCTGAGACGGATATGGTGTAACCACTCTGTTGTATAACCGATGACTTATACATCACAGCAAAACAGAAATTTATTTTTGTCTCCCCCCAACTCCTTAAATGCTATTAAATAATCTTCCCGTGCTCCAACCTGAAAATGTTGGCAGGCTTATCACTCTTCCTCCGTCTCAAATAAAACCGAGTCATTTTCTGTCGCAAGCATCACTTCACAATAGTAATTGAAATACCCCGTCCAAGATTGCCTTAGCCTGAAGTCCTCTCCCTGCTTCATTTCAGAAGCCTGACTGGCAGGCAGAGTCATATGCTGGCTCTATGCTTCCTGGCCATGCCAGATGATTAAAGATCATCCCTCATCTTCCGGGGATCTTTCAAAGGCTTCTCATGCTCCCTGGCAGGTTCTTCTCACAGGAAGTTTTCTTGATCTGCCAGTTTGGGGCTGTTTTTGTTTTGCTGAGGTCTCCTTGTAGATCCAGGAACAAGGTCTAAATACACTCCACATTGTCTCTTCCCTGCATGGCTCACAAACTGGGATGGCAGTCTGGTCCCAAGGGAGTAAACCCTCCCCACCCCCCTTCCAGGTCTACCACCAAAGCAGCCAGTACTCTTTCACCCTCAAGGGGCCCAGGTGACAGAGACTGAACCTTGGTCTATAGTCAGCTTTTGTTTTCTCATGCAAGAATCAGGGCTCGGGCCTCTGAAGTCACTACCAAGGAGAATACATTTCAAAGGTTTCCAAGGGGGTTTTCCAAAGCTTTCCTGTTAAACTTGGGGCTGGCTGCAGTGCCTGGCGGCCCGCAGGGCATGACAATGCCTCAGTTTTCTCTAAAGAATTCTCTTTATCTTCATGAGGTCCCAATAGTTCATTTTTGCTTTTAATTCCCTTGCCTTTGGAGATGTGTCAAGTAAGAAATTGCTGCGGCTGAGGTCAGAGAGGTTTTTTTCCTGCTTTCTCCTCTAGGGTTCTGATGGTTTCCTGTCTCACATTCAGGTCCTTCATCCATTTTGAGTTTGTTTTTGTGTATGGTGTAAGAAAGTGGTCTAGTTTCATTCTTCTGCATGTTGCTGTCCAGTTCTCCCAGCAAGGAAACAATCAACAAAACTAAAAGGCAACCAACGGAATGGGAAAAGATATTTGCAAATGACATATCGGACAAAGGGCTAGTATCCAAAATCTATAAAGAACTCACCAAACTCCACACCCGAAAAACAAATAATCCAGTGAAGAAATGGGCAGAAAACATGAATAGACACTTCTCTAGAGAAGACATCCGAATGGCCAACAGGCACATGAAAAGATGCTCAACGTCGCTCATCAGGGAAATACAAATCAAAACCACTCAGATACCACCTCACGCCAGTCAGACAGGCTAAAATGAACAAATCAGGAGACTATAGATGCCGGAGAGGATGGGGAGAAACAGGAGCCCTCTTGCACTGTTAGTGGGAATGCAAACTGGTGCAGCCACTCTGGAAAACGGTGTGGAGTTTCCTCAAAAAATTAAAAATAGACCTACCCTATGACCCAGCAGTAGCACTGCTAGGAATTTACCCAAGGGATACAGGAGTGCTGATGCATAGGGGCACTTGTACCCCAATGTTTATAGCAGCACTCTCAACAATAGCCAAATTGTGGAAAAAGCCTAAATGTCCATCAACTGATGAATGGATAAAGAAATTGTGGTTTATATACACAATGGAATAGTACTTGGCAATGAGAAAGAATGAAATATGGCCTTTTGTTGCAACGTGGGTGGAACTGGAGAGTATTATGCTAAGTGAAATAAGTCATACAGAGAAAGACAGATACCATATGTTTTCACTCTTATGTGGATCCTGAGAAACTTAACAGAAGACCGTGGGGGAGGGGAAGGGAAAAAAAAAAGTTAGAGAGGGAGGGAGCCAAACCATAAGAGAATCTTAAAAACTGAGAATCAACTGAGGGTTGATGGGGGGTGGGAGGGAGGGGGGGTGGGTGATGAGTATTGAGGAGGGCACCTGTTGGGATGAGCACTGGGTGTTGTATGGAAACCAATTTGACAATAAATTTCATATTAAAAAAAAAAAAAAAGAATTCTCTTACCAGTCACCAGTCTCCTCACAACATCCTCTCACAGACCCTTGTCGCCTTTCTGGTCTAGCTGGGAGAGTTAAGTGTTGTGGGAAGGGTTCTTGAGACTATTTCCTTTGGGTATCTACATATGGCGGAGGCCCAATTTATGGTGACTTTGGTAATCTGATATCTACGCGGCAATGCCTCAGTGTCCCCTGAAGTAGCCAGGTAATATCCTGGCTGGTAATATCCTTTTCTACACCATAGTGGGCCAAGCTGCCAACAAAGCCTGGTGGTCAGGGACGGGCTGCTGGGTGGGCTGAGAGCCTGCGGCTGGATCCAGCCATACAGAGTTCTTCCTCTATAGTCTCCTTTCTGAGTGTATAGATCATGGCTTCCATGTAAGCTAAATGTCCTGTGGGGAATAACCCAACTAAATTATCATAAATTCTCAGAGAAACTCAATATTTTTTTTAATGTAGAATTACTATTTTGTAGAAGATTTGTACAGCTCAAAGCGAGTTTATAGACCATCTAATTACGCATCTTTATTTTATAAATGAGGAGACGGGTCTCCCAAGAGATTTCACGTAATTGTTTGTTTATTAAACCATATTATTTGTTTTGCCAGGTATTACCAAAATGCTTGTGCTGTAATAGCTAATAAGCCAATCCTTGCTCCTCATGGAATTTGTTTTCCAGTGAAGGTGAGAGTCCTAAATGTGCTAACAAAATGCATCGCCATCAGAAAGTTCTTGTTTGAATCTAGTGTAAGAGCCTAGATTCCTTACAAATCCAGGGTCAGCTCGCTGGGATGACCAGGAATGCATTTTACAATGGACTCTTTATTGGGTAAGGCCTCTGAAACTCAGGACTCACTGTTCATGAAGAGTGGCAGGTGTTAATCTTAACTGCGGTCTGTGTCAATTGGCTTTTATACGTGAGTTACATGGAAGAATTATAATCTTTACAGGATGATTTACAGCTATTGAGATTTACCTTTATATTAAAATGCAAGCATCTTTTAGGGGGCGCCTGGGTGGCTCAGTCGGTTGAGCATCCGACTTCGGCTCAGGTCACGATCTCACGGTCCGTGAGTTCGAGCCCCGCGTCGGGCTCTGTGCTGACTGCTCAGAGCCTGGAGCGTGTTTCAGATTCTGTGTCTCCCTCTCTCTCTGACCCTCCCCCATTCATGCTCTGTCTCTCCCTGTCTCGAAAATAAATAAACGTTAAAAAAATAAAATAAAATGCAAGCATCTTTTGGTAATTTTTTTTTTAGATCCTAACAGGGTATATATCAGCTAGAAAAATTCCTGATTCCTTTTGACCTTTGGAAATATCTACAGCAGGATGCTGAATTTACAGACCACTATGTACCTTCCCCTTTGCAAATAAAAAGAGCTAGGTAAATGTTAGCAAGGAATCAGTTTTGAACATTGATCACTTTGCAAAAAAAAAAAAAAAAAAAATGTACATGCAAATAGAGGTTACCTCTTGGAAATTTCAAAGACAGGGCTCCAAATGAAGGCTAATCAATTATCTCTTACTTAGCAATTTTGATAACTTTTAGCATCAACTTAGAAATCCTTTCTATGTTTCTTTAATTTCCAATTGAAATTCACTTTCATTCCAGGACTTAAAATCATCTCAGCTGAGTGCCATATTCCAGCCAGCATCAGAGAAAACTCTATAATATATATTTTTTTAAGTACTAGTATAGATGTGGATAGATGCGGTTACCTGAGACTGTGAAAATATTTTCTATTTAAGATACATTTTGAACTTTTTGGAAAAAAACATATCACCAGATATCTAACAAATGCCATTATTACTAAGGCATCTTGGAAGGATTTTTTAAATAAAGTCTTCTGTTTCCTTTGGTGTTGTTAATATTAATTTAAACTCAGTTCAGTAAAGTGTCAGTCATGATCATGTGTGAGGGGACATGTGTAAATAACACTTTATAAATAAACTGTGAAAATGTGATATTTTCCAGAGGCAGTAATGTCTCACTAAGTCTATTTTTGTTCTTGTTGGATATGGGAGTAAAAATTTTTTCCAAGTCTTGCAAAGATAGATTTTTAACCTCAGCAGATTTATTAGAGATGGCAATCTCTCCTCAGAACACGTAGGTGAAAATGAAATGAGGCAGAGGAATAAAGGAAGCAATTTTTGGTTAATGGTGTCTCTGAGCAAATCCTTTCATGACATAGCTTCCCGTTTTGTATACCACTATTGCCAAACTGTAAAGCCTTTGTGGCCTTTCTGTTTCCATGTTAACTACATCTCCCTTTTTAAAAAAAGTTAAAGGAATTAGGTAGAAGGCTGTTGAACCAAGATTAGTTGTAGTACGAAACCAGGGGTCAATCTCGTATGAATGGCTACAGATGAGCATAAAAATGCAAAGGAAGTCCATTTTTGTGTAGACAGTAATTAAAATGTAGCTGGTGGCATTAATAGGGCCAGGGCGCGGAGCTGAGCCCACACCCTAAAGGCTTGGGGAGGCACATCCAATATGGTTCTTGTGGCTCCCACATTTCACACATCACCCCAGTCTGCCAAGTCGGCGGTTCTGAGACACAAAAACCTCAACGTGCCTTTGCTGATCTTAGCAGTAAAAACCCTTACTTATTTATAAGTACACTTTGTACCTCTATTTTCATCGGAGGATTTCCGATAGCTTTCTGGGGAAAGAGGCCTGATGAATCCTACTTTATACGATTGGGTCAAGGTCTTACCAAAAGCCATCATCTTTTCCTGCATATTCCCAAGTTAATTTTTTCTGCCAGACAGATATGCGTTGGAGAGAATTTTTCTTTAGTGAGAACTCTGAGAACGAGCATCCAGGATTTGTTCTTTGCTTTTCCCCTGTGGAATTTCTATTCATTCAGTAAGACAAGTATAAATACTGTACGGTTAAAAAAAAAAAATAAATAAATAAATAAATAAATAAATAAATAAATAAATACTGTACGGTTATGTCAACTGAACCCTGTCTAAAATGCACTTTTTCATTTATTTCCTGAAGTGAATGTTTAATAAAATAGAGTATTTTGGGGCTGCTTCTACACAGCATATACTGAATTCATAAAATTGGTTGATACTTCTCTCTTCTTCAAGAGACTTAAATTTCAGCTAACTGGTATATATGCAAAATGTATACATGCAAAATGTATATATGCAAAATAGTCCACATTTGCTCTTTTAAGGACATTGTTTCAATGACTCTGACAGTCTGAAACATATTGTGCTCTAGAATGTGTTACTTACTTTCTATGCTTTGGTAGGAGCTCCTGATCTTAAGGGAATGGTCTAGGTCTGCACAAGCTCAGTGTCAGGCACTGGGGGACAGGGAGGCAGGGGCAGTGGGAGGGGTTCAAAAGAAGTTTCTTGACAATGACAAGAAAGTGATATTAAAAAATGGATTTGGGAGGTGCCTGGGTGGCTCAGTCCGTTGAGCATCTGACTCTTGATTTCGGCTCAGGTTATGATCCCAGGGTCGTGTGATAGAGTCCCATATCAGGCTCTGCACTGAGCGGGGATCCTGCTCTGGATTCACTCTTTCTCTCCTTCTGCCCCTCTCCCCTGCTCATGCTCTCTCTCTCTCTCAAATAAATAAATAAATAAATAAATAAATAAATAAATAAGTAAATACATACATACATACATACATACATACATAAATAAATAAAGGATCTGGAGCTCCCCCCCCCCCAAACATGTCTGGCCTCCTCTATTAATGAAAGATGATTACCACAGTTAATGACATTTAGTCAAATTTTATTTTGAAAATCGATTTAAAATCTATGTATTCATAAAGTAGCTGAGAAATGCGATTCTAAGGAAATAATAATATATTGTTGCTATATAGTTTTTTATTAATAACTTATGAAAATGGATGAATATGTCATCTCAAATAAAGATGTGTCAGTTGCAGACACAGGGGTCTCATTATTCACCTTTGGGATTCAAGGTTGAAAAATAGAAGGCTAAAGAAACAAAGAGAAACGAAGACTTTTATCACCCTCTAAATTTAAGGCTTTGGATGATAAGGGCTCTATGTGTCACAACACAATGCAATTTCACCTGGCAAAGTGCTAAAGTTAAATCGCTTTTTATTTGAGGTCTCTGAGATAGTGTGTTTCATTGTTATTCTGTTTGATTTGATCTATTTCCTGGGAGCAGGCTCAGTCCTACAGGGGAAAATGTGCATCCATACTATGATATGAAAACTATAAACAGCCTTGCCTGGGACAAGGGATCCTAACCACTAAGTTTATGTGGCAGACATCTGTACCATTGTACAGATGAAACAAGAAAATTCCACTTTAAAAGTGTAGATATCATCTGACAAAAGACTTTGTCTCTAACAATGGACTTCTCTCTCTAGCATCTTGGGAGAAATTCTTTTCTTTCCTTTTCTTTTCTTTTCTTTTCTTTTCTTTCTTTCTTTCTTTTTCTTTCTTTTTTTTTTTAAGATACTGGTGTCTCATTGTGGGCTGGGAATAGGAAGATGGAGACTCTAGCAGGCAAGCCCCCACTGCACCCAAAGGAGAAAAACCATGGAGGCAAGCCAGATCTCCATTAATATTTGCTAGAATCCAGCCTACAGAAAAAAGAAAAAAAAAAACAAAAAACAAAAAACCAAAAACCTGGGTTTTGAAAGTTTCTCTTGTGATCCAAATCAATCTTCAGCTGCCCCAGACAAAAGATGAAGGTGGGAAAAAGAAGGAAATAAAGGAAGTGGGAAGAAGCAAAGGCAAAGCATGAATTCTGAACCTTCAAGATGCTGCAAACCAGCAATTGGGTGAGAATCTTCTGGAAGCTGCCATTTTCTCTCTGATTTTGGAAAGGAAGAAGAGAACAGTTTATGAGGGATCACAGTATTTTCTCCTATAAGAATGATGTAGCAGTTGCCAACTCTAAGATATTTCTGAGAAAATAATGATGCTCATTTGCCTTAGAATCAGCAAAGCAAGGTTGAAAATTCCGACACTAAGTTCCCACACTGTGTTAGGTATATATTACAGTTCTTACATTCTTTTTAATTTTATTTCACACAGTTTAAGCACAAATGCAACTGAACATATTGTTGACTATTTAGAGCTCTCTATTTTTCTGACTCCCCATAAAACAGCAGAGTTAATGAATTTTTGCAAAGCAATTGCATTATATAGCAGAAAAAAAATCTCTGAACTTGGAACCACAAGAGCTAGGCTTGGATGATTTTCACTTATTAGCTTTGTAACTTTTCATATTTCATATAAACTGAGTCACCCACAATATGGAGGAAATTAGACAATATATATGAAAGCATTTCATAGACTATAAAGGGCTAAATAATTTTTTTATCAATATCAAAGGTGTTTTTTTAAAAAATAGCATTAAATTGGACCTGGTATTGAGCTGAACATTTAATAAGTTAAATACATATTACAAAAGTTGGGTTCTCCCTAATTACCATGTAGCTTCCAACAGGAAAAGGGAAGGCAGTCACTGATTCTATCCTTAATCTACACTCCTTTCTTGAGTGTGGGGCAACATCGGGACCATTGCTAATCCAAGCCAGTTGTCCAAGAATAATAGCAATCCCCACTTTCAAAAAACCAACTCTTTAGAATGGAAAATTACAACACATAGAATCATTTTGTTGGTGTTTTTGAGGGGTATTTTTCCTCCACACCTTACTCTGAAGAAATTGAGGTAAAAAGGTAAGGCATATGGGAAACATCACCTTTAAAACTGAAATGAAGCTGGGAGAACACAGTCTAGTTGGAGAGCCTGATAAGTCTGCTAGCTGAAACCAGAATTAGAAACACTTACCCACCCAGTCAAAAGAGTATTTCAGTGGGGTAGCCCTCTTACATATGACCAACTTAATTCAAATTTTACCAATAGAACAAATCACTACACCACTGCCACCTTGGGGTGAAATTAGTAAAAGGCAGAGAGGCTAGGAGTTACACTTAATTGTGTTCCCTTCACAGAAAGGAAACATCAAGAGTAGTGAAAAAAGATTCCTCATCACATTTCTCATTTTGATCTCTTAACTCTTTGAGCTTAACTCTCAATCTCCCATGGGGAGGGGCCCAGCAATCTTTCAGGACATTTCTGTTTTCATCTTTAGTTCCCTTTCCCAATAGCAACCACTGCTCCTCCAATAATAAAATTTATAGGCCTACCTCAGCAACAAATCCAACAACACTGGTGTACTGGTTGGCTAGCCTTGTCGTAACAAAGTACCACAGACCTTGAACAGAAATTTGTTTTCTCACAATCGTGGAGGCTGGAAGTCTGAGATCAAGTATTAGCAGGGTTGGTTTCTCTAAGGTCTCTCTCTGACTTGCAGATGGTCTTCTCCATCTCCACATGCTTTCCTTGCGTACCTCTCTGTGTTCTTATCTCATCTTTTTAGAAGAACATCGGTCTGATTGCATTGGGGCCTCATCAAAGTAACAATCTTCTTAAAGGCTCTATATCTAAATATAGTCACATTCTGAGGTACCTGAGAGTTAGGGCTGCATCATGTGAATTTGGGGAGGGACACAATTCAACCCACAACAACTGAGATACTCTGGATTTTAACATAACCCTTCTTTTAATTTCAAATTTCCGAGGAGAATTAAATGCTAAATCCCACTGCAGGTTACAGTCCAAAATTAAATTATCTTACCCTGTGGACTTACAAATTTAAAGTCCAGAGTTCTTGGTAAATTAAAACCAAGGACTGTCCTCTTTCATGCTTTATTCTGCTTAGTCACAGGATTTGGAATTCTGGGTGCCCCAGGAGTATTGGGGCTTATGCAGCAGCTGCAGCCTGGGCTTTCTCCAAATGGTATGTGTTCTGTTTCTTTAGGACCTTGGAAATTATAACATCAAGATTCTCATCTCCTCCTCCTCCTCCTCCTCCTCCTCCTCCTCCTCCTCCTCCTCCTCCTTCTTCTAAATAGAGTCTAAAAGTTAATAGGATGTGTGAGTTTATCAGGTCTTACACCTACCAAATTAAAAAAAATTTTTTTTCAATGTTAATTTATTTTTGAGACAAAGAGAGACAGAGCATGAGCAGGGAAGGGGCAGAGAGAGATGGAGACACAGAATCCGAAGCAGGCTCCAGACTCTGAGCTGTCAGCACAGAGCCCGATGTGGGCTAAGGCCATAGCAGACACTCAACAATACCTGAGAGGTAGGGAAAAAAAACATAAAAACAAACAAACAAACAAAAAGCAATAACAACAACAACAAAAATCAAATGCATCCTTGGTTTCAGCTTTGTTGAGATGCCAGGCAATGCCAGTTTTGTGTAATCCACAATCTGCAAGACAAATAAATTGGGGGAAATCTCCAAGCAAGAGGCTGAACTTGGCATCATGAAGACAGCCTCCACAATGTCTATAGCTCAGTCCACCTGCAGGCTTATATATACGTGCCTTTGCTGAGGCTCAGACCTTTTATTTAAGACCCAGTGCGTACCTCAAAAAAAAACTTCTACTTGCCCACAAAGTCGCCACAAACTGCAGTTAACAGTCGAATGGCAAAATACTGTAACGCTTAAACTCAAGAAGTTAAATGCCAGCCCAATATAAACCATGACATGCCAGCAGTTTCTGAACTTCCTGCCACACACCATAGTCCAGAAGCCCAAATCCACCTATTGTGGTACTACCCAAACCTCACCAGGTACATACTTTTCCCCACAAATTCCCTTAAAAAGTAAACTCACTCAACATTTATCTATCCATATCATTGCCCAATAGTTCGGCAACTTTTTATTCAACACTTACAGAAAGGTTACAAGAATAATACAAAAAAAAAACTCTCATTGAGTATTTGTGTCTATTAAATATGAGATACATAATGTTGGTAAATACATACATATATGTGTATATATATATAATTGATATCTATGTAAATATATCATGCACACACACACATATATGTCAGATTCGCCAGTGTATTTATTTTGCCACATTTATTCCATAATTCTGTGTATGTGTCTGTGGGTGTATACATTTATTTTTATCTGAACCAATTTAGAATAAGTGGAAACGTCACATCCTTTTACCCATAAAAATAGTCGTTAAGTCAAGAAATCTAACATTGATAAAATTATATTATCTAGTTTAAGTCTGTATTCAACTTTTATCAATTTCCCCTTTATAGGTTTTATTCCCCTGGCTCAGAATTAAATTTCAGGCCATAAATGTCTCCTTAACATCTCTCAATCTGAAAGCCTTCCTTGGTTTTTTATTGTCTTTTTGCCTTTAATATTTAAAAAAAAAAATTTTAATGTTTATTTATTTCTGAGACAGAGAGAGACAGAGCATGAGTCAGGTGGGGGTGGGGGACACAGAATCGGAAGCAGCTCCAGGCTCTGAGCTGTCAGCACAGAGCCCGACACGGGGCTCGAACTCACAGACTGTGAGATCATAACCTGAGCCGAAGCCAGACGCTCAACCGACTGAGCCACCCAGGCGCCCCTCCTTTAATATTTTTGAAGAGTCCCAACCAGTTATTTTGCAGAATGTCTCTCATTTGGGATTTGTCTGATGTTTCCTTATGATTAGATCCAGATTTTTAGCAGGAACACCCCTAAAATGATGCTGTGTGCTTGTCAGGGTATTTTATTAGAAAGCACATGATCACGATATTGGAAGTTAATTCCTCTTAGTATTAGTGATATTAATTTAATAACTTGCTTAAGATAGTAATCAGAAGGTTTATCTTGTAGAATTACTATTTTCCCCTTTGTAATCAGTAAGTAAGTTATGAGATACTTTGTGACTATGCATGTATCAAGTTAATTGTGGAACTTTCACTCACTAGTTTTGGTATCTATTGAAGATTTTCTATTTTACTTTTCATTTTCTTTCTATTTTCATTAGTTGGCATTTAATTGCCAGGTAGAGTTTTTACCTTCTCTGAATTTATATATTGACATCTATATGAATTCATGAACATTTGTTTTATTCATTGAATTATAATTCATTCCTATAATTATTTATATTGATGATCAAATTGACCCAGTGTAAACCTCTTCAAACTGGCTTCTATGTCCTTTTGATATAAGTCTGAAAATTCCCTTACTTTTCGTGCAATAAGATGTTACAAATTTATTTTATACTGACTATGCTCTGGAATTGGCCATTTCTCCAAGATCAGGTCCCTTTTAATGGGAAATGGTATATAAAAACCAATATATGGGCACTAGATATGCTCATTCCTATTGATATTTCATTGCCTCTAGCACTCTAATCTGATAGACCTGAGTAATATATGTTATATGAAACATGTTTTATTTTTATATATGATCACATCTATCTATCTATCCATCTATCTATCATCTATCATATGTCTATCTTAAAATCATTAGTTCATACTGATCTCTCTAATTCCAATCCAACAACACAGGATGCTTCCATATTTATATGTGTCCAGAGTGAGAAATCTGGCTTCCATTATCCTCGAGATATTTATTCATTGACTTAAACCCAGAATACCTACAAGGCAGTTTCAGAATTACAAAGACTAGGATAAGCAAAACTACTAAGTAGAGGTTATATGTGTTTACAGTGTTTTTAGATAAAATACACAAATCAGTATTTTGTTTTTATATTCTGTATCTTCCCACCCAAATTAAAACTGTTGTTGTTTTTTTTTAAGGGTATCAATTAATGATATATCCCCTTTCTGCCCCAATTCTGATTAAATTGGGAAACAAAGAGTAACGCAGACAGAAGATCAAAATGAGAAAGTAGCTTAGTGACCGAGTCAAACGGGCTTGCCTAACGACCCCAGAAGTCCGCACATCTCCTCACCCAACCAGCGCCCTGCTGGGGCAGTTTTGATGTCTCTCCCGCAACGTCTTCTGCAACCTTAAAGGAGAAAACCTGTTCCGGGAGGAGCAGAGGAGGATGCCTACGGTCCAATGTCATTTCATCCCCAAAGGAAGGCTACCAACGTTCCCCGGTTGTACCATTTAGTCTCCCCAATTCTACCAATGGGTATATCCCCCGGCTCCACCCACCATCTTAAGTTGGGGTGGGCAAGGGGCGCCTGGGTGGCTCAAACGCCAGACTTCCGTTCATGTTATGGTCTCATGGTTTGTGGGTTCGAGCCCCGCATTGGGCTCTGTGTTGATAACTCAGAGCCTGGAGCCTGCTTCTGATTCTTTGTCTCCCTCTCTCTCTGCCCCTCCCCCACTCGTTCTCTCTCTCTCTCTCTCTCTCTCTCTCTCTCTCTCTCAAAAACAAATAAACATTTAAAAGATGTTGGGGTGAGCAAAGGGGCAGAGGGAAACTGGAGATTATATGAACATCCTTCACGGAAAGGAAACATCAAACACTAGGAAAAAAAGTGTCCCCTCCTTCAACATTTTAATGTTGTATTTATTTTGGAATTTTATGTATTTGATTTTTTTTTTCAAATTACAATGGGAATCTATGCTATTTACAATAAGTGAAACAATATAATACAATATTTTATACAAAACAAAAATCATCATTGCCACCTCCTTACGTATTACAGCCTTCTCTTTGCAACCTTCCAATATACAGATCGCTTTAATCATTCTAATTTTCTTTTTAAGAAAAATATTTTCTTAAAAAAAAAATATTTTCTTTATTTTGTGGCTAATGCTTCTTCCATCCCTAGGCAGCAAATGTAGGCTCCTTGATTTTCTTGCAAGGAACAACAGTTACTATCTCAGTCTCTGTAGATCAGGAATCCAGGCACAGTTTAACTGGGTCCCCAGCATCAGGAATTCTCACAAGCTGCAATCAAGGTGTTGGCCTTGGCTGCTGCCATCTCAGGGCCCAAGTGGGGAAGGATCCACTTGCAAGCTCACTCAAGTAGTTATTAGTAAGAATCAGATCTTTTCAGGCTCTTCCCTGGTTGTTGGCTCGAGGCCTCCCTCTGCTCCTTGCTATATGGGCCTCTCCACAGGGTGGCTTCCCTCCTATGGCAGCTAGCTTCATCAGAGGAAGCCAGCAAGAAGAACCAGAAAGAGGAGGAGAGTGCTAGCAAGACAGAAATCCCCATCTTTGCAACGTAATCTTGTCAGTGACAGCCCAATATGTCTACCACATTCTTTTCATTCAGAGCAAGTCTGTAGGGCCAGCCTATACTGATGAGAAGATTGCATGAGGCATAAATTCCAGAAGCGGGAATCACTGGAGACCATCTCAGTAATCTGTCTATGCTGTACAGTGGTAATAATACCAGACAACCTTGACTGCCTCTTGACTTTAAGGCTTGGCCATTCACGGGGCGCCTGGGTGGCGCAGTCGGTTAAGCGTCCGACTTCAGCCAGGTCACGATCTCGCGGTCCGTGAGTTCGAGCCCTGTGTCGGGCTCTGGGCTGATGGCTCGGAGCCTGGAGCCTGTTTCCGATTCTGTGTCTCCCTCTCTCTCTGCCCCTCCCCCGTTCATGCTCTGTCTCTCTCTGTCCCAAAAATAAATAAAAAAAATGTTGAAAAAAAAAAAAAAAATTTAAGGCTTGGCCATTCAGAAAAGTAGTTGTTGTATTTCATAAATAGGGTTTATCTAGTCCCATATAACTTAGAGTTCTAAAATCAAGAATACCCACCTACTTTGTTTCATCATATTTTCCACATCTACTCATCTAATTATGAAGCTTTTTTTTTTCTTTTTTGTAGAGAAAGAGTGTGAGAAGGGGAGAGAGGCAGAGTGAGAGAGAGCTCCAAGCTTAGTGTGGAACCCAGTGGGGTTTGATTCTAGGACCTTGGGATTATGACCTGAGCTGAAACCAAGAATCCAACACTAAACTGACTGAGCCACCCAGGCGCCCCAAACCTTCTTTCATTTTAATTAATTGAATTAGGTTGACAGATTTTTTGGCAATAAAAATATACTCTCCTGGGTCAGAATGTCTTAGTGTTTTGATACACTGGTGCATTTTATTTGCCAATATTTTATTTACATTTTTTCACCTATATTTAGTACAAATGATTGTTTACAGCTTTCTTTTATGTACTATCATTATAAAATTATGGTATTAAACCAGGGCTGGATTTATGAAAGAAACTACTGAGTTTTCCATATTTTTCTGGGGTCAAAAATACTCTAAGAAATAATGGAATCATCTGTTTTTTTAATGGTTAGATAAAATTCAGTGGTGAGCCCATCTGGTGCCAGCGCCCTTTTAATGGAAGTTTTTTGCTCACCTTTTCAATCTCTTTTACAGTACTTGGTTTAATCACTTTTTTAATGTCTTAATTTAATTTGGGTATTTATTTATATTTTGTCACGAAATCTCCTATTTTTTTGACATTTTTAAAATGTGTTGCCTTGGAGTTGCAGGATTGTTTTCTAATTCCTATCCCTCCAAATTATCATATTCCTATTTGTTTTTCCATTTCTTCTAATACAACCATACTAGGCAGGCATCTAGCCTGAGTCATTTGGGGAATGAAGTAATGGAAAACATATACACACGTGCATAGGTGCCTACATGCATTCATGAATCAGCTGTAACACCCTGGTCCGTGGCACTGGGGGCACTGGCAATTATTAAATGAATGAATCACCTCACGCCTACTGCACTAGCCAGTCAGGCTGCCATGACGAAATACAGCAGACTGGGTGGCTTGAACAGTAGGAGTTCATTTCTCACAGTTCTGGAGGCTGGGACGGCCAAGATCAAAGTGTCAGCTAATTCAGTTACCTGGTGAGAGTTTTCTTCCTGCCTTACAGATGGCCATCTTCTTGCTGTGTCCTCATACGGCAGAGAGAGGGCAAGCTCTCCAGTCACTCTTTTTATAAGAGCATTACTCCTATCATGAAGCCTCAATACCCTTTACGACCTCATCTGAACCTAATTTCTGCCCAAAGGCCCCATCTCCAATACCATTACATTGGGGTAATGAATTTGAGGGGGAAACAGTTCAATCCATCGAGCCTGCTACGGTAATACCATACCCATGTTGTGTGTTTAACTGTGTCCCCCAAATAGACGTGTTCAAGTCCTAACCCCTGATACTTGTGAATGTGACTTTATTTGGAAATTGGATCTTTGCTGATATAATTAAGGTAAATGAGGTCATAGGAAATCAGAGCGGTCTCCAACCCAATGTCTGGTGACTTTATAAGAAAGGGAAATCTGGGTACAGACACAGAAAACACCATATGATCACAGATGTTAGAGACTGGAGTGATGCATTTGCAAGCCAAGGAATGCCAAGGACTGCCAGTAACTGCCAGGGTGGGAGAGAGGCACGTAAGAGATGCTCCTTCAGGGTATCCATGAGGAAACAACTCTGCCAGCACCTTGATTTTGGACTTGGAGCCTCAAGAACTGTGAGACAATAAATTTGTATTCTTGTAAACCACATGGCTGTTGGTACTTTGTTATGGCAGCCTTGGGAAAGTAATACGCCTCACGTCTGTTGTCTTTGATCCTGGCTGTTTCATCCTTGAACCATTCAGCTTAATTCTGACAGAAAAACCTCCTTAAATATCGCTCACATTAGCTCACTTCTTTATTCAAAAAACTGATCAGTGGTAGACTATTTCCTCCAGTTATCACTAAACGCTGTTTATCTTATTTTCAGGTTCCAAAACAATTACATACATTGTTCATCTTTTTCTCTTTTTCATCCAGTGGAACTCTCTATTGTCCAGAAACACTCCACATGCGCTCCTGCTTTCAGGGTTTGTTCCCTTCATGAGTCTCTACCATCCCTTTGGTGTAAATCTCACACATTCTTTAAGGTCAAAATCAAAATGCACATCAAGCTTTCCATTCTTTACGCCAACACTTCTTATCTCCCTCTACTCTGAGTTTATAGAAAAGTTGGAGCCTGCATCACAAGACTTTGCTCCTTTTTACATATCAATTGCTTTATCTGTGCTTATCATGATGACTACTCTTTGAGGGAAACACCATTTCATACTTCTGAAACTCCCTTAGGCCCAGAGCAGCGATAAGATATGCAAGAAAGACTTTCTAATTAATTTGCACCCACTACATGCATACTAATTGTGCCCACTGCATGCAAAATAAACCCTGCATTTAAACATACATACATAAATTCTGGCCAAAAATCATACTGTTCTGACCTACTCCATTAATTGTGCTTCTGACCTAAAGTTTTTCCCACTTTCAGGAGACTAAGAAGCGAAGAAGCTTCATTTATTCAAGATGCAAAACAGGATCTAGGGCATGAGGATGATCCAACAGGTCATTTTGCAAGTGCTCTGGTTGAGCCATAGTGCTTTTTTTTTTTTTTTTTTTTTTTTTTTTTGTATTTCAACACAATAATCCATTTTAGTGAGAGAGCATGATAAGGAAACAGAATTTCTCTTCTGTCAACCACAGGAGTCATTTATTGGTCACTTTTGTCCTGAGAGCCTCCTCATGGGAGATTTGAACTATCTGCCTGTCCCAGTCTCTGTCTTTGACAATAGTCACTCATTATCTGGAAGAGTGCTCAGCGTCTAGACTTTCCCTTTGCCTCTCCCATTGACAGTCCAGTTACCGGCAGCCTCAAGTGACCCCCAACTGCCTGCCTATTTTAGTCTGTTCTGGTTGCTATAACAGAAACCCATAGACTGTGTGGCTTAAACAACAGAAATTAATTTCCCACGGTTCTAGAGGCTGGGAAGTCCAAGATCAAGGTCCTGGCAGCTTCGATTCTTGGTGAGGGCCCTGTCTCTAGTTTACAGACAGAGCCCTTCTCCCTGTATCTGCACATAATAGAGAGAGAGAGAGAGAGAGAGAGAGAGAGAGAGCATCCTTTCTCATGTCTCTTTTTTTAAGGGCATCAGTGCCTTCGTGAGGGCTCCACTCCCATGATGTAATTACCTCCTGGAGGCCCCACCTCCGAAAACCATCCCATTGGGATTAGGGTTTCACTGCACGAATTTGGAGGGAGAGGGGAACACACATATTCAGTCCATAGCACTGCTCTCATTTACGTCAACTGCATATGCCTCCACCACCTTCCTTCCAATTTATCTCCTCGTATTTTCCCCTTTGTTCACACTGCTTTGGCCGTATGGCCAGCTTGCTGTTCCTCAGACAAGCCCAGGAATACATGCAGTTCTCTCTGCATGGGATGTTCTCTCTCCAGATACCCTCAACGTTTCCTTACTTCACCCAGCAGGTCTCTCCTCAGATGTCACTCCCTCCGTTTAAAATATAGTATATTAGTAGAAGGTCTGAGGTAGAGTGAAGCCAACAGACCAAGAGACAACTGCCATTGAAAGGACAGTTTGCAGGACGCCTGGGTGCATCAGTCGGTTGGACGTTTTACTTTTGCTCAGGTCAGGATCTCACAGTCCGTGGGTTCGAGCCCCATGTTGGGATCTGTGCTGACAGCTCAGAGCCTGGAGCCTGCTTCGGATTCTGGGTCTCCCCCTCTCTCTGCCCCTCCCCCGCTCATGCTCTGTCTCTGTCTCTCAATAATAAATAAATGTTAAAAAGAAAGAAAGAGGGGGCCTGGGTGGCTCAGTCAGTTAGGCGTCCGACTTCAGCTCAGGTCATGATCTCGCAGCCCGTGGGTTCAAGCCCCGCGTTGTGCTCTGTGCTGACAGCTCAGAGCCTGGAGCCTGTTTCGGATTCTGTGTCTCCCTCTCTCTCTGACCTTCCCCCATTCATGCTCTGTCTCTCTCTGTCTCAAAAATTAATAAACGTTAAAAAAAAAATTAAAAAGAAAGAAAGAAAGAAAGAAAGAAAGAAAGAAAGAAAGAAAGAAAGAAAGACAGTTTTCTGCTCACAGTCTCCAAGAGGAGGCAGGCTGCCAAATCACGTGGGGCCACAAGGGCCACACCAGACTCGGTCCTGGTGTGGGGGTCCCCAGGGTGGGGAGGTGGGGCGTGCAGCGGGCAAGAGCCTGTAGCAGCCTGAGGATTGGCTAGTTTGAATGATTTCAGGGGACTGTGCAGCCAAGGGTCTGTCCCTGGTCGTCTGATATCCGTCCCTGGGGTGGTTAGAGCAGGTGGTGAGTGGCCCAGAGTGTGAGAGCCAACACAGGAAGTGGCTGAGGTGTGGGCTCTGATTGGTTGATTTAAATTTGGAAAACGTGTTCATTGGAGAGCCGTTTACTATCCATAAGAATTGGCTACCCTGGGAGGGGTGGTCACTACAGGGTCAGGAAGACCCCGGTTGTCAAAGATACAGAAAATAAAAGAAATGGTTGATATAATCCTCAGAGAGGCCTTCTCTGCCATCCCAAGACAGCACCTCGCTGCCTACCGTCTGTCTCCATTCTCTTCTCCTCTGTCTTCACAGCACTTCATAGGACGTACCCAAGAGATAGTTGTCCGTCTTCCTCATGCTAGAATATAAACTCCATCAGAACTTATATGTCATAAGGATACTGTCGTATTTCCAGTAGATGAAACGTGCTGAGATCTGTTCTGTACCCACAGTACATGCTCAACAAATACTTTTTGAATAAGTGCGTGAATATTATACAAATGGGTACATGTGGCTAGTTGGGGATGGAATTTTCAGTGACAGCTTCATGTGTGGATTTTGCATCACCAATAGTTACATGGACATAAAGAAAACGTGTTTGATGATTGTAAAATGGCTCAAATAATGACAGCGTATGTAAAAAAGTATACTTAAACCATGAAAATAAATTTTTTCAGGAAATATGAGAATGGAAAAGTAGTATTTCTAAATTAAACAAAATTATGATATATATTATACAATTGTTTGTGTTTATAATACCTATTAATTAAGCATTATTAAATATGTAATTGATATGCATGTAACTAAATTAACACATTAAAATTTGCAAGTTGAAATTTAACAACTTCATCTACATCCCTAAAAATGTATATATTGAAGTTGGTCAAAATTATCTTTGGGAGAATTACCTTACATCAGAGATTGCTTTATATTCAGACATATAAAGTACTCTTTGAGTCTACTTAATTCAGGATTCTGTTCATGTCAAGGCATTATTTTGAAAACAAATATTTGCTAGATAGACATTAAAAAGCTAAGAAGAGAAGAAATACTTTCCAGAGTAAATGAATGTCAGCCATGTAAACACAATAGGTATCTAACCAAGCCATATCTCCTTTTCCGTTATCACCCAGACAAGGAAAAGATCAGTTCCCTTTATGCAAGGAAGACACAGTGGAAGGCAGCAGAAGCAGACCTCACTAGACGAGTGAACGGAAGCTGCTAAGAAGGGAATTAGCTCCAGGCTCCCGGGTGGCTCAGTCGGTTAAGAATTGATTGGACCCTTGGTTTCAGCTCAGGTCATGATCTCATGGTTTCTGAGTTCAAGCCCCAAGTCAGGCTCTGTACTTACAGTGAGGAACCTGCTTGGGATTCTCTCTTTCTCCCTCTCTCTCTGTCCCCCTCCCCCAGCTCTCTCTCTCTCTCAAAATAAATAAATAAACGTAAAAAGAAAAGAAGAGAATTAACTTCCCTTCACTAACAACTCTGCAAGTGATTAAAGGCTTCGTCCTGAAAGGCCTTAGAAGGAAAAATAAGAACCCAGAATTTTGAGGCTTAGTGAAGCCTGAAAGAATGAGGCGCCATTGGGGAAACTGAGGAAAAGAGAAAGGTTCGGGAGGTGGGGTGTGTGAGATCTGGTTTATACATTTTGAGTTGGAAGTCACAGCACAACATCTAAGAGATCCCAAGAAAGAAGTGAGTTGAGCTAACCCTGAGGTTCTCAGTCATGAGTGCAAATTAGAATCACCTGCAGAACTTCTAGTGCTAAGGCTCTATTCTTCTTCTCAGAAATTGAAAAGAAAAGAAATTCTGATTCAGTTGGTCTAAGGAGAGGCCAGGGCATTCTTTTAAGGGGCCCAGCTTAAAGTTGCGAATTTCCTGGATGGAGACAGAGGTCATTTTCAGGCTATTTAGGTGGAATATTCTTCCCTAGCTTGAGGCACTGTGGTTGATTGAAAAGAACAATGACAGACTCAGACCTGGGTTTACATCTCCCGCTGTGCTAATGCCTGGGTGTTGGAACCTTCAGCAAGGTACACAACCTTATCGTTTACCTTTTTCATATATTATAGACAGCATCATCTGTCTGTAAGACTCGTGAAAAGATAGAAGTCTGCTGACTTACTGCACTTATTCAAAAGGGAGACTTTTATTCTGTTCTCCCTCCCTTCTCTTTTTGTATTGAAGTCTTGAAAATGATATTTTTAAAGCCATTTGTATAGTTGCTGATTTGTACCATGGACTTTGCTTTAAAAACAGTTACTGACTAGGTATGTATGTTCTTTGTTGATCAAGTTGCATATTCTCTCTAGCGGGTGCTGAAGGGGCAGTAACAGACACTGCTGATCAATAGAGCCTTGTGATAGATGGTATACATTTAACCTTCTAAGATGATGTACAAGTAATCGCTTGCACAAAACAGTGCAAAATGTTTTATGACCATGCATACAAATCCAGATGGACCATAGAACTTACTTTTTAAATGTGCGTGTATAATACACACTTGTATTAAACATGCAGCACATACATATCTCTGTGGTCTTCATCTGTATCTATGAAGACTCATGTGTCCTTGGTGTCCTTAACAAATATTCATTTCCTTTTCTACATCATGGAACTCAAAATCTTTCATCTTCCAAGTTATGCAGACTCTTTGAGAGAAAAAATAATGTCTGAACCAAGAAATGGAATCTGAGTCTTAGTAATAATAGTATTAATAATAAAACACCCAATGAACTGAGCCAGCCACAAAAATCTAGAGAGAACTTTAAGATAATTTGTGCTAACGGTGTAGCTCTGTAGCCCGCAAAGCTAGCTGAATTAAACATTTAATCTGCATGTTCTCATTTGGAAACGTTTCTATTGACATTGCTCCCTTGGTAAATACCCATTTTCTCTCAATACTTACAATTTATCAACTACAGCACCAGGAAAGAGAGCCAAACACATGTGGCCATCAAAAGTGCCTTCTCACTCATCTTTATGTAATGTACAAAATTATATGACACCATCCAGTAATTGCTATGGTCTGAATGTTTGTGTCTTCCCGAAATTCCTATGTTGCAACCCTAATGCACACTATGATGGTATTGGGAGGTGTTAGGTCATCAAGGTGGAGCCCTCATGAATAGGATTAGTGCCCTTATAAAAGAGACTCCACGGAGCTCTGACACTCTTTCTACCACGTGAAGACACAGCAAGAAGACGGCCATTTATTTATGAACCGGGAAGCAGGCCCTCACCAGACATACACCAGACCATGCAGGCACACTAGCTTCAGACTTCCCGCCTCCAGAATTGCGAGCAATACATTTCTGTTATTTAGAAGCTGCCTGGTCATGGCAACCCAAACAGACTGAGACATAATAGTCATCATCATTATTATTGTGCTTTTCAAACTTGACCTCCAGCTCTTCTTCTCCTTTTTTTCCCCCCACTGCCTTGAGTTCCAAAGTAGCAGAACTGGAGACAAAGATTCATATAAAATTGATTTACTGAGAGAATGCGTATTGGGAGGGACTTCTTGGTTCTCTCATATTTCTGTTTGTTTTATCAGCACAGGCACTGTTTGGCTTTGTTGTGAACTAGTTTTTCAAGGTTATTTATGTAAGAAAGAGCTTTAGAAACTAGAGATAATGCCTCCTTCCACAACAAAAGATCAATTTGTTTATTGTATATCAGAATAAAGGTAACATTTGCTCCCAGGACAAAGGTCAGATAACCTTTACTTGTTTGGCAGCGTAAAAGATTCAAGTTCCTTAAGCTCAAGGTTTCTCTCCTGTAATGCACCCTACTGTGTGAGCAAGTGTCACTGGCTTTCTAAGCATCACCCTGTGGGAATTAGGGTGTAGGGACCCAATGTCAACATGGAGATACTCTGGCTACTGCCATTGCTATGTGTCACAAGCTGTCCCTTTGTCTCTGACTCAACAGTCTCCTATCGTCCAGCGTCCGTGAACTGTAGCAGGTGGCCTATGTAGCTTGTAAGGAGGGTAAAATCTCAGACCTTCACAGTTCTTGATAGTTTTAGCAATAAGGATGGGGTGCTGTTAGGGACACGATTTCTGAAAAAGGTAGAACAAGAATTTCTTGAATCAGTTAACAAAATTTGCAAGAAGTCCATGGGAACCTGGAGCGAATATTTTAGCTCAATTGTATACTCAACCAGGCAGTAAGTGGTCTCCAGCTTTACTGCCTGTCAATGAGCATGAACTGGGAAGGTGGTTGCAGGTCAACCATTGGGAAGTGGTTCCAACACAGCTGTCAGATTGTGGCAAAGTCTCCCGGTGGAGGGGGTGGAGGGGCACGGTAACAACCAGTATAATGGTGAGCGCCAGAAGTTTCTACACTCTGCAGACAACAGTTACAAAGATGCACACACTGAGTGTGAAAGGAGAAAAATTTACAACCACTGAAAGCAGAAACCAAGTGAGTTGTTACAACCTGGGCCGCTAAACTTGCAATATGAGAATGGGACCAGCTGGGCCATCTTGTGGCTCAGCCCTTCCTGCTGTTCGTGCCAACATTTGAGCTCTTCAGAGATGAGAGGTAAGAAGTCATAGAGCCTTTTGCAGTGGGTCTTGGCTCTGATAAGGGGACACGGACCCTCTTGGGAAGATTTCTCTGATTAAAACAAAAACAAAAACAACTCTCACAGAAAGCTGTAGACCGGCATCCACTAGTAATGGAGCTCCCAGGCTGTTGATGCACGTAACTCTCTAGCGTAGGAGAAACTGACATAAAGAATTCTGGATACATTTTGCTATCAGCCCCCATTCTAGGAAACTGCCTTAGCCTTATGTTAAAAGCAAGTGAAAAAGTAAGAGATGTTACAGGAGCACACGCAGTAAATGCCTTGGATTAAGGTCAAGTCCTTTCAAAAGTTGCCACTGCATGAGTCAAGCCCAAGTCAGCAAACAGGATGTGAATTCTGCAGCCTCAACTGGGAATAAAACATGGCTGCAGCTGCTAAACCCAGGGGCCCTCATAGCCAAAATAGATGGCATCGGTAGTGATGAACTGGCTGACTGATGTAAGGCTTTGTGGTGGATGAAACACATTGGGGACTCATCTGGTTGCGACTTGTTCATCCCCTGTGCTGGCTGAAACCAAAAGTGAACCCACCTTGCTTCCTGGCACACAGAGGCTCACTCCTGTCACGCCCGGAGCCCGTCCGTCCCTGTATCCCAACCTCAGCTGCTGTAAGGATGTCTTAAGGTGACCAAAGGCCATATGTACATGTGTGACTACATAAGGAATGTCAAGGAGGAGGAGGTTTGGAAGTTTTATGGCTCTGGAGGATGCAAACACTTGTCACCATCCTACCCAATCTCTTGATGAGGGGGGACACCTGGATTCAGCTAACGAATGGGGTTTGGGCAGAGTTCACAATGGGGAGCCTTGCAGGAAGAGTCCTTTGGGCTGATTCGCTGCTCTGTCGTTATGGCTGAATGTCTAGTCGTCACTGGTGACTGTCATGCTTGTCCTGTGAATGCTCACAAGTACCAGAGCGGATTCTCTTGATTGAGGAGCTGCATACAGAGATGTTCTAGTGCTTTTGGGATTTCACAGCTTTAGTGACTCCTTTGAGCTACAAATCTTTGCAGCGATGGTTTTTTGATGATCTGAGTCTCTGGCAAAGGAAGGTAGTCTCCACCTGGAGATGCCCGGTAGGGTTTTGGACTTGGTACCTCTCTGATATAACTGCTAGGGGCACCCCTTGTGAATAGCTATCAGCTTGCCATTGGGATCTCGTCAAAACTCCGTGCCTAACCCCTGGAAGTCTTGTGATTCTCAGCCTGATGTTCTTATTTTGGAGCTCGATGACTGGCCAGGTGGGAAGGGTTCAACCTGTCTTACTTTCAAATGAAAATGAAGAGTGAAGCCAGCTTGAGCCAGGCAGTCCCTCAAAGTAAGGAGTTGGCTCAATTATTCTAACTGAACTAGGAACCCTAAGGGCTACCAGCCTGCCAGGCGGCCACCTTGGAGACACTGTCAACAGCAATCTAAACAATGCTTCATTTTCCCAGGGGTGCTATCTGTGCCTGCAGGACCATACTTACACGGAAGGCAAACATGAACTTCCCTCCCTCTCAAAAAACATGGTATTTAAGAGATCTTAAGTGTTGAAGGAAACGTCACAAATTTACATACAGCCCTCAGAAAACTAAAGAGATCTTTCTAAAATGAGACTACCCTTTGTTACTGGGGGGAGAGGGCTCTTCAGAGGGAAGACTGAGTCATTATTTATGTGTATGCTGAGGGAGTTATCCCTGCAATCAGAGCCCTTCTCTTAGAAAAAGCAGAAGAGGGGCCCCTGGATGGCTGTGGCTGCTGGTTGGTTAAGCATCCGGGTCTTGATTTTGGCTCAGGTCACGCATGATCTCACGAACCGTGAGATCGAGCCCTGCATCAGGCTCTGCACTGACAGCCTGGAGCCTGCTTGGGACACTCTCTCTCCCTCTCTCTGTGCCCCTCCCCTGGTCTTGCTCTTGTGTGCGTTCTTTCTCTCTCAAAATGAAATAAATAAACAAACAAAAAAAAAAAGAGGTAATAGAATTGTCCTAGACTTCCTCCTGTAGGCCAAGGCAGGGTCCATGCAACTGCTAATATATGCTGTGTATCTGAATTAATGCCTCAGGCAAAGTAGAGGGGTCACTGTGGAAATGAAGGAGCCAGCTCCTGACTTTGTAAGGGAGATGCCCATAGTTCATGAGATGTATTCAGCTGAGTGAGTCTTAAACTCGGGGTCCAGTTGAGATCAATACTGTAGGTGCCTTATCCTGGAGTAGTATTAGCCTTGTCCCATACGAAGCCAGTTGAACAGCCTGGTTGCCACCTCTGTAAGTCAGGCTAATCAAAGTCATTGACAGAGTGGCATAATCTTAGGTAATTGCTTTCAGACACCAAGAAGATATAGAAATGAGAATAGATGTTGCTGAGTGACGATGTCCTCAGGTCTCTCGGGTTTCCGTACCTTCTGGGATCAGAGGAATTGGCCTCTTGTGTTCTGAACTACCTTTTCTAGGATGTTTGTGAGGTGATCAGCTGAGACAGAGATCATAAAGCCTGCTCACAAAGGGCGGTTTGCTCATTTCCTGCTCTGAAAGGTTCAAGATCCCTAAACTCCGGGAGTTTCTCCTGTGATGAGACTCCATGTCAAGTCGTCATCTGGTCCTCTGGGAACAGGGACTGGGGAACCAGTGCCACAGAGATGACTCTGGCTGCTACCTTGCTACATGTGAGAAACTGCCCCTTGTCTCTGACATTGGCATGCTTTCTTCCTCCAGGATCCATGAAACTGTGGCAGACTACCTTGTTAACTCTGGCACATCTCCAGCCCTCCACCACTGTTCTTACGGTGCTCTCCGGAGCAGCCTGCCAGGGAGGGCAGCCCAGGGGGGAAGAGGGACTAGCTAAGCGGTGCGGTGGCTTCAAATGAAGTCAGTGCCTACCTGCATCTAATGGGGGAACACTGAAGTTTAAGTTAAACCCCAAGCCTATCCCACTAGAGCTGAGAGAGGGTGTTTGTATCCCTCCAACCCGAGTCTGTCATTGGCTCTGGGCACCTTGGGGTAATAGAGCGGGAGGGCATCTCACCCAGACATCTCCTAACAAGGAAGCTCTGAACACACAAGAACCATCCTCCAGAGATGACTGAAGTCTGGATTAGCAGCCACACCTGCTGCATGTGCTGTACTCACGTCCGTTAAATGCTTCCAGTATGGATAAGACTGTCCTCTGGAGGCTGTAGGTCAAACCAAAGCTGTGCCATGGGAGAAAGCAATTTTGGATTAGTGTGATGGCCTGAGACAAGACCAAGGCAAGGGAGAAGCAGTTGCTGGCTCCAGAAGCTGGCCAGCAGCCTGCACAAAGATAGTCGTGTTGGGAAAAGGGGAAAACTGGACAAATGTGAAGATTTGTTTCCTGGCCTGTACCTCGTTATCTTCCTTTTTTCACTCTTTAGAACGTAGTCCTTGCAAACCACCAAGGGGAAAATGTCACCTTTCTAGACATTTGGGAAAAGGCCAAGAAATAAATATAAATTAAAAAAATTTTTTTTGTACTTATTTATTTTGAGAGAGAGAGAGAGAGAGAGAGAGAGAGTGTGCAGCAAGGGGGAGGGAGCAGGAGGAGACAGAGAGAGAGAGAGAGAAGGAGAGAGGGAGGGGGAGAGAGAGAGAGAGTCCCAAGCAGGCTCTGTGCTGTCAGCATGGAGCCTAAAGTGGGGCTTGATTTCACAAACCACAAGATCATGACCTGAGCCAAAATCAGGAGTCACCAACTGAGACACCAGATACTCCCACCAAAAAAAAATTTAACTACATCAAATACTAATGAATTGTTGGGGTGAACTGGAGTATTGCTTCTGCAGTGCTGTTTTGTTGTGCTAGATAGAAGTTTCAAAAGAACAAAAAAGAAACACATAAAATAAAAGAAAGGAACAACAAATGGGCACTCAGAGAAACAGGGTCTCTATTTTTCTGGCTTCAGAGCTATTCTGGGCTACCACTCCCCAAAATTAATAAGTCATCTCCTAATATAAAAATAGCATCACTGCATTACAGCAGCCACACACACCCAGTACTACATAGCTTTGTCCAAATAACTTTGGTCGAGCAGGAGGCTGCTCTTAGATCACGCTGGTACCTCGTAATTCATCTTCAGCAATTCCATGAGAGAAAAAGGAAAATATCCATGGTGGTGATGATGAGTGTGTTACCCAGAATTGGAGATAAAATAGCCTGGCAGGTGCCATGTTATTTGAATGGATCAAAAATATTTGTTGCTTTATTTGGATATGTTTTATTTGGGTGTTTTGCTGGCTCTACAGTGTTTTAAGCAATTATTAAAGATGTTTGCCATAAGAGCTTGCTCGTGATATATTACCATAGGACCTCTTTACGCATTTCTGTTATTTCTTAGGCTCTGAGAGTGATCAGGGTTTGCAACCCTTGTTCTTCAGTTTTTCTCAATATCAGAAATCAGATAAACAGATAGATCCTAATCAGTAATTTCATCTGAGTGAGGTCCAGACATGCTGAATACTCTGTGACCAAGATAGTATGACAATTGACCTCAGGAATAGAAACATGATTTTGCAAGACAAATAATTATAGAAAAGCAAGTCATGTAATAATATATAAATTCTTCAGCAAGTATTTTGTCATTTATTTGCTTCAAAATATTACATAAAGATGGAAAAGTACATTTATTTTTAGTTTTACAAATAGGCATGAGTTCAAAATTCATGAAAACCCACTGAGGTCACGAGAGAGAAGGTTGGTAGTACCCTGAGAAACCAAGTCTCTTCACTCCTTCCAGTCAGTCACAACTGGCCCCATCCCCATGTGTAATCACCCTCCTGAAGTTTGTGACAGTAACGTCCTTACCTTTCTTTAATGTCTAAATATGGCATTCACAAAACAACAGTTTTGCAAAACCCTTCTGAATACATGCTTCTCTGTCTCGTTTCCTTAGCTTAGAGTCATGTTTGCAGAATTCATCCTATGTTTGGAGGGTAGTTCACTCACTGTATCGTTGCCATGATTTTACGGCTGCACCATGATTTATATACGCATATGTGCGTGGACATGTGGGTGGTTTTCAGTCTGGTAACAATGCCGCAGGGTTCTAGCACATATTTGCATGACATTCTTTAGGTATACACCTTAGAATGAATGTAGATCACAGCATGATTCGTCTAGTATGTTGGTCAATGCCAATCTGTTTTCCAACATAGTTGCACCAACTGACATTCCCACCAGCATTGAAGGAGAATTGTTGCTGTTCTCCATCCTCACCAATGCTGAGTTATGTCAATCTTTTTAAGCTATTTAATTTTAAAAAGCATATATATACACAATGTACACATCATAAGTATACAGCTTATGTATTATCAAAAGTAAACACAACTAGGTAACTAGCACACATGTCAAGAAATAGGACATCACCAGCACCCCAGAAACCTCCTCCCTGTTCCCCTTCCCAAATATTCCCAAATATTGCCTTCCTGATGGCAATTATCTGAACTTCTGACACGACAGATTTGCCTGATTTTGACCTTCATATAAGTGGAGTCCTGTATTATTATATGAGATTCTTCCATGTTGCTGTATGTAACATCCATTTGGTCTATTTCACTCTATAGTATTCTATTATTTGAATAAATCACAATTTATTTTTCCGATCTGCTTCTTTATTTTTTGCTTTACTTCCTTTTTTACTTTTCATTTTATTGAAAAAAATTTTTGAGTGTAGTTGACACGCAATGTTATATTAGTTTCAGGTGTACAACATAGCGATTCAAATTCTCTATATGTGATGCTAATGGATAAGGAAGATGTGGAATATCAAATGGTGGAATATTACAGAATATTGCATAGCCATAGAAAAGGATGAGATTGTGCCATTTGCAACAACACGAATGGACGTAGAAGGTATTATGCTAAGAGAAATAAATCAGACTGAAAAGGACAAACACCATATGATTGTACTCATATGTGGCATCCAACCTCTTCCGCTAGATATTTGGATTATTCTCACCATTGTCTATTACACAACATGTTGCTCCAAACATTTATGTACACATCTTTGGGTACACATTTGCATCTGTTTCTTTTGGGCATATTGACACTGGGAGTAGAAATTCTGGGCAATAGGATATACATATAATTAATCTCAATGGTTAACTTCAGAGAGATTCAGAGTAGTTATACCAAATTTCATTTTTATCAGTAGAGTGTTGGGTTCCTGTTGTTCAACAGTTCATGTCTTATAGTCAGTTTTTTAATTACAAAAAGTCTGATAGACACAATGCCTTTAATTTTCATTTCCCTGATTACTACCTCGGTTTTACATCTTTTCATACATTTATTAGCCATTCAAATCTTTCTTTTGTAAAAGGTCTGTTCAATTTTCCTGCCCATTTTTCTTTTTTATTTAAATTTTTTTTTTTTTTAACGTTTATTTATTTTTGAGACAGGGAGAGACAGCATGAACGGGGGAGGGTCAGAGAGAGAGGGAGACACAGAATCCGAAACAGGCTCCGGGCTCTGAGCTGTCAGCACGGAGCCCGACGCGGGGCTCGAACTCACGGACCGTGAGATCATGACCTGAGCCGAAGTCAGATGCCCAACCGACTGAGCCACCCAGGCGCCCCGTCCTGCCCATTTTTCTATTGGGTTGTCTGTCTCTCACAGATCTTCAGAAGTTTTTATGTAGTCAGAATACGATCCTCTTTTATCTGTGGCTAACTTCATTTTGCTAATATTTTACTTAGGATTGTGTCATTTATGTTAATAAAGCTTGCCTATAATTTTTCTTTCTTTTATAGTTCTTTCCAAGTTTTAGTATCAAAATTATGCTGGTGTCATAAAATAAGCTGGGGTATATTTCTTCTTTTTTCTTCTCTCTGGAAAACTTTGTATGAAATTGGTGATAATTCTTCTTTACATGTTTGCAAGATTCACACATGAAGACAAATGTGTCTACAGTGGCTTTTTTGTAGGAAGTTCTAAATTTTGGATTCAACTTCTTTATTTTTATTTGTATTTTTTGTTTTATTTTAGGGAGAAAGAGTGTGTGAGTGGGTAGAGGGGCAGAGGGAGAGAGAGAATCTCAGGTAGGCTCTACACTCAGTGCAGAGCCCAAGATGGGACTCAATCCCACAACCCTGGGGTCATGACCTGAACAGAAATCAAGAATGGGATGCTCAACCAACTGAGCCACCCAGGCACTCCTGGATTCAACTTCTTTAACAGGTGCAGGACAATACAGATTTTCTATTAACTCTTATGTTCGCTTTAATAAGCTGTATTTAATAGGAACTTCCAATTTTATCTAAATTTCAAACTTTTGCGAGATGTTTATTTAAAATAAGCTGTTTAAAATTTTTGATGTTGGAAAAGTCTTAAAAGATACTTTTTGTATTCCTGATATTAGTTTTTTATGCCTTTTTTTTTTTTTTTGGTGTTAATTAGAATTGTTACATTTTCCTGGTGAATTGATCATCATAAACTATCTTTCTTTTTAAACAGGAACGATTTCCCCATAAAGTCTACCTCAACATTGATACACATGCTTTTCTTCAGTCACTGTTTACATGGGATATCTTTTTTTCATACTTTTACCATCAAACTTTCTCTGTCCTTATATTTTAAATGTCAAATCATGAGCCAGAAGTAATTGGATTTTGTTCTTTAATCCACAGCGCAAACTTTGTCTTTATCAATTTAACTTTAAAGTGACTGCTGATACCTGGATGTTTAAAGATAGTTCCTTACAATCACTGAGTTTACTAGCCCGACTATCCTCTCTACATTCGCAGTGGATAATGCTCTTCAAAGCTTATTTTGATTTGATCTGTGGGCTGTAGGACAGTAATCATTAGAAAGAAATAAAGAGTAGAAATTGAAGCCTCAGATGAGCAAAATAATAGTATGGTCTGGGCAAATTAGGTTTCAGAGTACTGAAATTACTTTTAAAAAGATACATGAACCATTGTCGATGTTTTTTGAAAACCTACTAAGAGAAGAAGTGCTAAAAGTACACGAACGCATATGGTTTTGATTCTTCCAAAGAAAAGAGTAGATTATTTTGCTCTTGTCAGCAATCTTAAGGAAAATTCTAAAATTAATGTCTCAGAAAGAATGGTTTGTGAGGCAATCTTTAGAAGAAGGAATGGCGACTGCCAAACCACAGTGTGTTAATTTAAAATTCATCTACTATTGTCTACATTTTCTTTTTCTGAAAGGATTACTAGACCATCAACACAGAAAGTGATAGATATAATGATTCTGGGACTCAACAAGCCATTTGACATAATATACAGTGGACTTGCTAGGGAAATTTGGGTTAGATAAGATTACAACTGAGTGCCTTCAAAACTGATGAATCAACGGTTGCTAAAAGTACTGATCGATTTTCTTGGCCCCATCTGGTTCACAATCTTAAGAAATGGGATGCTTATAAAATTGGTGTGTGACAAACTGTGAGAGGGGAAATATGCATTGAATGACAGAATATAGTTCAGAAGGATCCTTTAAGCTACCCTTCCATATGTAGGGGGGACAAATATAAGGTCAGGAACTTTAATCCAAATATGAAACTGTTGAGACCAGGCTTAACAGTGGTGTGTGTCAAAAGAGCTTAAGATCCTTTAGATCAAAGTTGAGAGTAAGTTCATTATCAGGCAGCAGAGCAATGGAGCCTCCAGAAAATCTATTTGACTACTACCATAAAAGTATTACATATCAAAGTGAGAATGGCGCTGGTCAGATGTACTTGGAATATCAAACTTATCTCTTCCACCCCAGTAATTTCATCACACCCACTGAAATGTGGTATCTTGTCAGAAATTCTAGAAACCAGATTCTTCACAAAGCAATGGAAAGCTCCAAAGGCGACAGAAATTCCAAAGTGAAGGAATGTAACTCGGCAATTTCCTTGGTGAGTGATGATGGTTTAGGTATCTGGAGTGCTATCATCAAAGACCAGTTGTTGGTGTGCCAGGGCAAGGTCAAATTTTACGAAGGCCTCCCCACTCCCCCCAGTGAAGATCCGTAGGAAGTTGCTGACCCAACTGCAAGCAAGGGAAAGGGTAGGTATTATGTAAGTGCTTCATGGACACTGCACTTGAACTCTGTATGACTTCCTTTTCCATTACCGCTATCGGCACATATATAAAAAGCTCAAGAGCACATTATATGTTTAATCCTTTACAAAGTTTTCCTTTGTTGTTTTCCCCTCTCAGAGAAGTTTTCGTCAAAAGAAGATCCACAGACCATTGTTCCTCAAGAACGATGACAGTAGTGATTGTGGTCAAATAAGTGGGCACACTTACTTAACAATATATTTTTTAGTTTTTTTAAACCGAAGTTTTATTTGTTATCGAGTAACAAAAGAACACAATTTTTAAAGGTTTTTAACGTTTACTTATTTTTGAGAGTGAGCAAGACAGACAGAGCATGAGTAAGGGAGGGGCAGAGAGAGAGGGAGACACAGAGCCTGATGCAGGTCTTGAACCCGCAAACCACGAAATCATGACCCGAGCAGAAGTCGGACGCTTAACTGACTGAGCCACCCAGGTGCCTTAAGAACACAATGTTTAAAAATCAGATGCTCCCACAAACTTAAATAACAATAGTGGTACCTCGCTCCATTCTTCTCCTCTTGATATGAGACCCAAATTTATTATTTTTAAACCTCTCTGGAAGCTTTTAGGGAACTCTTTTTGTTTCTGATATAGTGCATTCCCCCCCCCCCCCAAGTAATACACATTCTGCTTTACAACTTTCAAAATTTTGATGTCATCACTTGTCTGCTCTTTACTCCTTTTCTGTTTCCTGTTTCCTTTGTTCTTGTGGTTTCTTTCTGTAAAAATCCTTTTAACTGACATTTTAACAGCAGTTAATGAGGGAGCAGGTATAAGTGTATGTGTGTTTGATCTACTGGGTTTTCTAAACATTTTCTTCACCATAGGAACTCTCTGAACCTAAAAAAAAAAAAAAAAAAGCAAATGCTTTGTGAATATCTGAGAAGGGGATTTACTTTGTCATATTTTTATATTAGTTAGCTTTGTTACAGTAACAAATAGCCCCCCAAATTCAGCAGCCTACAACACAACAAAAATCCGTTCTATACATACATGGCACTAGAGGCTTGTGTCATCACGGCTCTGATCCACCTGCCCACTCAATTCCAGGACTTGGCTGAAAGAACAGACATGGCCTAGAACATGCTATTCTTATCACAGATATGAGAGCAGGAAAGCTAGCAGAAACTTCCAAGGCATCTTGGAGCTTCTGCTGGAACGCTCACATTCCATTGGCCGGAGAATGTCACATGCCAAGCCCAAAGGCTATGTATGGGGCACGGGATGTCTGTCTCTCTCACAGAAAACACTGCATCACACAGTGATTGGCAGGGTGTATGATTCCCTTATAAGGAAGAGGAGAGTAGGTAATTGAGAAAAGAATGCCATTGAAAATTGAGAGTAAGAGCAAACTTGTTTGGCCGTGGAATCCGCCCCCCTTTTTTGTTACGTCAGTTGCTAACATTTCATAGGATTGATATTTCAGGGAACATGATTTGGGAAAATGTTTTCTATGAGAATGAAGTATTATTGATAAGCAAATAGAGTGATGTCAAGGGAGACACTTCAGAGTTTGACAGCCAAGCTTCATTTTAAATAATAGTTCTATCATTTGCTTAATCATGTGGCTTTGGGAAAGTTAATCTCTCTGAGGTGCTTTCCTCATTTGATGGACGTAATAACACAAACTCTTCAGCTTTGATGAGAGGATTAGATACGGTATGTGTAAAGTGTCTAGTATGTTATAGTATGGCATTGATAAATATTTACTGAATAAACGAATGTATGAATGAATGAGTGACTGAATAAAAGACTTTAAGTGAAGTGGTGTAATGTCTCAGTTCAGTTGAATTCGGGTTGGGTCTCTCATTTTAAGCTTCTGATGTCTTGAAGAAATTTTTGGGTAACCTGTTGATGAATCATAGTAATTACACCATTTTAATGGTGTGAATGCTCTTTAACACGATCTCTTCCCAAGAAACGTCTGCATTGTTCTTCTTGCCAAACATATTTTAAGCTTGAGTCTGCACGCACAGAGTTCCCTACATGATCAGAAAGCCCCAGGAGACAGGAATTCCCTGTGTTCCCATGGTACACTGTTGGCACATGTTCTCAGCTATATGCTATGGACGTTTGGAAGTTTTTTCTTACATTTTGAGCCATGTTGTGAAATACTTTTGCTAGTTTTGTTTCATCTTATTGGATAGTTGTAAATAATAAATTTCCTCTACTGAGAGATAGCTTTGGAAAAATTCACTATGAACTCCAAATATAAAGATACATCCCATAACATATCACCTAAAAAGTGCTTTTACCTCAGTAAAAAAAATGAATGAGAAAGATAATTATGTAAGTAATGAAATGAAATACAAGTCAGAATGAAATAAGAACTAGAACAAAGAGAAAAACAAATAAAAAAGTCATCAAAATATCAGTCTGGAAACAAATCACTGGGCCACATAATGTAATTGGAATTGCCTTTACAAAATTGTCAATCCTTTTCATCAGATGTTCGACTCTGAATAATTATCAATTGCGTTGTTGAGAAAGGTGCCTTTAATTATTCCAGAAGTCTTTCCAATGCCCAAGTTCTAGATGATGGACAAATGGTGAGACATTGTGTTGTGGGAAACATCTGCACTTTGCGAACTATCACCAGCACAGTGCATCTGGCTGAGAACCTTCGGTTGTGTTTTCTTCCAGACAGAATGAGAGCCATTGCTCTCCATGGCTTACAGGAAGCTGACTAACCCCATGTTCATCTAGATGCCCCATATAGTCATTTACTGTACATGATCTTGCGGGGTGCTCTGGAAGAAATCACGTTAATAGTAAATTATTAGTACTAGTAGGTATTTTTTTTTTAACTTATTTTGAGTTAAGGTTTCCTTGGGTGGGGCAGGAGAGGGGAAGGATAGTCAAAGAGACAATAAATGTTTATTTAAAAACTCCTTTGTTGTGGCATAATTATTCTGGCCGAACTCCACAGAAAATCTGGGAGGCATGCCACCCCAAAGCTCAACACTAGTGCTAAATCACATGTTTGTTTGTAATGTGCATAATAGGTCCTTCCACCTTAAATTATTTGAAATAGAAAAAAATGTGAATAGGGGTTGCCTTTATGAAAGAATTTTGAAGTGCTCTTTATCGCCTTATAGGAAAAATTTCGCAGTGAAATAAAAATATCCAAAGAATCCTGTACCAAGGGAATCTGTTCTCCCATGGATTGCCTCTGGAAGTTCTTCTGTGATGGAAGAAAATGATGCAAAGTGATCCCCTAAATTAATAGGTGAGAGAACTGGCTTTCCAAAAAAGAATAAATGAGGAAGACTTCACAGACTTTAAGAACACAGGAAGGTATTTTTCAGAGCAAGCTATCTGATATTCTAGAATAGATGTTTCACTGTTAAATCAGGAAGAGATGGACCAATTTTCAAAGTTTTAAAGGTATAGCCAATTGAATTCATTAGAATATTCCTTGGTGCCCATTTGGAAGCTCTACCTTCCTGTCATCGGCTGCCTGGCTTATCCTTCATAGCACCTTTCATTAAATGGAGAAAATATTCTGGGTTTTCATCAAAGCAAAGGGGCTGGAAGGACTAGGTAGGAAATAATTGTTTGTAGCTTAGCTTTCATCAGAGGACCTCAATGGCTTTTTGTACATGATCTTTTTTCATCTTTTCCCAAGTTCCTGCCTGAGTTAAGATAATAGATACTTAATAGTTATAGAACTAGTGGTCTACTGACCCCAGGTCTATTGACCTGCTTGACCCCAAGATCTGATGACCAGGAAATAGTTAACATTCAGTGGAACAAATGAAGAACTACAATGTCATATGTAAGAGTAGAAGTGGCCTTTGTTTCATGATAAACCTGTTTCCATTGCAATACTTGGTCTCTCTCTATTTTCATGAAAGTGAAATTTTTGTAAGGGCTAAAAATTGCAGGTACACATGATCGGCCTCCATCTCAGAGGACTCTCAATGCCCACTTATGTTTAAGGTCTTTAAGAGAAATTATTATGTGCTTCTTTAAATGCCCGTCTAAATGTCTCAAAGAAAATTACATGAAAATTGCAAACTTTCAAATATCTCTCTTATAAAGGAACTCTTTGAACCAGAGGTGATTTTCCATCAGAATTTAGTCTTACATATAACTTGTTTTTAATTTCTCAAGCTTCACATCTTTTCTTAGACCCGTGTCGAAAACTTTAACAAAGGAACATTCTTTGGAAGCATGCTTTGGACTTGTGCTTACTACAGAGTGCAGAACCAGGGGCATATTCTCAAAAGCCCAGAGATACATTTGAGAAACAATATGCAAATGGACAATGGTTTGTCCATATGTAAAAATAGAACTCTGACCCGCAACCTGCAGCTACCCGCCTAGGAAGCCAACTCCTTTATCTACAATAAATAGCCTAGGAGGCCACCCTGTCACAAATAAGACTTACAGGAAGCCAGATTGCCACCTCCAGTGACAATCCAGGAAGTTGAACAACTTCTGTAATATTCTACCCCAAATGACCAAGATCTAATTAATAATTGATCATTTCCTCATTTTTGTCCCCACTTTCAGCTTAGGACCAACCAGAGAAAGCCAAGTATGCAACCTAAGCAATCACACAGGATGCTTCGCTTCCAGTTCGCCCGCCTCCAGCTTCCCTTTGCCAACAGCCTCCCATCAGGGCTCACCTGAACCTTCCCTTTTTCCACCTGCCTTCAGGTGTCTGCCGAATGCAAGTTATGGAGGCTGACTCCTTTGCTGTAGCGAGCTCTGAATAAACAGCCTTCGCTTTTCTCCTTTAATTGGCCTTTGTTTACTTGCGCATGTTTAACTTCTAAGAGAAGTATGACATATGACGACTTGTTCGAGCTTCTCTGGGGCTAATGAATGTGGCGAGAATGAGAAAGTCAGGGCCATATTGAAGTGTTCTATTACGAAAGTTATCAAAGATTTCGAGCTGATATTGCAGAAATAACACTAATAACGAAAGAACTGGCACTGTCTTTTCAAATGATTTGCTCTTCCCGAATACGCTTGACTGAATGGGGTCAGGATAACACGCATTGTCCAGAAGAGACCAAGTTGCTAGAGTTTGAAACAGCAAGACATACCATGACAGACTGGCAGCTGTGGCTTCCTGTTTCCTCTAGGAATGCACAATTAAAACAAAAAAATCTGTTGCCAAAACAGAACAGCTGGAATATGAACACAAGAGGTTTAAGTTTCGCGCTTGGGCCTATTATGTCAGTAAATCAGGAACAAGGCAGCCTTGTCTATAGTACTTCTCTGTAATTTTATTTTGAACCGCCCAAGCAAGGATGAAAGGGCTGAAGTTATAATAATAAAAAGATGAGATAAATAAAAACCAAACGGTGTTTAAAATAATGACTAGAGTGGTCTAATAATATGAATCTATGTCTCTCACCAAGAAGTCTGTTATTAGCTGTTGTATTTTAGGAGCAGAGGTCGCAGTGCAACCAGAAAAAGGTAGAAAGGCTAAAGGCTATTGTTGCACAAAATCTCAGGGAAGAAAACATGAGAGTATTTCACTTTGGGTCGAAATGATCATATTCACTCCCAGTTATCAATTAGGATGAATGAATTGTTGAAATTAATTATTGCGTGTCAGTTCTTAGTATATATTTGCTAAATGACTGAATGACTGTGCAATTAAGTCATGCCTAAAAGGATGAGAGGAGACTTTCCCAACCACACTGGGTCAAGGAGTCATTGTGAGCAAAGTACCACCAGCCTACATTTATACCGCTACCTTTTAATCAAAGTGGGCCCAACCCATTATTTTGCAGGGGCGGGCATATGCTGCTTTGATTTCTGATCCCTACTCTGTAGGTGAAATTAACCCTGATTACAGCTCATGGCACCAGGTACCCGTGTGTGAGCTGAAGCACCTGTATGCGGGTTGGGTACCAAGCAAATGAAGCATCCCTGAGAAGTCCTCTGGATTCATCTGCTACTGCTGCCGTCATAAATCACCACAGCTTTAGGCAACACCCACTTATTATCTCGCAGTTTCTGCAGAAGTCCCAGAACACTGGGGTTTAGCTGGCTTTCTGCACAGTCTCAGGGTGTTGAAATTAAGGTGTCTGCAGAGCATCATCTCAGGTCCCTGTTTCCTTAATGGCTGTGGACCTGAGTGTTCCCAGCACGTAGGGCTTCCTGAATTCTAAGGTTCACAGTCCCCTTCCTCCATTGTGAAAGCCAGAAAACACAGGTCAAATCTCCCTGCTTCCGTATCTTTTCTGCTTTTCTCTTCCTCCAGTGCATCTCTGACTGCCATTTCTGTCCCTCCTTCCACTTTTAAGGGCCCATGTGATAACACTGGGATCCCCTGATAACCTAAGATAATCTATTTTAAGGGCTATAATCTTCATCTCATCTGCAAAGTCCCTTTTGCCATGTAGGGTAGTGTATCTGCAGGTTCCAGCAATTAGGGCATGTACATCTTTGGAGGGCCATTATTCTGCCTACCACAGGCTTCCTTGAAACCACCAAACATAGGTATTCTGTACCTATATTGAGTGGCAACACACCCTTGCCACTGAAATCTTTCTTTTCGATGAACTGAGATAAAACACGTTCTTGGAGATCTAATTGTTGTCCCTAAAAATACAGAGCTATCAGATCATGATCTCACAGCACATGAGTTCTAGCCCCACATCGCGCTCTGTGCTGACAGCTCAGAGCCCTGAGCCTGCTTCGGATTCTGTGTCTCCCTCTCTCTCTGCCCCTAACCCACTCGCATTCTATCTCTGTCTCTCTCAAAAATAAATAAACATTAAAATTAAAAAAAAAAAATACAGAGCTATTTCTCCAGTTCACTGTGAAGCTCCCTTTGTTTGTTCTGGTCGGGGAAGACCACCCTGGATGCTTGCCTTCTATTTACATTCTTGTAAATGTGTGCAAAAAATCTTCGATAATCCCAGGCCTATGTCTATTTCTAGTAGGCCCAGTGGATTGACTGATATAATGTAGAAGGTCACATTTGAGCTGGGTCTTAAAAAGAAAATTAGGAAGTGTTGGGAGGAAATAACATTCTCGAGGCCCTTTATAGGTTCAAAACCGTGCTGGTTGCTTCACATGAGTGACCCCACTTAGTCCTCACAACAACTACTGTGTGTCCATTTTACAAGTGAGAGAAATGAGACCGAGAGAGACCATGTGATGAGTAATAAGTGGTGGCACCAAGACACAAAATTTGACTCGAAAGCCAGTGCTCTGCCCGTTTCAAGTTGGAGGAGGATGGGGGAAAGAGGAGAAATAATTATTCCAGGAAGATAGCACAGTTTCGTACAAAAGCATGTAATTGATCAGGTGTGTTTCACTTTTAGCTGAGGAAGGAACCAGAAACAATGGACCCCAGAGAGCTGGGGCTTGACCACCACCCAAGAAATGGTAATAGGAAAACCAGCAGTTCTAAGTCTAGGTGCACTGCATGTATGTGTCTAAGAATTTTATTATTATTATTATTATTATTATTATTATCATTATTATTATTAATTTATATCCAAGTTAGTCAACATACAGTGTAATAATGATTTCAGGAACAGAATTTAGTGCGTGTCTAAGAATTTTAAATAAATACAGGACTCAGAAAATCCAAGGTAAGATTTCTTGCAGAACTTGTAAAGCTCCCAGAACAGCAGCCAGAGCAGAAATTCCAAAGGCCCAGATCACTGCATGATTTTCTCTGGTATTTCTACTTTCATTCTCCAGCACAATCTGGAATGTCTGGAGTTTGGGAGGGGATCTCATGCTCCTACTGTCCCCGTCTCCCTCTAGCCAACAAAAGTAAATCTAACATCTCAGAATTTGTTCCAAAAGTAGTAAAATAAAGAAAAGAACCCTTCCTGTTCCCTGCCACAATTTGGCAAAAAAGCAATATATTAGTTAGGATTCTCCAGAAAAAAAGAAGAGAGAAAGAGATTTAGAGAATTGGCTCACATGATTGTGGAAGCCAGCAAGTTTAAAATCTGCACAGTGGGCCAACAGGCTAGAGACCCAGGGAAGAATAAATGTTGTGGTTAAAGTCTGAACTCTTGCTCAGGGTAGGAATGGGAGAAAAGAGTGAAAATTAGTCTTTGTTGTATTCAGGCCATGCAAGCTGATTGGTAAAGCTCATCCACATTATAGAGGGCAATCTATTTTACTCAGGTCTACCAATTTAAATGTAAATCTCATCCAAAAATACTCTCACAGAAACATACAGAGTACCATTTGACCAAATATCTGGGCACCATGGCCCAGTCAACTTACACATAAAATTCACCATCATAGGCAAGTTAGTACCCATTCATGTTCCATCAACTTCAAGGGCCCCACCATATTTGTGTTTTGAAATATTTTTAAAAATTTTTTTTAATGTTATTTATTCTTGAGAGAGAGAGACAGAGTGCGAGCAGGGAGGGGTAGAGAGAGGGAGACACTGAATCTGAAGCAAGTTCCAGGATCTGAGCTGTCAGCACAGAGCCCCATGCGGGGCTCAAACCCACAAGCTGTGGGATCATGACCGGAGCCGAAGTCAGAAGCTTAACCGACTGAGACACCCAGGCACCCCTATTTTTTTATTTTTTTGATGGACGTTTGGTGAAGTGGGTGGAGCTCACAATATCCAACTAAACGTCTTGAAATGCCTTGTAGAGGAGAAATATCGTGGCCTCCTTCCAATTGGAATGATTCAATATGTCAGAGAATTCTATAACCCTGGGGTACAATTAGGAAAAGCTCTAGAGCCTGTATGATTCAATATTTATTTAGCTATAGCCAATAAACTTGCTCCAGAGAATAGGGGATGAGCTATATAAGGCAAAAAGTAGAGGAAACTCATATGTTTTCTGAGGCCAGAGAGGAATAGAGAGGAAAAAAATATTAAATCACCTGAACACATTTAGACATTTTCCTATACACATTTCTTGAGCACACACACAAAATCACCTGAAAAGTTTCAAGTATTTCCTTAGATAAATATACATATTTATTTATGTGTATACATATATGTATATATACACATATACATCTTACCCGGAAACATTTCTGTATTTAAATGAATATATATTAAGTCTATACATTGAAATATCTTCTCATCACATATTTCAAGTAAAACCAACCTCCCACTTAATGCTAAAAATGCTAAAAATGCTAAAAGCATTCTCATTGAGGTCAGAAGCAAGATAAGGGTGTCTACTCTCCATTGACACCATTATATAACTTTTTTTTTATAGTAGGAGTAACAGACAAGTCAAGAGAAAAAACTAAGAGATAAAATATTTTAATAAGTGAGTACAAATTATCTTTTAGATGATATGATTGTAGGTCTGGAAAGAACTCAAATCAACTAAAAAATTATTCATATACAATGAGAGATTTCTGTAAAGTGGCTGGGTTCAGTATGAGGGTATAAAAATTGATAGCCTTACTATATATAAGCAAATAGCAACTAGAAAAACTAAAATGGAAGAAAAGAGCCTATTTACAAGAGCAACCACAAACACACAAACAAACCCCTAGGAATAAACCTAACAAGTGATGAGTTAGATCCACGAGAAAAATATTTTAATAGTTCAAAGAAGATTTGAATATAAGGTAAGTTATGCTCTGTTCTTAGATAAGAAGACATAAAAATATCAGTTCTTTCTAACTTAATCTATAAGATATTACATCCCACTATAAAATACAAATAGAAAAATTTTAAACTTAACTAATTCTAAAGTTCATGTGAAAAAGTAAACACCTAAGCATATCTAGAACAATTCTAGAAAAGAAAAAATAAGGAAACTAGATGTTAAAGAATTTTAAAGAAAAAATAAAGAATGTGGTACATACAAAAGACTGTTTCAAGGAAAAAAAAATGCAGACACAGAGAATACAAAGAACGCGTACATAAATTTATAACATAAGTAAGAAGACATTGCACAGAGGTGAAAAAAAGATGAATTCTTCAATAAATGGAGTTTTGATGACTTGATAGCATTCTGTGAAAAAAGAAGTCAATTTTTTACTACAAAATTTCCAGGAAAATCTAACAGTAAATGGAAAAACAAATACGTTATAAAAATACTAGAAGAAAACATGGGTGAACTTTTTTTATACAACCTTAATAATATTATGTAATATCTCCTACCCCAAAAAGATTGACAACATTGACTATATTGAAAAAGAAAAGACAAAGATTGAAAAAAAAATCACCTTTTAATAGGTATGTCTAACAAAGTGCTCATTTCCTTAATATCCAAAGAGCTATAAATCAAGAAGGAAAAAGTCAATAATTACATAGAAACTTGTGTGAAAATATTGAGCAGTCCTCAGCAAACTAACAAAACTACAATTCAAAACTCTAAGGAAAGAACATTTTCACTTCTCAAATTAACAAAAGTCAAAGTTTGATGAGACGTTGAGTGTGGAGGGAATGAAAACTGGAAGGAGCACGTCTCTGCTCTAAGTGTGTGTTGTTGGACGCTGTGGAGGTCATTTGAATGCAAAATGCATATTTCTTTGACTCAGCAGTTTCGTTTCTCGGAAGTTATCCTACACATAGTCTCTCACATGTGCACAAAGACATTGTCGAAGGATATTTATTACAGCACTGCCTGCAAGAGCAGTTTGTTTAAAAACAATATAAATGTACATCAATAAATATCTGGAAGTCAACTACAGTCCACCCACACAATCAAATACTAGCAGATATATATTTAAAGTTTATTTATTTACTTAGAGAGAGAGAGAGAGGGAGAGGGAGTGCTGAGGCAGGACAGAGAGAGAGAGAGAGAGAGAGAGAGAGAGAGAGATTGAATCCCAGGCAGGCTCCACACTCCAGCATGGAGCCCGATGTGGGGCTCGAACTCACGAACTGCGAGTTCATGACCTGAGCTGAAATCTAGAGTCAGATATTTAACTGACTGAGCCACCCAAGCGTCCCACTAGTAGATATTTTTTAAAGTCATTTCTATATGTCCTAACACGGGATCATTTCTAAAATATAATAAGTGCAAAAACCAAGACTTGGAAACGTATGTACAATAAGCATGTGCATGTAAACGAAAGTCTGTGTGACTGTCTGGTACAGGTGCAGTGTATATATAGAGAGCGCATCCTGGAAAGGACGATGCTCAAAAAACTGGGTGTAACAATGAGAAACCAAGGACTGTGGAATAAGATGGGAGGAAGTGACTTTTTACTACAGTATATTATTTTGTACCTTTTAAAGTTATGCTCCATGTGTATACATTACTTCTTCTAATGAATAAATCAATTCGAAGTTATTGGAAATTTTATGGATGGCTAATTCACAAAATCAAACTAAAATAAATGCTATTATGGCAATAGGACCTACTGATTGTAATATTACATATTCTGTTCATAGCATCTTTGGAGAGCTAAATCCTGGATATAAAGTCTTCATATGTCTATATGTGTATGTATATTTGATATAAGAAAACTTGAGGGAAAGGGGTCAAGCAAGACATAGAAACTTTTGGACTAAGAAGTGTGGGAATGATTTATGATTTGTTTATTCAAAAATGAATAGAACAAAATCATATGTCAAGCAGTGGAAATGACAATATAAAGGAGAAAGGAAAACCCTTATTTCTTGCATGCGAGTCACTTAAAACTTACTGGACTAATAAGTCCAATATAACAAGAAAGACAAAAAAATTAATAGTAGCACAGATTACAATAATTTGTAGTGGCTCAACCAACACCAAAAGATTAAAGAATAAGAGAAGTTTCACAGAAGTTAAAATCTTGACCTTGGTTTTCAAGACCTCACTAACTCCCTTGTAAAGAACAAACTCTTCCAGCTCCAAGAGCAGTTCTCAGCTACTGCCAAAAGTTCCTGTGACCCCCAAGTGCCCACATAGTTTCAGTAAGCTGGGAATATTCTGTTCTGACCTTGCACATAACATGCATGTGCAGCTGTCAAACAGCCAGCAGCTCAGCCACAGAGGCCAGTCTGTAGGAGGGAGAATGAGTTCCATAAATAGTGCCTAAATGCTTCATGAAACACTTTGTAATAGTTACCAAGAACATCTCTTTGGGACTCCAAAGGCTTAGAATAACAATTGACTAAAGATATTCTGATCGGTAACGCTAGTGTGGAAAAAGTTCCAGACCATTAGAGCTTATCTTTACGTATAATCCATCCTTTTCGGGGGGATTTGTAACTTAGTAGAGCAAAAAGAATCTCTAAAATACTATTTCCAAAAGTCTTTGGCCACCCCCTATGTTGATTTACACATTCCACTGACTTGCACATATTCTGTTTAGACCTGACAGTTATTAAAACCTTGGACTTTGGTTTAAAATTTGGCTTGTAAGGAAGTGCCATCAACAGTTCATTTAGAATTTGAGGTTCTTTTCCAAAGATTTGAAAAGATTCAAATATAATCACCTCAGATGTGTAGATCAGGGGTCAGCAACCTATGACCTGTGAACCAAATCCGGTCCACTGGCTGATTTTGTAAATAAAATTTTTGAAGCATAGCCGTACCTTTTGTTTACATATTGCCTATGGTGGTTTGCACAGTGTAAAAGCCAAGTGGAGAGGTTGCCATGGAGACCATAGGACCCACAGCCTAAAATATTTACTGTCTGGTCCTTTAAAAACAAAGTTTGCTGACCCCTGATTGAGATTCATGCAGTTAGAGCCTGAACCATCCAAGAAAACTTTATTCTTAATGATGTGATCACATCAGCAACAATTACGATTCTCACTTTGATGATAGCTAAGGATTTGAAACAGGACAGGCTTGGGTTTCAGTCCTACCTATGGTGCTCTTGCATATTTTAATCAAGTTACTTATTCTCTTGGTGCCTATTTTCTCATCTGTAATACAGGGATAATCGCATACATAGTGCAAGATTATTGTGAGAATTTTTAAAAGATGCCATTTATCATAGTCACAAGGTAAGGTAAAGAGGCCAATGGGTTAAGAATCCAATTACTATCTCGAAGAACATACCTTTTTGTGTGTTAGTTTATTGGGTTTAAATCAACAATGATTGTATTACCTCAAAATTTTGTGGTTAAGGGATTCAGGCAGGGCTCAGCTGAGTGATTCCATTGTCCCTGACGGTAATGACTAGATGGACTGGTCTGTAGGCTTCAGATAACATCACTCCCATGTGAAGGGTAAGTGACCGACCAGAGGACAGCTCAGGACTCCAGAAAGTATTCCAGAGACAAAGACTTCTTATGACCTAGCCTAGGAGTCACACAGTGACACTTCTGCCACACTCAAGCAAGCCTCTGAGGCCAGACTCTCCCCCTCAGTGGGAAAAGTCACAGAGAATTTGTGGCCATCATTAATCTACTGAGACTTATTTTATCTGCATAAAACAGTTTCACTAAAAGCAACCACCAAAGCAACAAGAATTGGATTCCGCCAAAGAACCGGAGGATTTAGGATTCCATGATGCTGGTTTACAGTAATTTCCAACTTGTCTTCAAATTGTTTTGGTAGCAGGTAAACACAACTTGTCTCTTCTAACAAACAAAGGGGCTGGAATTCTCAGTACCCCCACTTTCATATTCTGGAATTTACCAGATTAGTTGAATCATCATTCTTCTCACACGTATAAAATGAATGAACGAAAGGCATTTGCCTTTTCCAAGGCAAAAGAAGTGTAGTGTACCTGAAATTATAAAGGATGCTAGCCGTATTTGAGAAGTATTTTGATGGAAGCGGTAACCACCTACCATCTTTTTCCTTCCCTCAATGTGGAAACGTAATGTTTCCAATCCATTTTATTCCAGATGTGTTGGGCAAGAAAAAAACCCGTGATGATGAGGAATCCAGCCATATGTCATTGAGCAGATCCAAGTGGGTGGTTCTACCAAGAAATGCAGTAAAACTAAATTGGGAAAAGTGGAGCACGATCGGTCCTCATGGACTGAACAGATGTAAGATCTGAAATAGACACAAGGGTCCCAGAGCTTAGCGGAGGCTGAAATTCTGTGCAACAAGCTAATGGTGTCACTTTTTGTGTCTTCTCGCAAACAGTAAAAACTTCAGAACTGCATTGGGGGGAAGATCTGAAGTTTTATGTCTGAGAAAGAATATCATTCTCCAAATGAGAAACATAACCAAAACTTCTTTTGGAAACTCTCTTCTGTGCAAATTTATAGGAAATTGTCTTTGTAAGATTTATTTTTCTTTTTAAATATCACTCTCTGATATATAAAATAGTTTTTTTGATAGTGTTTAATGTGTCTGTGTTATTCTAATGGGCATAGCTGGGTGGCTGGATGGGAAGATGGCCAGTTAGAATCCTTGTAGTCAACTAGGCCAAGAAACACTCAGTTTTTTTTAACCACCAAGGTTTCATTTGATGAGAAAATCAGGTCATCAATGGATACTTTAAGATTAGCAGCATTGTTTTCATTTCACAACAATACTTTCTAAAAGAAGAGCCATTAATCAGCAAGTAATACTTTTTTAGTTTAAATAAAGCAAGTTCTTCCTTTTTTTTTTCTGTAGGAATGTGACCTACTTAAGAAAACTCAAGCATACTAATATCACTAAAATGTTAACAGTTAATTATTTAATGTTGTTATTTTAAAATTTAAACTGTAAAAATGATTGAGTTTATCAGTTAAGATATAATAAAAGAAACTGGAAACCAAAGTTTGCTTTTCAGAATTTGCAATTTTTTTTTAAACATAGACTCTTAAATTTAAAATGTTTTGGTTCTGATGTTGGTTCTCAGTGGGAAGATCTCAATTTGGCACATAACCTATATCCTCACACTGAAGAATGCCATTCCTGAAAACCTAAGTATCCAGGCATGGGGCCATCACGGGGCCCCTGGGTGGCTCAGTCGGTTAAGCGTGCAACTTTGATTTCCTCTCAGGTAGTGATCTCACAGTTCATGGGTTCCAGCCCCGCATCGGGCTCTGTTTGACAGTGCACAGCCTGCTTGGGATCCTCTCTCTCTCCCTCTTTCTCTGCCCCTCCCCCACTCGTGCTCTCCTTTTCTCAAAAATAAATAAACTTAGAAAGGAATCATTGTTGGGGAATCCCCTCCATTGACAACAACCCATATTTATAGTATATAGCAGCTTACAAAATGCTTTTGTATAAATTGCCTCATTGGTTCCTCACAAGCCTATGAGTTAATTTTTCTCAGCCCACTCTATAGTTAAAGAAACTGAGGATCTGAAATGATAGAAGGTTTTTTCCCTTTTCTCCCAAATCCCTGACCAGTCCCTATCCTCTCCCCTCCTTCACACTGCTCACCAGCATTATCTACTCTGGGCACACTGATTTGCTTCCTGCCTCCCACACAGCATGTTCTCTCTTACCTATATATGCTTGGTGAGTTTGGGTTGTTTGTTTAAATGCTTTGCTTGTCCAAAAATGTTTAACCCTGGAAGTCATCCCTAAACACGACAGCTCACATCTCTCTCCCCTTTTAACAACACCCTGCACAACACCTATCTGTAATGCACCATGGCATTTGTGTGATTTCCCTGTTTCTTCTCTAACATTTGCACATCTTAGGCATCCAAATGGCATATCAATACCTTGCATGCAGGGGCTGTGCCCTTCATTCACTCTCCGTCCCCTGAGTGCTGAGCATAATTCTGTGTACAGAGTAGAAGAGTACTTATGACTCAAATGAACAATCTGGAAATCTCTGTTGTCCAGCTGGGTGCCCCGGTTTCTTTCCTCTGCCTCAAATGCCCTCTATGCTTCCACCTTTCCAACAATCCTGAAGACCCAGCTCATGTCATCTCCTTTGTGAAGCTGTACTGAACCATAAGGGAGACTTTAGTCACCATCTCCCAGCATTTGTCATTTGGTATTTACATATCCATCTCTCCCACCAAACTGTCAGGAACATACCCACCACGGCTTCGAATACCTCCCATATTTTCCCTTAATTGTTAATACAAGGAATTCTTAACCCCAGTAGATTGTAAATTCCTTTAGAGTAGAGAATATGTCTTCAGAGATATTTACAGGGTGAATGCAGTCTTTGGAAAGAGATCAGCACTAAAGCGTTGAAATCATCTCCGATGAAAAGCATTCATTCCCGAAGACGAATAATAAACTAACTCCACGAAGCCTTTTTGAAAATCGCTCAAGAATCTTTCAGACGAAGTTGGTATGTTTATCCAAAGTTTTTTGTCATAAACCAATCATTACATTCATGACACACTTGGCACAATCCTATTGGAAGAATATTGATGGTGAGCAAGGATAACTGTCATGTGAATCATTTTCTTTACAATGAAAATGTCCAATGCAAATATTTCTCATAACTCTAGGATGGGCCTATTTATGAGCTCCATAAAGATATCACCTAATTTCTAGAATATATGGATTTTGGATTTCCATGGCATATTTTACATTCAAGGATAATGAAAAGTAATGAGCTGAATATAGACTATTATATCAAAGTGAACAGGATGGTCATTATTCATTCCAAATAGCAGAAGCTATTTTCATTACATCTTAGTGAATTTAGCCCACATATAATGATACATAATAATATCTTAGTAAATTTTGTGGTATGAAAACGTACTTAGACTTCTTGATCTCGAATGGCAGCATACATACACAAAAGCAGCCTTTACATTGAAATGAATATGGGAGTCAGAGCTCATGCTATAGAATAAGGATCACCTGGGAAACTTGTTAAATGTACAGGTAGTCTGGCCTCAGTTGCAGAGATCTGAATAAACCTCTGTAATTTTAATAATAGCAATAATGATTCACACCAAAATTTGGGAGCCGATGGACTAGGGGCATAAACTCAAGTGGTCCTACAGGCTTGCAAGAGCTGATCCTACCCATTCCTCTTCCCAGCCCTGCGTTCAGTCATGACCCGTCCCTACCTAAGTCAGCCATGGTGGCAGTATTTATACCATGGAAAGTGGCAACTACTATGTTGCTAAACATTTACCAACACTCCACCAGATAAGAGATCAGAGCCTTGGTCTCTCTCCGTAAGAGAATTTTTTGGACAAACCTTGATCCTGCTGAAATTCTCTGATAAACGTTGTTATAGGTAGAGTAAGGAACTCAAAGTTCCCGAGTTGTCAAATTTAGTACTTTCCCTTAAAGAAGTGAAAATAACAAGACTCAAGCAAGTGAGTTAACAGTCATTTATAAAGCAAGGAAAACTAAAATTTCTTGTGTTGATGAAATTTTAAAGGATTTATGGCCAAGGTTCTACCCCAGATAAGGTGATCCAGGGAAAGATGCAGGAGGGGTTACCTATAGATCCGCTTTGCCAACTTTCTCATATCTAATCAAGTCCAAGTGTCCTGTACCTTCCAACTGCAAGCCAACTTTAACTCAAATATGGGGACCTGATAGGAGACAGACTCTGCCCTCCATCCTGGACAGGTTTAGGCATTTATGCTCACCAAAACAAACCAGAACTAGACAGGGACGACGCTCACTTAATACTTTATTAAGTACCGCAGGAAACACAGAGATCAAGCTGTTAGATTTGGATTCTTTCTGCTCTCCAGCATTACATGTGAATTTTGGAATGACTGGGTCAGCAACAAGTCACAGCAACGACCCTGAGACATATTTAGGCTCTGAAGGCCTGTGTGCAGTGTCTCAGGGTGGGAAAACTACAGTTTTGAAAGAGAAACTATCTTGCAGTTTCAATCACTGATGGAAACAGAGTGATAAAAGCCTTCCTTAAAAATAACCGGGAGGAGCCAAGATGGCCGAACAGCATGGTAGTTTTTTGTGCGTCTCGCGTCCGTGAAATACAGCCAGACCAACACTAAACCATCCTACACACCTAGAAAACTGATCGGAGGATTAACACAACAATCTGCACAACCTGAACCACAGAATTCAGCAGGTACGCGGGACAGAGAAGTGAATGTGGGGAGCGAGAAGCCATGAAAGGTGGAAACCGCTTAGTGGGTGGAGAGAGGACAGAGACTGGGGAGCGGGGCAGAATTCAGGAAAAGCACCCTTCCCCAAAAGCAGCTGGAGAGAAAGTGGAAAATTGGAAACAGCCCAAGGGACTAAACTAAAAAGGGAGAAAGGAGAAAGGAGAGGGTTTAAATTCCATTAAGACTGTAAACAAGGGGAGCGCAGAGTCTGCAGCTCGGTACCTGGTGGTGCTCTGGCGGGAAGGGCGAATCCTCAGGAACAGAGTGGGGTCCGGGAGGTTCTCGGGCCACACGGGGAAAAGCGGTTCCACTGCCGGAAGGACATTTGGTAGAGACTGTTGAAGCCACCTGGTCGCAGCAGACCCCGGAAGGCAGCCACATTCGCTGGTGCTGGAACAAGGTCATTGAGGGTGAAGCCTGGTGCCCATAATCCCTGAAACGCTGCTGTTACACTGTCTCGCGAACTTTTCTGGGGTGGGCTGACACCTGGCCGCAGTCTCGGGGCTCCGGCAGCGGCAGGGTCCAGCGGGCCTTCCTGGGTGCAGCCGACCTTTGGCCATTGCTCATTCGGCCATTGCTGGGTGAGACCCGCCCACAGAGGGGCGGAAGGGGTCAAAGCCGCAGTCCTTCAGAAGTAAGGGGCCGGGGAAAACAGCCGCCTCTGAGACAAAACTCGGGAGAGAGTTGCTGCCCAGGGCTTGGTCATGGACAGTGAAGATGCGGGGAGTGGACGAGAGCTGAAGACAGAGGATTGGTGCGCGATTGCTGATTCGGGAGAACAGACCGGATAGCTGGATGGTGGCATTTTCGCCTCCCCCGCGCATGCGCATATGCACCTATGAGCACCGCAACACTCCACCCCAGGAGGCTAGCAGCGCCATCTAGTGGACAACGAAGCCCTTACACTGAGCCCCGCCCAACTGGGCCAACCTCGCTCTTCAAGAACATAAGTCTCACCGCCTGTTTACTTTATGGACTATAAAGCGCTTCATGGTCTGACTTCTAGGGGAAAACGAAGTAACTTCAGTCCTATTTCAATCTGTTAGCAGGTCCATGTATTCAATTTTCTTTTTTTTTCTTTTTCACTTATTTTCTTTTTCTTGAATACAGAAAGAGAAAAAAATTCATCTTTGTTTTAAATTTTTATTAAAAACATTTTTCTTTAATTTTTATTACTATGTTTTTTACTTTTGTGTAAATTTTTTCAAATTCTATTTTACTTCCATCGTTTTATTTTAGTCTATTATAGTGTATTCACCTTTTCAAATTTTCATACAATTTCATTTTTTTGTTTTCTTTTTTCTTTTTCGTTTTTCTTTTTCTTGAATGCAGAAACAGAAATCTTCATTTTACTTTCAATTTCTATTAAAATATTTTTATTTAATTTTTTTACTATATTTTTTGCTTTTGTGTAAATTTTTTCAAATTCTATTTTACTTCCATCATTTTATGTTAGTCTGCTACAGTGTATTCACTTTTTCAAATTTTCAAACGATTTCTTTTTTTCTCTTTTTTAAAATCTTTTTTCTCTTTTTCTTTCCTTTTTTTCTGAAATACAGAAAAAGAAAAAAATTCATATTTATTTTTAATTTTTATTAAAAATATTTTTATTTTTTCTACTATATTCTTTATTTTTGTGTTTATTTTTTCAAATTCTATTTTACCCCCATCATCTCATTTTAGTCTACTTCAGTGTATTCATTTTTTCAAATTCTCAAATGATTTCCTCCCCCCTCCTTTTTTTTCTCTAATCTGTCAAACCACTTTCAACACCCAGACCAAAACACACCAAGGATCTAGCATCATTTATTCGATTTGTGTGTGTGTGTGTGTGTGTGTGTTTAGTTTTTAATTTTAATATTTTTTAAATTTTAATTTTTTTTAATTTCAATTTTTCTACCTCATTAATTCCTTTTCTCCCTTCAAAATGACAATATGAAGGAATTCAACCCAAAAGAAAGATCACAAAGAAACGATAGCCAGGGATTTAACCAACACAGATACAAGCAAGATGTCTGAACCAGAATTTAGAATCACGATAATAAGCACACTAGCTGGAGTCGAAAACAGATTAGAATCCCTTTCTGCGGAGATAAAAGAAGTAAAATCTAGTCAGGATGAAATAAAAAATGCTCTAACTCAGCTGCAATCATGGATGGATGCCATGGTGGAAGGATGGATGAGGCAGAACAGAGAATCAGTGATATAGAGGACAAACTTATCGAGAATAATGAAGCAGAAAAAAAGAGGGAGATGAAGGCAAAAGAGCTCGATTTAAGAATTAGAGAAATCAGTGACTCATGAAAAAGGAACAACATCAGAATCATAGGGGTCCCAGAGGAGGAAGAGAGAGAAAGAGGGGTAGAAGAGTTATGTGAGCAAATCATAGCGGAAAATTTTCCTAACCTGGGGAAAGACACAGACATCAAAATCCAGGAAACACAGAGGACCCCCGTTAGATTCAACAAAAACTGACCATCAACAAGGCATAGCATAGTCAAATTCACAAAATACTCAGGCAAGGAGAGAATCATGAAAGCAGCAAGGGAAAAAAAGTCCCTAACCTACAAGGGAAGACAGACCAGGTTCACAGAAGACCTATCCACAGAAACTTGGCAGGCCAGAAAGGAGTGGCAGGATATATTCAGTGTGCTGAATCAGAAAAATATGCAGCCAAGAATTCTTTATCCAGCAAGGCTGTCATTCAAAATGGAAGGAGAGATAAACAGTTTCCCAGACAAACAAAAATTAAAAGAGTTTGTGACCTCTAAACCAGCCCTGCAAGAAATTTTAAGGGGGACTCTCTGAGGGGAGAAAAGATGAAAAAATATATAAAAAAATAAATAGCAAAAGCAACAAAAGATTAGAAAGGACCAGAGAACACCACCAGAAACTCCAACTCTTCAAGCATCATAATGGCAATAAATTCATATCTTTCAGTACTCACTCTAAACGTCAATGGACTCAATGCTCCAGTCAAAAGACATAGGGTAACAGAATGGATAAGAAAAACAGGATCCATCTACATGCTGTTTACAAGAGACCCACTTGAGACCTAAAGACACCTTCAGATTAAAAATGAGGGGATGGAGAACTATCTATCATGCTAATGGTCAACAAAAGAAATCCAGAGTAGCCATACTTATATCAGACAATCTAGACTCTAAAATAAAGACTGTATCAAGAGATGCAGAAGGGCATTATATCATAATCAAGGGGTCTATCCACCAAGAAGACCTAACAATTGTAAACATTTATGTGCCAAATGTGGAAGCACCCAAATATATACATCCATTAATCACAAACATAAAGAAACTCATCAAAAGTAATACCATAATGGTAGGAGACTTCAACACCCCACTCACAGCAATGGACAGATCATCTAATCAAAAAAATCAACAAGGAAACAATGGCTTTGAATAACACACCGGACCAGATGGACTTAACTGATATATTCAGAACATTTCATCCTAAAGCAGCAGAATATACATTCTTCTCCAGTGTACGTGGAACATTCTCCAGAATAGACCATATACTGGGACACGAATCAGCCCTAAGTAAGTACAAAAAGATCAAGATCATACCGTGCATATTTTCAGACCACAACGCTATGAAACTCGAAATCAACCACAAGAAAAAATTTGGAAAGGTAACAAATACTTGGAGACTGAAGAACATCCTACTAAAGAATGAATGGGCTAACCAAGCAGTTGAAGAGGAAATTAAAAAGTATATGGAAGTCAATGAAAATGATATTACCACAACCCAAAACCTCTAGGATGCATCAAAGGTGGTCATAAGAGGAAAGTATATAGCAATTCAGGCCTTCCTAAAGAAGGAAGAAAGATCTCAGATACACAACCTAAACTTACGCCTTAAGGGGCTGGAAAAAGAACAGCAAATAAAACCCAAAACCAGCAGAAGACAGGAAATAATAAGGATTAGAGCAGAAGTTAATGCTATTAAAACCAAAAAAACAGTAGAACAGATCAATGAAACCAGAAGCTGGTTCTTTGAAAGAATTAACAAAATTGATAAACCACTAGCCAGTCTGATCAAAAAGAAAAAGGAAAGGACCCAAATAAATAGAATCAAGAATGAAAAGAGGAGAGATCACAACCAACACAGCAGAAATAAAAACAATAATAAGAGAATATTATGAACAATTATATGCCAATAAAATGGGTAATCTGGAAGAAATGGACAAATTCCTAGAAACATATACACTGCCAAAACTGAAACAGGAAGAAATAGAAAACTTGAACAGACCCATAAACAGTAAGGAAATCGAATTAGCAATCAAAAATCTGCCAAAAAAACAAGAGTCCAGGGCCAGATGGCTTTCCAGCGGAAAACATTAAGGAAGAGTTAACATCTTCTCTTGAAGCTGTTCCAAAAAATAGAAATGGAAGGAAAACTTCCAAACTCTTTCTATGAAACCAGCATGACCTTGATTCCAAAACCAGACAGAAACCTCACTAAAAAGGAGAACTATAGACCAATTTCCCTGATGATCTTGGATGCAAAAATCCTCAACAAGGTATTAGCCAACCAGATCCAACAATACATTAAAAAAATTATTCACCATGACCAAGCGAGCTTTATACCTGGGATGCAGGGCTGGTTCAATATCCACAAAACAATTAACGTGATTCATCACATCAATAAAAGAAAGGACAAGAACCATATGATCCTCTCAATAGATGCAGAGAAAGCATTTGACCAAATACAGCATCCTTTCTTGATAAAAACCCTGAAGAAAGTAGGGATAAAAGGATCACACCTCGAGATCATAAAAGCCATATATGAACGACCCAATGCTAATATCATCATCAATGGGGAAAAACTGAGAACTTTCCCCCTAAGGTCAGGATCAAGACAGGGATGTTCACTCTCACCACTGTTACTCAACATAGTATTGGAAGTCTTAGCCTCTGCAATGAGACAACACAAAGAAATAAAAGGCATCCAAATTAGCCAGGAGGAGGTCAAACTTTCACTCTTTGAAGATGGCATGATAGTCTATATGGAAAACCCAAAAGATTCCACCAAAAAACTGCTAGAATTGATTCATGAATTCAGCAAAGTTGCAGGATATAAAATCAACGCACAGAAATCGGTTGCATTCCTATACACCAACAATGAAATGAAAGAAAGAGAAATCAAGGAGTCAATACCATTTACAGTTGCACAAATATCCATAAAATACCTAGGAATAAATCTAACCAAGGAGGTGAAAAATCTATACACTGAAAAGTATAGAAAGCTTATGAAAGAAATTGAAGAAGACACAAAAAAATGGAAAAAGATTCCATGCTCCTGGATAGGAAGAACAAATGTTGTTAAAATGTTGATACTACCCAAAGCAATCTACATATCCAATGCAATTCCTACCAAAGTAACACCAGCATTCTTCACAGAGCTAGAACAAACAATCCTAAAATTTGTATGGAACCGGAAAAGACCCCTCAATAGCCAAAGCGATCTTGAAAAAGAAAACCAAAGCAGGAGGCATCACAATCCTGGACTTTAAGCTGTATTACAAAGCTGTAATCATCAAGAGCGTATGGTACTGGCACAAAAACAGACACTCAGATCAATGGAACAGAATAGAGAACCCGGAAATGGACCCACAAACGTATGACCAACTAATCTTTGACAAAGCGGGAAAGAATATCCAATGGAATTAAGACAGTCTCTTCACCAAGTGGTGCTGGGAAAACTGGACAGCGACATGCAGAAGAATGAACCTGGACCACTGTCTTACACCATACACAAAAATAAACTCAAAATGGATGAAAGACTTAAACATAAGACAGGAAGCCATCAAAATCCTCAAGGAGAAAGCAGGCAAAACCCTCTTCAATCTTGGCTGCAGCAACTTCTTACTCAACACGTCTCTGGAGGCAAGGGAAACAAAAGCAAAAATGAACTACTGGGACCTTATCAAAATAAAAAGCTTCTGCACAGCGAAGGAAACAATCAGCAAAACTAAAAGACAACCAACAGAATGGGAGCAGATATTTGCAAATGACATATCAGATAAAGGGTTAGGATCCAAAATCTATGAAGAACTTCTCAAACTCAACACCCCCAAAACAAATAATCCCATGAAGAAATGGGCAAAAGACATGAATAGACACTTCTCCAAAGAAGACATCCAGATGGCCAACCAACACATGAAAAAATGCTCCACATCACTCATCAGCAGGGAAATACAAATCAAAACCACAATGAGATACCACCTTACACCTGTCAGAATGGCTAACATTAACAACTCAGGCAACAACAGATGTTGGCGAGGATGCGGAGAAAGAGGATCTCTTTTGCATTGTTGGTGGGAATGCAAGCTGCGGCAGCCACTCTGGAAAACAATATGGAGAGGTTCCTCAAAACACTAAAAATAGAACTACCCTATGATACAGCAATTGCACTACCAGGCATTTATCCACGGCATACAGGTGTGCTGTTTCGAAGGGACCCATGCACCCCCATGTTTGTAGCAGCACTATCAACAATAGCCAAAGTATGGAAGGAGCCCAAATTTCCATCAACTGATGAGTGGATAAAGAAGATGTGGTATATATACAATGGAGTATTACTCGGCAATCAGAAAGAATGAAATCTTGCCATTTGCAACTATGTGGATGGAACTGGAGGGTATTATGCTAGGTGAAATTAGTCAGTCAGAGAAAGACAAAAATCATATGACTTCATTCATATGAGGACTTTAAGAGACAAAACAGATGAACATAAGGGAAGGGAAACAAAAATAATATAAAAACATAGAGGGGGGGCAAAACAGAAGAGACTCATAAATATGGAGAACAAACTGAGGGTTACTGGAGGGGTTGTGGGAGGGGGGGAGGGCTAAATGTGTAAGGGGCACTAAGGAATCTACTCCTGAAATCATTGTTGCACTATATGCTAACTAATTTGGACGTAAATTTTAAAAAATAAAAAATAAAATAAAAAAAAATGACTGTGGCAGGGGCATCTGGGTGGCTCAGTTGGTTAAGCATCCAACCCTTGATCTCAGCTCAGGTCTTAATCTCAGGGTTGTGAGTTCAAACCCTACATTGAGCTCTGTGCCGGGCGTGGAGCTTCTTTAACAAAAAAAGAAAAAAGAAAAATGGCAGAGTGGACTAGGTCTTGATTTACAAGGAATTACAAAGGATCAGTCCTTCAAAAGAGTAATAAATACACAAAAAATATTCTTAAGGGTAGTATGTAACCTAAACACTGTGTGGGATCACATACATTGATCATCTATGCCAGCTTTGCTGGTACAGTTATGATTTTATAAAATTCTATTTTCTCTAATAAAAGATTTCTATTACTGACTGACTAAATGGGATTAAGGCATATTTTACAAAAATTAAGTAACTTCACACACACACACACACACACACACACACACACACAACCTTTCCCAGTTGGTGTGTCCTAATTTGAGATTTGGAGAATACGATCACCATGTTTATAGAATTCACGATAGATGCCTTACAGTTAGGTATATGTTCCAAAGTAGACTCTTTGTTTTAAAAGTGAGAACTTGCACACGAACACCCCCAGTGTCTTAGTGCAAGACTTATTTCTCGGCCCCTGCCTTCCTCTGAATCACACCCTCTACCTCTCTAAAGCTGAACGTCTATTGAATTAGGCAGAGGTGAGCAGCCTCAAATGTCACAAGAAAGGTTAATCGATGCTTGTGGGGCTACAGGTTAACCTATGGAACTAAGCAAAGAAAGGAAAAGTAAGAGATGTATAATAAAAGCGTGTGGGAGAACTAGAGTATGTCCCCAGTTTTGCTTGCCCCCCCTCCCCCCCAATTCTGGTCCCTCCTTAATAAGAGTCATTACATGTAGGAGTGGGTCTCTTAGGGGAGGAGGTCTGAGAACTTAGGAAGAACACACGGGGACAAACTTATTACAAGGCGTGGAGATCGAACTCTGGGTGGTCCTCGCCCGAACCCCGCGCAGCCCTGTGACGCTTAAATGGAACCGATGCCAAGGAATAGCCCGGGCAGAAATGGCTTCCCCACATCTTACTTTCCGTGAGAAATTTTCCATAACGTTTTCCAGTTTTCCTCCTAAGATGGACAGTGTGTGGCGATATTAGGGCCCGATACTCACGAATCCACCATGCCCACCCCCATGGGACACCTTGAATTACCAATGTTTTAAAAGAAATAGCATTCTTCACTTAGATATTTAAAAGATTTTATCTGGAAAGGGGATAGGGAAAAAAATCAAGGAATGAAAAGCAATCTATATTAGTAGTTTCTCAAGTATATTCTATTTTGGGAAAATGTATTTTACACCCTCTTATTTCAAATAATATTGCATGCGGGCATAAGAGACGCTCTGAGATATCCTACCGTTAAAATGATCATCCTCAGAAATAAAAAAAAAAAAAATGTTTCTTGGCGTTAACATACACTTAATGTAAAATTTACCATCTAACCATTTTGGAGCGTGTGGCTCAGGGGTTTGAAATACATTCACATTGTTTGGTAGCTGTCACCACCTCCGTCCACAAAACTCTTTCCATCTTGTAAAACTGAAACTCGGTACCCATTGAATACAAACTCCACATTCTCCCTTCTCCCTGGCAACCACCCTTTTATCTTCTGTCTCTGTGATTTGACTATTGTAAGTACCTCATGTAAGTGAAATCATACAGCGCTCGTCCTTTGGCGACTGGATTATTTCTTTTAGCACGATGACCTCAAAGTGCTTCCATGTTGTCACCTGTATGAGAACTCCCCCCCCCCCTTTTTATTGCTGCCTAATATTCCACTGTGTGTACAGACCCCATTTTGCTTAGCGGTCATCAGTTGATGGACACATGTTTTAGCTCCTGTGAACATGGGTGTGCAAATATCTTTTTGACACCTGGCTTATAAATTCTTTTGGGTATATACCCAGAAATGGACAGACTTGGTTTCAATTCAACATTTCCCAATTGTTCGCTGCAGAACCCTTCAGTTTACATTTAAATAAAACAGGACCCTGTTGAGAGTGAGCCTCTATTAACACACAAGAAACTCATGTTCTCCAGCCCCCCAGTTAGAATGTCAGTCAGATATCACTTTTTTTTTTCTTTAGAAAAACAAACAACCTCCTTCTCCATATACAGCTTTCTATACAAGGATGCTTTACCAGATAAGCTCACTTCTGAAGTAATCGGGTCCTGAGCGAGAGCCAGGCCACCAGCATGGAACTGGACATGTGAGATCACCAGAGCAAAGCACTCTTGTTCAGAAGGGAGGCAAGCCCAGCTCCCGTTGCTGGAACCGAATGGTTTTCCCTGCAAGGGTGGCACTTCTCCAATTCCAAATGTGACTCCTTGACAATTTATAACTGAAGGCATCGGTTTCCTTTTCTGGGGGGGTTTATTATCTAGCACAGGTGCTCTATCTGTATTGCCCATTTGCTATTGAATTATATTTCATAACTTTTTCTTGCCAAATGACTCCTAAACATAAATTCTCAGTACGTTAACACTTCACCCCAAGTCCTTCGCAGCAATCTGCAGAACACGTGCGTGCCGAGACTCTCAGTAATAAAAGGAAAGCTGCTAACGTAGGACATAATCATATATTTTAAAGGAGCAGATGGATCGTAACCCCAATTCTGCAGGAAGTGGGGTGTGCTCACCTTCATGGTTTACTCCCTGGACTTTCTAGAGTCAAATGTTACTTACCACCAAACAGATCTCTTTCGTTCCCTTTGTGTCCTGAAATTCTCCCTGGTTCCAAGTTTCCTGGTATTTGAGGTGAGCTTCTCCTAGGGTTTCTTCACTGTCCACTCTGCAATTGCCAAGCCAAGGAAACATTAGCAAAGGGGAGGAGTAGAGAGGTCTGTGCTGCAGCACGGGTGGCAGGTCTGTGAAAGGGGAGCACAGACATCGCACCACCAAGAACTGATCCCTCAAAGAAACTGGCATCTGTCGGGGCTGCTCCAAAGAGTCGTCAGGGCCTTAGTGAGAGGAGTAAGCTCTTTCCTGCACTATAGACATGCCATCTCCATAACTGTGCTGGACACCAGGGCTTCAAGCTAGCCTGTGGAGAAACTACCCTCCCGAACGCATGGTTCATTTCCTGCAACATGGTTCCCTCCAGACAGCCAGGACTCCTACCCCGGGTCCCACCTCCTGGAGGGCCCTGTTCCGGCCATCTTTCAGCCAGGCTTCTCTATGGGGGACAATTCTGAGCACCTCGCCTGTGCCATCCCCTGCTTCCCCACCCCACTCCGTGTACCAGGATCATGGGGTTCCCCATCCAGGGGCTCAAGTCACTGCCAGCCTGCAAGGAGCCCTTCCGTGGAGATAGTCTCTGGAGGACCCATTTGTAGACCTGAGAGGTGGCCCAGGAGTGGCTGCTTGCAGGACAGGAAGAAGCTGGGTTTGGACAGAGCTTAGACAGGCCGGTAGGAGTAGGACGCACACTCATGGGTGAGGTAACTTGCAGCAAGGGACAGAGCTGAAAGCGAGAGGAAAGTGGGAGCAGCTATACATGTGTCCTCTTGCCCCCAAGCCCTGCAAATGATGGAGGTGGACCCGCTGCATCCATCCTATTAGGCATCATAAGACACTGGCCAGGAGACATCTCCATACACTAAAAAACGGCCTCTTTGCTTTGCTGGATACAGTAAATAATTATTAGCATAAAAGCCACCAGCCCGTAACGTGTACTAGACTCTGTGCGAGGAAGTTTACATGCATTACCTCCTTGAATGAACTCAGATGTAGAAGGACTAATATCGGTCCCATTTTACAGACGATGAAATTGAGGCCAATAGAGGTGAAGTAATTTTCCCAAGTTAACACAGGTCATAAATGAGGGGCCGAGGTTCAAACTCCAGAATGAGATCTCTATCCTGGGTGAGTGACGAGAAGCAGAGAAGGCTGAACAGACGCAGGCAAGGGTTTGGCTCCTGAGATGGGGGTAATCTGTAAACACCTTGGAAGGAGTCAGGGAAGAAGAAGAAACACTCATAGAAAATGAGCCAGCTTGGAAGGGGGAGAAGCGAGTCAGAGGCCCAGGACACATTGCTGCCAAGAGCTGGGGGCTTTGTGGAGGCTGGATAAAAATACCAGCTTCTCCTCTGAGCAGAGCCCATTCCACCCACCGATGATCTGAAAGCAAATTCTCCAGCTCATTGCACAGCACAGCTCACGACCTGTCAGACCAAAACAAAAACAAAAACAAAAACAAAAACAAAAAAGGGAAGAAAGATTCACATTTTAGATATAAGTAAATAGTTGGCCCTAAATGTTTGTAGTTCAAAGGTAGAACTGCCCCCCCCCCGCCTTTTTTAAAACTAAAATATAACTAGAAAATCTAGGAAAGGCCCTTGTCGTGGGCACTTTCACACAGTCCAACAGCTGACGTCTGTTTTCGCCTGTTGTCTAGTGTGTAGAAGCCCTGAAGGATGTGTAGGGCTGAATTTCCGCAAGAGAACTTACAGCCACCAGATCGAGGCACTTAGGGATAAACGTCTTGGATGTAAACTATTTAATAAAGAACTACTTTTTTTATTAAGGTCCATTTAAAGTCAGCTTGTCAACTTTTAGGAGAAATGAAAAGTAGTGAAAAATGACCACATTGGTTTAAATGTATCTTCTACTTCTTTCTTAATTGTGGAGGAGGCTTTTAAAGCATCTGTGTGTAAATGAATGAAGACGCCATCATTTTCCAAATACATAAGTTTTAGGACAATGAATGAGCAGAGGGAACGGAGGTAACATGGGTGCTGCATGTAACAAAAATGAAGCACAAAGTGCATCATACTCTCTCGTTACTTTGCAATTTTGCTCTTGATGTTATTTTGTCCCTGTTTGTTCTCCATTAATGAGATTACTATCAAACACTCTTTCTTCCTTCTCTGAGTCACTCCTCTGACCCTACCTCTCTTGATAGTTGCTAAAAGCAAAAGTAACATATCCAGAGGAGAAAAATTATTTGTTTTCAGAATAAGAAATGAATACAGCAGGAAAGAAGGGGCACTCATTGAGCATTTCAGTGGGCCTGCTGGCACCTGACCACTGACAGAAGATTCTAGATCTATGATCTGTCTGTCTTTTGGAGCACTGTTCCTCACCAGAGGCACTTTATATATGTTAGTATGTTGTAAGCCCCACAACACTTTACCTGGATTACTATCCCTGTTGTACAGTTAAGAAAATGAAGACTCATTGGTTAATATATTTTTATTTCATGATACCTTTAATCTTCTTAAACTTGCATTTTATTTTAACATTAATTTTTCAAACATACCAAGGCCTCAAAAGCGGCTTGTTAAGGTGCAAAAGTAGGGATGAAAACAGAAACATTAATACTCCAACTCAAGAGTAACTTCACGATAAAGAATAGTGGGGACATCCTCAGTGTAAATACAGAATTTGACTCTGCCTGTGTTGGGACAGTGAATCTGTAAATGAAGATTTTTCACAAGCATCCAAGGAATGACAAATATCTGAACGTTGAATTTTATTGGATTCTCTTTTTGTTTAACAGGAGTCCTTAGCACGTTTTCTTTTAAGAAACCTTGTTATGTTATGACGTTAACCACTGATGCTTTTCCGTCACTTTTCAAATAAAGAAAAATTGCGCTTATGATAAACCAAATGAGTTGCTCCAGAACTTTCCACCGCAAAGCTAGTGCTCTTGTTGCTACACGTAGCACAGTCTAATGGCGCACGGGCTTTGAGAGTAGATGACCTTTTGTAAATCCCAACTCTGCCACTTACTACTTTTGTGACTTTGGGCACATTACTTTGTTTTTTACTTTTTAATTTTTTTTAATGTTTATTTATTTTTGAGAGACAGAGTGCAAGCGGGGGAGGGGCAGAGAGAGAGGGAGACACAGAATCCGAAGCCAGCTCCAGGCTCTGAGCTGTCAGCACAGAGCCCCATGCGAGGCTTGAACTCATGAGCTGTGAGATCACGACCTGAGCTGAAGTCGGATGCTTAACTGACCGAGTCACCCTTGTGCCGTGGGGGCACATTACTTTGGACACAACGTCTCTTTACTCCCCTTCCCTTATGTGTAATGCGGAGATAATATTTATCTAATATTATAGACTTGTTATGATGATGAAATGCATGTACAGAGCTAAGCATCATGCCTGGGACATAGCAAAGACTCAATGAGCACGAGCGATCATCAAAGACAAAGAAAGTCCAAATCCATAAAGGGTTCTCAGCATCACACTCTTCATGAATACACAGGTACAAATGATAATAATTTTGAACTCAGAGAAATTAACCTGTTATTTAACAGGTTGGCCAAAGCCTTTATCAGATGGAGCCATGGATACTGCACACGAGGAGGAGGACAATGACTACCACACGTGCTGCTGGCATAAACTTTACAAATGGATGAAGGTGTATGTCATATGATAAGGGATTATCTGGTCTGTGTCCCAGGTTCCTGAGATGGAGCTTCAAACCTTTTGAAATGTCCTGAGTGATAGGAATATTTGTCTTATTCATGGTGGGCCCATTGGGTCCCTACATAGTTCAGGGATGGGGACTGGCCCTGCCAGAAAGACCTACCACATAATCAAATGTTGGGGCTTTGAGCCATGTGATATTAGAAACACCTCCTAGGAAGAGAGGGAGGGCTGGAGATCGAGTTCAGTCATGTGCCAGTGGTTCAATCAGTCGTGCCTATATGACGAAATCTCAATAAAAAACTTTAACCATCGAAGCTTGTTTGGGATTTTTGGTTGATGGGCGCTTTTACATGCCAGGACAGTGATATTCTGATTTCACAGGAAAAGGACATGGAAACCCTGCATTCAGGATTGTCCCAGATCTTGCCCTATGTGCTCCTTCCTTTGGCTGGCCCTGATTTGTGTCCTTTATAAAAAAAAGCTTTGATCATAAATATAGAGCTTTTCTGAACTCTATGAATTGTTCTGGCAAATTGTCAAAACCACGGAGTCATGGGAACTCCTGAATTTGTAGGCAGTTGGTCAAAAGTCTAGGTGGCTTGAGGACTCTGAAACTTGCAGCTAGCATGTGAAATGGGGCAGTCTTGTTGGGGACTCTGAGCTCAACCCGTGGAGTGTGCATTAACTCTGGGTAGTCAGTAGCAGAAATGAGTTGCCATATCGTACCGTAGAAACAGAGCTTGGCATATGCACGCTGTGTGTACTGAGTAGAGGGGCTTGAGGATTTTTTGACCTATTCAACACTGAAGCGATGATTTAGAAAAGGAAAGGTTTTTTTAGTTAAGGATTCTTTTATGAATATGATTCTTTCATAGTATAGACTGGAGGAAATGTGTTAACATCAATAATGTCAAAGGGTGAGCTAAGGGCTCAGCGAGGAAGGGGCTCTGTCACCATCCACTGAACACTTGCTCAGTTGTCAGTCAACAAATGACTCCTCACCTTCATTCCATGGTGATGATGACAGGGACAATTGTAAGGCAATCAAATCAAATCCACAGAAGAAAGGTACTTTCAGTCTGTTGTGCAAATAGATTGCAAGCCTACTTCTCATTCTGAAATTCCCTAACTGTCAAAGGAGAAGTTGCTTCACATCAGCCTCTGAAGTTAAAGTAATGATAAAAAACCAGCTCATAATGACACTTACAAGGCCAGCAAAAAATATTTATATGGTTTCATGAAGCTAATTCAAATGTCATAGCTCAATAATATATCAAGAACTCTGAAGAGCCCAAACCTGTCACTTCAGAGGTGAAATTTCAAGATGTTACTTCTGAAGATATGATATTAGGATTTTATAAGAAAGCCAATGTATGATAGACTATATATATATATATATATATATATATATATATATATATAGTTGATAGTTGATAGTTGTTATTGTTGTTGTTGTTAAAGTAGCCTTCATGCCCAGCATGGAACTCAATGCAGCTTGAACCCATGACCTTGAGATCAAGACCTGAGTTGAGATCAAGAATCAGACATGTGGGGCACCTGGGTGGCTCAGGTGGTTAAGCGTCCAACTCTTGATTTCGGCTCAGGTTATTACCTCACGGTTCATGAGTTTGAGCCCCACATCGGGCTCTGTGTTGGCAGTGCGGAACCTGCTTGGGATTCTCTCTCCCCTCTCTCTCTGCCCCTACTCCACTTTCATGCTCTCTGTCTCAAAATAAATAAACTTAAAAAAAAAATCAGACACGTAACCAATTGAGCCTCCTCCACCTGATGCAATAAGAATGGAAAAAAAAAAAAAAAATCACTCTCCAGAGTCGAATGCATCAAAGTGCAGATTAGGAAAAAGTAAGCTGCTTTATCCCAAGCTGGAATACTCATAAGCCCGTGGACTTTATGCCTGACAGTGTGCCAGAAGTCGTCTTCAGTGAGAGATCTCTCCAAGAATTTTGAATCCTCGCCTTATCCTGAAAAACAGTTAACAAATTCACAAGTCACTTGCTTTCTTTTTGAGTTAGCTGCTCTAACTTTCTTTTGTAAAACATAAAGAATACCAAAACAAAAACAACAACAGCAAAAAACAAAAAACAAAACAAAACAAAGAAAACAAACCACACCATACTGAGTGTTAAACCTCTTACGGCTAACCCGGATACAGTGACATAGGAAATCTTATCCATTTAACTAATGTGGATTTATCACAGTTAAATTATTCTCATTAACAATATCAATGACATTTGTTTTACATTTATGTAAGATTGACAGTCTGATTCCTGGATGCCTATTAACTGAGGCTCAAATTTGCAAACTGCCTGGTAGGGGTCAGGACTCCTGGAACCATGAGATGAGGGTCTGGGTGAATGGTTTCCCCAGCAGAACATCCGTTTAACTGGTGAGAATTATAGAAATAGAAACAACTCTTTACAATCTCTGGAAATCTCTCTAATGATGTACAGCAAATAGCGTGGCATTTACTCAAATGATGCCAAATCCTGATAAAAGACAGAAACGGTTCTCAGCATTTGTTAGGGACCAGCTCCCATCACACCATCACCTGTGCACATTCTGTGTGATGGAAGGACTATTGCTTTGGGGTGCAGGCGGAAAGACAGCGTCTCCTGCTCTCCTTAGCTTCTAACCTGCAGCCGTGATTCGGTAATAAGCCACTAGGCTCTCCCATCCTCCACAGTCTCATGTTCAGAGCAGGCATGGCAGAGGAATGGGACTCCCTTCCCCCACCCTGCTCATTCAAAGAGCAGAGGCTCTTCTGCAGGTACCGCAAGCTGGGAATACTGCAGTCTGTCACTCTTAACAGCTTGCTCATCACAGGCAGGAGGCTCCACACCAGCCCCGCAAGCCAAGCCGAGGAACCAAAAGACCACCATCCCTCGGCACCACTTACAGAGCGGGGGGTCGCTCTGGGAGAAGAGTGCCGCTGTCCCCATCGCCAGCTCTGGTGCAGGGGCTCCGAGGTTCTTCTCTGGGGAAGGGCAGGCTGGAAGAAGGGAGAACTGCACAGCTCTACCTGACGGGAATGGCTTTGGAATGGAGCATCTGCCTGTACCCGTAGAACTTTATAGCACAAAGAGTGGACCTTAATGTAGGTATAAGAAGTTTTTTAAAAATGTTATCTAGAAAGGAAGGAGAATAGGGCGCCTGACTGGTTCAGTCAGTAAAGCAGGCGACTCTTGATCCTCATCTCAGGGTTGTGAGTTCAAGCCCCATGTGGGACACAGAGCTTACTTTTAAAATAAATAAATAAATAAATAAAAATTAAAAATGCTTAAAAAAAAAGAAAAGAAAGAAAGTAAGGAGAACCACGGGTCCAAGGTAGGGAAGTGGCATGATAAGACCTATTTTTGTAAAAACGATAATTATTACAGAAATACACAAGATTTTAGAGGCTTGGATTCGAGTAATAGCCACGGTGGCAGTGGGAACAAAAGGGCACATTTGGGATTTGTTTTGTATTTGGGCCAGGTTTAAAAATGAAGAATGAGGGGCACCTGGGTGGCTCAGTTGGTTAAACGTCCAACTCTGGATTTCAGCTCAGGTCATGATATGATACTTTGGCGGATTGAGCCCCACATCAGGCTGTGCACTGACAGAGTGGAGCCTGCTTGAGATTCTCTCTCTCTCTCTCTCTCTCTGTCTCTCTCTGCCCCTTCTGCATGTGAATGCATGTGCATGCAGTCTCTCTCTCTCTCTCTCTAAATAAATAAATAAATAAACCTAAAAAAAATGAAGAATGAAGATGCCTTTTTAATTTTCAGCTTCATTAACTGTGGGTGCAAGTTACCCCTGACACAGATGAGTAGAACTGGAGGCAAAAATAAGTACCACGGAGGACATTAAAGGTTCTGTTTTGGATATGCTTAGCTTCAGGGTTGTTAGGCATTGATGTGGAAGCAACATGGTGGCTGCCAGACGTCGCACTGTGGAGCTCCGTGAGAGGGGAGCGGTCAAGACTGGACATGCAAACATGGCTGCCATCAGCAATTCAGTGGCACATTAGATCCTTGTCCCACTCACTAGCCCCATTCCCTCCGACCCTACCTCCTTGCCGCAGTGAACCGCTTCCGTCTCCCCATGGCACCCAATTATCCTTGGCCTCCAAGTCTTTGCCCCCGCTGCTCTTGCTTCCTGGAAACTCTCTCTCTCACCACAGCTACCTGGAAGATATCTACCCATTTCCTGGTACTGAGAAAGAATTTGCAAGTAACATCCACTGTATATGTCGCTAACAATTTTGCAAGCTACCATTGTAATCTGAACCTAAATTTGCTTGCCTAAAAACTCTCAAAGAACAACACAAAGCAACAACAGCAGAACCCACAGGAACCGAACATGTATGTGCCAAACTGAACCAAAGCTGGGTCCTAAAGATCTGGACACAAAGACAGAGGCCCATCTGCTAAGCGTTCTTGTTACGCATTCAGTCCTAGGTTTTCGTAAGCGATTTCTTCTGCCTAAAAATTCTATCTTAAGATTCTTGAGGAGAGTCTTTTCTGACTCCCATCCGTGTGGACTTGTGCGTACACATGAGTATAATAAAGCCTGAAAAAAGTGCCCGATGCAGTTGCTGGGTTTTCTTTAGTAAGAACAAAACTCAGGTGACAATTCCTCTATCTAGCTTTCCCTCAAAAGTAAGAGAGAATGAGCACTTCCCGTTGTATTCCTAACTGGATCTTGTACGACTTTGTGTAATTGTAGCTCTGTGTATTAACACGTCTGCCTCCCCATTAGACTGCTTCTTGAGGGTAGGACCTTTTGTTTGTAGCACATCCTCTCCTAGAAACGTGGTTCTTGCCCTTAAAAATGGAGGAGAGGGGGGCGCCTGGGTCGCGCAGTCGGTTAAGCGTCCGACTTCAGCCAGGTCACGATCTCGCGGTCCGTGAGTTCGAGCCCCGCATCAGGCTCTGGGCTGATGGCTCGGAGCCTGGAGCCTGTTTCGGATTCTGTGTCTCCCTCTCTCTCTGCCCCTCCCCCGTTCATGCTCTGTCTCTCTCTGTCCCAAAAAATAAATTAAAAACGTTGAAAAAAAAAAAATGGAGGAGAGGAAGGAGGGAAGGGACAAAGGGAGGAAAGGAGGGAGGAAATTTTATGAGGCATGTTTCAAGAACGATGCTGCTCCTAATACTTTATTTAATAGGCATTTATAATTTACAATTCTATTTTCCTAGAAAAATTGACAGCCCCAATTTTTTAAAATATATGCATGCAGCTAATATGGTATAACCAGAAATCGTTAAAACGCAAGTCTATTCAGTTGCTTAACTAGGTCAAAACACGTTCTCTTTCTGTCTTGTCTCTTCCCAAAGCACCCCTCCCCTTTCTTTACTAACGGAATAGCTTAAAACCACTTGCCTGTGGCAGAAAAAAAAAAATCTGTGACTGAAAATGTCTGCATCAGCGACCTGACACTCTCAGCGAAAGCTCATGGGAATTGCTCCTCGTGGCCAGGAGCAGCCCCAGATCCCGGGAAAGCCTGCTGACAGCCCCAGGACAGGGGAGGCCGGAGGGGCCTGGAGAAATCCCGAAGGTTCTGAACTCAGGAAACAATGAAGTGCTCATCCCGGCCACCGCTTTTGGGGTCCTCTTGGTTGTGCTGAATATTTCTTACTCGCTTTTGTGAACATTTCAGGTGATGGAACACCCAGGTTTCTCTCCCTGTTCCCCACACAGTGTGCTGTATTCACATCACGCCCTTCCTCACATTGGGGTGTCTCCTCCTCCAGCACCTGATTGAACACCCGTAGGTCTGAACTATTGTGTCTTCTTTTGGGACATGTAATTTAAAAAAAAAATTGTTTTAAGTTTATTTATTTGGGGGTGGGGGTGAGGGGCAGAGAGAGAGGAAACGAGAACTCCGTGAAGGTTTCGTGCTGACCCAGTGCAGAGCCCGATGCAGGGCTCGAACCCACGAACTGTGAGATGGTGACCTGAGCCGAAATCAAGAGTCAGAAGCTTAACGGACTGAGCCATCCAGCTCCATCCAGAACCGGATTTCAAAATGTGAAAATATTAAGAGTGAAAATCATGGTAAAATTTATTGTGCACTCATTGTTCGCCGGGCACTCTATGGTGAGTTTCCATTAGGTAAGAACTATTATCACCTCTGGTTAACAATTGAGGGAGGTTTAGAGATGAGGACATTTGTCCAGCTAGTAAGTGGCAAAAATAGGTCTCTAATGTAGGCCTGTTTTACAGTGACATATGCTGTTAGTAGTCTATGGTTTTAAACTCCAAGCATAGCCAGAATTTAAAACAACAAACAGAATGATTTAATTCCCTCCTCTCCCCCCAAAACTCCCAAGATGCAAAACCACAGAACGGGAAAGGTCAGAGCAACCTTGTCTAGGACCCTGAGAGGGAGCAAGGAGAACATGAAAAGAATTGTCTGGAGAAACCTACTTAGCCTGCCCCAGGCTGGTATCCAGCCAGACCCACGGAAGAAAAAACACATTGGCAACAGCTGGCATATGGTCAGGAAGAAAGATCAAATGCCCTGTGTCAGACCCTCAAAATTCTATACCATCATTTTTATCTTGTTACTAAAACCATCTTAATAAAATCAGATTCAAATCCTTCTGCTTAACTCTTACCTTTAGAAAAGCAATTATGGAGGGACTGAAGGTTTTCAATATGTAATGGGAACACCGCATTGGTCACTTATTTATCTGGTACTTCAAGACTGTTAATTTCTCCTTCTAATCTGTATTCTCTCCTCAGCCTGCATTCCTACCAAGAAGTGAACAAACCCCTTGCATTGCTAATTCATAATCCTCTATCAAAATGTATGGGTCATACTTTTAAAATAGGAGCTCTTTTAAAGATCATCAACCGAGTGACATTTTGTTCTTTTCATTTGAAAATGGATTTGCAAGTATATCTTTCTTTGGAAAGAAAGTGTGCTCCTATTTTAAGCCAGAATATTGCAGGTACATGCATACGTTACATGCATTAGAGGAGCATGCTATTTACATTATCGTCCATCATTTATCTCTTGTGGAAGTTTAGATTTTTCTAATAAAGACACATGAGGAAGCTACCCTTGTATTAGTAAATATTACTAATATTTAGTCTATTATGAGTGTCTATTCACATTATTATTAATAACCTAAAAAGATAATGTAGGCCTCTGCCTGAAGAAAGAGAAAATACCCCTTTCCATTCCCTCATTTGTAACAACATTCACTTCCATTTCAAACTCAGGACACCCCATTTTCTCAATAGGATATCCCTGATAGCTGCTGGAGTCACTCATCACTCTGGTGGCAAAGAACTGTGACAGGATGGGACTCTCTACAACAGATGAAAGCGGTGAACTAGATCTATGTGTGTGACTAAGGTTAATACGGATGTTTGCCATACCCTTCATTGTGGCTGTCTCTAGTTTTTAATGTCTTAACTTATCGTGTCAAGTGCGAATTAAGGGCCCCTGGAACAGACCTCCCGAATAATAATCTTTGAGACTTAGGCCCAAGCATCTGTGTTTTCAATAAGCAACACAATAGGGGGAAAATCGTATGATGGGTTTAATGCCTGAGAGGTTGTTGGCAATCTTTGAATGTATAAATTATGTCTTGCATTGCCTCTAAGACATCGTAGGATGCCATCAAAGAAACCCAATCCTTGCAATACAAACAAATAGATTTCTACTCTGTGTTTACTTGAACAGAGCAGATGAACGGATTTTGCACTTTGGAGGATTTACCCATGTGGCGTGAACGCACAGCACAATTTCCAAACTGGTTTCCTGGAAACTTCCTTTGACTCCCATCAGAAGGCCTTCCTGCGCCTCACCTTTGACCCTGCTACGCTTTCTGCAGAAGACCCAGAGGAAAACTGATCGAGAAATCCCTCCCTTTCCAGATGTAGTATGCAATTATTTGTGTGGCTTCTTGTTCTAAATGTTTCCCTTTTCAAAGATCACGAGAAGCCATCAGACAAGGAGGATTTAGGATTTAGATTTCAAAGGACATCATATTTACACTTTCTCTCTGTATATAGTTTGAGTCATTAACGTGTCATATCATTTCCCAAAGAATCTCACTGAAAATTCTACGCGAAGTATGCAGATGGCAGGGATACACCGTTTGCAACCTGCTTTTTTAAAAATGCCATATATAAATACACATATATATTGCGCATGATATTATGTAATGTATATAATATGTTATGTGTAACTACATGCAGATATGTATAAATTCTTTTTCATCTCCACCCTAGCAATTACCCTCATCAGACATCCATTCCCCAGAGGCAGCTACAACAAATGTCTTCAGATATCACCATCAAAGCTTCCCCACAGTGTCTGTTCATTGGCATAAGATTGCTAGAAGGAATATTGCATTGGTGAAAGGAGTGGCATTCAGAATTTATGAACGGACTCTGGGCAGATATACAACTTCTACCTTCTGAATCACTTCTACTGCTGCAGGTTTTTTTTTTTTTTTTTTTTACCTCAATACCCAGGACTCGTTGCCTCGTCTCTTTGAAGAATGAAGACGTGGACACAAAATGAGCAGCAGGCAAAAGCTTATTAGAGTATAAGATCCGAAAGAAAGAATAGTAGGAAAGCTCTCTTTACAGAGAGGGGACACTTGAAAGTGCATGCCCTTGACTATAGGCAAGGGTCCTTGTTTTATAAGTCTCTGGTCAGCCCTTCCCCTTCCCTTCCCCCTTGTTCCTTCTCAGGTTCTACATTTATTGGCCGGATAACTCTAGGTGCTGGGTTATCCATTCCTGATCGGCTCGTTTCCATTGTATGACGGGTGGTCTACAGCCATACGGTGCCTTGTGGGTCATAGGTTTTATGGTCTACCTATTTTTAGCCAGGTTTTTTTTTTGTGTGTGTCAAATTCCTGAGGGGAAGCTGAGGGGGAGTAGGTGGAGTCTGTTACATTCTTAAGAGGCACCTTACGTCTCAGGGGGGTTTGCTGTGGTCAGACACCCCCAGCCTCGTTCCAAAATATGTGTTTTTCCCCAGCCATGGACCTCAGCTCCCAATCTTTCCTTCTCTGCCTACTGAATCCTATCTTTTCCTATCATACTACCTCCTCAGAATCTCGCAAACCCTGCAGACATCTCTCAACTTTCTAAGTAGGATCCTAGACCTTACTAACCAGACATTTGGTTCTGTGTCGCTGCACTTCTTAACAGAGGATTCTGAATTCAAAAGAAGGTGAGCTGACTCCCGCTGCTGGGGTACTGTCACATCTACTCTAGGGGACCTTCCAGGCCGGGTACTTTTCAAAGTGCCAAAAGTACCAATAAGTGGGACAGATTGTGTGACAATTTTTGTGCTTCCTTGCAAACAAATGCTCGCAATATGTGGCAGAATCTGGTGGGAGACTTGCTTTCATTATAACATCCCATCTGGTGGCAAACTGGTGGAGGAAGATATTTATGGCCCTCACAAATCTCCAGACATCCTAAACTAGCAACAACTTGCAAAGAGAACCTGAACACAGATTTGGAAAACTTGGTTCAAGTCAGATGACATTAACTAGACTAATATAGTATCTACGGAGGTGGAGAAAGGCGGGACTTCCTCAGGGGTAGATCTGATGTGGTGGGGGGAGGTCTCTGAATTGAACAGCCTGGTTCATAGAGGTATGATACACAGAGAGTAGGAACACCAGTGATGGAGCTGGTTTAGGAGGAAGATTATAAATTCTGTTTGGGCCCGTGGGTTTGCTAAATGGCGATATTGCATATGCCTTTGGGCATAAGAGGTCTGGGGCTGAAGACGTACCTGTGGGAGCCTTTGACAATAGATGTGATTAAAGCCACAGGAGCATATGAGGTCGCCCAGGGAAAGGCAGCAGTCCCTGAAGAACTCCAGCATTTAAAGACTGAGTACTGGAGCACATAAATCAATAATGACTTTGGTGTTATCACCTTGGCAAATATGTGGCATTTTATATAATGTTAGAGCCAAGAGCAAATTTTCTTCTCAGCTAAGAATTGGCTTTATCTGGAAAAAAACACTTGCACTGGAGTATGTGTGTCAACGGCACAATTAAGCAACAAAATTGGAACGCAGAACCACAATGCAGGAGAGAAAAAGAATTTATGTTGCTTTGTAGAGAATAGAAGAGGACGAGCAGGGAGCCCCGTGCAGGGAGCGGGCTGGCAAGGTTATTGGAACTTCACCATTGGAAGGGCGATCAGAGGAAGGTAGTCTCATGTTTCCATTAAAGTTGATTGCGATGCTGCATTGTAAACCCTTCCTTCCTCTTCACCTGACAAAGCTTCAGAAAAACCTAAAAATCTCAAATTCTTCCTGTGGGGACTCTTTCTTAGAAACCACAAAAGGAGCTGAATTTCAGGTCGGGGCCAAGAAATAAGGGACAAAGGCAGCCTGTGGTGTCCTTAAGGGGTAGCCTCTGAAAACATCCCCCCAGAAATGTGCAGAAATGTGGGGGCTGGCTTTGAATGGTAATAGGCTGTGCAATTGAAGGGTTCGTTTCCTATAGATTTTAAGGAATATGCATATCTGTCATCTCATCTCTGGATTATACATTTTTATTTATCTATTTATTTTGAGAGAGGAGAGAGAGAGAGAGAGAAAGAGAGAGAGAGAGAGAGAGAGAGAGAGAGAGAGAAAGCAGGGGAGGGGCAGAGAGAGAGGGAGAGAAAGAATCCCAAGGAGCCTCTGAGCTGTCAACGCGGAACCTGATGTGGGGCTGGAACTCACAAACTGTGAGATCATGACCTGAAGCGAAACCAAGAGTCAGATGTTTAACCAACTAAACCACCCAGGGGCCCCTGGATTGTACCTTTTTAAATGATCTCTATATTCCTTTAAAAGTATTTTTGAATAGGTAACCATCATAAGTTAGACCATACAAAAGTCACATGAAGTAAGTTCCCCCCCACCTTTGTCTCTTATCCACAAGCAGCCCTTCTCATCTGTTTCTTATTTCTGTATCTTCCTAGAGATATTCTTTTTGCATAAAGAAAACACAGGGCTATTCTTTCAAAATGCTCTTAGAAAGTCTAGCCCACAGTTAAGTTCAAGTCCTGTGTGTCTCACTCTTCTTTCTTATTAGACCCTGACTATCTTTCTGTATCAGTACAGAAATGCTGCCTTTCAAATGGTTGTCTAGTTTCCTACATTCGTATGTACCGTAATTTATGTAAGGAGTTCCCCACTGGTCATCATTTGCTTCCAGACTTCTGCTATTATTGAAAATGCCTCCGTGAAAACCTTGTCCACACATCATTTTGCACATGTGCAAGCTGAACCGATTCTTCCAGCCAGCGGGATGTAAATCCCCATTATCATGACAAAGGGCAGACACAGAGGAGGCAGATGGAGGTTGGAAAGCTCAGCTTAGAATCTCAGACAGCTGCAAGGCCAGAATCACAGCCAGCATGTTTCAGGGCACTTGGAGGAAGGCAGAGCATTGTAGAGAATTAAAGTGATATAGACTTATGAGGAGAGATTTGTGTTTTGGAAGGAGACGTCCTAGAGCATATAAGACCTCACAGGACAAAGCAAGATGGGTCACACAGAAGACGAGCTCAATTAGCGAGAACCATCCCCTTAGCTTCCTTAGAAAAGGGTGATCCACGGTTCTTCAGGAGAAACAGAAGATTAAGGATAAGAAGCACTCGTGTCTAGCTCTTACAGTCACGTATTGATATAGCGTTTATGCCAAATCTTGTTAGTTGCTTTATAAAATCTGGAGTTCTTTCACTTCTCTTGAAACTGTTACAGACATACACTTGGAATGCCTGGGCTCTCCCTTACTATTAACCAAAACTCCAGGGCCCCCGACTGAAACAAAGCAAAAGCTAATGATGATAGCAAAAATGAACATGTATTGACAGCTTGTCCTGGCCTGAGCCCTACAAAGAGCTCCCCATTGATTACCTAGTGTTATCTTCATCAAACTCTATGAAGATAGGATTGCTGTTCAGATTTCTACAAATGAGGCAACTGAGGGTAAGAAACTTGCCCAAATTTACATGAACTAACACATGATGGAATCGAGATCCAAACTCGGGCGCTCTGGGTAGGGATCTCTTAAACACTGATGTACGAACGACATTTTAGTCAAACGAGAACATCTAAGTCCATTGCTGATAACTAGCCCTAACCTGTCTATCTCTTTATGTTAGCTCTATCCTTATCCCCAAGGCTGCCTTAGAGACCTGGGTTTGTCAGTAAAGTGGCTTGGAAACTAACCACTTAATAATTTGCCTTGAGGAAATAATAATTCATTCGCGGTAAGTACAGAAAACTAGCCGTTACAAGCAGTGTCTCCTCATGAAGCTTGTTTCTTTACAACATTTTTTTATGTTTAGTTATTTTTGACAGAGAGAGAGAGAGACAGAGCATAAGGAGGAGAGGGGCAGAGAGAGAGGGAGACACAGAATCCGAAGCAGGCTCCAGGCTCTGAGCCGTCAGCACAGGGCCAGACGTGGGGCTCAAACTCATGAACCTCAAGATCATGACCTGAGTTGAAGTTGCACGCTTAACCTACTGAGCCACCCAGGAGCCCCTTAATTTTTTTTAATGTTTATTTATTCTTGAGAAAGAGAGAGAGAGAGAGAGAGCAAGCAGGGAAGGGGCAGAGAAAGAGGGAGACACCGAAACCGAAGCAGGCTCCAGGCTCTGAGCCGTCAGCACAGAGCCTGACTGTGGGGCTCAAACCCAGGAACCGTGAGATCATTATCTGATCCGAAGTTGGAAGCTCAATCGACTGAACCACCCAAGTTTCCCAAAGCTTGTTTCTTTGTGTACTACAGGTTAAACATTAATTTAAAAAAATATATTAGTAGTAGTGTTATACTCTAATATATGCTTATAGGATTCTAATGTAGAGTGCTTGTTTTAAGAACTTAAAGGAATAGAAAAACTTAAGGCCCATAGGAAAAGATAAAATGGGTCAGTTGTAGATGGGCCACAGTGTATGATGTGTAGTATGTGATCAGTAAACGGTTTTAAGTAAAGAAATAATGAAAGGAAAAAGACCAGGATATCAGAAGTCATAAAAAAAAAAAAAAGCATGTTGGGTGAGCCAAACAGTATCTCAGGCAGTCATACATGGAAGGCACAGCATAATCTCCAAAATAGGGCAAGCAAGTTCTTTCCCACATCCCAGGGAAACGGCAATTATGAAAGTCGTTAAGGAAAAAAATAGAATAGGAAGCGTCTCCAGATCCAATTGCTGATGGAAGTAATTGAAGGTCAGTGTGGCCACAGATGGCCTCATAGCATGGCGTTTCTACATGTTCTTGCTCATAGTAAGAAATTCTCGTTTTTCGTTACTGCCTAAAATTTACGTTCAGATGTGAATACTTACTTTAACCACCACTGAAGTGTATAAAACTTAGAACACAGAGCTAAAGGAGACCTGGACTCCAAGCATGGTGTTCTCTTTCTACAATAGAAAGAGATTTTTCCTGCAGGGAAAAATCACTTATTTTCTCATGGACCCCCGCTGCTACGTGTTAGTGCAGTGACCCAGTTCGTGGAATCATTTTGCCTTGTTCTGGAGAGTTAGTGCAATCCTGTTCCCTCTTGAGGTGACGGGCAATTTCTTCTAGGTCCTATGAGCTTGCTGGAACCTAATGGTCTTATTTCCATTAAGGCTCTCTGGAGACACCCCCTCCATTTTGAGAGAAAGCCTGAATCAGAGAAGGGGGCATGACGGACATTTGATGTTCTGACAAATTCACTCCAGTCACCAAGGATTGCAAAAAAAAAAAAAAAAAAAATTTTCGCAAAGACGATTTTGCTAGGAGCAAACATGCTGAATCAATTCTATTTTTCATCTTCCCTTCACAGCTAAGTCTCTTTTTCTTTGTACCACTTAAGGAGGTATAATTGATACGTAAAACTGCACATATTTAATGTATACAATTCGATGAGTTTGGACATTTGCAGACACTTTAGAGTATCATCACCACCACGAAGGCGAAAGGCATATGCATAACCTCCCAAAGTTTCCTTGTACTCCTTGTGTGTGTGTGCGTGTGTGTGTGTGTGTGTGTGTGTGCGCGCGCGCGTTCGCGTGCGCTTAGAACACTGAACACCAGATCTACCGTTTTAACAAATTTTCAAGTATGGTCACCTATAGGCACTATGTTGTATAGCAGATCTCCAGAGCTCATTTATCAAGCGGAGCTCTAATTTTATGCCCAATGAACAGCCACTCCCCATTTTCTCCTCCCCTTGACAGTTGGTTTTTGAAAGGCCCGCTCTATAGCTGTCTCTTCTTCTTCATCTCTTTTTTTGATTTAATTTTTAAGTTTTTTTTTTTTTAATTTTAGAGACAGAGAGAGGGGGCAATTGGGGGAGAGGGGCAGAGGGAGAGCTAGGATCTGAAGCAGGCTCTCCGCTCAAAGTGGAGCCCCACGCGAGGCTCAGTCCCACAACCCTGAGATCATGACCTGAGCCGAAATCAAGAGCTGGATGCTCAACCGACTGAGCCATCCAGGTGCCCCTTCTCTTCATCTCTAATTCACTCTCCTACCCCTAACAATTTCAGCTCCACCCCACCCCTCCACTAAAATTGCTCTTTTCTGATGGCTTTATTATTAACCTTCTAGTTACCCAATCGAATAAATATAACTTGTCTCTTGCAAGACATTTACCGTAAACACTCTTGAGAACTCTCTTTCTTGAAATTCTCTGGTCTTCATTGGTGTCTATGACAATGTTTTTTGTTTGTTTGTTTTTTGTTTTTTTTTAATTTCTTTCTGTGTCTCTGATGACTCCTTGGGCAGGGATCTTATCTTTTAAATGATATGTTCCCTAAGGTTTCTCTTGCATTCATTTTTTTTTTCAAGTATCACAATGTTTATTGATAGATAACAAGTATACAAAATCAGGGCATGAACATGACTTGATAAGTTAAGTAGACTTAAATTCAATACTATGATAAAAGGCACCAATTCGAATTCTCACCAGGTGTTTCACACCCACAAAACCACTTCAAGGGCCTTAACGATCCTCAAAACTGATCAATTTTGTGCAAATAAACCATGTTTCTTTTAAAAAGACTTGTGCACTTGCCCAGCTCAAGGATATTAAAATCCAGCACGTAAAGCCCATTACTATAGGTAGAAATACAGGCAATATACTATCGTAGCAACAATAACCCATTATAGTTAAGAAAGTTTCGGTAACAACCAAATGGATAATCAAATATTGCAACAACTCAAGTGTTACTGAGCAAAGTGCATTTCCACAGTATTCAGTGTCGCTATTCAGTTTTCTAACTTCAAACAGCCTATGATAACTGGCAGCAAAGAAGGTCCTTGCTACAGACTGTCTCTGTAGCAAAACTGATGATGTAATTATCGCATGCTGCTAAATGTGTTTAAACGTGAAAGATACTCCGGAAATATTTCACGGTACACTATGGTTAAGACAATACACTACAAAAGAACCTCATGCAGAAGGAAATCCCAACTGACGTGCTTCTGCTTTAAATATCGTGAAAACATTCCTGCATCCACTTCTTATTAATGCCTGCAGAATCACTGATATTACCCGGATCTGCTATTTCCAGAGCCCAAATTTCTCCTGAGCGCAAGGCCTTAATTTTGAACTACCCATGAGGCATCTCCAACTGGACACCCCATGGGATGTCCTTCATTACTTTGATGCTCTCGTTTCATATCGTGTCTGTGTGTGAGACCAGGACCGGCTCTGCTCTCATCCGTGCCACTTCCTACATCCCAGGATCTCTTGATTCTATCCTCCTGTTCTCTCTGGTCTGTCCCGTCCGCCCCACCTCCACCCGTTTTGCCCAGTTCGGTTTTCACCTGATGGCATCAGCCTATTTGTTCACCTCCTTTTCCTAAGCACTTAGACCATAGGAGGGGCTCAAAACTCTTTGTGGGTAAGAGGAACACGTTGTACTATTCCCCTGGCCACCTGTGCCGCCTGCTAACTCATCTCCATAGTGGGTCTAGGGATCGTTCTAAAACATGCAGGTAGTCATGCCACATCCCACATCTACCATGTCAAATGCTTCTCCTGCCTCCAGGATCAGTTACAATCTCCTCAGCGTGGCTGACAAAGCCCTTCTTGCCCTTTCCACCTCACGTCTACCCTCTTCTCTCACTGTGCCCCAATGCACCCTCCCTGCAGCCCTGTGAGGCAGGGCTCTCCAAGGACTCCCCCCACCTTTTTTTTTTATCAAGGTATGATTAGCATATGACAAAATACACACTTTAACAGCACATATGGATGGAGTTTGGAAAATGTATACATCTGTGTAACCACCACCCTAATCAACACATAGGGCATTTCCATCACCCCAGGAAGTCCCCTGTGTCATCACTAGTTAATGCCTTCAGGTTAATCACTGCTCTGATTTCTATCACCATATATTAGCGTCGCCTGTGTGTCTGGCTTCTTTTGTTCAACATAGCATCTGAGATTCTTCTGCATCATTATGTATACGAGAAATTCCTTTTTTTTTTAAAAATTGTGGAGTAGTATTCCACTATTTAAATATACCACGTTTTCTTTATGGATTGGCAGACATCTGAGCTGTTCCCAGTTTGGGATTATTACATACCAAACTGAGATGAACATTTTTTTACAATCTTTTTGGGGACACAGATTTTTTTTTGGGGGGGGCATAAATACATAGAGGGGAATGAGTTTGGTTAGCTTAATAAGTAACTGCCTAATGGCCTTCCAACCATACATCTCTGTGCTTGGTAAGGTTGGGTGTCGTTAACATTTTGGTCATTCTAGTGTATGCTAAGTGGTGTTTCACGGTGGCTCTAAGTTGCATTTTCTTCTTCACTAATGATGTTGGGCACCTTTTCAAATGACTATTGGCATTTATATATCCTCTTTTGTGATATATCCCGTTCAATTTTTGACCCGCTTAAAAATATGCGTGGTTCATTTTTTTTATTATTCATTTTCCAGACACACAACTTCCAGTCTCCCTTTCATTTTCTTAATGATGTCTTTTGATGGGCAGACAACTATAATTTATCATCTTTCTTTTCCTATGCCTTTTTAATTTGTCTGTGCAGGATTCTTTGCCTGGGAGGAACTTCCTCCTTGTCGTGAGCATCATTTGACATCACAGGATACGATAATCACTGATTTTCCTCTTCCTTTTCCCCCACAAGCTTGGGGCCAACTCGAGAGTGGGAGACACGTTGCATGGAGTGCTTTACATCCAGCAGGAAACCTAGCGAGTAGCAGGTGCACAGAAACTATTTATTACCCCAAATGCACAAATGAAAGTGTTGAAAATTGGAAGAGTTGGTTCAATTTCATCCAGTAACTTTTTTTGCATGTCGTTTTCTGAAAACAAGGGAAACTCCCCACTTACCTCACAAGCCTGTACAAGCAAGGGAAGCTTCATGAGGTTGTGAAAATGGAGGGTTTTGCCCCTTAAGTGTACATCAGTGAGCAGCCTGTGAATATACACCTGTCGCAGGTTTTATCATTGTTGCTGTTATGATTATTTCATGAATCCTGATTGTTTTTGAAAAGAAGTATATGTGATCTTTTGGTAATTCTTAATAAATTTGATGCTCCTCATGAAATGCTGGAACATCTTGAACCAGAAACACATATGACTAGTTAGAACTTGAGATGTAAGGGTTTGCCTTTTGACTTCATCCTGTTGGAGTGTCAGCTTTTGACTTTAGCGAGGTCCACTGATGTCTGAAATCATATGGATCACGTAAAAATGACAATGTCATCATTAAATCTGTCCACGAAATAACCTTAATGAATCCCATAGAGAACTCCCACTTGACAATGGGAGCTAAGAGGTCATAATTCTATTCTGACAGGAAGGTGTGGTTAAGAACATTCGAAAAGCACCAGCAATAATGGAAATGATGGGCTCATTGAGGAAGCAAAGTGCAATCTCCTCTCCTCAGGAAACCGCAAAGTGGAGAAGCCCCCGCTCAGTGGACAATGAGACACAATCAGAGGATATTCAGCCCATTATGATTTAAGCATTTGAGAGCAGAATGACTTTTTCCATAGCAACAAAGCCTCAGAAAGTCCAGAATTTTATTGGCCTGATTCTTGCATTGTTCTTCCAAGGCAGCCGGAATCCGCTGGATGATTAAAAGTAACCAGAAGCAAGTGAGACATTCGGACATTCAAGTGAAATTGACAAATATGTATAGAAAGAACAGAAAATATAGTTATAGACAACGGGAATGCTCAGTTCCCCAATTCAAAAAATATACAATTGAGAAACTAATTGAAACTGAGGTTTTAAGGGTTTGAGGCAATAATTCGGTGTTGCCTAATAAAATAATATATCCATGATCTAGGATGCAATCTTTACTCCTGAAAGTGTTGGTTCTGTTGTGGGGTGACGAAAAGGTCCATATCCTTCTCTTTAGTCAAGGCTTTATGCTGAGAGCAGACACGTGACCTAATCGTCTCAAATGGCCAAGAATGCTAAAAGGGAGTGGTGTAAAATTGTCCCCGGCACACAGGTACCAAAGAAACGCAGCACCGTGTTGAAGGTGGAGTGGCAGCAAGTCACAGGCTGCTTGTCATGACTCTGACGTCATCCTGGAGACTGGTGGCCCAGACCTCCCAACCACGGCTTGGCTCTCGTGGCTCTAAACCATGGCCAAATACTGTCCATATTCTCAAAGTCAATCCAAAATAGACTTGGAAGTCTTCTCTCGTGAGAATTTGGTCGTGATTTAAAGTGTAGTTAGGATTCTAGCTGCAAAGGATTTAAGTGGAAAGCAGGAACCCTTAGTCACCTTTAATACGCTGTGTGCCTAGAACAATGCCCGGTTGGGTGATTAGTGAGAGAACGAACGGGAGGCCTTAGAAGGAAAAGGAAAATTTATGGGACTGTAGGAGTTGAAAGGCTATATTTAGAAAATTACAGAAGCAAACTCAGTAACTGCATGAACACTCCATGACTCATTTAACTATTGATCAAAGAGAATTTATTCACAGAGTTTTTCAAATACCAACAAAATAGCACTTAAAAATTTTTTTATACAAAATGAATATTGAAATAAATGAATATTGTACAGCACAGTACAATAATGGACAAAAGAAAACAAGATCTAATGACTGGAAAATGTCTCTCATTATGCTCATACCTTCAACTGAATTCTCTCCTACAGTGGATAGGAAGTTGCCCCTTTACTTCATAAGAATATCATCGCAGAAGCTACTCAGACAAAGAAATCTTGCATATTTTTGAATAATATTGAAATACAAAGGCTTAACTCTAAAGGTCTGTATAAACACTGAAAACAGGTTGAGGGCACAAAGAGGTTATGCAGGATATATAAAATACTGATAGAGTGGCTTATTGGTCCATTTATTAGGTTTCATGTATGCTTTATAAAGTGATAATACTGTATTTTAAGGGTGTATTAAAAAGAAAACAGAGGAGTAATGCACGACTCAACCTCCCATACAGTCTGTGCAACAATGTGTAGGTTTGGGCGTGGGTGTGTGTGTGGATGTGTATGTCTGTGTGTGCTTTCAGAAGTGCCATGACCTACAGGGAACGTCTGTGGGTTACCCTGCTTCCCAACATAATACTGTTTCTACTAGCCCTTTTGATTCTCTGAGTCCTCATCTTACCAAAAAAAAAAAAAAAACAAACCCCAAAACAAAACAAAAAAAAACCCACCCAAACTCTTGTTTGCATATATAGGTTTGTTCTATGTGTGTATGTGATCTACATTAATGATACTCTGTGGAACAGAAACACTCAACACCCTGCAATATTTTTAGCCTTTGGTCCATTTTTCTGTGTTATTCCAGGTTCTCCATTTCTTTTGCAAATCTTGCACCACCCTTTGACGTCACATAATGTTTCTCATTCCACTGGGTTTCATTTCATAAGCACTGTATGGATGAGAACCACTATTCCACCCTTCGAAGGTAGCTGGACATTTCAGTCTCTCCGGGCCCCTTCGGCCTGTCTTCTCCTCTCTTTGTGCTTGGTGGCTCCGTCTCAGTAGGGGTACTGCTTCTGTTTCTTGCCCGAGAAGCAGGCCAGCCATGTGCACAGCAGCATGGCAGAAGCAGCACCTGCTCCCGTGCAATAGTATGCCCAGCCGATCTCACACTTACCTAGGGACACAGGAGGGGGACAGAAAGCAGGCACAGATCAGGACGGTTTTACAGGAGGCTGTGTTATTTCCCCCAGCCCCTTTGTTCCTGGTGCACTGAAGTAAAACAGAAACACCCATTAGAAACATGGTACGCTCGCTCAAATGGAATAACAAGGACTGAAAGGTCTCTCAAGACTCAAGAAAGCCAGAACGGTTGTGTGCGTTTCAGAAAGGCCTCAGGCCTGTGCCTCCTGCTAGCAAAGAAGCCAGAAGCCTGTTCTCTTCTGCCAATAATACCCACACTTCTTTTTTTTTTTTAATTTTTTTTAACTTTTATTTATTTTTATTTTTTTGAGACAGAGAGAGACAGAGCATGAACGGGGGAGGGTCAGAGAGAGAGGGAGACACAGAATCTGAAACAGGCTCCAGGCTCTGAGCTGTCAGCACAGACCCCGACGCGGGGCTCGAACTCACGGACTGCGAGATCATGACCTGAGCCGAAGTCGGCTGCTTAACCGACTGAGCCACCCAGGCGCCCCGACCCCACACTTCTGGCTGAAGGAAAGGAAGAATGACAGCAATCGGGATGGGAGAAAGTATCAGTTCTAACTGAAATCATCCAAACCCATACGTACAATGAGAAAAGTCAAAATGTGAATACAGTCCGTCCGCAGAGAGGCCGCTCTGAGGAAGGGATCCATTTGAAGGGTGGGTGATGCTGAAGTGAATACTGCTGTTTATATAGGACGGACTTGCACTCTACCTTTTGAATTGAAGAACAAAAACTCCCGGATTCTTCTGGGGTCGATACTCATTTTGAAATCAAGATGCCATATAAATGAGAACACGACGGAAAGACTTCACATGGGCCCTGATCTCTCAGCGTTGGATTGGTACTAACAGTACCAACAGCACACTCACAATACTAAAAGCAGAATTAGGAAAAGAAAGCGGGAGTGGCTGTCTGCATTTCAGAGAGCAGCCTTCAAAGCAAGAAAAGTTATCACGTAGAGAGAAGGCATTACATAATGATAAAGGAGCGAATTTTCCAAGAAGACATAATAATCTGTAATGCGCGTGTGCCTAGCAACAGAGCGTCAGATTACATGACACAAAAACGGACAGGTTTCAAGGAGAAATAGGTAAGCCCATTATCGTAGTTGGAGACTTCAACACCCCTGTATTGGAAATTGACAGATCCAGCAGGCAGAAAGAATCTGAAAGGACATAGTTGATATCAATCAACGGAATATAATTGACATCTACAGACCACTCTAACCAACAACAGCAGAATATACGTTCCTTTTTAAAAAAATTTTTTTTAATGTTTCTTTTTATTTTTGAGAGACAAGGGAGAGACAGCATGAGTGGGAGAGGGGTAGAGAGGGAGAGAGACCCAGAATCTGAAGCAGGCTCCAGGATCTGAGCCGTCAGCCCAGAGCCCGACGCGGGGCTCGAACTCACGAGCCTTGAGATCATGACCTGAGCCGAAGTCGGACGCTCAACCTCCTGAGCCACCCAGGTGCCCCGAATGTACATTCTTATCAAGGTCCTATGGAAAATTTACTAAGATTCTGTGCCATACTATATACCTTTAAACATTTAAAAGAATAAAAATTGGAGCACCTGGGTAGCTTAGTTGGTTAAGTGTCTGACTTTGGCTCTAGTCATGATCTCACAGTTTGTGAGTTCAAGCCTCGCACTGGGCTCTGCATTGCTGGTGTGGAGCCTGCTTGGGATTCTCACTCTCTCCTCTCTCTGCTCCTCCCCCACTCGTGCTTTCTCTCTCTCTCTCTCTCTCTCTCAAAATAAATAAATAAACTGAAAAAAAAAAGAAAAGATACACATACATTGTCTACTCTTAGACCACAATGGAATTAAACTAGAAATCAATGACAGATCACTGTGGAGATTAAACATCACACTTCCAAATAACACAGGGCCAGAGAAAAAAATCTCAAAAGAAATTTAAAAATAGTTTGAGATAAATGAAAATGAAAACACAACTTATGAAAATTTATAGAATGCAATGAAAACAGTGCTTAGAGGGAAATGTAGAGAATCAAAAGCATATATTAGAGAAGAAGAATGATCTAAAATCAATAATAGAAGTTTCTGCCTTAGGAAACTAGAAAAAGAAGAGCAAATTAAACTCAAAGTAAGCAGAAGAAAATAAATAAAAGTTAGAGCAGAATTCATTAGCATTCTATGAGACCATTATTGCCCTAACACCAAAATTGTGCAAAAATTACAAGAAACTACAAATCATTATTTCGCATGGACAGAGATACAAAATTTCTCAACAAAATATTAGCAAATCTAATTCAGCAATGTATGAAAAGAATCATACAACAACCAAGTGTGATTTATCCCAAATATAAAAGGCTGGTTCAGCATTCAAAAGTCAATTAATATCATGTATCACATCAAAAAACTAAAAGAAAAAAATCACACGAACATATCAGTAGGTGCAAAAAAAAAATTTAACAAAAATACAACATCCAGTCATGATTAAAAAAAAATTCTCAATACACTAGGAATACAGGGAAACTTTCTCAACTTGTCAAAGAACATCTAAAACATTTATTGCTAATATCATACTTAATGGTGAGAAACATATAGCTTTCTATTTTTAGATTAATTTTCATTAGGCTTGTAAGAAATTCAGAATTTCAAGTGATTGCCATTTCAGTGATCTTGATGAAACTGCTTAGATATGATTATCGTTAAACTTCAGTAACAAAGTCCAATAATTTATGAATACCTTCAGGGTAAAAGAGATGTCAGAGGAAGGCTGCTCCAACGTACTGTGTTGTGCCTTTCCCACAAGGCAAGGATGTCCCTTCTCACCACTCCTTTTCAACACTTCACTAAAGGATCTAGCTATTGCAATAAGGCAGGAAAAGGAAATAAATGGTATACAGATTGGGAAGGAAGAAAAAAAAACTGTCTTTGTAGACGGCATGATTGTCTCTATAGCAAATGTGAAAGAATCCACAAAAAATCAACCAACCAACCGACCAAACAAACAAACAAACAAACAAACAAAAAACCACTCCTGGAACTAATAAGGGATTATATCAACGTTGCGGGATACAAGGGTTATATGTAAAAGTCAATCACTTCCCATATACCAGCAATGAATAAGTAAAATTTGGAATTTAAAAGATAACACCATTTACATTAGCACGCCCAAAGTAAAATAATTAGGTATAAATCTAATAAAGCATGTACACAATCTATATGAGGAAATCTACAAAATTGATTTGATGAACAAAACCAAAGAACTAAGTAAATGGAGAAATATTCCATGTCCATGAACAGGAAGACTTGACAGTAACAAGATGTCAGTCCTGCCAATTTGGTCTGTAGATTCAATGCAATCCTATTAAAAAAAATCTCAGAAAGTTATTTTGGGGATATTGACAAACTTATTCTAAAGTTTATATGGAAAGGCAAAAGACTCAGAATACCCAACATAATATTGAACAAATTTCAAACACGTTCGACACAGTTAGAGGACTGGCACTACTCAACTTTAAGACTTACCATAAATCTCCAGTAATCAAAACAGTGTGGTATTGGTGAAAGAACAGACAAATAGAGCAATGGAACAGAGTAGACAGGTCAGAAATAGACTCACATAGATATAATTAACTGATATTTAACAAAGAAGCAGAGGCAATAAAATGAAGCAAAGAGAGTCTTTTCGATAAATGGTACTGGAATATCTGGACATTCACGTGCAAAAAAAAAAAAAAAAAAAAAAAAAAAAGACACGGACCCTACAGCCTTCACAAAAATTAACTAAAACTAGATAACAGACCTAAATGTAACACATAGAACTACAAAACTCCTGGAGCACCTGGGTGGCTCAGTTGGTTAATAAGCACCCGACTCTTGATTTTGGCTCTCAGGTCACGATCTCACCGTTCCTGAGACCAAGCCCTGCATCAGGCTCTGCGCTGACATCACAGAGCCTGCTTGGGACTCTCTCCCTCTCTCCCTCTGCCCCTCTCTCCCCCTCAAATAAGTAAATAAACTTTAAAAAGCATCAAACAGCAAGATATCACCTCATACTTACAAGACTAGCCAAAATCTGGAACACTGACACCGTCAAAGGCTAGTGAGGATGTGGAACAAGAACTCTCACACATTGGTGTGGGAACACAAAATGGTACAGCCACTTTAAAACACTTAAGAAGACAGTTTGGTGACTTCTTATTAAACGATAAAACTAAACATACTCTCACCGTACAATTCAGCAATCACACTACTTACTATTTACCCAAAGGAAACAAAAATTTACGTCCACTCAAAAATCTGCACATGGATGTTTTTAGCAGCTGTATCCATACATGCCAAAACTTTAAAGCAACCAATATGCCCTTCAGAACCAGGACTCAAACTTGGCTTTCATGTTCTAAGAATAAGAAGCCATTCACCCAAAATATCCTATTTGAATTAATAAAACAGGTTTCTGCATTCATTAATCCTCTCTTCCCCCATATTTTGTTTTACAACATTCAAGTTATTCTTTTTGTCTGGACAGTATGGAAGGCTTCTATATCTTTCATTGAACAATTGTCTTTTTCTGCTCTAATTTTAATCTTTCTTTTAGCCAGTTTTATGATCTTATCTTCTCCCTTTTCTTTTGTTATCATTTATATATTACATTAGATACAAACACATACACTGAGATACTTAAATTTCAGTCACTGAACACATAAACCATAGATTGAAAATCATATCCTTTTTTTACAAGTGAGTCATTTTTATCTGGTTCATTAATAACTTTTCTATTGAAAAATTCAAAGACTGTTAAGTGAAGCATGCAATCTGACTTCACATCTTCATTGAAGTTTACTAGAGGGATAGTTAGCATGTACCCCATTTACGGATAAGAAGCTGAGGTCAGGTGGGGCGCCTGAGTAGCTCAGCCGGTTAAGTGTATGGCTTCAACTCAAGTCATGATCTCACGGTTCGTGAGTTCAAGCCCTGCGTCGGGCTCCATGCTGACAGTTCAGAGCCTGGAGCCTGCTTAGGATTCTGTGTCTCCCTCTGTCTCTGCCCCTCCAATGCTCACACTCTGCCTCACTCTCTCAAAAATAAATAAACATTAAGAAAAAAATTTAAAAAATAAGACGCTGAGGTCAATCAAAGCTAAGTGAGTCATTGGCTTGTGGTCACCACAAGGCAATAGTAGCAAAATTAAATTGAGAGCCTCCACATCTCAAGCATATACCACCTACGTACACAGACGATAGGCTATGTTCAGTCTTCAATCTATGTGTCATCCTTGATTTCTCTCCCTTTATGTATCTAATAAAAGTAACAAGTTAAAAATAGCGAACATGTATTACATGCATGATTACTACTTGTTCCAAGTTATTAGAAGAGCTTTACATGGAGTACATATTAATGCATTTAATCCTCCTAAGAACATGATGTGATAGGTACATTCAGATGGGAAAAGTAAAGTCAAGAAAAATGCACTAACCTGCCCGAAGACTCGCCGTTAATGAGTGGCAAGTCCTTTGCCTCTCTCCAAAATTTATCCTCTGTATTACCACTCAAATGCCTGCAGCATCCCCATACAGTCCTACCTGCCGTCATTGCTTTCCTGTCTCCCTGCTTCTGCTTATGGTATCACCAACAGCAAAGCAGGCAACTATCTTTTTAAAAATGAATCGTGTTAAGACACTGACTTACTTGAAATTTTCTAAAGGATTGTCAAGCATCTAGTCTCCTTCCAATGGCCTGTGAGACCTTGCATGAGCTGGTATCTGCCTACTTCTCAAAACTCATGACCAACTTCCCTCTGTCTTCCTTCTGGACACACTGGCTGCCTTCTCTGGACCTCATCAGGCTTGTTGCTGGCTTGGTGCTTCACGTTCATTATTCCTTCTACCCAGAAAGTTCTACTTCAGATAATTAGAGAGCTGGCTCCTTCTGAAATGGCATCTCTGTAAAGATATGTCCCTCCCCCCACCTGCTTCATCAAAGTCTCTGTTCCTTTACCTCACTTTATTTCCTCTGTAGCACTTACTATGGTTTGTAAATACCGTGTGTGTGTGTGCATGTGCGTGTGTATGCATGTGTGTGTGTGTGAGAGAGAGAGAGAGAGAGAGAGAGAGAGAGAGAGAGTTTAACTTCAGTCTCTTCCACTAGAATAAGAGTTTCAGTTATGGGAGACTTCTGTATATTTTCTTCTCTATCCCCAAAACAGTGCCTGGCTCGTAATAGTCACTCACTAAGTAAATGCTGAATGAAAGGCAAGGTAAAAGAAAAACAAAGAAAGGAAGCAAAGTTGGCAAACAGCTTAGTCCCCGAAAAACAGAGTAAATCTGGGATTTTATTACAAGAATAACTCTAGTCCTGCTTTGGCACGGAACTTTTGGAGAGACGTTCCCAAACCAACTTTATAGCATTTATAGCCTCATACAGAGTGTGTTAAACTTAACAGGATAATAGATCCTGAAAGATCACATCTCCACCTCGGGGTAGGTCTCACTGGCACAATGAGCTCCGTTAATAATGATATGTAGGATAAGTATTTTTCAAGGGTAGCAGAGTCCCCTTCATGGGCCAAGTTTTCTGATAACCATCCATGAATGTGCCTGGGGAATAATCTCCATTTGTAAATCTTGGGAATAATCTCCATTTTGAATTATTCTTCAGCTGGATTAAATAAATCTAGGAGGGAGAATTAATAGGTAGCTAAGAGATGGCAAGTGCTTTAGAACCTTTCAAGAAGTCAGCAAAATTTGTGGGCAATCCATTCAGTCTCGGGCTCATAACACGGAACATAATCCATTGTTCATTAATAAATAGGTATTGACCTACACACAGTTCCATGACCTAACACGAAGAGCAGAGTACATGATTCTTTATTAATTATTGGACACCCATTCCAGAGAAAGTAACCGGTGAGGGCAATTCTTTGAAAATAGTCCTTGTGACAGTAGTCATGTGTATTAAATAAAGATGAAAAAGAAGCCTAAAGGATTGACTACTGAGGACCCAGGAGAGAGAGAGTATATATTTTTTTCTCCAGGGAAGTTAATAGAATAGCAGGGGTTTGAACTTTAGGGGCTCTTCACTGGCAAGGCTGGTAGCAGATGGTGTAGATATTGCACCCAATGCCTTTATACCCCTTCGCTGGTCCTGGGGTCTCATCCTTAGCTTCTGATTGTGCACTACTCCTAACAGTTTACCCTTGCGACCCTCTTCAGAGGACCCATGAGCCTGATGCCACAGCGCCCCAACTCTCAGAGAGCTTAAGCCCCTGGTGTGGCAAGTGGCCAATGTCTGACTGGTGCAGGAGTATGGAAGCCAGCTTTCTTGCCTCCAGGTGGGACAAATTCTACAGTGGAACGAATGTTCTAGAGTCCCAGTCAGTTGAGGCTGAGGCTGGGACCTCACCTGAAATCGCACTCTTGCCTGGTGTTTACCCCTTCACTATGTTACTTCCCATTCTCTTACTGGTTTCTTCGAATAAGAATCCTCATCTCAGCATCTGCTCTGGGAAACCTGATTTGAGACAAGAGCAAGTGAACAAAATCTTTCTTGCTTTTTTGGTTTCACGGTAAAGGTCTGTGAGGCTTCCGCTGTCAGAGGCTTGACCACCCTACCCACCTAACAACACAGCGGAGCCTTGCCATCACCTGAAAGACCCACAGCCAGGATAAAGTCTTTGGCATCACCCATCGCCCCACACTACTGTCTTCCGGGGGCAAATCTAACTCCATGTCTTGCACGTGCATATGTATCATTTCCAGTAATTGTTATGGTTCTGGATCTCTTCTTGTTTGTGTCATAAGACATGTAGTCAGCTCATCAAACCAGCTAACAGATGAAAATACAAAGAGGGCCACCTGGGTGGCTCAGTCATCTGAGCGTCTGACTTTCGATTTCAGCTCAGGTCATGATCTCACAGTTTGTGGGATTGAGCCCTGTGTAGAGCTCTGTGCTGGCAGCTTGGAGCCTACTTGGGAATCTCTCTCTCTCTCTCTGTCCCTCCCCAACTCTCTCTCTCTCTCAAAATAAATAAGTAAACATTTAAAAAAGGGGCGCCTGGGTGGCTCGGTCGGTTAAGCGTCTGACTTCGGCTCAGGTCATGATCTCACGGTCTGTGAGTTCGAGCCCCGCGTCGGGCTCTGTGCTGACAGCTCAGAGCCTGGAGCCTGCTTCAGATTCTGTGTCTCCCTCTCTCTCTGCCCCTCCCCTGTTCATGCTCTGTCTCTCTCTGTCTCAAAAATAAATAAACATTAAAAAAAAATTTAAATTAAAAAAAAAAAGAAAATAGGAAGGAAACTAAATAAAGTTATTTAAAAAGTGTACCATAGGAAAAAAATGTTTGAGAATGTCATCAGATATTGCCACTAATTACTCATATATATAGATATATGTGTGTAATCTATATATTTTGTGATTTAAATTCAGCAACTGGCTCAGATCCAAAATAAGCAACTAATGTTCAGTGTGATTTGAAAGAAAATATTCTTCTATTTCAGATATGAAGACTTTCATTTACCAAGTAATTTTCAATTACCAAGTAATTCATAAAATACAGAACCATTAAATCAATATGGATTTATTCTGGTAGTTTGGATTATTCAGAAATACAGCCAGCCCATCAAACTAACCTCAAAAGAATATACAAAAGCATACACACACACACACACACACACACACACACACACACACATACCTTTTGAGAAGCAGGAAATGGTGGGAATCAATCTGGTAAAATCAAGATGTGTCAATAGGATTTAAGCAAATCTAAAGAAACACTAAGCCATCGAATCCCTGATTCCTTACTCCTTGATTCCTTTCCTCCCATTCTTCCTCTTTCCCTGTCTCCCTCAATTCCTTCATCAATTCAACAAATACTTACTAATAATAGTATAGGACTATTATAATAATAGTCTCCTACTCTGACTGAGGGTCACTGGGTGCTGGAGATCTTGTTGGAAACAAGGTGGCTACAGTCCCTGCTATCAAGGAGCTATTGTCTAGTCAAGGAAGTACTAAACAATAATTACGGAGATAATTATGTAATGATAATTGTGATACGTGCTTTGATGAAAAGAAGTTCAGGATGCTAAGAGAGCAAATCACAAGGGAGCTCAATAGAGTGTGGTCAGTGTAGGAGAACCTTAAGTCAGAAATGAAATTTATGCTGAGACCTGGAAGAGGAAGAGCGGGAGCAAGCCAGGTGGAAATGCGGGAGGCCAGGCAAGAGTGTACTTGCACTAGGGGGATGGGAAATGGAGAAATGCAGGCAGACTGAGGTCTTGTTAAAGGATAGTTCAAGAACGAAATGAGTGCCATCTTGGGTGTAAGCAAGAGATGGGGATGGGGATAACTACTTCCAGAGTTTGAGAGCTTGAAGCCTAAAAACTTCTCCAGAAATTTCATCTGTACCGGTAGATGGAACCGTATGGTGTTCAACATTAACCAGTAAATCTTGAGCACCTATCATATGTGCAACGTTATACAAGCTGGAGACCCAGCAGCGAACAAGACAGAAAGGGTCTTTGGTCTAAGGAGGTTTATGTTCTAGTTAAGACCAATTCTCAGGGATCACTCACATCACTCGCATTATTTTGAAGCCATCCCTCATATATATATATTACACGTATGTTTCTTAGAAGTTCAGTTGGATGAAATCAACCAGATAGAAGAGGGAATTTTTTCATGGAACATAAATATAAATACAAAACATCCAGAGTTCGGGAGAGTTCTGTGATTTTCCAACAGCACAGTAGACACACTGTACCTTGAACTTCTCCAAAGGAAAAGAAAAAGTAGATTTTTTTCCTCTGGGAGCCTGATTCCATTGTTTAAACCCACATGCTCCGTAATAACAAATTAGCACCATGTTTTACAATAGTAAGAGGGAAAAGTCTTTTTGAGTACATTAGGCTATCAGGAAAGTTTATATGTTTTAGACAATATGGTAGTCCATGAGTAGTAACAGGACTAAATGAAACCAGGAAATTCGGGACCATTCTTCCATGGCCTCTCTCTTCCCCTGTCATGCCAATAAAGGCTTGTTCTTATAATGCACACAAAAAGCATTTTACTAGAGGGCGAGTTTTGTCTGTGATCCTTTCGGGAAATTAGAGAAGCAAATCTGTTTAAACTTCCCCTTCTGCTCTCTGTGATGCTCCATCAAACAGGACTGTAAGCTTGCTTGGTTGGCAAATTGCTGCTTTCAACAATGGGGAATACTCTTCTTGACAGATAAAATAGAGGTTAATGGGACAGAAAGCAGCAAACCACAGCCACCTGCCAAGTCAATGGAAAAAGATGTTGTGGCGGCACTCCAGGGCGGCCTGGAAGAGGAGACGGGGTAGGAGAGGGGTGGCCGAGTTTTGGGGGGAGGCTCAAGTCAGTTCGTGGTGCAGCTCTTGTTAGTAATAGAGACAGAAGAGAAAGTACAACGAATCCAGCCTTACTACGAGTAACCACGGAATTCCACAGATCTTTTCGCCTTTTGAGGAAACTGTAGTTTAACCTCTGCTTTTTTCATAATCGGGCCCATCAACATTTCAGAGCCTACTATGTATCACTGTGTCCGTCTGCTCTACTTTGGTATCTTGGGGCTCAGTAAAACGCCTGGACCACAGCAGACGACTGATCTATGTTCGTGGCATGAATGAGTATCAGACACTGTATCTGTGTTGAGAACAGAAACATGAAATTACTCATTATATTAACAGCTGTTTATGTATATAGACTGTGAGGCGTGCACTGAAGAGTTTAAATTTTTTTTTTTTCAACGTTTATTCATTTTTGGGACAGAGAGAGACAGAGCATGAACGGGGGAGGGGCAGAGAGAGAGGGAGACACAGAATCGGAAACAGGCTCCAGGCTCTGAGCCATCAGCCCAGAGCCTGACGCGGGGCTCGAACTCACGGACCGCGAGATCGTGACCTGGCTGAAGTCGGACACCCAACCGACTGCGCCACCCAGGCGCCCCATGAAGAGTTTACAAGTGGCAACTCACTTAATCATTTTTGCCTCCACCGTTTCCCAGAAAGGAGAGAAGCAAATCTGTTTATATTTTCCCCACATGATTCCCCTTGTGAAGATGAAAAAATTGACTTACATGCAAGGTAAGTAACTTGCCTAGTATCTCAAATAAATGATAAAACTTCAACGTGGACTTGGGTCAAACTGATTCTAGAAACTTCTCCAGTGCTCAGAGAATGTATTAGGATGAGCTAGTCCAGTGTACTTCTCACATTTGTTAGACAGCACTTGTCTTTGCTAGAACTTCCATGCCAAGGAGAGATGAAATATATTTTCCTCCTTTGAATTTATGGGTCTTCTTAGAAGACTCCACGTCTCTGTGTCCACCCTGCACGGCGGTTCTGGTTATTAAAGGCCTGCCGCTGGCTGAATTGGCATCCAACTCCTGAGGCGATGGAACTAAACCAGCACTCTCGTGGCGACACCATCCCTTCTAGAGAATGTGGGGAGCGGGGGTCCAATAAGCTTGCTTGATGAATTCAGACAACTGATCCTTCCTCGGTGTGAACCTGACCATGAGCATGCCCCCAGGCCAGGTGTTTTGACCCTCCCCTGACTCTGTCCAAGCCCTGGGCACACTCCAGATCCTTCTCGGCTACTGTCTGCTTGTAAATGCTCAGCGGTTGGTCGGGAGCCATCATGCCATCCTCAGACCCACCCAGAGATTTGGCCACAGTCCCACCCACCGTACAGTGCTGTTCAAGCACAACACAGAGAGAGAAAGAGCAGGGGAAGGGCAGAGGAGAGAGGGGGACACAGAATCAGAAGCAGGCTCCCGGCTCTGAGCGATCAGCACAGAGCCCTATGCGGTGGTTGAACTCACGCCCCGCGAGATCATGACCTCAACCGACTGAGCCACCCAGGCGCCCCTTGTGACTTTTCTATAAATCTGAGCTCATTTCAAAATCAAAATTAAACAAATATAAAGATTAACTGTGTCTATATACATGAATGTATACCTATACCCGCGCATATATAAAAATATAAATTATACACACACACACACACATACATATGTAAAATGACTGGGAGACTTTCATGCTTGTAAATACAAAGAGCAAGAACCCAATAAATATGTGGGTCCTACGGCATGCAAAATGAGAACTGATGGCAATTTTTATTGTGCAATTTGCCCCACGAAAACATGCATTCACCCTCTTCCCCTGCATTCGCACTCCTTGCTCTGCGGGGCACAGCACTCAGTGGGGTATCTGGGGAGTCCCTGCCCTCAAGTTGCATCCTCTGTCGCACAAAGCCCCCTCCCATTCCTGCCGACCACAGCGGACCAGAGCGGACCACAGCCAACGAAGCAAACAGCCTACTAAACCCGCCGAAATAAAGAGGACATCCTGGCATTCGTCATAAAGCAGCGCCAAGCGGTAAGTGAGCGGTGTATGTGTGCGGACGCAGGTGTCCCGGTGAGGAAGGACAGGGGCGCTGGCTCCACCTGCTCCAGGAGGGGCACAGGCAGCAGAGGGACACAGGTCCCCCTTCCTCCACAAAGCGCCTCCAGGCTACTGGTTATGTATAGTCCACGTGGGAAACAACACTTCCCACGGAAGGAAAGGGGCTTTTCCGGCCGATATATAGATTTCACACAAGCAAAGCATATGCTCGCTAAGAGAAACCTCCAGGAGTTTTCCGGAGTTTTCCGTGCCATCTAAGCCGTCTCTGGCAACTCCAGCAGGTCAGGAGGGTGCAGGGTCAGGACTACGGTAAGGAATTCAGCCTGAACAGGACAGAGGCTTTTTCACACTTCGAGCCTTGTCAAGGACCATTTCTGTGTCCTTGTGACTTTCTCCTTCCTTCACTTCTCCTCCTTCCACCTAGCACATCACAGCATCACAGATTTTAGAGACAAGGGACACTGGAAAAGGATCATCTACAGCAAGGCTTGGCAACCTTTTTCTGAAAAGAGCCAGAGAGTAAATACTTTAGGTCAAAAGCAGCCATAGAGGGGGCGCCTGGGGGGCTCAGTCGGTTAAGGGTCTGACTCTTGATTTTGGCTCAGGTCACGATCTCACGGTTTGTGAGTTCGAGCCCCACATTGGGCTCTGCACTGACAGCTTGGGAGCCTGCTTGGGATTCTCTCTGTCTTCCCCTCCCCTGCTCTCTCTTTCTCTCTCTCTCTCAAAGTAAATAAACTTAAAAAAAAAAAAAAAAACAGCTATAGACACTAAGTAAACACATGAGCACGGCTGTGTTTCAATAAAACTTACTGAAAAAACAAACAGGACATACTTGTCACATGACATGCTCACCCTTGATATAGGTCATCTCCTGTATTTCACCAATGACCAAAGTCATCTTCCCAGGTCTCTTGAATGTGTTTTCTTCAGTAGGGAGATTCTTTCTTTTTGTTTATAACTTTGAATTTCCTGGTTGTAATCTAAAGCAGGGTGCTGATGCTGGGTTATTCTTAACCAAAAAACCATCATTACCTACCTGTGCTTTTAAAGTTAACTTCCCAACGCCAAAGGAAATAATTATAAAATTGTGTGTGGTCGGGGGGCAGGGGGGGGGATAAACCAACAACCTCTTTTACCAACAAACCAGTGAAACAGGTGTATTTCATGTCGATATACATAAATCACCAGTGTGAAAACAACTAGGTAAAAAATGAGCAGGCTTAGATGAAGAGACAAAATGTGGTGGGTCCATATAATGGAATATTATTCAGCCGTAAGAAGGAATGAACTTCTGGCACGTGTTAGACAACATGGATGAACTTTAAAGACATTATGCTAAGTGAAAAAAGCCAGACCCTGGGGCATCTGGGTGGCTCAGTTGGTTAAGCATGCAACTCTTGACCTCAGCTCAGGTCATGGTCTCACGGTTTGTGGGTTTGTGCCCCATGTCGGTCTGTGCACCGACAGCACGGAATCTGCTTGGGATTCTCACTCTCTCCCTCTCTCTGCCCCTCCCCTGCCTGTGCTCTCTCTCTTTCTCAAGACAAATACACAAACATTAAAAACACGTTTAAAAAAGGCCAGACACAAAAGGACGAACAAATATTGCAGGAGTCCACGTGTATGAGGTGCTTTGAATAGGGACATTCATAGAGACAGAAAGTACAATAGTGGTTACTAGGGTCTGGCAGAAGAAGATAATGGAGAATTCTTGTTTACTGGGTACAGATGCTGTTTAGGGTGACGAAAACGTTAGAAAGTGGTTAGTGATGATGGTTGCACCACACCGTGGATTTACTTAATGCCATTGAATTGCACACTTAGAAATGGTTAAAATGATACAGTTTTATGTTACATACATTTTGTCACAATACAACAAAACAAGAGCAGTGTTATGTGGGGGTAGAGAAGCGGGTGGAGATGGATCAGTCAGAGAAACTGATCCTGAAAGATCTAAGAAACACACGTTCCAGTATTTTGGTGGGTGTGGCCGCCCAGGTGCCATGCTTCACTTCCTCTCGCACTTCACTTCCTCTCTCAGTGGTGTTCCTGGCCCTGCCACACCAAACCTGCTCATTGCTCGTCCTCTCAGTCAGATTCACTCAGGGGCCTTTGTCTTAAAGTCTGCGCTGACTCAAGGTCCTGCACCATCCCCTCCTGAATTCCAGTAAGAGCCACATAACCATGGAACAGGTGGCTAAGCTGTTTTGCCTACACAGCATTCCCACGACACAAAGCAATGGCAAAATAAAACCACCCTGGTGCTTCCAGAAGCATAATCAAATCCCAGTTCAAGTGTCAGAAAAGTAGGGTGAGTGCATCTGAATTCTTATGATCGCACCAATCCAATGGGCCTCTGTTCTGTGGCCCAGGAAATAATTTCACTAATGTACACATTTGTGCCATTTACACGTAAAAGATGGTTTTCCCTTTGTCCTGTCTGGCCAGCTTGTTGTTATGAATCCTTGCCCCTTAGCACCGAATTCATCCTGAAAGTTTCACTAGAGATAACGCCACTGGGAAGGTGATAAGGCACACACATTGGCTCTATATACACAACGTATGCTGGTGGCCTTTGTGTTCACGCTGTGAACCGACCCAGAATCCGATCTCCGAGTGGGGAAGGCTGAGACAACCAGCGGGGCTTTCTTCAGCGTATGGTGACAGATTATCCTCTAGCTGTCTGTCATTGCTGTTTATAAAGGCTGGAACGACCTCAGATTCTGCTCCTCTGACTCATAAATGGCCCCAAAAGAGAGTGTGAAGGTACCTAGACTGTCTCTAATTGCCTGTCCTCTGTGTAGCCCGCGGCTGCAGCCAATTTTCCAGGAAACCTACGTGAAGACGTACTGCACTCCGTCCTGATGGCATTTTATCAGCCCTCTTCCCTTTGTCCGTCATGCTTCCATCAGCCACCAAGCAGCCTCTGAATATATTCTCGGTGTCCGGTCCTCTGTTTAAGAGGTTTTCCTGGACGATCCCTCCTTGTGCGTAAGGTGGCTGCTGCGGACGAGCCTAATCCAATTTGGTCAAGCACAACCTTGAGACCCTCCGGTAAATTACAGTCACTGCTGCAAAAGTGTGAGGGATGGTATCGGGGAGCCACTCTCCTACAACCTCATTTCCAAGTTATGATGAAAGCAAGCCTCAGACCAAATCCTGCTACACAGACAGACGCTTATTAAACAAACAGCAATCGAGGCACAAACCAGGTCATCGACCTGTCCTGGGAGCTAGTTAAATCTTAGCTCTCTATCCTTTAAGTGTTTGCAAACACCACTTTGCATGAAGGAGCCATTGGAGCAATGTTCCAGGGCGGGACTCTGGTCCCTTTGGCCACAAACAACCAAAAGTTCTCCAAACAAAGGCTGGAAATTGAGCTTTTTAGGGATGATCCAGCCTTGGCTGCCATTCCTGAGGGCATTGCATGCATAGCGGGCATGCTTCAGTGAACCTGTACCGGTTGTCAGAAATACTAAAATATGTACCTCTCTGTACTGGTGGGTGAACAGCCACTTCTCCAAGTTCCCCAAGTTTCCCATTGTCCCTTCCCTGTCTGGGAACCCTAGAGAATCCTAGCCTCATGTCCCAGAAACCAAAGAGCTAGTGCCTGGCAGAGCAGGACCCCTGGGGAGCCTGCTCCAGTGCCGTGGCCAAGATTTTAGTGTGGATTGGTCAGGGCCCATGGAAAATCGGTTGTTTGAGAGTTTGAGTATCACAGGGACTTAGAATAATGGCTAAAGGCAGGGTGGATGTTTCCATCCCTTCAAGCAAGGATAAGGAGTGTCTTTAACTCTTGGAGCTAATCCACAGTCTCACTGAGAAGAATCCACGTTTAACATTCATCATGCTAATTAATAAGATATTAATTCCACCAATAAAAATCCACTTCTGACAGGGCTGTGCGAATAGTAAAGCTGCCGGTGTTGGTTGGGATACAGATATCAGAACACTCGTACCAGCAGCCTTGAGTATCTGGTCTGGAAGATGCACCTGGGTTGTGACCGTCCCTAACTGACAGACACATCTCTCTTTATCCTGAAGTATTTTCATATGAATTACAGGCATTATAACAGTGGTGTCAAGGAGGTGAGGAATCTGAGATTTTACTGTGCTTGCGAGCTGACACGTTAAACTGCCACCATTTCACAGAAGCTGGAGGAGACAAGAGACTCCCACATCAGAGATGTGGAGATGTATTATTCACAGACAGCAAGCAGCATGAGCTTCACATTTGCATCCACCCCCTTGCCTCCCACATCTCACAGGGGCTGATGCGGCAAAGTCAGTGAGTTTGGGTCACAGTTGAGGAATCCCGTGTTTAGAGAACCCCAACTTTTTATAATAGGCTGTAAACAAATCCGCCCAAGCTTCACACCAGAGGGAGACATTATCTTTATTAGACTAAACAATAAACAAACCTGCCGTCTGCTCCAGCAGGATTCAAGATCTATCTGTTCATTATACAAACGTCTTTGACAAGACAGTTCAGAACCAAGAGCTCTGGAGACATGCTAAATAATTGCCTTCTGATAGCAGCATGAAAGGAACTGGCCAGAAGTCTGAGTGGAAACATACTCAATTCACCAGGATGGCTGAGCACTCATTTTCACAGATACGATTTTAAAGTAGAATTAGCAGGAGTATGAGGGAATCCTTTGGGGGTAGAGGAAATGTTCGGTATTTTTATTTTGGTGGTGGTTACGTGATTTTACAAACTTGTCAAAATCCTTTGAATTGTACTCTTAACATTCGTAAATTTTGCCGTATGGAAATTATATCCCAATAAAGCTGACTTTTTAAAAAAGCAAACACAAACAAAATACAAAAAACAAACAAAAAAAACCCAACCGAACAAAAAAACCCAAAGTAGTATTGGTATATGGGAATATCTATTTGCAGTAATGCTTAGCATAAGTATGATGTTTTCCCCTACAACATCCCCGTGACAAACACTCATAGATAATGAAATCAAGTCAAAAGGGTTCAGTAGCTTTCCAAGCTCCTGGGCAGGGGTCGGGGGAGGGCTTTTGAGAATCGTTGGCAGATAAAGTCTAGAGGTCAAGTTTCTCAGCTTCCTAATATCAGACTTCCAAATGTGGTTGACCAAAGGTTCTAAGTCTCCAGATGTCAGGAACCCATTTGAATACTATATAAAAGTTAGAATAAACTCTCCAGAAAACAGCATGTACACACAGGCATATGAAATTTGCACACAATTTCAGGGGGGTCACAAATCTCTGAAGCTTATTCATGGACTTTGGACCCCTGAATTATCTGGAGACATCACTCCTTAGAACTAGGGCTCCTGGAACACTGAACTCATTTGCCATTGTCATCAAAACAGCCAGTTGCCAAGCCAAAGTAGCATACCATCCAGACATCACGTAGCTGACGTTCTCAGCTACCCAAAATATGACCCCAAATCGGGAGGCAAGAAAAAAAACCTAGAAAACACTGTCCAGAGCATACAAAAATCAGTATTTCAAAGACACATAGTGCACGGAAACAGAGCTGAACTGTGTTCCTTTAAACCATGATTTTAAGGGGATGCATGACGATTAGATGAGAAAGGACACAAATTAGAAGTGAGGGAATAAGGACAGAAAGGCGTAAGTAATAATTGTAATGAATAACTGCCAACAGTGTGACATAAAACTGTTGCAAAGCAACAACAAAACCCCCGAAAGAACTCAAAAATTTTTCAGTCTTGGCTATTTAGAGAAAAGGCAAATCACTCTTAAGCAAATGTCCATGACTCCTACGAACCTTTCCTTATGAGTCATAGGAGAACATAACTGCGAATGAGGTTATTTTTTACAGGCTTGCTTATGTTTTTTATATGTTTCATATATTCTGGCTAAAAGGATGGATTCTGGCTATAATACATCTACCTCCTCAAACCATTTCAACATGATTAAAATAGGAAATGTGTTGGCCTTTAAGGCAGAAAGGCGGGACTAATATTTACCGTAGGTTTTCCACGTTCAAAGCACCTTCCACTTTCGCCACATTTAATCCTTTTCACAGGCCTCTGAAGTGGGGGTTGTCATTCAGTTTGAGAGACCAAAGAACTGAAATTCTGAGAGGCCAAATAACTTGCCCAGAATCAAACAGCTCTAAGGGAGTGAAGCTGGGATGGAAGCCAGTCCTCGCTTTTTTTCCATTAACTATTCCTTTAAATGGAAAATTCATTTATCTGGAAAAATCCATTCATATGAAATTTTCTGAAAAGATCTCATAAATGAATTTTTTCTCTACAAATCTTCTCTATTAATTAGTTTTGTCAACATTCTACCAGGTTAAAAATCAGATCAGCCTTGGGGCACCTGGGTGGCTCAGTCAAGTGTCCATAGCTTGATTGTGGCTCGGGTCATGATCTCGCAGTTGGTGAGAGAGAGCCCCACGTTGGGCTCTGTGCTGACAGTATGGGGCCTGCTTGGAATTCTCTCTCTGCTCCTCCCCTGCTTGTGCTCTCTCTCTCCCTTTCAAAATAAATAAACCAAAAAAAAAAAAAAAAGAAGTCATATCAGCCTCCTGATTATTTTCTTATATTTTTGGTTTTATTCTAAAACACATTTGCTATGTTATTAATCAATAATGTTTACAAATGGCCTTTTCTTAAAGGAAGACCTGCTTGCTAAGGAGGAAAAGTGGCTACTTTCTCTCTTCTGTTAGGAAACAAAGGCAAAAATACACAGGTCACAAAACATCTGAGTTCTCAACTCTGGGGCAGAAATATTTCTCCTGAGATTAAGAATCTTACTATCAAGATCTGAAAGAACTCTTCTCTAATGTTTGTGTAGACAAATCTCCCAGCAACTGGAAGGTTCACTGGCAGGTCTTTCCTCAGTGTTACTATTTAATAAGAGAGTGTTCTAAGATAAATCTGTGATAAATCTCTCAACTATAATCTCCTTGAGGGCAGGGAGCAAGGAGAGGACTTCTCAAGGGGGCTGCACTAATCACATCATCCAAAGGGGTAGCTTGGGATGGTAGAAGGGGATAGACTCGTCTCCCTAACTAGCAGATTATTTCCTAAGTCCTTAACTACCAGGAAATTTCAATACAATCTACAGATTTATTTAAGATGATGGTCACATAGCCAATTTATCTTAATTGCCCTTTCTTTCTTAAGGACCTCAATGATAGAATCAGTTGAACAAAGTTCATTCCCAAGAGAGGACCTAAAACATCAGAAACAGTTAAATTTAAAATCAGTGCTTTTCTACCCCTAGATTAATATTCTAGTAGAACATACTAAGAAAATAGTTAAGAGCACCTCACACAAAAGAATAATTAGAAAAGCCAGTTGAATTTCCTGAAGTTCCTTAAGTATACTATATCTAAAATGGCAGGGAACTGAGGTGTATCTATTTTCCTATGTTTATTTATTTATTTTGAGAGAGAGAGAGAGAGAGAGAGAGAGAACGCACACACATGAGCAGGGGAGGTGCAGAGAGAGAGGGAGAGTGAGAATCCCAAGCAGACTCTGCATTGTCACCACAGAGCCTGATGCAGGGCTCGATCACAGGAATGGTGAGATCATGATCTGAGCTGAAATCAAGAGTTGGACATTTAACCAACCGAGCCACAAAGACACCCCATATTTTTTGTTTTTATAATGGGGACAACACTGAAAAAACTTAAGAAAAATCTTTAAAAGAGAGATTAGCCTATTCTTCTCAATAGTGTGGTGGCCATATCTTATGAAATACTGTGTATTTCATAAAAAGAAGAATTACAAAAAGAGAATTACCTTTTTCTACAATCACTGAATTACACTGGTGCAAATCACTGTAAATCACTGAATTAAGTTTTAAAAAGGCTGAATACAAGATTGGGAATAATCCTTCTCCGAAATAACCAAACCAAAAAGGACTCTAGGAAGGAAAGAATTTAGAGCTCTTTCTTTTTCACCTATTGGGGCATTTCATTCTTTAAACGATGACCCTTAACTTGATTTTTTTCTGCGAGATGTTTCAGCCATATTCCTTTAGAGAGTAATGCCATAATTCTCCCCGGGTTATCAATGGCCAAGTATATACAGACACATGATGGCAACTTCCCTTTTAGAGGTCAAAAATTAGCAGTAGGGTTCCTTCCTTCCCTCTCATCCTCTTTGCTTTCCCTCCATGTCTCTTTATTCTCTCTTCCCCTCCATCATTCTTCCCTCTTTCCCTCCCTTCGTTTAACCATTTCGTAGGTGGCAGATATGTGTCATGCATAAGGATCATGTTTATCTTAATTCACAATTTCATCCTAAGTCTGTGACACAATTTTTTGATGCCAAGAATGTGCTTAATAAATATTTGTCGAATAAATAAATCTGCAGAATACCGCTCTGGGCCAAACCCTGAACTAGATGCCGAAGTTGAAAAATTCCTGTCCCATTGGTTCATCTGGAACCTACAAAGATGCACTTAGGGAAGCAGACAGAATTGGGCCCATGATTATAGAGAATGGGGTACTTTTTGCTAAAGCAGTACTGGAGGCATTTACTAAGCGATAACTTAAAATGGGTATGTGCATGGGCTGCCATTACTGTCATGATCCCACTGGGATTCATGGCCCTGAAGTGAATTGGTTCTTCTCCTCTCATTCTAGAATGAATGCAGAAAACCCTTCTTGTCATGAAAAGAGAACCATAAGAAGGCTGAGTGACCAGCCAACCTGGCTGCATTTCCTTCAGAGTTGCCTGGGCGCTGCCCCATCACTTCATCACTGGCTACACAGACCTTCCTCTGCCCGTGGCACTTGACCAGCATCATCTAGAGTCACATTCTAGAGGGTTCCTGTGAGTAACCCTGGGACTACCCAGTTTGGGTCTTGGTTTAGCTCCTAGCGGCTGCTTGGTCTTCTGCCATCCTCCTGTGCTAGCATGCTATTTGAGGGAATACAGGCTCCTCCTGGAGCTTCTAAATGACTTCTAGCAACTTGGACAAATTTTCTCTTTTTGTTCTCATTTTGTCCCACTGACTATAACTTGCAAATTATTTTTTCTCAAGTGTGATTAGGTTTGAAGGGAGAAAAACAGAAGTCAGGAGTGAAAGAGATGTGCCCAAAGAGATGTGACGTGGTTATTGTTCAGATTCGGTGAGAAGAGATTTCTTCCCTGGTCTGAAAATTTGGAAGAAACAGGCTCTCATCTTTTTCACACTGACAGGCTCTGAGTTCTCAGTAGTTCTTGAGAATCCAAGAGCATAATTTCAAGAACAGGAAACATGATGGCTTCTTAATGAAATTAAATAGCAAAATGAAAGCAATGATTACTCAAATTTACTTGGCAAATTAGCAAGACAAATTAATTGAAACACTACTTTTGATCATAAGGATATAATTAGAAAAGTCTGGTGGATGAAAATATCTCCGAGGCATGAATTAAATCAATTGGACAACCTGATTAGAGAGACCTTATGCTTAATGTGTAAATCCCAACTTACTGTTATAAAATGTAAAAGAAAGAAAAAAAGATTAATCAACCAATATTCATTAAAAATGGTCCTGTGCAAATAACATGAATAATAACAGCAAACGTCTACTGTATTTTTATTATGTGAAGATATTGTGTTACCTTACATATTATTCTTAACACTTATACTGTTTTCTTCTCTTAAAAAGTAATACATAAATTCACCATTGTTGACACTTACACAGCATGAGCCGTTACTGACCCTTAATCTGCAGCCACGGACTTCGTGATGGAAGGAGAGCAGGGCACCAAGTCCAACCACAACAAAAAGACACACTGAGATGCCTTTTCCGTTCGTAGCCTCATCTTCCGCTTACAGATGCCACTACTTCTCAGTAAAATCTGGTTCTGTAAAACTCTGAACCCATCCACGCTCGGCCACAAGAAGCCATTTTGCACACGGTAACCCCTGACAGCTCTTATTCTTTCAAGTTGGCCCAATCAGACTGAGAAGAGGGACTTTTATTCCATTGCTGGGACTGGGGAGAGACTCCCCCTCTTTTCTATGACACGAACAGGCTACAAGTGCCAAACGTAATCGTCGATGAGAAGAAGAGAGCCAGCCTCAAGATGGAGGAGAAGAACCCACACGCGGCAGGTCTCCGGTTTGGGAAAAACCTGGGCCCTGGACAACATCTTGGGCCCTGGACAACATCTTTGAGCCCCTGGATCAGTCAAGTCTGCAGCTCACCTTAGCTCTGGCCTTGCTGTAATAAGAGATGGTAAATATTTTCTTTGTGTAAGTCAGCTGGAATCAGCTCTCTGTAACCTAAAGCTAAAGCCCCCTAGTTTATATAAAACAAAGTGGATATTAAACTAAATTCTAGCAAAGTACAAAAAACTAATTTTCTCTCTCTACAGAGGACAAACTGAAGGTTGTCCCAGAGGGAAATGGAGTAGCGAGATGGGCAAAACAAGTAAAGGGGAGGGGGAGATACAGGCTTCCAGTGGTGGAATGAACAAGACACGGGAATGAAAGGCACAGCGCAGGGAATATAGTCAAGGACTAACAGTATTGTGTAGTGGCAGATGATGTCTGCACTTGTGGTGAGCATAGCGTGACGAACAGAGATGTTGGATCACGGTGCTGTACATGTGAAACGAATGTAACATTGTGTGTCAGCTATACTCAAATAAAAAATTTAAAAAAATATAATTTTCTTTATAAATCGGGTGATTTTGTTTCAAAGTATGGCTGCTGACCCCTTGCACCTGAATCACCCGAGATACTTGTTTAAAACACAAATGAGAGGATCACCTGAGCGGCTCAGTCGGTTGAGCATCCGACTTCAGCTCAGGTCGTGATCTCACGGGTTGTGAGTTTGAGTCCTGCGTCAGGCTCTGTGCTGACAGCTTGGAGCCTGCTTCAGATTCTTTGTCTCTCTGCCCCTCTCCCGGTTGCGCTCTGTCTCTCTCTCTCTCTTTCTCTCAAAAATAAACACTTAAAAAAATTTGTTTTAATAAAAAATAAATAAAACAAATGAGAGAAACAAGTCGGCCTCTGATTCTAATGCTTCTAAAGGGTGAAAGCTACTGTCAAGGCAAGCTGTACAATTTTAGCTGCATAATTTAGAAATTCATTATGCAGCCTGCTTGTACTCTGGTTTCCTTGTTTCAAAAATACGTGTATTCAAACATGCTCCTTGCTTCTCCATAAAGAAGAATGATCCAAAGGTAAACAGTAACAATCTTTGATTTGCAAAAGTGGGTATTTTTGTGAAATTGCTCTCAAAGCTTTGCACTTAATTCTTGACAAAGAATCAATAGCCTTATAAAGTTGTTTTCAAGGCACACACAAAAATCCTCCCCAAGTCTCCTTGCCAAGGAAAAAAGACACTTTATTTTCTTTAATTTTTATTTGTTTATTTTTGAGAGAGAGATAGACAGAGACAGAGACAGAGAGAGACAGAGAGAGAGAGGGAGAGAGAAAATCCCAAGCAGTCTCTGTGCTGATTGACTCGGGGCCACGAACCATGGGATCATGATCTGAGCCGAAATCAACAGTTGGACACACTTAACCAATTAAGCCACCAGGCACCCGGGAAAAAGGCATTTTAAAAAGTAGATTCTATTAGACTCCTACCACATTACCTTAAAACCACAAATGTGAGTTTTTATGAAATCTGTTCCTTGCTTAACTATGTCTTATATGTTTGGACTCAGTTTAAACGCCTGGGAAGCCCTTCCTACCTTCACCCCACCAGCATTCCTCCTTCCTCCAGTGTGCCTGCTTGGGCTCTTTCCCTCTTCTCCTTGGCCTCCCTGCAGCCTAAAACACACCCACATTCACTCTTTATCTACCTAAACACTTCACAGCCTTGAAGGCTCAGCTAAAAATACTCCTTCCTTAGGAAGCCTCCAGGAGAGGTCAAGTCCCCTTGAATTGTGACATAGCAACTAACTAAAATACCAGTTAGGCTGCGTTCAGCTGCCAGTACGAGAAAGGCTGCCTTGGGGCGCCTGGGTGGCTCAGCTGGTTAAGCGCCAGATTCTTGATTTCGGCTCAGGTCATGATCTCAAGGTTCGTGATATCGAGCCCAGTGTTGGGCTCTGCACTGACACCTCAGAGTCTACTTGAGATTCTTTATCTTTCCCCTCTCTGCCCCTTCCCTGCTTGTTCTCTCTCTCTCTCTCTCTCTCTCTCTCAAAATAAGTTAACATTTTTAAAAGAGAGAGAAAGGATGCCTTTAAAATTACCCAGTAAGGAAATGAATCACCATGTATTATGTACTATGTATCGGCAAGGTTGAAAGCTCCTAGGGAAGTCGTGCTTCAGGGGTGGCTGAACCCCAACTGGTTTCTCTGCCCACCCCTTCCCCCTGGAGGCTGTCCCCACCTGCCATTCTACCTAGTCAGAGGCGGCTGCTGGAGGGAGGGGGGAGCATGGCTTCTGGTGCCTTTCCCTTAGGCATATGATCCCTTCTTCTCCCAAAGCCTCTGGAAACATCTCCTGCAATATCACTGGTCTAAATGGGCTTACGCCGCCCCATCCCAAGCTAGTATTAAGAGGTAACATGACCAAGACGAAGTTAGAGAGTTGGCCACCTAATTTGCAACGCCCACAACATGAAGAGGGTAGTAAGTATACAGCAGACTAGGTCAAGTGGACCGGGCTGCTCAGCGCGATCGGTGCCCTGCGTCCCGACCAGCTGTCTGGGAGGCTGAAGGGATCAATAAATGAGTCTATCTGAAATGAACCTATTTCTGGAGTGGCGGGGGCATGCTTTGGTTGAGATCAGGGGTCCTCAGACTGTGGCCCCACCACCTGTTTTTGTAAAAACAAATTTACGGGAACACGGTCACACCCACTCGCGCATGGAGTGTCTCTCATGCTACAAACGCAGAGCTGAATAGTTGCAACACAGACCATATGGCTCCGAAAGCTGCAAACAGTCACTAGCTGGCTCTTCACAGAGCTGTTTCCCTGCCTCTGGCTTAGAATCACCGACCAGAATGGAACGATGCTGGCAAGGCAACCACAAGGTCCGCTGCAGTGCCTTCCTTTCCGACACTCTTCCTTTCCGACACACTGACGGTGTATATTATCTTCTTGAACATCTGGCTCTTCTGGTAGGTTCTGGTTCCCTGACGGCAATGCATGGGGTCTTTCAAAATGCCTTGGTGATGCCATGTCCTCAACACCTAGCACAGGGCCTGGCAGGGAGTAAGCACTTCAGAAATATTTGTCGGCTGGGTAATTGAATGAACACACTCCTTAAATAATCTTCCATATAAAAACAAAGGGGATGGTTTCTTGAGTGACCCACATCCCACAATAAGGACCGCATGAACCTTAACAACATTAACGTTTCCCAGGCCTCAGGGGGAAGATGTGCCCACACAGTCTCCTGGGAGAGGCAGCAGCAATGAGATTGGCTTCTCAGAAGCAGTAGAGGCAGTGTGGCTCTGGCAACTGGCACGCACACCATTAAAAACATGGGCCCCAGGGCCAGCCTTAGTGAGAATGCTCCCCCTCGCACACGTGCTGTGGCTCCCAACTGCGGTCCTGGGTTCTCCCAACTGAGCACCAGAATCTGTGCCTTCGCTCCGCTGAAGTTCAGTCTCCATCAGTGTGCAAGGAAACAGTCGCCATTTTTTAAAGACAGAACACAGGGGCGCCTGGGTGGCTCAGTCGGTTGAGCGTCCGACTTCAGCTCAGGTCACGATCTCACGGTCCGTGAGTTCGAGCCCCGCGTCGGGCTCTGGGCTGATGGCTCAGAGCCTGGAGCCTGCTTCCGATTCTGTGTCTCCCTCTCTCTCTGCCCCTCCCCCGTTCATGCTCTGTCTCTCTCTGTCTCAAAAATAAATAAATGTCAAAAAAAAAAAATTAAAAAAAAAAAAGAACACAGAGGCAGTTTTGCAGGACCAAGGACTCGTTTTATCTGTAGATGATGCCAGTTTCCATTTTTTCCTCACCATCCCTCTAAGAGACATTAAAAAAAAAAAAAATCTTGGTGTGGCAAAAATTAAAACCACCAGAGTTTTTAAATTGTTAAAATGGCTTCGGTGAGTTTAGTAACATAAGAAATTATTACCAGTAGTAAAGAGGCAAGTCTTTTTTTTTTTTTTTTTTTTTTTTTAAGTTTGACATTCAAGTGTTTAATCCACAATGCTGGGAAGATATGAACTACTGAGATGCAGTAATGAAAATTGCAAAAAACAGGATATGGGTTTCATTACAACCTGCTAATTAATATAGCAACACGCAATAGCAAGAGATCAGCAAGAACAGTATTCTAATCAAGTTGAGGCATGTGTGAAACGGCCAAGAATGCCTCAAACACCAGAGAAAGAAAAATGCCAAATGCTATATTAAAATATCTCCCCTGGACACAGTTTGCTTTCCAAAAAAACCAACCAACCAACCAACAAACAAACAAACAAAAAAAGGTAAAAAACTGAAAAACAAACAAAAACCAAGCTGACACTCAACTTTGTGCCAGCATTTTCCTCTGCATTTATGGCAATCACAAACTGATCCAGACTTAGGAAAGCCTTATGGAGAAGGAAAGAAAGAGCGGTCCGAAACCTCTTATATTTTTTTATCCATGCAAATTCGTAGTATTTAACGTACCAACTTCTCCGCCAAAAGAGCTAGTATTATTTTGAGGGAAGCAGGGTGTTTGTCATCCAATGAGTCAAACAAATCATGCTTTATTTTCAAATCCACAGGACTTTGATATGGTATCACATCCGTCCATTTTCCTCAGTATCGGACAGAAATTTTTTTCACAGAAGTTCTACCATACAATTTTTTAATGATGATTTGGGATATAACAGTAATACTGACATTAGACCACCTCCCTCAAATATTTCTTCTTAGAGTGAAGTGTTTAATGTGAAAAGCGAATGTATAAGTTAGTACCTCACTATGAACCAATCATCAAAAACTCAATCTATCCTTATGTTAGGGAAACGTATATTTGCTATTATTTGGCAATAATCCTCGATGTGGGAACACCGATTCCAGAAAAACATCCTCAGAAAATAATTCAATAAAGAGAAGGCTTACTTTCGTTAAGTTTTTCATTATGATATGCCTTAAAATAACAGAAGCTGGAATAGACATGATACTTAACTAGAAAGAAATAAGGAAGTGTTGGCGTAAAAGTTAGGTTTATCAACTGAGGGAAATATAATCCAATTAGTACAAGTTATCATGATGCAAGCCATATCGTACTATGCTATCTTTTTAATGGACTGCTAGGTAGAACACACAATAGCTACAAGTGAAAATGTCTGAAATTTCCAGAAAAAGTCATGAGGTGTCCTTCAGCAGTGTGTGAACTTCTAACTATTCAATCACATCTCTCCCTGCTTCTCCTACCCCTGTGGCCTCCTGATGGGACTGTTCTCATGCCTCCCTGGTGCTCTCGATCTGCTGTGTTCCTGGCTTGCAAGATGCTTCTGTCTACTGCCGGACGACCCTCGTGCATCTGTGTTCAAGACCCAGCACTCCCACAAAGCTATTACTCTGGAGTGAGATCGCTTTGGATTTCTTAGCCCTTGAGAAATCTCAGGCAGACTATAAATTCCACAGAGTTCTTTTCAGCACCTGCAATAAGTAATTAACACATGATTTTTGAATGAATTGATCAATGCATATAAACTCTTCAGAGCAGGGGCTCTATCTAAGCTTTGTATCCACAATACTTCCCACAGTTCAGGCAAACGGTAGATTGGCATAATTTCACTCAACAAACGGATAAGCGAATGTGTGCGTATTGTTACACATGACTGCTAGCTGCACTACAGGGTGTGTTTTTCTCCCTTGTCTCTCTTCCACTCTCTGCTTCTAGGAAAAGTCACATGCGGTTCTTTTCTAAAAGGAGTGTCATTGACGAAGGAAACTTACCCAGGTCAAACTGGCCAGAGACGTAGCCACAAGTCTGACGGACTTCCTCACTGTCCCAGCCCAAGGGGTAGAGGGCACAGCCAGCACCGATCAACAAGCCTGCAAAGAGATAAGCCAAGAGGGCTTTACTGGTTCTCCTCTGCATCTCCAGGTAAAGGCAGCCGCATGGAGGGGGAGTCCATATTAGCAATACAACAGAAGGGCACAGTGTCCACGTTTTGGGAAGCACCAGCCACTGCTCCTTAAAGCAATCTAAGGCCAGTTTGATTCCATGAACAACTGCGGGTCTGCTTAAAAGGAAAACAAAAACAAAAACAAAACAAACCCCCTGAGAGCTCAGTTTGGTTCCGACTTTGCCTTTCAAAGCATCAAAAGCCTTGCAAATCCTGTTGAGGAAATACAATTCAGAAGCTTTTTAAAAAATCACGCTTGTAAAAATCCCACCAGGTCCACCATCTGTCCATGTAAACAAGTGAGTCAAGAGCACGCAAAAGTGCCTAATAGGTTATGCTTCATCATCCATTAGATTTTTTCCTTTCCAATTGAAGAATCAAACTAGAATATTTCAGCACCATCCAATTTTACCTAGGGCAGCGAGAGCACGAAGATTCTCATGAACCACTTTGGCACATGGATCGGACCTGTTAGCTGTACTCCCAGCCGTTAGAACTCTGGTGAAGAGTTGAGAATCAGGGAGCGTTCATCCATCACAGAAATAACCTAGAAGACAGATACTTCCACAATCATCTAAGTCCTCCTTGCAGCTAAGACCAAAAGTATTGATGATTAAACTGAAGAAGGTGGTGGTTTTATTTCGATGTAAATGAAGTTATCGTGGCAGCACACTCTGAGCTGACAGCTTTTGATCGGCACGTCTGCAGTTTTGGATCGAAGTCTAAACATGGTTTGACAAGAAGCTGAATGAGACTTAGGCCCTCACCACCGGAATCCGAGGGCTAATCGGAAAGCACCCATCCTGTCGCATCAGTCCGCGGGTACTGTCATCGTCCGTAAGTCCCACAAGTGTGCTGGGCCTGTAGGACCACCACATACATAGTCTGATTGGTGAGAACACCAGCACTGCCTGAGAGAATGTGCTAGACGAGGGAGCCCCTTAAATGAGAAAATCCACTCACGGCATAACACAGAGGTGGAATGACAGGGCCCCAAACGCCGCTGGAAGAGACTTGCAGAATTTCTGTATTTGAGTCCCTTTCTGTCCCCCTCTTGCTTCTTGGGCTCCTGGTAGATGACCCGAGCGGTTCTAACCCATACATACTGTCTGTTTACAGTTATCTAAGGAGGAGCTGCTTCCCAAACCCTTCCCAACCTCTACGCTGAGCTGTGTGGACAGACACCCGCTACGAACCGACACAAATCTCCCCCTCCCCACAATCTGTCCCTTGGTCAACGGTAAAACAACCGTTTAATGCTGAGGGCCTGTGATCCGAGGGAAGGCCCACAAAGAATCACCGAAACTGCAAATCACTAATTCCAGGATGCCTTCGATGCAGTTGGATCGATCTGAATTGTGTCGAGGCTGAAAAATAACTCAGCGACGGTATGAGGTTTTGCCGACTAAGCGAATGCCCCAGGGACTGGTTTCCTCAGGACAGTATTTGTAGCTCTCTGAAGACAACTCTAACAAGTTATCCATCACCAGGTAAAGAGATAATTAGCGAGGAGGCCAAAGTTTGTGTGAATTGAGTTCCGTGAGTGTTCAAAACATAATGTGGTACCATTTCCATGATAACCCAGTTCTTAAATTAATAAGGAGCACTATTTTTTTGAGAACTTGTGAGCAATTTTTTGAAGGATGACAAACGCAGAAAGAGAAAATTTTCAAATGTAAAAAACAAAAAAAAAGAAAAGAAAAATCGTGACATCGAAATCATCAGTTTTCTCTTTTTCTGATAGGGAAAGAAATGATAAATAGCCTCATTTGCTAATGTCCTTTTCAGATGGCGGGAAAATGTGTCACGTATCCACGAAAGTGCCTGTTTTGATTCGTGTGATGCCGGGCACTTTGGGAACCTAAATAGAGAGAATTTTACATATGGAGCAAATTGGCGTGTGGTTTTCCAAGCGGCGGAACGCTTGGCAGTCAGGGTTCTTTTGTAGAATATTGAGCTGTCTTTATGACACTACGAAATGCAGATCCAACCATATAAATGAAGAACAATTTCATACATAGAAATTTATGTAATGTGCATGATTTTAAAAAATACCACGGGCATAGCTGACATTAAAAACAGAAGTGTTCGGAGCACGTGGGTGGCTCAGTTGATTTCGGCTCAGGTCATGATCTCGCAGTTTGTGAGATCAAGTCCCACATTGGGCTCTGTCCTGATAGCACGGAGCCTATGCTTAGGGTTCTCTCTCTCTCTCTCTGCCCCTCCCCTGCTTGCACTCACCCACCCACTCACTCACTCTCTCTCTCTCACAATAAATCAATCAACATTTAAAAAAAAGAGTATTCAGGGGACAGCAACTAGCTTATCTGGGTTTTTGTATTAATATTTATGTAGCGTTTGTATGTTTTGTCATCTGCTAAGGTGTGCTAACAGCAAAAATACCGCAGATTACAAAGGTCTGAGAAACATTTCTGAGAGAAAAATGTATGTTGCAAACCGATCAGTCTAATTGGTTCTTGCAGTTTTAGGTTCCGTAGGTAAACATCGGTGGCCTCCGGCTACCTTTCTGCTTGTTTTATGTTATGGAGACAGCAAGTCTTGGATTAAATTCAGCCAAATATCTAATGATGTTTCTTAGTCGGCTGGCACAAAAAACAGTCGGATGACCAATTCTGCAAGCCCGGTGAAACCCTCTTCCCCAAATCCATCACATAGTCATTCGAACAAGGACCTTCAACACACTGTAAATACAACAAATCTTCAACCGGCAGGTTTAGGACACTTTAGGTCAAATCAGGCAATATCTTCCATTTAAAGGAAGGGGGGACAGGGACCAAAGAGAGTTTAGACCTGGACTGCCCAATGCAGTAGCCATGAACCACATGTCGTGAGTTCAAATTTAAGTTTATTAAATTAAAATAAAAACTCATTCCTCCAATTGCACTGGCCACATTTCAAGTGTCTGATAGCCACAGGGAACTGTTGGCTACCACATCGGACTATTTTCACAGTTGCAGTAAGTGCTACTGAAGAAGGCTCTTCTAGACCTAAGAGACCATCTCAAAAGGACGCTGGGCTGGACAGATCCTTATACCCTAAGCTTAATACTACTTATTCATGAAAATCACCCCAGCTCTTTTAGATTCTCCCTTTCTAGGTGGGGCTAGAGAGCAAGAAACTACATTTCCAAACTCTTCCGCTGGCAGAAATTCTGGCTCATGTTCTCTCAATGAGAAGCCCTCGCGTGGGATTCAGAAGGTAAAAGAGAAAACTAAACCAATTCCCCACTGGCAGCTGCAACTAGGGACATGCCTTTCTGTAGACCGTAGACATAAGATTTGGGGAGTGACTTCCCCCCAAAGTGAGGAGGCAGCCTCCTCAACATCACCCACTAAGGGCAGATCATCAGCTGTAGTTTCTTTCTACCCTTGCACTTCCTGATTTCCTGAATTCCTCTCTGTCCTTCACTTCCCCAAACCTAAGAGGTCTGTGAAACTTTAAATCCCTGGACTACATCCTTTTCTACTTGAAATACCTACAGTGGTTTCTTTCACTGCTCAGACTCTGGCCAGTACGTGCCCAACTCGTGCTGATACAGGTCTTTCTATCCTACCCTATTACTTGCACGTTATTCATTTTCTCAGTTAAAAATTCTCTCTAGGGGCGCCTGGGTGGCGCAGTCGGTTAAGCGTCCGACTTCAGCCAGGTCACGATCTCGCCGTCCGTGAGTTCGAGCCCCGCGTCAGGCTCTGGGCTGATGGCTCGGAGCCTGGAGCCTGTTTCCGATTCTGTGTCTCCCTCTCTCTCTGCCCCTCCCCCGTTCATGCTCTGTCTCTCTCTGTCCCAAAAATAAATAAAAAAAAAAAAAAACGTTGAAAAAAAAAAAATTCTCTCTAGTACAACTTACACTGATTAATAAGCCTCAGTAAGTATTGATTGATATTAGAAGGTTTTGTGTTAATCCTCTGTGGTGTGGTCTCTGGTTAGGGAATTTATGCTAATCAATCTTTCCTGGAGTGTGAATTTCTGAAGTGAATACTCCAAATGTTAACCAACTGCCCTTAGTGTGTCGATTGGAGCCAACTAGCATTTTATTGTCCATACTGAAGTTACTATATTGTGACATAAAGTTAGAGATAATTTAACATACAAGTGAGAGCATCTTTTTTATTATCATTGAAGTATTACCCACATACAATATCTTACTAGTTTCAGGTGTACATCACAGCGATTTGATAGTTTTATACATTATGAAATGATCTTCCTGATAAGTCTAGTTACCATCTGTAACCATATGGTTATTACAATATTATTGACTATACTCCCTATGCTGTACATTACATCCTCATGACGTACTTATTTTATAACTGAAAGGTTGTACCTCTTAATCCCCTCTACCTATTTTGCCCAACTCCTTCCCCTCCCTCTCTGGTAATCAACAATCTGTTTCCTAGATCTGTGAATCTGTTTCTTTATTTGTTTTGTTTTGTTAGATCCCACATATAAGTAGAATCATACGGTATTTGTCTTTCTCTGATTTACTTCACTTAGCATAATAACATTTAGGTCCATCCATATTGTTGCAAATGGCAAGAGTTCATTCTTTTTCATGGCTGCGTAATATTCCATGATATATATCTCACATCTTCCTTATCTATTTATGTATTAATGGACACTTAGGTTGTTTCTGTATCTTGGCTACTATACATAATGCTGCAGTGAACATAGGGGTACATTATCTTTTTGAATTAGAATTTTCATTTTCTTCAGATAAATACCCAGAAATGGAAAGCTGCTAGATTGTATGTTAGTTCTATTTTTAATTTTTTGAGAACTTCCATACTGTTTTCCATTATGGCTGCACTAATATTTTGTTCTTACCAACAGTGCAAAAGGGCTCGATTTGCTCCACATCCTTGCTAACATTGGTTATTTTTTTGTTCTTTTGATAATAGCCAATCTCACTGGTGTGAGGTGATATCTCATGTGGTTTTGGTTTGCATTTCCCTGATGATTAGTGAGCTTGACATCTTTTCATGTGCCTGTTGGCCATCTATATATGTTCTTTGGGAAAATGTCTATTCAAAGTCCTCTGCTCATTTTTCAATTGGGTTGTTTGTTTTTGTTTTAGTTTTAAGTAGACTCCATGCCCAACATGGGGCCTGAACTCATGACCCTGAGATCTAGAGCTGCATGCTCTACAGACTGAGCCAGTCAGGCGCCCTGGTCTTTTGTTTTGTTTTTTTTTAATATTAAGTTGGGTAAGGGCGCCTGGGTGGCTCAGTCGGTTAAGCGGCCGACTTCGGCTCAGGTCATGATCTCATGGTCCGTGAGTTCGAGCCCCGCATCGGGCTCTGTGCTGACAGCTCAGAGCCTGGAGCCTGTTTCAGATTCTGTGTCTCCCTCTCGCTGACCCTCCCCTGTTCATGCTCTGTCTCTCTCTGTCTCAAAAATAAATAAAATGTTAAAAAAAATATTAAGTTGGGTAAGTTCTTTATATAATTTTGGATATTAACCCCTTATTGGATATACCATTTGCAAATATCTTCTCCAATGCCACAGGTTGCCTGTTCATTTTGTTGATGGTTTCCTTTGCTGTGCGGAAGCTTTTTAGTTTGATAAAATCTCATTTGCTTATTTTAGTTTTTGTTGCCTTTGCCTGAGGAGACCGGTTGAAAAAAATATTGCTGAGACCAATGTCAAAAAGCATCAATGCTTTCTTCTGCAAATTTTGTGGTTTCAAGTCTTACATTCAAGTCTTCAGTCCATTTTGAGTTTATTTTTATGTAAGGTGTAAGAGAGTGATCAAATTCATTCTCTTACATGTAGCTGTTCAGTTTTCCCAGCACCATTTATTGAAGAGACTATCCTTTCCCCATTGTATGTTCTTGCCACCTTTGTCATAGATTAATTGACCATATATGCATGGACTTATTTCCAATACTATGTTGAATAAAAGTGAGGAGAGTGGGCGTCCGTGTCTTGTTCCGGATGTTAGAGGAAAACTTCCAGCCTTTCATCACTGAGTAGTACAATGTTAGCTGTGGGTTTATCATATATGACCTTTGTCATGTTGAGGTATGTTCCTTCTATACCCATTTTGTTGAGAGGTTTTTTTTTTTAATCGAAAATTAAAGTCTAATTTTGTCAGATACTTTTTCTGCACCTATTGAGATGATCATATGATTTTTATCCTTGGTTTTGTTATTGTGATGTATCACATTAATGTGCTATATACAACATCGATTGATTTGCAGATATAAACCTGCGGTGCATTCCTAGAATAAATCCCACTTGACTGTGGTATAGAATCCTTTTCATGTATCGTTGAATACAGTTGGCTAATGATTTGCTGAAGCTTTTTGCATCTATGTTCATTGGGAATATTGGCTTATAATTTTCTTTCTTTCTTTTTTTTTGTGGTGTCAGTGTTTGGTTTTAATACCAGGGTAATGCTGGTCTCATAAAATGAATTTGGAAGCATTCCTTCCTCTTAAATTTTTGTGGAATAATGGAGAAGGATGGGTACTAACTGTTCTTCAAATGTTTGGTAGATTGACCCGTGAAGGTATCTGATCCTGAACTGTTGTTTTTTGTAGGATTCTTAGGTTATTAATTCAAGTTTATTACTTGTACCAGGTCTATTCAGGTTTTCTATTTCTTCATAATTTTGGAAAGTTGTGTGTTTCTAGGAATTTATCCATGGCTGCTTTAATGGCGATAACTTCTTTAGTGTTTGCTTGTCTAGGAAACTGTCTTGCCTTTAATTCTGAGTGCCTTCGTGTGGATCTCTCTGGATTCCTCTGATTTTGGACTCTCTGTGTCTCCTGGACCTGCATGTCAATTTCCTTCCCCAGGTTAAGGGAATTCTTAACGATTATTCCTTCAAGGATGTTTTTTTTCATGAAGGTTTGATTCTGGGGTTTTATCTTGTTCTTTCGTTTGGCACATGCTCCTGTGTCTCATTTTGTTTGACTTTCTGTATTGTATTTGTTTCTACGAATTAGGCAGAACAGCTACCTCTCCCGGTCTTGAAGGAGTGGGCTTGTGTAGGAGCATCCCCTGTGTAGACTGCAGGTGCCTGGTGGCTTTGGCAAGCTGGCTGCAGATGCAGCAGGCCAAGGCAGGTGGGGGAGGGGTCCCTGGGTGAGACCGTGGGGTCCCCCGGACAGGAGGGCTGGGGCTGGAGAGAGCACCGGGACCACCTTGATTGGATGGCTGAGGCTGGGGTGGGAATGGGACTAGGGGCATACACACCTGTGCCTCGTTGGGGGAATGGCTGGAGCTTATGTGAGCCAGGGGCCCATTGCATTAGAGACTAGCAGGCCAGCTGGAGTATGGACCCTGCTTCTGCCCACACTATCAGGTGAAGGAGGGGATACACAAGATGATACTCGCTGGTCCTCCAACCCCAGAGAGCGTTCTAGCAGTCCCTCACCTGTCTGGTGGAAGCTATAAGGCTAGTAAATGGATTTCCTTCCCTTATCGTCTGGTTGCCCTTTAAAGCACGATTTTTTGCTGTGCCTCTAGCTGGAGAGTGGGCCCCTCAGTGATAGCCCTCCTTACCGTAGGTCACCGAATCAGGGGTAGGGTTTCTGTCCTTGCAGTGCCTCTGTCTCTCCTACTCTTCTATACGTGGCCTGTCGTTCGTTGTGCAGAGGCTGTTCAATCGGCCTCCAGTTCTTCTTGAGGAGGAACCGCTCCAGATGTAGGTGTGGATTCTGTGTATCTGTGGAAGGAAGGGAGTCCAGGGTCCTCCTACGCTGCCATCTCGGACCTGCCCCTGAGAACATCTTTTTCATGGAAGAAATCTGCCACTTTTCAGTTTCAGCTGTGTTAAACCTTCGACCGTGTTGTAGCAATCAATGTTCCACGAAAGTGTAGTTCCAAATTCCCGAAATGACAAACCTCTTAGCTGTTATACTGTCTTCTGAAATGGGGCTCAGAGAACATTCTGGAACTTGAGGTGGTTGCCCAAATGATATTTTAGTGACCTAATAGGTTTTAATAGCTCTGGTTGCCTAATTTACTCCTGGGGAGCCAATGGTTCAGTTAGAATCTCTGGCTCACAAACTTTTATACCCTTTACATGGATTTTCTTTATTGGATTGATAAATCTGGTGGTTTATAAACTTCAAGGGCTTAATTATATGGTATTTTAACCAAATTCCTTTGTCACTGCCATAAAGGAAATCATGAAAAAATAGTCACATTATCACATTTTTTGGAAATACCCGTTTGTAGGAGCGGAAGTGAGGAAAGACACTAGGAAGCAAGGCAACAATCTGAGGAAAGTGGTAACAGAGGTGGGGTGCTCAGAGGAGGTCTGAGATCATTTGTAGCTACAGGCTCATTTGCAATTAAGAAGCAATCTATTTTTGCAATCCCGAAGGCTTCACAACTTTTAAGGGGTCATGAGTAAATCACAAATTCGTGCAAATTAGCTCAGTCTTTAGTCTGCACCTGGCACCTTGCTGAAATCAGCGATCAGGGGAGAGCAGACCATGAAGAAGGTCAGTTTGTGGGAGGTCTTGGAAATTTAGAGAGATGTTGCTTCCTAAGAAGAATGAAGATGATAATCCAAGACACGGGTCAATAATTCTTAAAATGGAAAAAACGATGCCACTTGAAGAACGCACTGACTATTAGGCCATGCCAACCTGAATTCCCTAGGGTTTTTGCCTCATCCTGTTCCAGACAATTAAAATAGTAAAAAAGCCAGGTTGGTGGAATGACCTCTAAGAAGAAGACACTGTTCCTGGAGAAGGGACAGTACAGATAAATGCAAAGATGGAAGCACTCAGGAGCTGGGCAGCGGTGCTGTGTTCTATAAGAGATCTGCCTTTACCCCCCAACGGACCCTTGTACCTAAGTCTTAGCCTGGATACACTCTGCCTGCCCGTAAAACACCTTTGGGAGAGTCCCTGGTGGAAACTGTTCGTTTGCACGCATTGCTGGAAATATCTGCCATGATACTAATTATTTCTCAGACTTCAAGTGTGAAGTCTGAAGTCTGTAAAGAGCTCAGTGGTCAGAGTAAGTAAGAACCAGATGCTGGGAATTTTCCCCTTCTGCAAAACTCTTTCTATTCAAAGTCAGTACTTAACACGTAGCCAGGGGAATATTAACATAACAATTCGGCTCCTGCCAAAAAGGCAAAACAAACCTCTAGTCAGCCCATGCCAATTACTCTCCACAGGTGGTGAGAAAAGACTCCTCATGTTCGACTCATAAAGCCTTATTTTTTCCAGGCGCTCCTGAAAGTTTTATGTGATCTCACTTTTCTCCATGACTATCGCTCCATTCTCTTTCCACAGTTTATTATTTTTTTTTTATACCGTGACTTTTTCCACTTATGCCCCTTCCGTGGTCTCGCCAACGTTTCCCATCATCTCATCTTTTATGTTTTTTTGGACACTTTTATCCATCCTCCAGTCCCTTTATCCTCCTTTCTGTGGCAAGCACAGAGGGAAATTGTTTTCTTTACTCTTCTCAGGCAAGCTGCTCGGCCTGGTAGCCTGTTATCTGGACTTCTCTTTGGATGACGTTGGCACATTTCCAAGTCCCCGTATGCTAATTTATGTACACCATGCTCCTCCATTCTCACCCCTAGATAACTGTCCCTTTACAAAATGTGAACCACAAAATAAATCCACGGCTGGGGAGGAAATAAGAGCAAGCCAGTATTATAACTCTTCTGACCTTGAAAGCACCGTAAGGAGGAAGCACAGGTGACTGTGGAACAATGCAGGGGTTAGGGGCACTGACCCCCTGTGCAGTCAAAGATCTGTGTTTGACATTTGACTTCCCCAAAACTTAACTACTAACAGCCTACTGTTGGCCAGAAGCCTTACCGATAACATTAAGTCGATAACACGAATCTTACGTGTCATATGTGTTACAGACCGTATTCTTACAGTCTAAGCTAGAGAAAAAGTATTATTAAGAAAATCATAAGGAAGAGAAAATACATTTACAGTACTTACTGTACTATATTTGTTGAAAAAAGTCCATGTATAAATGAACCCAATCAGTTCAAACCTGTGTTATTCAAGGGTCAACTGCACTTAAATATTCTAGAAGAAGGAGGCTTGGGCAGGTTTATAAACCACACCCCCTTTCAAAGTGCTTTCTGGAAACAGGTATAGAGGATGGAAGAGGCTTGTCCAGGGCAATCCCAGGACTCCTGGATCCCAGTCCAGGGCTCTTTTCCACCATGATCTCAATGCTTGGACATAAGGCCACTCCAAGGTCACACACTTGTCACCTGCTACCTGAGTTCAGCCATAGCCGTGTTGGATTTCACCAACATCGTATTTTCCTAAGTGGGACTTTTCACCTGCAATTCTGTATTTCTTGTGTCTCAAATAATTGAAAGATGTGCCAGCACTGAACCGTGCAGCTGGCAAAGAGGCATGTCAAGGGGGTCTCATTAAGTGGCTCAGGTGCTCTGACCAGTCCCAAAGGGCATTTCTGACTGGGGACTCTCAGTTCTTTCAATATGTCTTGAATTATCTCATTTCTGAAGGGTGCATTCCTTCTCTTTGAGATACTCTCACTCTTCACTTTATGCTCAGGCTCCACCATGAAAATACTAGCTGTTAAGATCTAGAAGCCTCAACACGCAGCCTGCCCCTGCTGCCCCAACAGCGGGCTATAGGCTTCACCCCCTCCCGCGAGCTCCTACCGGGATGCACTCTGCACCGTTTATTTGGGGCTCACTACCTTGCTGTAGGTATTCATAAGTAGGATGTCTCCTGGAGAGCCAGGAACTATCGGATGTTTACTTGCATCCGACTCACTGGTTCATGGTATTTGTTAAATATTAAATAGCAGTGATTTATTTATTTAGAATTTATAAAAGCCACAGCATAAGTATATAATACTTCTAGAATAGATAATATAAAATATATCATTGCCTTCATTTAGCAAAGGAGGAAGATGAGGCTTAGAGAAGCAGACTGCTGCTCGTGAAACTACTAAGTGGTAGATGCAGGCAGGGACACATGCATCCAGGTCCGTCTGAACTCTTAAGCCAATATGGCTAAACTCTACCTACTAATGCGTCCCAAATCCCCAAGGGCTCACGGTCCCAGCTCGGGGCTCACTTCCCACGTCCACGCATGTGGGAAAACCCTGCATATAAGTGGAAAAGGAAGAGTGGGGCAGAAGATCAAGATGGATTAGAAGTCATTGTTTCTCCAGGATTGACTCTCCCACCGCCTGCAACCGAAGGCAAGGGCTGTTGAGATTCCTACAGATTCTTCCTTCCCTGGGCACCAGGGAGGGAGAACCCGGCTGTGAGCTCTAGCACACAAAGAGCTCTGTCCACAAAGAGCCCGTGAGGCATAAAGATGAAAAAAATGGACTCTGCCATCGGGAGTTTAGCCAAGGAAAAGCATATCCTATCTTAACGCTAAAATACAAAATAGAAATGTGATCATTGCTGAACTATCCAAGCTATTTTCACAAATGACAATAAGGCTATTTCTTTGCTGAAAGCATCCTTCAGAAGAGAACATATTTTAGGTTTTCTTAAGATGCTTTCCCAAATGGCTCCTTGATTATTATTTCTTCTCTTCCAGTTCATGGATCAGAAGACACAAAAGACACACATCAGAATACCTGCTTTTTCACTCAGAGCAAAAACTTCACAAGCTAATTTCAGCCACGAGTGACTTGTCATCTCTGCTCTTTCTAGAGTTCCGGGCAATCACCGGGGGAAGAAAAATTTGTTTCAAACAATGAAACTTTGGAAATTTTGCCACGTCTACGTGACACTTTTCTGGTCAATGACGCCAGACTGGAAGCAACATCTTTCTAACCTTAGTAGTTAAGAAACTCCCGTTCCACTATTTCATGTCTTCAGGTCTCAGTTGTCCTCCTCTGTAAAATGGGGAAGATATCTATCTTTTGGAGTTGTTGCAAAGATTAAATGAGAGAGTGGTACAAAGAGGTGGGCACAGTACCTCACAGGAAGAGTCCAACGAATGCTCTCTATTGTTAGGGTTTGACTTTGCTGGGGCACGTGGAGGAGGCCAGAGGATTTGGTTCGAGCCAATGCGTGGTTTATACACAACCGCTGGCAATCCAGTCCCCTGCTCTCAGAGAAGGTCCTCTTCTTAGACGGAATGCAGGGAGGGTTCCAGCAAGGACATTCCTGGCACGGTGAGGAATGGTCACTTGCCCCAAAAGTCCTGGCATCCACGTAACCCTCAGTAGGAACAAATAAAACAGCCGCGGCCTGATGACCCTCACGTGTGGGTAAAGAATCCATACACGACTACAAGGCCAATTAATATTCTTGTCTGTTCCATTTTGTTTTGTTTTTTGCTGCATTTTACTTTTAAAGGCGCCTTTGGCCTTTCTGTGAGGTGGGTAGAGCCAGAACTGGTGTCCCCACTTGGTAGATGAAGGCACGGAGTCACAGACAGCGGGGAGATCTGAGTTTCATCAAGTAGATAACCGCAGGCAGAGCTGAGCTGCAAACTCAGGGTACGTGACTCCTACGTCTGTGCTTTGGTCCGCAGTCTTCACTCCAACGCTGCTAGGAAGGGGGCTAATAACGCTCTGTGCTGCAGCTACACCTCGGAAACAAACAAAATGCTAATTTTCACTGCCGATAAGATAAGGCGTTTCGCGCTGTTAACAGCTTCGGGAGAGGAATAAAGACACAGTCCCGCATTTCCAGGGTAGCGAGGCTCAGTACAGGGCTTCTCAGACTCACTTGCAGCTGAAAGAGCCGGGGGCTTGTTAAAACTGTAGATTCTGGTTCTGTAGTTCTGGGGTGAGGCCAGATCTCCTGTGACTCCAAGCAGCTCCTGGTGAGACAGACATGACTGCACGGGACTGCGCTGTGGACACTGAGGGTCAAGTGGGAACAGCGCAGGCTTTGATGTCAATCATATCAGGTGCAAATCCTGACACCACCTGCCGTGACGTGTGACCTTGAGCAGTAAGCTTTTGAATTCTCTGAGCTCAGATTTTCATCTGCGTAACAGACCTAACGGTACCCATATCTTTAGCATATTTATTAGAAATAAATGGCTTAAGGGGCATGGGGCTGGCTCAGTCCGTAGAACATGTGACTCTTGATCTCAGGGTTGTAAATTCGAGCTCCACATTGCGTGTAGAGATTACTTAAGAAATAAATGGCTTAATAAAAGTGCCTACTTCAGTGCCTGGCATAAGATAAGGGCTCAGGAAATGGTAGTTAGGTATCAATATTAGTAATGATATTGTACCACTGCACCTGCAAACATTTCATTCTATCGTAGCTTCCAGTTTCAGATGCTTCATTGGCAGGTATAGGTGTTCACCAAACAGATAATACTAATCAATACTACTATAATATAGTAATACTGATTACCTAATCAAAAGCAGAGGGCTCTGCCTTACTGCTTGCTCACGCTGTTATAGCAAATATATTTTCTGAAACGAACTGCATCTCTGTAACTAAGCATAATTCTATTCTTTTTCCTCCTCCAACACTAGATTATGAAAATGGTCACACAGAGAGGTTGGAAAAATTGTTCAGTGAATACTCATACACCAATGATCCAGATTCTAGGATTAATAGGTTTTAAAGGTTGTTCTATTACCTATCTACCCATTTTTCCATTCTTCCTTTGATCCATCAATCCATCTTTTTTGGGGGGTGGGGTAGGGAGGAGACGCTTGCCACCATAGCTTTCAAGAACTTGTACATATGACATCTCTTCCATTATTCATACTTTCGCCATTTTCTTCCCGTGGCCCACATAGTCTGCACAAAGCTAGCAGGCAAACACAAAAGTTTGACTCAAAAGTAATAGGGACACAACACTACCTCCTTATGGCCCGATGCTGCTAAATTAGGACCATCAACCTGGAAGTGATTTATATACAAATCTAGAGCAATGAATACCTCTAAGCTTTTCACATTCTCAAACAACCACTCTAAACCTAAAACAGGACTGGCTTGCTTCACCTGTTTGACCCAGAATTACCTATCAGAACTTCACAAGACATTTCGCAAAGCCCAGAGTGACAACAACATAAGGGGTCCAGCACATTCCAGCCAGCCACTCAGCTCAGAGTTTTCAGCAGACACATTTTCTCTGAAGGATCACTGCTGTTTTGTACAAACTGAATCATCCCTGATTCCCTCTACAGAAGAAAAAAAGAAAGAACATAATCATCATATTTCAACATGAGAGTGTCCTGAGAGCAATGAACTAGGCTTCAACAATATTCTGTCAACAAACAAGCAAAAAACCTAGCTGTAAGTAAATTTACACTGCAAACGTAACCGATCCTGTCCCCACTTTGAAAACGTGATGTTAATTCCAAACCAGACTCTGGTCAGTTTCATGTTGGCAAACTATGGTTACCGCAGTCAGATAAATATTCAGGTGGCAAACTGTTAGGGACAAGAGCTTTGGAGTCAGACCTGTATTTGAATACTGTATCTGCTACTTACTAGTTACTGGCTGAGCAAGTCTCTTAAACTTGAACCCTGAGAGTTTCATCGATAAGATGGTACCTCTTTATAAGAGTTGTCAGGAGGATGAGATAAAATGTCCCAGCACAGTGCAGGGCATATGAAAGTAGATTCCCTCTTATGAAATAAGGCAGAAAGAGAAGGGGAAGGCAATACTCTTGAACATTTGTATCTATTTCCAGAACAGTGGCTCTAATGGAAACAAAGTGCACCACCACCAGGATGCATTGCTTTGTGGGACAGGTTTGCAGAACTTCTGGGATTGTGGGGCCGATGGTGCATGTGTCCCAAGTCTCCCAGGTAACACATCATAACTTCGCATCATAAACTAGAATGCCATCCCTGTCTACCTCCGACCCTTCCCCTGACATACCTACAGGTCTTTGTTTTGATTCCTGCTAACACACTAACTCCCTGCTCCCTTTCCCCCAGGCCTCTAAGTGATGTGCTCTGCGTGTGAGAGATAATACGGATGCCCCCATGTGCTCACTGTGTGATCCTCCCAGGGGCCCTGGTGAGCTGACACTAGGCTCACTAGTGATGGGATTGAGGGCCCAGCAGTGCAGAATCGGCTGGAAAAGAGGCCCCCACAGCACACTGCAAGAAGTGGGCTGGATCTGGAGGTCGTGTCCTATTTGAATGGAGACAACAGTGGGATCCAGCTGGCCTATTTCCATGCAAATCATGTGAGGCATTGCAGCTCACCTCTGGGTCTGGGGCTTGGGGACAAGGCTGCGTGTCTGAGGAGCTAGTGGGATGTAACCATGTTCCCTTGAAAGGAGGGGAGGCAGGAGAAGGGGAGTAGAGAATGAGTCTTTTCATATGGCTGCAAAAAATATTAATATATTAAGGTTTTTTTAAAGTTTATTTATTATTTTGAGAGAGAGAGAGAGCACGAGCAGGGGAGGGGCAGAGAAAGAGGGAGAGAGAAAGAATCCCAAGCAGGCTCCACACTGTCAGCACAGAGCCGGATGCCAGGCTTGAACCCACGAACCGTGAGATCATGACCTGAGCCCAAACCAAGAGTAGGACTCCTAACCAACTGAGCCAGCCAGACAACCCAATATTAACATATTTTAAATTATTATGAAAAGTCAGAGTCTGAAGAAGGGACATGGCTAGAGTTTAACTCAAATGGGGTCCTGACTTGGAAGCCTACCGTAGAGGAATGGCAGGAGGCTAGGGAGCCAGATGCCCTCTGGTGTGGAGCCTGACTCTGCCCTGGTTGGTGGTGACTTTGGGCAGGCCAGTGACTTTGGGCCTTAGGGTCTCCTCCTGGCCAGCATGGATAAAGCCCCTTGTACCTCTCAGGGATGGCGTGATGACCTAAGTAGTGCACGCCAACTGCCCAGGGCATAGCAGCTGCTCCAGTAGACTGTGGTTGGACAGGTCCAGTAGACCGTGGTTGGACAGTCTCAGTAGACCGTGGTTGGACAGGTCCAGTAGACCGTGGTTGGACAGTCTCAGTAGACCGTGGTTGGATAGGTCCAGTAGACCGTGGTTGGACAGTCTCAGTAGACCGTGGTTGGATAGGTCCAGTAGACCGTGGTTGGACAGGTCCAGTAGACCGTGGTTGGACAGTCTCAGTAGACCGTGGTTGGACAGGTCCAGTAGACCATGGTTGGACAGTCTCAGTAGACCGTGGTTGGACAGTCTCAGTAGACTGTGATTGGACAGTCTTCAGTAGACCGTGGTTGGAAAGTTCCAGTAGACCATGGTTGGACAGTTTCGCATGTGACAGGTCACTCAGAATAAGCCCACAGAGAGAGGACCGTGTATTTGGAGGAAAATCTCACTCTCTCGAATTCTGACATCCTGACATCATAAAATTACCCTAGTCAGTGGAGAACTCAGGTAGAGAAACCTCCTGAAGGAGTGCTGAGCTCCCTGGGGGTTTACCTTGGCCACCTGCTAAGGGTAGTAGAGGATCCTGCTTTAGTTCTGACATAACAGTACTGAGAAGGGACAGTAAAACCTCTCTCCTTACTAGTGCCCATAACCAGGACATCAAGTGCCCACAAACAGACTGATTCCATGCTTCCAGTCCCTGTTCATTTCTTTCTACGTGCTTTAAAAAAAAAAAAAAAAAAGTGCCAGGATAAGAAGGATTTATCTTCGTATTTATTTTTAAGGTCCTTAAAGTACTTCAATCAGAGGCCCCATGACAACCTTAAAGTTGGATGCCAGGCATGTTTTTAAGAAGTGGTAAAATCTACCAAGACGAAGTGAGTAGTTAGTGAAAGACTTTCTACAAACTGAGAGGGATGAGCCTTCGGTGCAGTTTACAACCTGCCACAGTTGAGCCGCTTGAAGGTTCGAAGCTCAAGCAAATTCAAAGGATATTTAGAAAACGTGATGGAGGGAACACAGAGTGGAAATCTTCTGTAGAAATGAAAACAAGGCTTCATGCCGTGAGACGGCGCTTTCTCTGTAAGTTCTAGACACTCTGGTGGAGGCTATAACTTCTGCTGCCTAACAAAAAAATGAAAGCCTGAAGTTGGCCGGATTTTTTGTCTTGGCAAGCTACCGGAGCCGAGGCGAGACTTGAACCTATGTCTTTACAACTGGTTTTGATGCCACAGGGAGACCCATATGCCACACACATTCCACAAACACCACCACGGGGTTGTAGGGTAATTCAGAGCACAGCCTTGGCATATGACCACACGCCCCTCTGGCTTTGGGGTCCTGGATAACTCTCTTGCTCTTCTCTTGGACATGTTTCCTCAACAGCAAACTAGGAATAAAATCATACATAAAGCTGCTGTAGGATTATTGTATCTGTATATGTACATATGCATATATATAAATGCAAACATATATAAGCACATGTACACATATACACAGCCATATATAATTACGCATGTAGCCTATGTTATTATTTGAGTATAATATATACAGATTATATATGCACATATTTTTTTACTAGACTATAAGACATTTATAACAGGTTTCTACTAACTTTCCTGCTTAGGATATACGTTATTTTCACTACCTATATACTCATTAAAGTACCTTCTCACCACTAAAACAATTGGACCATATGAATATACCATAAAATCTGTGATGGGTGCCAGGGAGGAGGTACAGGTGGCCAACAGACTTAAAACAGACATTTCTTTAAAGAGATTTTTTCCTTCTTCCACCTTCTGGGATATCAGGAAAGAAAAACCTCATTTATTTTCCTGAGGTCTTTCTAGAATACCCCCAGTTCCACTGACAAACAGTAAAGCCATCTGGAATAGCTAACAGACAACAATTTGGAAGCAATTTCTTTGGAGACAGCTATAATGATTTTCCTTTTCTGTTTTCTTTCCCTCCTGAAATGTCAAGGATAACTGAAACTTTTTACTTTTCCATCTGTGATTTACTGATCAGTTCCAAACAAGTTTGGAAAGTACTTGAACATTTGTTTCCAGTCAATTCAATACTGTTTTTGTTTTTTTTTACTTAATTCTATTTTTAAAGTATCACATTCTGTCTTAAGTGTCTTTTTGATATTTAGAAAATATAAAATATTTAAAAACACAAATTGAAACATGATTACAACCTATTTCGCCATGGAAAAAACCACTGAGTACTTAAAATACTATTGTAAGCAGTCACAATGAAATCATTTGTATCTTTTTCAAAGAGATTATCCAAAGAGGCTTAATAAAATGAATGTAGAAACAACCCCCCAAATGGGTAAATGTGGCATCTTTCAGAGTAGAACTTGTAGAAGACAGAATCAGGAATTGCCATTCTTAGCCTGATGGTCTAGTTACCTGAATAGGAATTCTACATAAAGAACACAGCAGGGATCATCAGGTATATATATACCCAGGGATCGAAACATGAGATATAATAATAAATAATTTGGTAGAGAAATACCATATACATACATACATACATATATATAATATATTATTATTTTTTTATAATATATTATTATGTACATACTATGTGTATGTACAGCTGGCAGGCTGTTGGGTCTGTGCAAAGCGTAGTATTCTTTGCTATGGCGGAATTACAACACTGAAGAAGATCCATTCACTCTAGTGTCCGAGAGGAAGAAAAGTAACAGAAACAACATTTCAAGCTTGTACTTGTTCCATGTTAGCATCAAAACCAATAACTGCCATTGAAATCAGTTACATTTTGGCTGGAAAGAAGGGAAGGCGGCCCTGCAGGATGAGTGGGGTTTTAATAAGCAGATGTGGTCGTCCCAGGTGACAGAAAGGGCACGGAGAATGGAGATGGGTGGGTGCAAGTCTGAGGAAGATAAACGTGGACTGAGGTGAGAATCAGAGAGAAGAGGAGAGCGGCGGCCAAGCAGTTGGGCCGGGGTCAGTGACTCCTGCAGGAGGTCGTTAATTCTGTGCCAAGGAAGCTGGCCTTCGCTTAGTGGGCAAAGGGACCTGAAGGTTGTGAATTAAGCTCTCAAACGTAAGAGATGAAAAGGACCATCAAGATGATCTAAGCTAGCGCTTCTCAAACTTTTCCATCAAAATATTCCTAACGCAGAGGAGAGAACTCCATACCTGATGGAGTTGGGGGTCCTGCCTTACCTTGGTCCTCCTCTGAAATAGGTCTTCTTCCACTTGATAAATTATCAAGGGATGTTCCAGTCTACTCCACAGATAACCTTATCAGTTGTATAAAAAATGCTTTCTCCCAATAAGGTATCTGTGGTCCAAAAGATACTTGGTGTTCACCCTGTGCCTTCACACATGCACACGGCACCCCACCCTTTCCCCTTTCAGTGTATGTGGAGCTCAGCTAGAAGAATGAATCTAGGCTGCCCCTCAAAAAAGATGATGAAGGGACATGCCCACAGTCACAATTAGTAAAGGAATGAAAAATGCAATGATATTCCTTATCCCTGTGTCCAAAACTCTTTGTGGCAATACCACACTACTGCCCAGAAAAGAAAGCACCTGATGGGACCGGCACAGGGGCACATCACATCCAAACATGCCCAGAAGTCACCACCCAGCATGCACCTGTGAGTGAGACGCAGACCCCCCCAGCTGGCCCCAAACATGCCACCTTGTCCCGCCATTCCCAGCCACTGCCTCGCTCAGGGCAGTCTCCGGTGGTGGGAGAGAGATGGCTTAGACCAGGCTTCCCCCGGGGGGAACCGTCCCCCCACATCACAATTTCTAGCTCGGTCATGAAGGTAGAATAGAGCCTCAGACAAATGCCCCCTTTCCCTAGCGGAACTGAGCAGGTGCTAATCAAAGTCCGTCAAGCATGATTTGTACCACCAAGGGATTCCAGGGAGGCAGAAAAAGAAAAATCACAACGCCGTGTTTATCTCCCTTTCATTGCCGGTTCTGGCAACAGTATTGTAGTCAGGCAGGCTGAGTCAAAACAGTTTGCTAAAAATATGGATCAGCTGAGACCATTTAAAGCCACCTTTTATGGAGTTAACGTTAGGACTTTCCCCTTGGGCTATTTTGTGTATTCTCTCCGGAGCCTGCCTTTCCAGAGGCATCTAGCCTAAAAAACACAGTCTTTCTCCTTGCCAGGGGATCCGAAGCCTCCCAACGACTGATGAGTGGGTCTGCATCCTTCCCAGGGTCCTGGGCAACCATTCCCAAGGGGCTCCATCGGTGGGGTGGGATGCTGGGCGAGACTCCGTCGGAGTTTCTGCTGGGGAGTAATTAGTCCTATGGGTAGACCCGGTGCCCCCCGGAGGTGGGACTAGCTGTGAAGCGGTCTGTTTCAACCCTTCCCAGGATAAGTTTCTAGTTTCCCAGTCTTCAGGAAAGGCGAGGGTTAGATTCTGCAGGGTGAACTGCACACCACGATTTTATGTAGATGTTCAACGTGAGGGGAAAAGAAAATCACCCCCACAACTGTATTAAGGTTTTCACCCAACTCTGTTCGAATGGCTGCTGGTGATGACACTAAGGGGACCTGGGGGAGGTTTGCTTTCCGAGTAGATTCTATTTCCTTTACATTAAAATCAATAAACAACGGAAATGCAACTGCTTTCAAACAAAACAAGCTTTGCAAAGAGACTATTTTTAGAATGCATTCTCTGGAAATTTGCCTGCTTTACAGGAATTGGATTTTACTTAAGAAGGGAACCCAATGGAACATGTAGTCCCATAGCTTTCCATGCTGTGTGTGCCCCTCGAAGCCCTAGGGGGATCTCCATGGTGTCGAAACAGCATGCCCAGGGGCGGGGAAAGGGGCCAGGAGATCTGGAGGGGTGGAGAGATAAAGGCCCTGGGCTCCACTGTTCCTTCCATGGGGCGGCACTGTTTTTCCTGCTCTCATACTGGGTTTCCATATGATCTTTTATACGAGGGAAAGGTTCAGCTCCTAAATATTTTTGGAAACTACCTAACTTGGTCTTGTGGGCTGAGTCGTGTCCCCTCTCCCCCACTGACATATGTCCTAATTCCCAGTCCCTCAGAATGTGATCTTATTTGGAAATGGGGTTGCTGTAGATGTAATGAGTTACGACGAGATCACTGTGGAGTAAAGCGGGCCCCTACCTCCGACATTACTGGTATCCTTCGAAGAAGACACCTGCTCACAGAGGGAAGACAGCCATGTGAACATGACATGGGATGTCAGGCTGCCACAAGCCAGGAACACGTGGGGCCACTGGAAGCTACGAGGAGGCAAGAAGGTTCCCTAGAACCTTCAGAAGAGGTGGAGCCCAGCCCATACCTTGATTTCAGACTTCCAGCTTCCAGAAGTGAAAGAGAATTACTCTCTGCCGTTTCAAACCATCCAGTGTGTGACCCTTTCTTACAGCAGCCCTAGGAAACTAATGTACCCAGTCAAAGCGATTTTCTTCTCTCACCGTTTCATTGTTTTACCCTCTTAGGCAATATGTTGATGAAGGAAAGGACATTTTTAAAACACGCAGAAAGCGCTTTTCTCAGTTTCTCAGCTGACTTACCGATTCCGGCCCTTAATCCTCACCTCCAGAGCATATATCTCTTAAGGAAATGCCTCCCCACACAGACAGACACGGGGGCCCCGGTTTCTCCAAGCACGACCCTGAGGTTCGAGGAGGAGACCGCACTCAGATGCCACACGCCGGTGCCGTAAATCCCTGCCTTACCGCTGGGTCAAGGAACTAAGGCCAGTCAGGGATGTTCATGTTCAGAACTTGGAGAAAGCACACTGACACATCAGACTCAGTTACCCACGCGTGCTTGGCGCGTGAGACACAAGTGGTTTGGTGATAATTCATATGCAAATAGCTTCTTTCTCTGAAGGGCTTAAAGAAAGGTACAGCAGACTTTTACTTCATTAATCCTTGCAAGCCACCCATGAAGAAGGTAAAGTAAGGTCGTACCTCCTCCCCCTTCTCTCTGGTTCATCTCAAGGTTGGCCGCTTGTTTTCCTCTTTATTCTTGTGCTCAGCAGCATGGTGGAATTTCTCTCCTTCCGCTCTACAGACTTTTATTTTGAAGCTGTGTTCATGTTTCCCTAGAACCTATTTCTGGCAGCTCCTGGTTAGTAGAAGAAAATTATCCCCGTTTCCCCACCCCCACCTCTTTTTTTTGGGCAGAGGAAGGCTTCTCAGAAGGCCAATCTATTCTGAAACTACCATTTATTTAAAGTTTGTGCTCCTGAATTATCTTGAGGTTTAGGAGACTCAGTGTGCATGAGTGAGTGAGTGTGTGTGTGTGTGTGTGTGTGTGGAGGGGGGGGGAGAGAGAGGGAGAAAGAGAGAGTAGCAATAACCTTGCCAAGTGGCATTAGAATGCCGTCAAAGGTGTTTCAGGGGTGGAGGCGGGATCTCAGCATCTCAGCAGACACCTCATCACTACACGTGTCTTTGGCAACTCTCTTGGTCAGTTTTCAGATCGTGATCCTCCTCCCAGAATAGCCATGGCTAAGAAACACGGCAATGACACACTCAAGGAAACTGAAGACGAAAGCACTTTAGCCCCAACCCCTACTTTAAACAGGGCTGTTTCTCCTTTGCCCGTTTTCTTACTGAGTTTCTTGAGTAAGCAATTCTGTCTCCTGAGCACCTTCATGGATCTCAGGCAAAGATTCACGGAAGAGCAGTGGATTTCTTTGAGCTCTCTGGAGAAAGAAGTTATGAAAAAGGAAAAATTAGGGGCGCCTGGGTGGCTCAGTTGGTTAAGCGGCCGACTCCGGCTCAGGTCACGATCTCACGGTCTGTGAGTTCGAGCCCCGAGTTGGGCTCTGTGCTGACAGCTCAGAGCCTGGAGCCTGTTTCGGATTCTGTGTCTCCCTCTCTCTCTGACCCTCCCCTGTTCATGCTCTGTCTCTCTCTGTCTCAAAAATAAATAGACATTAAAAAAAAATTTAAAAAAAAAAAAGGAAAAATTAGAGTGCCATGTAACATTGGGTTCTCTGGGCTTGACCTGGAGGCTGTACCTTTACTTCCCCACAATGAGAAACGTTAATATCTATATTTCTCAGTTTGCTAAGGGGCTACAGCTTTTCTGTACAGGGTGGAGTAAGACATTTCAACCTTTACCAGCCCGTATTTGGGGCAACTCAGGAAAGGGCTACATTCTACCAACCTGGAAGCTTTGTTGATACGCGTTTGCCTTCTCGAGTGCTGTGGACTGATGGCGTTTAGCCAAGAGCCACCAGGCTAGGATCTAGCGGAGCACCTCCCGCAGTCATTTGACCTGCATCCTGCCAACCTACCCTACAGCTGAAAGCCTCTCATCGGGCCGATAATTAGGGCAAGACCTCAGGTTTTTAAAAACCCTATCGTTTCCCAGATGCTATAAAAATTCCAACCAAAGGCTTTCGAAGTTTCAACACAAGTGTTTGCAAGCCAAAACGGCTTAACACTCAATCTGGTTTATTCTGCTGCGTGTATTAAAATCGGCAACTAACCACATTTCCATACTACTCACAGTCATCTCATTGAGAGGTATAGAGATCACAGTCTAAGGTGGTACTGATACATTCATTTCTGCTCAAAATGGTCTGAAAGATTCGGAGGAAAAACTGAGGTTAGCCTCTTTGGGGAGAAGGCTGTTAAAACAGAAGGTTCTAAATGAGCAAGAAAGATATGATAATTAACATTAGAAGGAAAAAAGGGATCACTGAGAAGGAGCCACAATTAGAAGGGAGGTATGTTCATTCTAAACTCGTAGCAACCACATTTATGTAGATATATCTTGATTAGTAGTAGCCAAGGATAGCAGAATTGAGAAGACAAGGCAGGAATTATTAACTCTTGTTTGTGGAAGGGGGAGAGGCACGGGGTCTTAAAAGGATTGAATTTTATAAAGATCAAGCTGTGGAAAAGAAAGAAATTCATATAGTCAAAATGTTATGTCTAATATTGCCTAATGTTGCCTGTCTCTCGCATCCTGAACAAGGTAAATGACGTCATTGCCAGCACCGGCAAGGGGTTGGAGAGGCTCTCGTGATCAGAGGATGTTGATTTCCAGGGTTAAGATAAAGAAATACATAAAACAAAACCTGATCCCGGAAAGCAAACCCAAGGGGAAGGGGAATTAATAACAGCCAAATTTAAAAAATAGAATGGCAATATTGTGCACCTCAGCAAGATACCTTTTGCTTCAATCGGTATTTTCTGTGAATGCTAACTTGTTAAAAAAAAAAAAAGATTGGCCTGAGTTCAATCAAATGTAAACTGAAATTCAGCTATTCAGCTTTTCAGCCATGCCAGCCACATTTCACATCTTCAGTTGTCACACATGGCTGGTGGCAACGGTATTGGACAGCACAGATACAAGACATTTTCATTATGGGCAGACAGTTCTATTGTACGGCATTGTTTTATTGTTTTTAATGTTTATTTATTTTGAGGGAGACAGAGAGAGAGTGAGAGAGCAAGTGGGGGAGGGGCAGACAGAGAGGGCGAAAGAGAATCTCAAGCAGGCTCCACACTGTCAGCATAGAGCCCGATGTTGGGCACGAACCCATGAACCGTGAGATCATGACCTAAGCTGAAACTAAGAGTCAGATACTTAACCGACTGAGCCACCCAGGTGCCCCTGGACAGCGTTGTTTTAGAAGGACTATTGTAAGGACGGCTGGCATTAGTAAGACCCTTGTGTACCTTCCTCGCACCAAAAAGGCTGTCGGTTTCAACTGTTGTGTTCATCCTAAATTTCTTTCATTCCTTTCCAATATTATGTGTCCAGATTCACCTACCTCAAGCTTAACCACCAGTGATATAAACAAGGAAGAAATATTATAGAAAAAGGTAACTTAAACACATAGCACACTGTCCTGTAAGTAATTCACGCATAGAAAGCTAAGTTGGATGATTCCTCTATAGAGCCTATGGGACGTTAGGATCAGTGTCGCCATTACACGGAGGAGACTGGAGGCAACAGGGGAACACGACCTCACCAGCTCACACCATCCACTGCAGCACGGTGTGCAGTCGGGGGCGTTCTCCATTTGTGCCTGTTCTTTCCAGTCGTTATTACTAGACCGGTGCTGAAGCATGAGAATCTCAGCTTTTTGGAGATACACATGCACAGCCTTCTCCTTCTGAATTTTTTTTAAATTCAGATTTCTCAGTAGTATCATGAACTCTACTGCCAAATCATTCTCATAGTCTTCCTGATTTGCCAATACTCTACCACCACGATCCAACTGTCTGATTTCCATCACTTTTATCTTGCTGTGAACAGTGCGCCAGAATGGTGAGGGTGTGGGCCGAAAGGCTTCTGGTTAACATATGTGATCTCCATAGGGCCAGTTAGCTCAGCCCCAGCAATCCCCTTCACCCTGTTGCCCCCAAAACAGGAGCCACTGGTCACAGAACCACTGGGGAAACAGGAAAAGATCTGAGCCTCTGCTTAAAAAAAAAAAAATCAATCCAAATGATAAGCTGAATGGGAAATGGAGTATTCAGAGAACAGATTTCTCGGTGGATAACACATAAACTTCCGCTGTCCGAGACCGTAGGCACTGGCTACATGTGGCTATGGAGGACTTGAAATGTGCTTAGTCCAAACTGAGATATGCTAACAGAGTAAACTACACATGCATCACCAAGGCTTAATATGGAAAAAAATTAATAATTTTTATATCAATTACATGTGGAAATGACAATATCTAGATATACTAGATTACAAAAACAAAAATCAAAGTTAATTACAGGCTTCTTTTTGTTTTTTAAAATATAGTTCCCAGAAAATTTTCAATGACATATGTGGCCCACATTATACTTCTATTGACAACACAGGCCACCGTCACAGGCTCTGTAATACAAAAGGGCTTAGAAGATGCTGACTCATGAAAAGCGACTCTAAAAAATTATCTGCTCTGAAAAAGCCAAAGAAGCCTCTGGCCACAAAAGCAGCAGAATGGCTGGAATTGGAGAAGGCATCATAAATATCTTCACTACGGAGAGCAACATAAAGGCCTAGCCAGCAGCTGAAGCTACATAATCTAGCCGTATTAAAAAGAAATCAAACACAGATTTCAAAATCCCTGCCTTGTCTTTTGAACCCACTGTGGGAAAGCGGCTCTCACAGCATGCTAGACGTTGGGGTTGTGAGTCCCGAGGTGCTCAAATCCTCACTTTGATTCTTCTTGATCAACGATGGCACCTCATTACTGAAAAAGAGCCAAAGGCGCCTGGAAGAAATTCCCCCAGCGGGGCCTACAATGACCCAGGGAGATGGCAAGGTAATTTGATAATTACATTCAAGAGTTTTCTGAATAATATGTAAATCCCCGGATATTGAGAAATAAGGAAAAATAAGGATCAATACACTGTAGGACCTGGGAGAAGCAATGCTTTTCTCAAGTGGCAATTCAAGCCATCGCAGAGAGAGCCAGGCAATGAAGGCATTTGCCAGGTTAGAAAAGGGAACCAGCTCTCAGTTTCTTCCTTTATTTTCAAGTTTCTGTCCTTGAACTCGATAAGCTCTTGTGTTCAAGAAATAGGCAGGAAGAGAAGTTAATCAGTGTCAGTCTTCTCATCCAAGAAAACTTTTATCCCTACCTCTTTTCCAATCTTCCCAGGCTTAGAGATGACCATTACTCCCTTGTTACAAAGCCTGTAACTTACTTCAATACAATCAGTGTGATATTGTGCATATACTAATCGGTTTAAACTTTCATGCCCAGGAGTCATTAGCCAACATGCTAAGAAGAGTGCCCAGAGTGCCCAGGGCAGAGTGAAAGGTAACATGTGATCACAAAGAGCCACAGTCCAGAGGCAGTTACTATAAGCCCTTCCGTTACCTGTGTATCGATCAAGAGCAGAAACTTTGCCAATACCAAATAAATATCAACAATGTGTTTTTATTGGTGAAAGCAACGTTTTATTAATTAGCCTGATGGAGGTAATAACATGATCTCCTTAGGTGGCATTTCAGATATTCAAAATAGGTGCATGAGAAAAAATAAGGTAGCCATACTCCCACTGTTGCATGAAGGTACAAGAAACCAGCTGGGTCTGGATCCTGCATTCCTTAGACCTGACTCCTGCACCTCTTGGAGGAACGGTGTCCGTGGCTTGATCCCTAGTTGGATCTGTGTCCAGCCACTGGTTTAGAAGGATTTCTGATTTCTGACGCCAAGTAGAAAGCTCGGAGTCCTGCTTTGTAAATGCTGTTGTTTGTCACAAGTATCCCTTTCCTACCAGGTAAGGTCAGCACGTCTAGAAATGTGGGGAGCTGAGACTCTTTAGAGCTTAAGGAACAAAGTACATGAACTGTTTTGTGCCTGCTTTACTAATGGCTGTTTATTAAACAAACACATGATAAAATTTTGTTTGAAATGCACGTTTCATAGCCTAGTAGTCAGGTGATAAGGCAGTGGCTTTCTCCCACCTGAATAGAACTTCTTCGTTACTACTATGATCTAACAAAATCAACCTCAGGGTCCTGCATGGCCAGATTGGCTTAGGTCAGGTGGCAACTGCTCCCTTTTTTTCACCCTAATCCAACAAAGAACTTTCCTTCAGTCCCGAAGTACAATCCTTCCTGCTTCAAGGGGCTATGAAGTCCCCTCTCCATTCTTCCACCTGGCCAACTGACACACCTTGTAGGCCTCAGCTTAGATCACTGGTTCACAAACTTTGCCGTGCATTAGAATCACACACACACAGCTTCTAACAACCGCACACTCTGGCTTACACCCCATACAAATTAAATCAGAACGTCTGGAGGTGGGAGCCAGGCATCAGTATTTTTCAAAGATTCCCTGTGATTCCATTGAGCAGTCATTTGGGAACCACTGGCTTTGATGTTATTTCTCTTTTCTTTTTAGGTTTATTTATTTTGGGAAAGAGAGAGAGAGAACGAGCAGGGGAGTGGCAGAGAGAAAGGGAGAGAGAGAATCCAAGCAGGCTCAGGGGTCAATGCAGGGTTCCCACAAACCGTGAGATCATGACCTGAGCTGAAATCAAGAGTTGAACGCTTAACTGACTGAGCCACCCAGGCACCCACAATGTTATTTTTCTTAGTACAGACTTCACTAATCATTCCACCTAAATTTAGTTTCCTCTATCATATAGTTTCCTGTGTTTTGGAGGCTTCTCGACATTTTCTTATTTTATAATTAGTTGTGCCATTTTTTTGTTTGTTTGTTTTGGTGCTATCTGCCTCCTTGACTGGATGCCCTATTAGAGCCAACGCCTTGACTGTTTTTCTAATCTCAGCATCTGAAGCAGCTAGGACCCCCTGGTATATAGCAGGTGCTCCATATATGTTTGTCAATATTGAATAAATCAATGAATTCAGTATGTGCCACTTTACTGAAACTTTCTCCCCCAATTCAAAATGAGCCAACTGACCAAACATTTGAGAGATAAACATTATCCATTTTCTAACAAGTACTTTGGAACGATAGGAGGGAATTATAATCTATTTGGAAGCAGGATTAATGCATATGGAACCATAAGAGAATTGAATAATGCAGATTCATAAAAAACAAGGGCTTACACTAAGTGACAGTAAGTGCAAGGTGATGAGTAACACATAGGCATGGACATTTGCTCTCTGTGAGTGAACTTGGGCACAGACAGTCAAATGTTATGTCATAAAACATAGGCTGCCACCATCCATCCCAACTTTCCCTTCTTTTGCTCAGATGCTTGAATTCTGCTACCCAGCAAGTATTCCTGAACATTATGCAGCATTTGCCTAAATCAGCAGCCCTTTGTTTATGCGAATCAGAAAACTAGATTCACTCATAAAATGTGAAAGAAATATCTCCATCTTGAAAACTGATTGTCATCTTTATTTAATTTTGATCAAGCCTTTGGGATGACTTTGAAATGATTAGCCTGATGAATCATAGAGCTGTGTTAGAAGAAGCAGATTTCTTTGGGTGCTTTCAAATATTTATTCTCCTCACATTCTTATCCTTATCTTCCACCCAAATCCCTGACGACGTAAACATTTTGGGAGCCGTCCCTACAAACCACAATTCCCGCATCTGGCATGAATAGATAATTTCAGAACCCAAATTGGAGACAGGGGGCAATAAATGTTCTTGCTAATTTCAACAAGCCAACATATAAACAAACAGACCAAAAGAAGTTCTCAGACCCTTTGCCTCGTGACGTAGGCAGGTGCTACCCATAAGGTACCATTCTCCGGCCACACAAGAGAGAGAGGATGAATAAATTCTAGGGAGCTCTGGAATAAAAGAAGGCATGTGTTAAAGTACTAAGGAAGGGCATGAAGATTAGTCTGAGCTGCTTGGAGGCAGCAACGGCCCTTTCTCCAAGCTAAATCTGAGGTAATGGTGGGACTCATCCTATTAAAGCAATGGACAGAATTTGTCCAAACTATTTTTACAATGGGTACCATTAAAGAGGTCTCGTGTGTGTGACTGACATTAATTTATTTTTCCTGCACTGTCACCGAGCTCCCCGGGGTTCAGGATGAATGGGAAGTGACAAGAAGGCGTTCCACACAGCTTCACTCGGGTCCGGCTCAGGCCCGTCTTAGAAGGCAGCAGGTGACTCTTTACCAGCGAAGGCTTGAGATTGTTAGCTAAGGTGTTGTCCAGGTGAGTGCATTTCCTTCCAGTAAACAATACGCCGTCTGAGGAAGAGCACCGTCAGGTCAGTAGGAGTGGGTGACTGTTAGTCTGCCCCGGGGTGGTTCGTGGGCACAGTTAAGATTACCTAGAAGTTATTCTAAAAAAAATAAATATTCCTTGACGTGCCTAAATCCAGTGCATAAAATCTTTTTAGTCTTTTGAGAAATTTATCAACTCTGAACAATTTCTCTCAAGGGATCTGTGATCAACAACTACTCTTGTTTACTGATTTAACCAAATGCAAACGTTTAAAAATTTTTTTTAACGTTTATTTATTTTTGAGACAGAGAGAGGCAGAGCATGAATGGGGGAGGGTCAGAGAGAGAGGGAGACACAGAATCTGAAATAGGCTCCAGGCTCCGAGCTGTCAGCACAGAGCCCGACGCGGGGCTTGAACTCACGGACCGCAAGATCACAACCTGAGCCGAAGTCGGCCGCTTAACCGACGGAGCCGCCCAGGCGCCCCCAAATGCAAATGTTTTAAACTACATTTACGGATGTTTAACTTCCTTCATTCCTTGAATTGTTTGAGGACAAACTCTACCACATACATAGCTGGTTATTATAAATGTAACAAATTAAACCTTAAACATAGTGAATATATCAAATGATTGTTTATAAACTTATTAATATTTCAACTGAAAAGCACAAGTCTGAGTAAAACAGTCAATTATCTATTTCTTTTAAAGTGTTTATTTATTTTTTAGAGAGAGAGCACATGAGTGAGGTGAAGGGCAGGGAGAGAGGGAGACAGAGAATTCCAAGCAGGCTCTGAGCTGTCAGCAGTGAGCCTGATGTGGAGCCTGATCTCATGAACCATGAGATCATGACCTGAGCCTAAATCAGATGCTTAACTGACTGAGCCACCCAGGCACCCTAATCAATCACGCGTTTTTAATTTAATCATGGGGATCATTGAAGATACCTGAACACTTAAGATGCCGAATGCATTCAGATTTCTTTACACAAAAACATTTAATAAGGTGGAGTGATTCTTTTCAACACTGTACATTTAATTTTTAAAAAAATTTAAGTCTACTAATGAAAACAACTGTAGGTTTTAACCTAGAGGTAAATTCAGGCTGTAAGAGATCCTGGGTAATTTTTCTCACTACCATCATCAACATGCCAAGGAAGTTCTGTTTTGACCTTCACCAGGCCAACATGGATCTCAAGACCAAGCCCTCCAAACAGGGTGGTCTTGTAGCCCAGATCTCCAGAGTAAAGTCATATATTTATTTAATCTTCCTTTACTAACAGAATTTTGCAATGCACATTAGGCTTAAAGCTAATATTCTTCACTGTTACCATAGTATTTGTGTTTCATAGATACTTAATTTCTTCATTGGACTCTATGAATCCCTTCCCTTAAAAAAAAAAAAAAGTCTGTGCTGACCAAGTAGTTAATGATTTTCCCATTTTCTCCACTACTGTAACAGATCTTCGGCCTGAGAATTTCTAGGGTAGAATCTGGTTCTTCCGGACCAACCTCCTGAGTGCCCCATAATCTAGACAGAGCTCAGCATGAACCTTGGGGCAGGCTAAGGCATTAGTCTCCAGCATGCAAATTTTCCATTTTCCAGACCTTTAGCTACAAACACCTTCACTAACTTTTCCTGATCCTCCTGGGTAAATGCCAAATGGAACATGGGCCAGACAGAAATAGAAAACTGGAAGAATTGGGTCATGTTGTCAAAACTTCACCGAGGAAAATGACTCCAAAAAGCTTTAGGAAAAAGCTGCTTGCAACTGAAAAAAAAGATCTGCACTACAAATAGGAAATAAATGTCATGAGCTCTGAAAAGTGACTCTTTTCTACGTAATAAATATTTGTGTAAAAGGGTGTTTTACCTCAATATTCACTGATTCATCCACATACATAAATACACAGAACATATAACTTGCACACGATGATTAAACTGATTGATGACATATCAATTTTTTTTCTTCAAGAACCACTTTTCAAAAGTTGGCTTATTTCAGTAGCCATCAAACCAATGATTAGAGACAGAGAAACAGTACTGGAGTTTCTTGGAAGGAAACGGGCATTTCCCTTCTGCAATGAAATGAAAGGTGCCAGAAGCCCTGTCTGGAACAAAGTGTCCAGCTTTCCTTCTGCAAAATAACCAAGGGGTGAAAATGGGTGCCAAAGACTACTTATCTTTGTACCTGCCATGGTATGAAGCAGGATGTTTATAGGCAGCTATCACAAGCACTTTTCAAAATACAGTGGAAATTAAGTAAAAACAACATATATTTACAATATCTGCACATGAACAAACCCATGAAAAGATGCTCAGCATCACTCATCAGCAGGGAAATGTAAATCGAAACCACACTGAGACACCATTTCACACCTGTCAGAATGGCTACTAGCAAAAAGACAAGAAACATACAAGTGTTGGCAAGCATGTGGAGAAGAAGGGACCTTTGGGCACTGTCAGTGGGAAGGTCAATTGGTGCAGCCGCTGTGAAAAACGGTATGGAGCTTCTTCAAAGTTAAAAAATAGAAATACCAGGGGTGCCTGGGTGGGTCAGTCGGTTAAGCAATCAACTCTTGATTTCGGCTCAGGTCACGATCTCACAGTTTGCGAGATCGAGCCCAGTGTCGGGCCCTGAGCTGACAGCGTAGAACCTGCTTGGGATTCTCTCTCTTCCTCTCTCTCTCCCTCTCCTCCACTTGCACTCTCTCTCTTACACAGAATAAATAGATAAACTGTAAAAAAAAGTAATAAAAATAGAAATACCGTACGACCCAGTAATTCCACTGCTGGGTATTTACCAAAGGAAATGAAAAAAACTAATTCGAAGAGGCATATGTGCTCTTAAGTTTATTGCAGCATTATTTACAAAAGCCCAGGTATGAAGCAACCCAAGTATCCATCAATAGACAAATGGATAAAGAAAATTTGAGATGTGTGTGTGCGTGTGCGTGTGTAAAGATTATCCAGTAATAAAAAAGAATGATATCTTGCCATTCTCAACAACATGGATGGACCTAGAAAGTATTATGTGAAATGAAATAAGTCAGACAAAGAAGGACAAATATTGCAAGATTTCACTTATATGAGGAATCTAAGAAAAGAAAACAAATGAACAGCAAACAAAAAGCAAACCAGACCCGTAAATACAAAGAAAAAACTGATGGTTGCCAGAGAGGAGTGAGGTAGGGGGATGGGCAAAACAGGGGAAGGGGCGTGGGAGATACAGGCTTTGATTATGGAATAACCAAGTCACAAGGATAAAAGATCCAGCACAAGGAATACAGTTGATAGTACTGTAATAGTGTTGTGTGGTGACAGATGGCAGCTACACGTGAGGACAGCATAACCTACAGGGTTCTTGAATCACTATGCTGTGCACCTGAAACTAACATAGCATTGTGTGTCCACTTTACTCCAATAAAAATAAATAAATAAATAAAAATTAATTAATTAATACAAAAACAATACATGCGCAATCCTAGAAATGCCAGAAAGTATTGAATAAGCTTTTCAATTATGTTGAGAAATAGCTGAGTTTTTGGTAAGCTTATTAATAAGTCAGTTACATAAATTGACATTGCTATTTTATTTACGACAAATTGTTGGTGGTCTAACCTATAGACTAAGCTAAACTGCCCTGATGTGGACAGAGACCTTACCACAGACTAGCAGACCAGAAGGCTAAGAAATTAGTCATAGCAATGAAGGTAACGTTTCATCCTCAAATTAAAAACAATGTTACAAAGTTCCTAACATAATCACTTTAATTAAGTGTAATTTATTTGATCCTTATACGGATCCTCCAGTATTACTGCTTACATAGAACCAATTATAAATACCCAGAGACTTTGTAGTTCTCATTACAGGCAAATAAAATGCTTTCATAAATAATGCATCCTCCCACAATCTGAGCCCATTCTATTTTTGTTAGGGTGCTTTCCTATGTTTTGCACCAAATACACAGTAAACGCTATTCCTTACCTTTCACCCTATGACCAGATTGAATTGCTGTGGCTTGAACTACTGCAAAATAAACACCAAATTCAAATAGAAGTGGACCACAAAAGACAACCAACTGATGCCATCAAATGCCATTCTGCCTGACAACTTCAAAACAAAAGGAAGCAGGTCCAGTTTGGAGCTTCCAGCAGCATGACCAGAAATAAAATTCAAGGAAATATTTCTAACAGTAACGGAAGGGATGAGAAGTCTGTGTTACTATTTTTCAATTTGGATACGTTGGTTGTCTTTAAGAAAATAAGGCCTTCTCGTTGGTTTGTTCCACGCAAAGTAATCCTGAATGTTTTCTAAAGAGCCATCACAACGATGAAAGTGGTTGTGCATTCACGCGCCGTTGTGGGAAAGTGGCTTAGTGTGTTGTAAAATACAAGGAATCCGTGGTCTTAAGGAGTTGACCTTGACAACTTCACCTAGATCTACAGGCCAAAATGCTTTTGATTAATAATTCTAAGTGGGTTTTCTCTCCAGGACATAACTCCTTGGCTCATCTAAATACTTTACAGTTCAAATTGAGATGAACTGAGTTAACTGTGCATGACCAGCAATGATAAGCATCTGAGGTCATCATAGTGTTCGAAACCTTGATGGACTTTAGAGACCCATAGATGTCTCTGGGCCAAGGAGTCTTTGCTGAGTTAAACACCTGCCTTATGCCTCACACAATCTGACGCGACGGTTCAACATACACAATAACTGTTTACATTTCCTAAAGTAACCATTAAACTATTTGGATAAAACTTAGAATGGACTTCAGGTAATGGTATTTAAAACTGGTATTTGGTTAGGAAAGAGATAATGTGATAAAAACAAAAGAAAACAAAATCAATGTGAAATAATTAGCTCTATAACAATAGGTTCCTTTGGGTCTCAGCCATCTTCTAGAACAAGAATAACTCAATATTGTTCAATGCTATCCAATAGCATGGCAAGATCTCTAAACCAGGTTCTAGGGGGTTTATTATTTTTGTTTCAGACACAACAGTCCTGTGCTGGAGAACGGTCAGCACCAATGCCAGACAAATGTTTAAAAGGGGAGTTTTTATGTAAGACAAAATTCCTTAAAAGACTATATAGACTGGAAATCATTGTTCAGATACCCAAATACTTTATCTATAACTTTTATGTGCTAATGTGTACCTATCTGAGTGATACATCACATCCTGGATAACAAGGATATCATCCGAAGAAAAATTTTTCTGTGATTTAAAAAAAAAAAAGCCAAGAAACAAAAAAGTCTTTCACGACAGTTCAAAAATCCTGAGGCCAAATTTATTCATCCATTTGGCTTTCAGCAGGCAACTGCTTTGTCCCCAGCAGCATTATGCAAGCTTACTTAAGAATGCAGAAGAGCTCAGAGAGCTGAAAATTCTATTCCCATTGCCATGGTGAAAACCACAGCCTATGAAGATAGCAGGCCCCCAGCACCAGTGGGGTGGTCCCCGACATCCCTTTGGGATACCACCACTGAACTTAAAAACAAATACTCCTAGTTAGAAACAAAGCCTCGGTCTAGAATCTAGAAAACGTCACTTCAAATGTCATTTTGGGGAAACAGATCCTCTTTTCCCTAGCAGCAACGGTGCTAGAAAGAAAACTAACAAAAGGCCATCAGGAAAAGATAGGAATCCTTCCCATATTTGAAAAAAAATGTCTGAATAACATTCACAACAGATACTTCCCGCATCCCAGGGACGTGCAGCGCCTTGTCGCAAGGCCCATAAACACAAGTATTTGGTACAAAACCACCCAGAAGACACCCCCGCCGAGATGATCAATCAGCACCCAGTGGCTTTGGGATGGTTTCCAAAAGCAAAGTCGCTGAAGAATGTTAACATTTCATTACTTCCTCCTTTTCTGAGGATTATTGAATCAGGAAGTCATTGTCCCCTATTAATCTTTGAAGAGAGAAAACATAATGGCAGGAATCTACAAATTCCACATAGCACAGCACAGCTGCTTGGCTTCCAATCAACATTCCATATTTCAAATAACTATTACATGTTAAACCATAGAAATTATAAGTAAGTGGCTTATTATAGGGAAGCCTTCCCAGGTAGGCATCTCTTGAATAAAAGGCTAAATTTACTTTTCATGATGGTATGTTGACTCTCATTAATGTATTTCTGCACGGGCAACGGGTAACCGTGAGTTATCTGTTGACTCTCTAACTTCCAGGTGATTAGCTGCTGTAACTAGAAGTGTGCACTTCAGCTGTAGTTAGCTAGTGTTGCATCAAAAGGCCACATCTCTGGGTGGCTGCTTTCGTCACGTTTCTCACCACACTAACCTTAGCAGGTTTTATAATTGGCAAAATGGGCGTTAAGAGGAGAGCGTTGGGGTTAATGAAGTGACTGGTGCTTAAGATATGTGGATGGAGTGGGACACAGAGACATTCATTATTCTGATGTGCTCATACTAGAAGAGTCTAGTGAGCCGTATATACTCTCTGAAATAGCTTGTGAGACTTGACTCCAGAATGGTACTGGATCCAGGCACGGGGTCTGGACCTTGGCTACCAGATTCCATCCCTCAGGTTAATCGAAGTCCTGCTCCCAGAACGGTGTTGTGTTTATCTCAGAGGGACTCTTTCAGGCCAGCTGCGGTTGAAACACCTAAAAGGGTAGGGAACTGGGATTTTCCTCTCATTGCTAGGGCCTGATTGTTAATAAATACATGCGTGGCAAAAAAACTGGTCTGAGAATGCTCCTGTGTTTGTACTGGGGTTATCAGAGAGGAAAGCTGTAACCTTCACTTACCTGTAAATACTGGCCAACACTGCTAACTCTTCCCCAAATTCACTTCCTTCTTCTGGGGCACACACTTAAACCGTATTTACCAGGCTCTCCTCAATTGCATGAGACGTCTTCAATTGCAGCTGAAGTCTAGCCAAAGGAATGCGAGCGTAAACGATGCGTGCCATTTTGTTTCATGGCTTGAAGGAGCAGATGTAGAACCTCTCTCTTCTGTCAGCTGGATATGGGCAAAGATGAGCCTCGGGGAACGGTACCTGTGGCGAAGGAGCCTGGGTCCTTGAATCATCATGTGTAAGCTGAATGGTAATATTTACTTGGACTGCGCTGGGACCTACAAACGAACTTTTATTGCCTTTCAACGGTTACTCATTCCGGGGTCTATTTATTACCATAGTCTCGTCTTTCTAACTGAATCAGGAGACCACTAATACTCACCAAAAAGAACCTAGTAAGTGCGTATGACCGGACTGATTTAGAATGGTTTGACTACATTCAGCTACGAGAGATCAACACACCGTATGTGAAAAAGGCTGAGAAAAAGGTTGTAGCTGAGAATTAGCAGACGCAAGCTTTACCAAACAATTCTACATTTTATATATGACTTGACTGACAAACACCGCTAGGTCTTTTCAATGTTTTTCTTTTCTTTTTGTCATTCAGGAGCCGTAATAAGAATCGTAATGATAGGACAATGACCAAAACCAGAAACTAACAATTAATGAGCATTTACTATGTGTCTGGAGCTACTCTCATAACTTTATGCATCTAATTCATTTAATCTTTTTTTTGTAATTTTTTTTAAAGTTTATTTATTTATTTGGGGGGAGAGAACACAAGCAGTGAAGGAGCAGAGAGAGGGGGAAAGAGAGAGAACTCCAAGCAGGCTCCAAGTTGTCAACACAGAGTCCAATGGGAAGCTCGATCCAATGAATCGTGAGACTATGACCTGGGCCAAAATCAAGAGTTGGATGATCCACCAACCTAGCCACCCAGGGCCCCCTGTTTAATCTCCTTTTTAAAAGTTTATTTATTTTGAGAGAGAGAGGCAGAGAGAGAGAGAGCGCAAATGGGGGAGGTACAGAGAAAGGGAGAATCCCAAGCAGGTTCCACCCTCTCAGCACGGAATCCCGACTTGCGACTCTGTCTCACCAACTGTGAGATCGGGGCCTGAGCTGAAATCAAAAAGCAGACATTTAACTGACTGAGCCACCCAGGCTCCTCTTGTTCATTTAATCTTCATGACAGCTCTAAGAGACAGGTGCCATGATTGTCCCCATTTTATAAAGAAGGAAACTAAAGTACAGACAGGCTATATAACCCAAAGTTATGTAGTTTATAAGGGGCAGAGTTGGGACTTGAACCCGTGCACTCTAGCATCAGTAGACACGCTTTTTTTTCTTTCTTTTAAAGATTTCTTTATTTTTGAGACCAAGAGCACAAGCGGGAAGGGGCACAGAAAGGAGGAGGCAGAAGATCCGAAGCGGGCTCTGCACTGACATCAGTGAGCCTGATGTCAGGCTCCAACTCTCAAACCGTGAGATCGTGACCTCAGCCTAAGTCTGACACTCAACCGACTGAGCCACCCAGGCGGCCCTATACATGCTCTTAACCTCACCACTACATTGCTCGTCTCCAGATCATCAGAGAAGATTCGAGGGTGAATGAGAGCCCTTGACCCTGCCCCAAGGAGTTTATAAAATTAAGTATAATACAAAGTAGTATACATATCCCCAAGGAGAATATAAAATATTGTGGCACTTCAAAGAAGGGAGAGATAATGTCTTATCAAAGAAAGGCAGAATACTTCATAAAGGCAAATAGCATTTTTTATTTGTTTTAATTCAGTCAACATACTTTTATTGAACACTATTTTCTTCCACCTCTTCAAAGAGTTCCCGGTCAAGTAATAACTACACGATGTAACCACACTGACCTGTACTCAGAAAACTATTCTGCCACTTAAAGTCAGAGAATAAGATTTAAATATTCCCCAAATATGTTTCCATTTAACCTGCAACCCCTGAGCTACTTTTTAAAGAAGTAAGTATATCTGAAATGCATTTTTCTACCATGCGCCTCTATTTAACAGTTCAATGCGTGTTCGCGTTTGCACAAGTGTATTGAAATCCAACATGCATATCGGAAGGTGCACGTAATAAGTACACAGCTCAAAGAATTTCCACCAGCTGCATACACCAGTAACCTTTACTCAGATCAAAACAACAACGCGACTGGCACCCCACGAACCTTCCTTCTGTGCCTTTTGTATCAGGATCTACCCCACATCCAACCGTTATCCTAACTTCTAACAGACCAGATTGGTGTTGCCTGTCTTCGTACTTCTGTAAATGGAATCACAAATCATGTACTCTTCCGTGACAATCTCTTTCGCTCGACTTTATGTTTGTGAAATGCTGATGTCATCCAGGCTGCTGAGTGTCATGGTGGTTGGTTCATTACCATTATGCTAGTGCTGCATACCATTGGGCTGGGTATCGGCTCTGCTGTTGAGAGGCCTTCAATGGTTTCCAGTGTTTGTCTGCTACAACAAAATGCTTCCGTGAACACTCTCACATATGCCTTTTCATTCACATACCTATATATTGCTGTTTTGAATATACTCAGGACTGGAATTGCCAGAGCAGAGTGTATGGGCATTCCAAAAGGCATTTCCTCCCCGGAAATCAAGCCCAGGAAATAACATTAGGTGTTAGTAATAGCACACATCAAATCAGAAAGCATTAATAAAACAAGCATCGCTTGTGAGAAGTGTCACCACTCACACCTAACTCTTTCCAGAGGCTGATTTTAGCCACAGTTCAAGAGTAGCCCATCAACGGGACTGGCATTTGTTGCCATTTTCCAAGACCTTACTTTTAAGATCTCATACTGAGCTTTAGGGCATGTGCTTTAGAACATCTGAAAACATTCTCAGGGGCCATTTTGGCTGGAGCACAGGTAGAAAAAGGAGCCCTGCTCTGGGGACTCTCTCTGGGGGCAATTTGTTTGCTTTGTTTTTCTCTTTTCCAACGCAGTCAAGTTAATTTCACATGTAGGGCTTCCAGTTCCTATTGCTGTGGGCTCATTTTTTTTTTTTTTTTTTTGCCATTTGTGTTAAAACATGCTGTGAAATTTTTACTTATGAAACTTCGATAGAAGGCATAATAATGCTAGTTATTTGTTTTATCTCTGCCCAAACACCTAAATGGCACAATTCCTTGGCAGTTACGCATTTTGTCTATGTCTTATTGGCATTTAGACTCTTGAGAGTGTCAAGTTGGGGTAAATTAGACTGAAAAGAAAAAAACAACCCAGCACATTAACTTATTTGAAAACATAAATAATTTACTAAAACCAGGCCGAATCGATGTCTTTGTGAAGACATTGGGCACGGTATTTTTCTTAAAAACACTTATAATTCAAGGGAGTGCTCCGATTTTAAAGTTTGGGTTTCTCCCCCTTTCTAAGCCTTATGTAGCTCACGACCAGGTTATTTGGGGAAGAGCACATTCCTCAGCCCCAAGGACAGGCCAATTTGGCCTGGATTAACTTGTGTTGTGTTTTTTTGTAATAGCAACCCAAGACGGAAACATCTGGAAAAATACCCTGACTGAGCTGGTGGGATCAAAGACCAAAGTGAGGTAGTCTATTGTTAATTTCCAGGAACTGACACAGAGCACAGAATGAAATAATTCAGCTGGGCATGAATCCCGGTGGATTTCTGAAGGGCTTGTATATCACTGTATTGCCAGGCCAGAGAGCTGAAGAAAGAGTTCAGCAAAACCGAGGAGAAATAAATCTGTGTGTGTGTGTGTGTGTGTGTGTGTGTGTGTGTGTGTGTGTATACATGTGCACACATACATGTCAAACAACTAAAATCAGTAATCAATGTGTTCATGGTATATTCTTCTTATGGCAAAGACAACTTGCCACAAAGATATCAAAAAAAAAAAAAATACAAAGGCCAGCTGAAGAAGCACTTAAGTCATTCAGGACTTGAAGTCAGGAATTGAGTTTGCAGAGAAACATCTTGGTCCCCGACCAGACTGAGTTCCAGAGGGTAACGACTGTCTGGTTTATCCTTGCTCTCGTTAGTGGCTCACAATAACCAAAAGCCTACTGGGTGAAGAATAAAGGAGCGAATAACTGAGTGACAGAACATCACAAACAGCCAAACTTCGTAGCCTAGATGCTGAGTTTGACTCTTCTCAAGCCTTTCTAAACTGCAGTCAAGTTACCTCCTTGACTTTTAGTAAATACATTAAGAAATGAGGGCAGAAAAGAAAACAATACTTACCTCACTTGTGAGGATATTTGATACTTAGGTATCTACAGAATATGGACTAGAAAGACCCTTTAGAGATCCCCACTATTTTTCTGGCCATGGAAGGTGTTGAATGAGAAACAGAATGGATATAGGTTGAAGACCTGTGCAGAAGATGAGATTATGCAGATTCCCTGCATGACATCTGAGAGCAGAGCACTGAGCAAATATCCATGGCAATGCGAATGATAAATAAAACTCATATAAACTGAAGAGTTTGGTAGGGTGGAGAATATTCAGGGGTGCCTGAATGGTTCAGTCAGTTAAGTGTCTGACTTTGGCTCAGGTCATGATCTCACGGTTTGTGAGTTCAAGCCCTGCATAGGGCTCTGTGCTGACAGCTCAGAGCCTGGAGCCTGCTTCAGATTCTGTGTCTCCCTCTCTCGGTCCCTCCCCCACTCGCACTCTGTCTCCCTCTCTCTCAAAAATAAATAAACTTAAAAAAAAAAAAAAAAAGAATATTGTGGTGCCTGGGTGGCTCAGTCAGTTAAGCTTCCGACTTTGGCTGGGGTCATGATTTTGTGGTTTGTGGGTTCGAGCTCCATGTTGGGCTCTGTGCTGACAGCTCGGAGCCTGGAGCCTGCTTCGGATTCTGTGTCTCCCTCCCTCTCTGTCCCTTGCCTGCTCGTGCTCTGTCTCTCTCTCTCTCTCTCTCTCTCTCTCACTCAAAAACAAATAAAAACATTAAAAAATATATAAATACATAAAAGAATATTTACAAGGTTTAGGGGGAAACATCTGAACCATTCGAATCAGGTCATAAGATGGAGATTCTGTCCTGGAATATAAACCTGAAGAGGGCTCGTATCTTTATCTGGTTTGTTCATTAATGTTTCCCGAGGGTCTAGAACAATGGCTGGCACATTATAGATGCTCAGCACTTATTTGTTGGGTGAATGAGTAAACCTTAAAGTGTTAAAATTAAAAAAAAAAAAAAAAAAAAGAGGGGGTATTAAACACCACTATATTGGGTGCATTAGTTGGCCAGTTCATTTACTCTCATTTTCTCAGTTGAAAGCAGAAGATAACGATGCTGGGTGTGGTGCTACACAATTATGCTTTCTCTCTTCTCCCGCTCCTTTTCCATTATAACCTTGTAATACTTGGGCACTAAGGTGCAAAGTTTGAAGCCGGAGAACAGTAGAATCGGATTCATCTACTTAATGCGTGATGCATTATTTAGCTGCAAGAAAGGACAATCTGCCAGCTTTCTCTCTTTTATAGTTTGTGTGACCATAACTTGAATATAGGCAAGTCGGGAAGTCGTGCAGTTTTTTAAACGTTTATAACTCTGGTGTTGGAGGTGGTAGAAATTATTTGTAAATGGCATGCAAATCAAATTTTCCTCCTCGAGTTGTTAAAACCTCAGTTCTGCTGGGACCAGCAGAACTATTTTAAATCTTCTCGCCTACAGTCGGCATATAAACATTTGTCACAGGCATTTAAAGGATGAATACATTTTGTACAATCGCATATGGCTGTTTTTGTAAACGTGAATACATTTTTGTTTCAAAATGTCATTTGCAGATCTCTTCTGTCCTGCCTAGACATTCAGGTTATTACAAAATTTAAGAGTCCAAATACGAGTGGAGACTCCTCTTAACGCCGGAAAGAAACACAGGGGGAATGGGCCGAGTTGCTTTTACTACACTTCTTATCAGTGTCTTATCTCTGCCTTGAAATCACCCTGGCTGATTCATACCTGTCTTGAGAGAGAAGGAGACTGGATTTTACCATAAAGACTAACTACCCAGCCTTTCTCCCAAAGGAGCTATTGGCAGACATGGGCAGAAGCATCTGTGGGAAGCCCCGGAATCCTCTGACTTGGGTGCCATGGACTTAACAAGGCTAAACTGGGTCACAGCAGCTGCATGAGACTAAGGGCTGTGCGAGCAAATCCGCCAGAGGCCTACATTCCTAAAGCACGTATGGGAAGCCCAAGTGAGAATTTTATTTTCCTTTATTTTTTTTTTTAAAAAAAGAGACCTTTTTGCTCCCCCTTATCTTTCAGCCTGCAGCACCTCTAACTTTCCTCCCCCGTCAAAAGGACAGAGAAAAGGGTAGGAGTCACATCAATGACAAAGTTTCCTTCAGCAAAAAATTTCCCTGTTAGCCATGCTGCAAAAGTTCATTAGCTGAATGCACCATTCTCCCCAGAGCTCATCTTTATTCCTCTCTCCTTCCCCCTCCCTCCTCCTTTCTTTTTAACCTTTCAGTGCAGAATTAAGTCTTTGTGATATTCAGCACATCAATGAACTCTCGCCCAGCCCCAGAGGAGCTCGGGCCAGGGGCCACTCTGTGGGCCGCATTCCAATTCAGTGAGGTGGTGACAAGGAAACCCAGCCCAGCCCTCAAATGGGCCCTGTGTCTGAGTATGATTCATAACACAAACATGTTTAGAAAGCGAAAGAAAGGAAGAAAAAGGCATGGGATTTGGAGTCATTGAGTCAGTATTGTTGGAAGATTTAGAGCATTATGAAAACAGAGAAAGAGGATTTATTCTTGTGTTCCAACCCCCAATCCACGGGCAGATCTGGCCAATGGCATTACACAACATCTTCTCAAATAAGCTCAAATTAAAGCAAAACAAAACCAAACCCCCAACTACTCTTCCCACCCCCACCTCCTGCTCCTAGCCTGTCACGGTAAGATAAGCAGATGAATGAATGAACCAAGGAACAAATGAATAAGTGAGTGAAACAAACAAGTCATTTTTGACTATGGCTGGTCTTGTCTATAATTATTCTTTTTCCTTATGAATAATGGAGGGGCAAAGTCTGAATTAACTGCTGATTCTTTTTTATGAGATTTGGGGGAAAATGCTGCAAGGACATATAAATATTCAGTGAACTTAAAGAACAAATTAATTTAGGTGTTCTCATTTATCCACATGGAGTATAATCGATTCAAAACTAAATAATTGATCGGCTAGAAATATACCCCGATTCCTAAAACAAAATTTTAAAGAAAAGAGTAAAGCATTTGTTTATTTAGGATTCAGCAGAACCAATCCCGATGTAAACAGAACTGGCCATGTCTTAGTTTTGTATTACTCCCTTATTTTTAATACATTGATGTACACAGCACATGTTATCCAGGGATCTCCTTATAACGCATGTGGCCGCATATTAAAAATTGTAGAAGCTAATATTAGTTTGAACGTGTACAGCCTCTGATGATTATCACACACTTTAAATGACAGACGTCTATGTGACCCTCATCATTAGAGCAGGATTCCTTAAAGCTCCAAATAGCAACTCTATGCATCTTCTTCAGTTGTCCAAATAAAATATTTGGTTTGTTCACAGAAATCTCACAATATTGCCTTATCTTGAGGAAATTAAAATAGCGCTGCCTTTCCTATTTTATGCTCTTGTAATCGCTGGCATTAACATAAAAATATCCACTGTGACAAACCAGCCCCGAGGCCTTTAGAGCATATTAACAGGCCCCTTCATTCTGAGCTGCGTGGAGAGTAAAGGTGGAAAATGGATTCCACGTTTAGGGACACATAAGGTGCTGGCCAACGACCAGAGCAAAGATTCAACAGATTCACTTTTTCTGAAATGCTTCAACAATATTATACACTCCACCACTTTTTTTAAAGAAATAGGGGGTGAACTAAACTCTTCAATTTGTCAACAGTGAATCAATCTACATTTTATTTTTTTAATGTTTATTTATTTTTGAGAGAGACAGAGACAGAGCGTGAGCAGGGGAGGGGCAGAGGGAGAGGGAGACACAGAATCCGAAGCAGGCTCCAGGCTCTGAGCTGTCAGCACAGAGCCCAACATGGAGCTTGAACCCATGAACTGTGAGATCATGACCTGAGGCCAAGTCAGACGCTTGAGTGACTGAGCCGCCCAGGCACCCATCAATCTACATTTTCAATGTTAATGCATTAAGAGGACAGTCTCACGCATCAAGGACACTCTGTACTCCCTTTGGATTGACCTCAATCTTGCTTGCAAAAGGGAATGCACACTCCTCAATGTGAAATACATGATATATAATAACGGTTTGTTTCTCTATGCTGGGACTTCTTGCTTCTTGTGAAGTACAAGTACAAGCCCATATCCTCTCAGCAGTGAATTTAGACTGATGTCATTGGTGGGACTGCAGTGGTCTAAGGTCAAAGTCTTTTATATCAGTGAACAAAGAAAGAGAGGAACACTTTCGGGCTGCTTTGGAGAAATGGATTCAAAACATACTTGGTATTCCCATCCTCTCCTCTGGAAAGAAAACGTGAGATGGAGTATTGTAATGCTTATTGAAAGAATTAAAATAAGAATCAGTTTACAAAAATTAAAAAAATAGATATTATTTTATTCCATCTGTAAGCTTTACAACTAAGAAATTCCTCATTCACTGTGTGTAAAGTAAGAGTTGAGTTAGTCTTCTGAAATTAATTAAAATGTTTTAACTTCTACCAAAGCTGTTACAGTCCTAATTGGGCAAAGTGGTTTAGGTTCATAATTCCTTCTAAATCCTCATTTTTATTGAAATTTTTAATCACTATGAGTTTTGCGCATACCAGTCTCAACTTTAAAATAACATCATGCATATTCCCCTGCCCGTGAAAAATTCAGAAACTATTTTTCTTTTTTTTCTTGAGGGCATTTTCCCAAGCTGAGCCTTACCAATATAGGTTAGAATTGGCTCAAACCTTTTCTAGCGATGTTTAAAAAAATCCAAGTACTTTTTATAATCATGAATAAGATATTGTATTTCTTTTATAGAAGTGAAAATAAAGGAGTGATGATTTTCAATAAAAGGACCAAAGGCACAAAGAGATTTTATGGAAAATACACAGCTCAATAGCCTGTGTGTTCCTAGAAGGTCTGGGTCACTAACTGTGTGTGCACCTGTTCAGCTGCCCCTGGCCTTTATATTAACAGGCAAGCCTTCTTCAAATTAGGCTCTCCGAAGTCTATACCCACTGTTGTCTCACAGCTCTCCTCCTAATTGATGTGGACCACACCCTCAGAAATAAGTCTTATTTCCCAAAGGCTTTGGAGTGTCTGAAGATTATGGTCTGGGTTATTATGCAATTCTCAACATACAGCGCATGCCTTTGCCTTTCAAAGTGTAATCTATACCTCAACTTGAACCTCTTTAGGTAGATTCACCCTCTGTGTCTCCTTTCTGTAAGTAGCAATTAATGCTCCCAGCATGACGGGGGGAAAATAAAACCATGCTATTTAAAAGAGCTGTTCTAAAGGAAGAAAAGAGGAGAGAGCTCGCAGCCAGAAGCTGGGACCCCACCACACCAGTTTTCTTAACACATCAAAATTACAGGATTTCTTTTATGCGTAGTATAATCCAAAATGCCCACCAAGAATTGGCTTGTGAATGTCAAGGGGGGGTGAGCTCTGTGACATTGGGGTGGGGGAGAGAACACCCTCAGACTTCTGGCAAAAAGAAGGTAGACTTTGTCAAAAGTTAGAAAACTTTCAAAAGGCTGTTTGAAAGGCTTGAAAGAACTGTATTTTCACGTTCATTGTAAGAGATACTTGAGGGAGAAGAACATGGCGAGAGGCGGGGAAAGAGAACCTTCCCGGTATATTGCTGCAAACCTGGAAGCAAGATAAAAACTGTCATGAATGGTACACCCTGTATTTGCCCAGCACTTTCTCAATTGTACCAGTAGTCTTGAAGTTATTTGTCCTGGAAAGAATTCTCCTCCTTCCTTCCTACAGTACAGTTCTTATACACACTGGTATCTCGTCTTTAAATTCCAAGTCTGGGTTATTCTTTTCTCAAAACCAGGGAACAGTTTGGTGACAGCATTGAAAAGGAGTTGTGTTTTATCATTTTTGTTCTGCCAGGAGGGCATTCTTATTCCCTGTGGTAGCAACACCTAACATCCCTATCAGATCACACACAAAAACAATATCACAACGATAGGCGCCCATTTACTTTTCTATTACATCCCTGACAGGCTGTCAATCATGGAGAAAAGCCAAAAGGTTTAAAGTAAAACTTCAAAAGACACTTCAAAAAGTGATGCATATGTTTCATATTTGCTTATTGGTTTCAAATTCTTAATTATAAAAAATGTTTGTTTTAAAAAATATTTTGCCAGATATAATTAATAATTTGAAATTCTTCTTACAAATGTTACTGAATGTTGAAATTCACCAACATTTAAGCTTTTGGTTCATAACACACCAATCCTCATATACTGTGATGAAATAGATTCCAGCTTTATGACTGATCCTACATATTGAAAGAATTTAAAACCCATTCTTAATGTCATTTAGATGGTTTCATTGGGTGAATGATAGCCCACTGTTCCACTCTTTGGTTTCACAAGGTATGAAATCAGATGTTTCATATCAATACTATTATCATTTCCAAATGAACATTCACTTGGCAAGATCCCATACCAATGGACTGACAAATTCAAGGTCCCAACTTCGTTCCCTCTGGTAAACAATAGAGAAATTAATGGGGCCATTTTGGAAACTCACAGCTGTCATCTGTTTCTACTTACCAAAGCAGTCCAATAAAAGGACCTTAGAGGGAGGAGGGAGGAAGGTTGAAAAGTGGTTTCAGAATGCTGTAATTTGAAGGCTGGCTATATGAACAAAACCTTTTATATCACATATTTGAGTTCTGTTCTCATACCTGGTGAAATACACACATCCAAAGCCAACCTGAGGAATCTGGCTTCTCATAGAGAACAATCAACTAGATTGGGCATCTTAACACTTGTCTAGTATAGCAATATAATGGATGGAGTAAACCTAAAAATTGGTTTGGGTTTGTCTGTTTCTTTCTTCCTTATGAATCTTCAGGAGATGACCTTGTCTTATGTCCCTTTTGCAGATTTTTTCAGAGATAATCATGGTCAATAATCTGGGCGCAAGTACCACGAAATGGCAAGTTATGAAATAAGTTATGTTGTTGCTATCATTATTTTTTATATAAATGGCAGCAGACAACTTGGTGTGTTTAAATGTTAGGTATTAATTCCAAAAAAAAATGCTTGTGTATTTCAGTTCAAGAAGAAAATACAGCGTGTGACAGCCACAAGTTGCTTATAAAAATATACTCTTTTATTTTGGAAGCTTTCATTTCAGCTCCTTTTCTTCAGCAACTTATTTTGGGCCAGTAGCTTCATTTGTGTTGTCTTTTATTGAATCCAAGAATCAACGAAAGGATGCTCCATTGTGTGTAATCCTCAACAGGTCTCTTGCAGTACTTAGATTGTATCAAATATTATACACAAATTTACTAGATTGGAATATCAACAACACTTCAGTATGCCAAATGACTTTAGTTATGCCTTATTTCAGAAACATTTGAAGCACGTACTTTTCAAACACACAATGCAATGAAATCTTCAAAGTTATATGGCCGGAGGTCACAACGTTCAGCCTACATGGGATTTCACAAATGCCAATTTCTGAGATTTATATCAGCAAAGAACCTTCATTTCTCTTCTCTTATTCCCTTTAATTTATCCCATGTTCTGGTGGTAACCACAGAATCAGCTGTAGTCTCATGGACAAGATGGAAACTCTTAGCGTCTAATTCATCACCGGAGCCTCAGGGCCCAAATTCTGTCCTCTCCTTGTCCTCTACTTCCTTGTCCATCATTGCTGTGGTAAGACATGCATTTTCCTAACTAATAGGGGTGAATTCTTTAGGTATTAAGAGCACATTAAAATTTGAGAGCCAAACAGCAATTTAAGACAAATTGGTTGACATGCTCCAACTCTCTGAACACAGAAACTGCAGGATATACATTTGTCTAAAGAAACTAAGGGGCCTGAGCTCTCTCCCTCGGAACTTTGTCACCTCCCATTTCTCGCTGGCTGTCCCTCTGTGTCTTTCATTTTCCTTCTTGCCTCCTCTCTCGAACTTCGAAATGAACCGACTCTAATATACGACAGAAGAGTATACCAGCAAGTTACAGTCCAGTGACAGCAAGTACATTTTTATTGTTGTGCACCCACGACCACCATCATCTCCAGAACTCTGTCATCCTCTCACACTGAGTCTGTCCCCATTAATCAGTAACTCTTCAGGCCTCCTCCTCCCAGCCCCTAGTAACCATTATTCTCCTCTCTATCTCTGAATTTGACTATTCTAGGTGCTCATATAAGGGAAATCAGCGAATATAGCGAAATTAATTTTAAAAAGCACAAGTAGCATGATGACTACTTATCTCGAGAAATAAACACATCAAGCTGATCGAGCTGGCTTTTATTTATGTGTAGCCTTCCTTTCTGTTGGCTTGAGTATCTTTAATTCTGAATAGAAAACGGAAGATCTAACTTTTCGCTCCAAGGTGATCACAAATCCATTTAGTTTATTACGTGTGCCTTTTCCTTTCAAGACAATCCATCTGTCAGTTGGCCCCTATTACACTCCAGATGGAATGCTAGGCAGGCCCAGAGGATAAAATGGTGACCAACACAGACAGAGCCCCGAACTTCACCCAGTTCATGCTGTAGGGGAGTAACAGCTAACAGAGAATTCAAGCACTCTCACAAAGACTTCTTCCGATAGGAAGAATGCAGGGTGTTTCAAGAGGTACCAATTCAGCCTGGGAAAATGAGGGCTTCTGGGGAAAAGCAATTTATGAGCGGAGACGTGAGAGATAAGCAAGAATCAGAGGTGGGCGAGAGGGATCCCAGGCCCGGGGAAGAGTATCTGTGAAAAAGACCTGAAGGAATTTCAACAGAGATGAGTCAAGTGTGAGACAGGGAATAGAGAGAGATGAGACACAACAGTGCCAGCAGGGCACACGGGACCTTGTGTGAGTCGCAGTGAGCGGTCTGCATTCTTTTTCCAAAGCGGTGGGAGTTGTAGGGCTCCCGGCAGTAGTGCGACAGGATCGCGCTGCAGAGTGCTCACCCTGGCTAAAATTAGGTTAGGAGTGGAAACGAAACCTAATAAAGCTAGTTGGGGATTATTAAGAGTAATCCAGGGGTGAGAGTGGTACGACCTACAGCAAAAGCAGTAGAAAGGAAGTGACGTCTCCTTTGCATAGAGTTTCTGTAAACCCTTATCATTTTTCTTTTTTTTAAGAGCTCCAAACGAAACAGTTACATGAGATCATGGCTTTTCCCTCAAGTGGCTCATGTATCAAAATGAAAATATAAACAGAACTAGGTGACATTTGATAAAATGAAAAGATTTAAAAAGATAGTTTGATCTTCGATTTGAGAATTCAACGAAACCTAGAGAGAAAAAAAAAAAACAGATTTTCACCTTAGAGTCTCAATCCTACAATTTAGGGTAAGAAAGTTTTCAGAAATTTTCAGTAAGCGAAGGTTGTGAATGTGGGAAACGCCAAGTAGTTACGAACAGGCTGCCAAATGAAGCTGTCAACAATCGCACCGTGGGTTCAACCTCATCACGCCGATGATGATAATGTGGCCGTGAGGGAAACATAAATATCGTGTGCATGTAAACTACAAGGGCATGTGAGTAAAGGAAATAGCAAAGTGGGACTACAGAAAAATGTATCACTTGTTCATATGCCACTCTACATTCCCATAAATGAGCAGTTAGATAAAAGTTATGGGGGTTTTTACTAAGTTAAAAAATGCTATCACAACTTTTCAAAATGATGACAGTGTCCTGGTATAATTTCAGAGATTTGGAATCCATGTGGCTATCATATCTCATTTTTAGCTGTCATAAATTAATACGAAACTTGAAGAAAGGGCACCATACATTCCTAAAATATTGCCCAGAACTCTTAAAAGTAATGGGGGGTGGGGAGGAGGGACGCCTGGGTGGCTCAGTCGGTTGAGTGCCTGACTCTTGATTTCGGCTCAGGTCATGATCTCATGGTTCATGAGTTCCAGCCCCACATCAGGCTCTTTGCTGTCAGCACAGAGCCCGCTTTACATCCTCTGTCTCCCTCTCTCTGTCTCTCCCCTGCTTGTGCTCTCTCTGTCAAAAATAAAATAAACATTAAAAAGTAGCTAATTTTATATTATATATACATATATTTTACCGTAGTAAAAATAAAAAGGAAAGACCATTAAGAGAATAAAAAGATAAGCCATAAACAGGGAGAAAATATTTGCATATCCTATACTGATAAAGGACTTGTGTCCAAATATATAAAGAACTCTCAAAACTCAATAAGAAAACGAAAACATAGATAAATAAGCAATCCATTAACAAAACTGGAGGGAAGATTTGAACAGGCACTTCACCGGACACAATCGACGGACAGAAAATAAGCAGACGATAAGATGTTTCACATCACCGGGCCTTAGAGGAATGCAAGTCAAAACCACAGTGAGATGCCACCCCACAGCTACTAGAATGGCTAAAATTAAAAAGACAGACCCTAAAAGGGACGGGTGTGGATGGAGGGGCACTGAAACTCTCACACACTGCTACTGGAAAAGTAAACAGTAAAGCCCCTCTGGAAAAAGTTTGGTAGTTACTTAAAAAGTTAGACAGATGCCTATCATATGATCCAGCCATTCTACTCTTAGAGGTATTTTCCCCAAAGCAAAGGAAATATATGTCCATACACAGACTTGTATGCAAATGTCTATAGCAGCTTTTTTCTTGTAATAGTAAAAAAAAAAAAAATGGAAGCAACACAAATGTTGTCAACGGGTGAATGGGTAAGCAAATTATGATATATTCATACAATGGACTATTACTCTACAATAAGAAGGAATGAATTGCTGACATAGGCTAAAACATGGATGAATCTCAAAATGACTACACTGAGTGAAAGAAGCCAGGCAAACAGTGCATTCTCTATGACTCCATTTATATAAAACTCTAGAGAACGCAAAATAACCTGCAGTGACGGAAAGCCAATCAGGGGTCACCTATGGGAGGGGAAGTGCACAGGAAAACTTGGGAGGACTGATAGATATGTTCGTATATCTTGACTGTGGCCATGGCTTCATGGGTATGTACATGCCTAAGTTTATTAGATGGTACAAGTTAAATCTGTGCAGTTTATTGTAGGTCACTTGTGCCTGGTAAACCTATCTGAAACAATGAAAGGGTACAAAATAAAACTTTAGTAGTAAAAAAAAAATGCTAAGATGCTTCCCTCTATTCTATTACTTTTTTTTTAATTTATTTATTTCTTTTGAGAGAGAGAGAAAGAGAGTGACAGGGAATCCCAAGCAGGCTCCACACTGTCAGTGCAGAGCATATGAATATCATTGTGTATGAATATCCAATTGTTCCAGCCCGGTTTATTGAAAAAACTATATTCTCCACTGAATGCTTTTGCAGCTTTGTCAAAAATCAGTCGTCCATGTATGTGTTTATTGCTAATACATATAAATACAATTATGTTTTGTACCAATGCTCTTATATCCGACAACTTTTCTAAATTAATGTTTTTAGTTCCAGAAGTTTTGTGGGGGATTCCTTCAGATATTCGACATGGACGTCTATGATACCTGAGAATAAAACTATTTTCTTCCTTCCTTTCTAATCTGGATGATTCGTATTTCTTTTTCTTGCTTGATTGCAGTGGCTAGAACCTCCAGTTCAATGTTGAATAAAAGAGGAAGAAAACATCCGTGCCTTGTTTTTGACATTCAGGGAAGGCATTCAGTCTTTCACTAGTAAGAATGATGTTAACTATAGGTTTCCTGTAGATGACCTTTATTCGGCTATGGAAGTTCCATTCTATTTCTAGTCTACTGAGAGTGTTTACCAGGTATGGATATGGGATTTGTCACGTGCTTTTACTGCTTCTATTGAAATGATCATATGCTTTAATTTTTTAAAGTTTTTAAAATATAGAAATTTACACTGGTTGATTTTTGAGTGTTAACCAGCCCTGCCTTGCTAGGACAAATTCCACTTGGTCCTGATATACTATACTTTTTACATATTGTTGGGTAGAGTTTGCTGAAATTTTTAAAGACCTTTGACACTTATGTTCATGAGTGATAGTGAACTCTATTCTTTTCCTGTAATATCTTCGTTAGGACTTACAGACAATGCTGGTCTTATAGGATGAGTTGAGAAGTATTCTATCCTATTCAATTTTCTGAAAGATATTTATAAAATTAACATTACTTTTTCCTAAATGTTTGGTAGAATTCATCAGTGATATCAACTGGGCCTAGAGTTGTCTTACAGGGAATATATTTAACTATAAGTTCATTTAAAAAATAGATGCAGGAGTATCCACATGTTCTATTTCTCCTTTGGTTGTTTGTATCTTTCAAGGAATTTTCCATTTCATCAAAGTTGTCAAATTTATTGGCATGTAGTAGTTCATAACATTCCCTCTTTATTCTCTTAATACCTATAAAATCTTTAGTGATATCACCTCTCTCATTCCTGATATTTGTAATTAGTGTCTTCTCTCCTTTTTTCCTTGATCAGTTGGGCTAGAGTCTTATTAATTGTATCTACATTCTTAAAGAACAAGCTTTTGGTTTCAGCAATTTTCTCTATTGTTTTGTCTGTTTTGTATTTCATTGATTTCCACTCTGGTATTTATTACTCTCATTCTTCACTTTGGATTTCATTTACTCTCTTTTTATGGTTTTTGAAGTGAAAAGGGAAGTCACTGGTTTGAAGCATTTCTATTCTAATAGAGTAATACACTATTAGGGTAAATGTCCCTCTAAATATTGCACTAACAGCATACTACAAATTTTGATGTATTTGTTCTTATTTTCATTCAGTTCAAAATACCTTCCAGTTTACCTTTTTATTTCTTAACGGCTGGGTTACTAAGAAATGTCTTTTTGTATTCCAAATAACTGTTAGTTTTCAGTTATCTTTATTATTTATTTCTAAGTTAATTCCATTGTGTTTAAAAAACATATATTATAAAACATAAATCTGTTTTAACTTATCAAAACTTGTTTTACAGTCTGGAATATGGTGTATCTTGGTAAATGTTCCTTTTGCATTGAAAAAAAAAATGTATTCTTTGTGTAGTAGCTGGGTAGATTATTCTAAAAATGTCAGGGCAAATTGATTGACAATGTTGTTCAAGTCTTCCAAATTCTTAATAGTTTTCTTTCTAATTGTTCTATCAATTATGAAGAAGAAGGTATTGAAATCTCTCACCTGTAATTGTGAACTTATCTATTTCTCCTTGCAGTTCTATCATTTTTTGCCTCATGTATTTGAAGTTCTATTATTAGGTGCATAAATATTCTGGACTATTGTTAGGTCATCCTGAACAGCCCCCTCTATCATTAGAAAATGATCTTCTTGTTCCCTAATAACATTTTTTGCTCTGAAATCAACTTATATACTAATATAGCCACTCCAGCTTTTTTGATTAGTGTTAAGATGGCACGTGTTTTTAACCTACTTGTGTGTTTATATTTAAAGTACATTTCTTGTAGGCACCATATACCTGGGTCTTATTTTGATCCAATCTGGCAATCTTTGCCTTGTATTTAGAGTGTTTAAACTACTTATACTCAATATGATTACTGATGTTGATTTTTCTCTTGCCATTTAAGACAAAACTCCTTAAAAGAATAGTATAGAGTTGCTGTCTCCAAATGCTCTTCTTCCATTCTCGTGTGAACCCCCTTCAGTCTGGCTCTCATTCCTACCACACCACTGAAACAACTCTTTGTCAAGGTTAACATCTTCCTCTGTCTTGCTAAACCCGAGGGTCAGTTCTCTGTCCTCATTATACTTGATCTCTCTGTAACATCTGACATCACTGTCTTCTTGAAGTATGTTTCTTCATGTGAATATCCAGGGTTCAGTTCTTGGATGTCTTCTTCAGCTGCATTCATTTCTTTTTATTTTTTTTTTTATTTTTTTTTAATGTTTATTTATTTTTGAGATAGAGAGAGACAGAGTATGAACGGGGGAGGGTCAGAGAGAGGGAGACACAGAATCTGAAACAGGCTCCAGGCTCTGAGCTGTGAGCACAGACCCCGATGCAGGGCTCGAACTCACGGACCGTGAAATCATGACCTGAGCCAAAGTTGGACGCTTAACCGACTGAGCCACCCAGGTGCCCCTGCATTCATTTCTTTAGTGATCTCATCCTTCCCATCAAGCTAAATACTATCTGCAGTGGGCACTGGGTGTACCTCACAGTTCCCCTCTCTTTAAGACTGCAGCACTCCTCTCCCCTGTTGCTGGGAGTAATGATGGTGGATATCTCAAAGCTTATTCCCCATATCTATATCTACCAAGGGATTGTCCTTATCCAAGAGAGCTGACTCGCTCAGGGCATCTAATGGCTGGTTTATGTAGGGGATATGAATTATGGCAACTCTTCAGGGCCATTCCAAGTCTAGAGCTTTCCCTAAAACCAGTGATCTTATTATTATTTCCTTAAGATTTGTGATCCTATCACCACCTAACTGTTCCCCCTGCACAATCAGGCTTCCTTTGCTCCTCATGGTTACTGATCTCAGGACCAGTCAATAAACTTCTGGTTAAAATCTTCTTCTCAGTGGCTGCTTCCTGGAAAAGTTGACCAGCGACATCATCCAAATGCTGACATGTACAAACTTACGTTTCTAGCATGTATCTTTCATCTGAACCCATGAGTGAAGTAGCCATCTTTGTTCTCAACTTTGCAGTTTTTCTTATCACTTTGGTGTTTAATGGAAATCTCAAACTTAACACCTAAAACTAAATAATTGGTCTAAACCACTTTCTTCATTCAAGTCCAAAACTATCCCACACATAGTCTTCCCCATCTAAGTCGATGGTAACTCCAACCTCCCAGTGACTTACTACATAAGCCAAAGGCCCTAAAGAATATTTTGGTGTTTGTTTGTTTGTTTGTTTGTTTATTTATTTATTTATTTATTTTTCACACTATCACACAGAATTTGGCAGCAAACCTGTTGGCTCTATTTTCAAAATCTTTAACCATTTCTCACTCTTTCCAAGCTATCACTATGGCTCAAGCCACTATTATCTCTCACTTAAATTAAATGCAATGCCTCCTAACTTGTTTCCTTGTGTGTGTTCTTGCCTTCTAAGGTCTAATTTTAACCTGGAACCAAAAGTAATTCTATTAAAACATAAGACGTATCACTTTACTCTTCACTCAAACTTTTTTTTTTTTTTAATTTTTTTTTTAACGTTTATTTATTTTTGAGACAGAGAGAGACAGAGCATGAACAGGGGAGGAGCAGAGAGAGAGGGAGACACAGAATCTGAAACAGGCTCCAGGCTCCGAGCTGTCAACACAGAGCCCGACGCGGGGCTCGAACTCACGGACCGTGAGATCATGACCTGAGCCGGAGTCGGACGCTTAACCGACCAAGCCACCCAGGCGCCCCTTCACTCAAACTTTCTAATGACTTTACCCTCCATCTGTCCCCTCCCACTCCACCCCCTACTTCCAACCTCACATCCTACACGTGCTGTTCTCTTGCTGTTTCTCCTTAGGGCCTTCACACTGGCTAGTTCCTTTGCCTAAAATGTTCTCCTCCCAGATATCTCCAGGGTTTACTCTCTTGCCCACATCAAGTCTTCCCAAAATTCAACTCTCCGTTAGCATGGCGATCCAGCTCCACCCCTGGTACTTTCTGTTTCCTTTTCTGGTTTTATTATTTTTCCCCTCTTTCACACCCCATTCCTGGAATTTAAACCCCATGATTTCAGGGATTTTTATGAGTTTTACTTAATATTTTTGCAAGGTCTTGATTATAGCCTGGCACATGACAGGCAGTGAATGATAAGGTTGCTAAATCAAGCAATTAATCAGTCAATCCACCAATCAAGTGATATTGACTGAATATGTTTTTGTTTTACCCTAATATCCATGGCTGAAATGTAGAAATGTAGAACACATACCCCGTTAATAAACCAATATGTACCCAAAAGAAAGTAAACTTTCAATTTATCCTCCCATGAGGCAAAGGAACGCATTTGCAAAAATCCATTCAAGCTATCTAGTAAGTAAGAGCTTGCCTTCTGACGGTAAGATAAGCAGATATGATTTCTAGTTTGTAACGCTTACACTGTTGTTTTTCCACTGATTGGAGTTTTTCTCATCTGTAGTATTAAGGAATTGGCCATCTAAGCTCTCTTACTTTGAAATTAGTATAATGTTATAATAATTATGTATCAGAAACAACTAATTTGGTGAGTAGTCTTTTTCCCTCCAAATGGCAACTAACTTTCACTATGAAGTACATTGAACTCTAGCTGACAAGATTAACAATACACTGAAAAATAAAACAAAAGAAACCCTAACAAAACTAAGCACGGGAAGTAACTGGAATTTCTTGTAGTTAAGCATTTTATAACTTTATATAATACACGTGCATACACAATTCTCTCCTTAATGTACTTTATATAGAGTAGAGAGTGTATAATTTCCATAGACCTTTAATGATCCATCTTGTTGAAGAGTGCTTAATAAATATCCAAAAGCAGCAATTAGGCCAGTGGAGACTCCTGACAAGGTTACAGACATCTGGCCATGCACACCTGTTCAAAAGTCAGTGGTCTGTATGGAAGACCCTAGAGAAAGAATTAGTGTCAATCTGATATTCAGTGATAAATGATTATTACCAAAAATCCAATATGACACCGGAGATCATAACAAAACTGGCAAGTTAAGTGCAAACTGAGTGACCTCGGATTTTATGAAAACTTGAAGCCCTTGATTGCTGCTAAAAGCTGTCATGTTGGCAAGAACATTCTCATTCAGCCCGAAAGTGTAGGAATTCCTGTCTGTCTCACTCTGGCCCTATAATCCAGCTCCCACAGCCACAGAAACTTCACATAATCCAGCAGCCACCATGGGCCTCCTTATGTCTAAACCTTGTTCCTTCTACTGCTTCCAACACACTGATTTCTGCCCCCTGCGTCCCTGCTTCTCTGGTCCTATTTCCTACCGTCTTTTGGTTCTGGTGACTCTTATCAGCTCTCATACTGGGCTTTTTGATTCCCATGGCTTATCCTACCGTCTGCCACCACTCCTACCAACGGATTCGCTGATTTGCACTGAGAGTCAGCTATGGGCCCAGTGAAGAGACCTCTCAGTATCTTTGTGAGAAAATTCATTATTATTGACATTTTAGAGACAAAAGATCTGAGCAGTTACAAGCCACAGAGCTAATAAACATACGAGGAAGGCATCATGTTTTCTGCTCTGACACACGGTTTCTCTACAAAGCATTTACAGCATGAGTGAGTCCAATGTCCTATTTCCCCTTTGCATATTATTTGATGCAAATATTTCAATCATTTTGGTGCCAAGTTGCATTTTTTTCTAAGCATGGAAACAGTATACCATTATAGAACGGCCCTATACAAATAAAGTACACAATCATGTTACTGATGCATTATGTAAATTTCTAAAGGGCAATTTGGTAACGTGGCTCAAAAGTCCTGAAAAGTATTGATTTGTTTCAGCGCAGCAATTCCACTTCTAGAAACACATCCCAAGAAAATCTTCTCTGCAGTTTTAGAAATAACTGGCATGCCCCCCAAAGCAGGAGATTGATGGAATTAATTTTGAAATTTCAGCGTAAATTGCCATGGTTTTCAGAGTGTGGTCTGTGGACCACCGACAGGGATTCATGAGGTCAGATCTTTCATAGTAACACTAAAGGTTATGAGCCCTTTTCACCGAGTGCTGACATTTGCACTGACGGTGCGAAAACATCTGTGGCTAAAATTGCAGGCCTCTTAGCCCGAGTCAAGGTAGCCGCACCAGAATGTACGGTAGCCGCACCAACGTATATTATACTGCGGGTGCACAAGTAGTCTTTGTCCCTACACACCTGCAATGAAAAATGCCAGTGTCACTTCAAAAGATCTTTGACGAAGGGGTGCTTGGGTGGCTCAGTCGGTTAAGCATCCTACTTCGTCTCAGGTCATGATCTCAAGGTTCGTGAGTTCGAGCCCCGTGTCGGGCTCTGTGCTTGACAGCTCAGAGCCTGGAGCCTGCTTCTGAGTCTGTGTCTCCTTCTCTCTCTGTCCCTCCCCCAACCCGTCCTCCATCTCTCTCTCTTTCTCAAAAATGAATTAAACATTAAAAAAAGAATTATCTTTGATGAAGAATTAAAGTTTATTGATTTTATTACATATCAACCCTTGCGTACTTGTCTTTTTAACATTCTGTGTGACAAAATGGGAGGGTGCACACAAGTATGATGGTTGTCTTGAGGTAAAACACTTGTGAATTTGATTATCTTGAGATTCAAGTTGAACTAGCTTCATTTTTCATGAAACTTCATTTTTAATTGAAAAAACAAAAGACAAAGTATTGTTCTGACTTGATATTTGGCAGATGTTTTCTTCCTTCCTTCCTTCCTTCCTTCCTTCCTTCCTTCCTTCCTTCCTTTCTTAAAGTTTATTTACTTTGAGAGAGAGAGAAAAAGAGAGGCAGAGACAGAATCCCAAGCAGGCTCTACACTGTTAGGAAGAGCCCAATGAAGGGCCTTGAACTCACCAACCCTGAGATCATGACCTGAGCTGAAATCAAGAGTCAGATGCTTAACGGACTGAGCCACACAGGCGCCCCTGGCACATGTTTTCTCTACAATAAGGAAAGTGAACTCAGTGCTGACAGTGTCTTTTGCCAATGATAAAATTTGAGATTTCAAGTACAAATAAGAGTTTTGGGAAATTTGTTTTTGTCATAGTATGCCTGACATCTCAATACTGAAAGACCTTTCTTATGAAGCTACTAGTGATATAAATACAACTGTTTATATATCATAAATTAAAATGTATCAGTATCTGGAAGATCTACATAACTCAGTAAATCAATTTCCCAAATGAATAAGATATAATGTTACAAAATTACGCATGGGTAAAGGCTTCATTCAAAATGCAAAACATCCTCATGAGAGGATGAATTTTTAATGTAATCGTATGAAGAGTTCATGAATTCCACATTTCAACCAACTTTCAAGAAATCACCGCTTGCCAAGTTTTGACGTAGCTTCCAAGGAGAATATCCATAATTATCTGACAATGGTATTAAGTACTGTTCTCTTTTACAGCTACATATCTATACGAACAGGGATTTTCTTCGTATATTCAGTCAAAACAATATATTGCAACAGACTACGGGCACAAACGTGAGAATTTATCTGTCTTAAACCAAATATTAAAGAAATTTACAAAGCTGTGAAACAATGCCAATCATTACTTTGTTTGTTTGTTTGTTTGTTTGTTTGTTTCCAGGAAAATGTATTTGTATTAGCATGTACTGGGTTTAATATTATTTTAAGTAAATTAATAAATAAACAGTTAAATAAATAGGTAGATGATAAATAGCTATTTTAAACCTTTCTCAGTTTCAATTTCTACTAAGGTAAATATCAACAGCTATAACTGAAACCAGAATAACTGGAAGTCTTCAATAATTTGAAGAATATAAAGGGATCCTAACACCAAATCATTTGAAAGCCAGTGACGTAAGAGAATTTTATGTAGCCACTGAATATTGCAGAAGATCATGTCCAGAAAGATCCCCAAATAAAATACAACACGCATCGAAAAAATGACTGAAGGGAGATGCACTTCAATGTCAAAAGTAGCTGTAAATTGTAAGATTGGAATTTTAATGTCTTTTTGTTTTGAATGTTCTGTTAAAATTTTTATAAAATGAGGGGCGCCTGGGTGGCTCAGTCGGTTAAGCGTCCGACTTCAGCTCAGGTCACGATCTCGCGGTCTGTGAGTTCGAGCCCCGCGTCGGGCTCTGGGCTGATGGCTCAGAGCCTGGAGCCTGCTTCCGATTCTGTGTCTCCCTCTCTCTCTGACCCTCCCCCATTCATGCTCTGTCTCTGTCTCAAAAATAAATAAACGTTAAAAAAAATTAAAAAAAAATTTTATAAAATGAGTACAGGTTGCTTAATATAAAAAGCTAACAAACTGTTAACAAATGAATAACTAAATAAATGAATAGCTGAGTTATCCATAATAGCTTTAGTTAGGAAGGAGACTTTTCTTTCCTCATGGTCCCTCTTCATTTTTATTCAATCGTCTCCTTTCTTTCTAACCATCAACTCCTCATATGCTACATTTCTTCTCCATAGCCCCTGCCCTCTGGTTACTGGTTGAGGATTCCTAACTCCTGTGGCCCCACCAATATTTTATCTTATAAAGCTACCTTTCCTCTCACCTGAAGATTACCAACAAATACTGAAGTCACTGTATTCTTTTTGGAAATAAATTTTTAAAGTTTATTTATGTATTTTGAGAAAGAGAGTGCGTGCATATGCACGCAGGGATGGGAGAGGGGCAGAGAGAGAAAGGGAGGGAGAGAATCTCAAGCAGGCTCTGCGCAGTCAGCACAGATCCTCAGGCGGGGCTCATTCCCACCAACTGTGAGATCGTGACCTGAGCCGAAATCAAGAGTTGGACGCTCAACCAACTGAGCTACCCAGGTGCCACTGTCTTCTCCATTTATTTATTATAACGCCCAGTGACATTATGCTTTCTGCAATCGTACGTGCTGCAGGTTACGTATCAAATTATGCTGACCATGTGAGGGTGTGGAGAAAGGGAACCCTCTTACACCGTTGGTGGGAATGCAAACTGGTGCAGTCACTCTAGAAAACAGCATGGCATTTCCTCAAAATGCTAAAAATACAACTCACTTACAATCCAGCAATGGCACTACTAGGTATTCACCCAAAGAATACAAAAATGCGAATTTGAAGGGATATATGCACCCCAACGTTTATAGCGGCATTATCCATACTAGCCAACTTCTGGAAAGAGCCCAAATGTTCACAGACTCATGAACAGATAAAGATGTGATGTGTGTGTGTGTGTGTGTGTGTGTGTGTGTGTGTGTGTGTAAAACGTGGGATAATGGAATATTACTCAGCCATAAAAAAGAATGAAATCTTGCCATTTGCAGCAATGTAGACGGAGCTAGAGAGCATTATGCTGAATGAACTAAGTCAGTCGGAGAAAGACAAACACCATATGATTTCACTCAAATGTGGAATTTAAGAAACAAAATAAACAATCATAGGGGAAAAAAGAGAGAGAGGCAAAGCAAGAAACAGACTGTTAACTATGGAGAACAGAGTGATGGTTACCAGAGGGGAGGGGGTGGGGGATGGGTTACATAGGTGATGGGGACTTAAGGGGGGCACTTGTTGTGATGAGCACGGGGTGGTGTATGGAAGTGATGAATCACTAAATTGTACACCTGACACTCATATTACACTGTATGTTCACTAACTGGAATTTAAATAAAACCTTAAAAAAAAACCCCAAATTATGTCGATCATATAATTTCTTGAGCCAGTCTGAATTTCAGCATTCCACCGCACACTTAAAAATAGCTGTAAAATACAGCTACAGCCCAAACGATGGTAAAGGGGGCAAGCAGAACGACTTACATGTTGGGCCCGCTTAGCCACATGATGGCCCAATGGTTAGGCCCCTGGAGCCCAACAGGACTGGGGTAAAATCCACAGTTTCAAATCCCTACATATGTTTTCTAACCTCTCTACACTTCAGTTTCCTCATCCAAAAAGTGAATAGCTTCACAGAGCTATTACAACATAAATTGCTAGCCCCTGTGTTTCTGCTATTAGTATTCTTGTCATTGGTGTAATTCTAGGTGTTAACTCCCCATTTAGTCCTGATTTCCTTAGACGTCATTACAGTGGGTAATTGTGGTTAACTTCTCTTCCAGTCCAACCTCATTAAATAATTCGTTTCACATTAGTCAGTTAACATACACAGAGATTGAAGGGGTGAAGTCTCATCACGGCTTCAAAGAGAAGGGACAGAGACCACATAAGCCATAGGCTAACTGGCATGAGATATTTTAGAGAAAGCAACCTGGAGAGACAGTACGGTGATGTGGCACACCTTACGAAGGAGAGGTGACCATAAGGGGTGGAAGAGGAGGACAGGCTTGAGGACAGATTTTGCCAACTCCGCAGTTTCTCTCGGGTTGACTGAAATCAGAGCTTTGGGGAGGGGGGACACTACATACTCTTGTCTCAAAAATAAAGGGCGGGTACCTGAACCCTTTCTTTAATTTTATTTACACTCTCCAGTTACATCCCTTTCTGGTGCTTGATAGCTGCTTGATTAAACACACTGGTTATTAGGCTATCATTTAATCAGAAGTTTAAAAAGGCTGAAAAAAGGATCTGAGTCCATCATGCCACAGAAGCTTAAAATATGACTGAAATAGAAATTTGGTAGGTCTAGGGTAGTTCATTTTATGCCTTTTTTCCCCAGTTGAAAGTTTTGATATGGGAGGAAAAGCCTATCCCCTTCCTAATACATTGCTTAAATATTCTCGTTTATCAAATTTAGGTTTCTTGGCGGGGGTGGGGGGTGCGGAGTAAGTATCAAATAGTCTTCCATGGTTGAGGAAGAGAACTGAGTCATTGAAGAAACATTGAAAGGCTTGAAAATTTCAATAAGTATACTGCTAAACTGTTTAAAACTACCCTCCCCCCCCCCCCCCGCCAAATTCTTATTTCCTATTTGGAAACACATCTCTAAGCATTAAGAAATTCTGAGTAAATTCTACAATGTAAGAAGCTCTTAGACAAATTTTAACAACAACAACAAAAACACCAATGCTTCCACATGGAGAGAAATCTTCTGCGAAGATCTGTGGTCCCATTAAAATATCATTGTAACCCATATTTTGGAAATGCTAAGGGTTGGAATGGGCACCAAGCAGCCACAAAGGCAAGGAACGCAGTTAAACCACAGAAGCCCTCGGCTGGGAATCCAGAGACAGAACCGATCTTGGGATGTGGGGCTGATCAGTTGATTGTGGCTTTGCCCAAGTGCCTTCAGTTTTTCAATATGTGCGTAACACTGCAAGGGCTGGAATTAAAGACCTCAGAGGTGTCTTTGAGTTCTGGGATTCCATTTCCAATTTCTTTCCTTGCACTGAGAGTTTTTGCTGTGTCACCCTCCAGGACTTCTCTGCATTATTGGTACTATTGGCAACACTCTCCTTCTGAAAACTCCTTCCCTGGCTTTTATTGTGAGGGCAGCTCGGGGTCTCATCCCACAGACTCCTGTCCTCAATCATGGCTGGCCCTCATGGCTCTGTTCCTAAAAGGCCACTCTCTCTTTGTCTCCTGTTTCAAAAAGCAGACCATTTCTTGTGTCTCCCACCAGTACCTTTACATCAGTAACTTCCAAATCTCTATCTCTAGGCCTAATGATGTCACATCACGTATCGAAAATGGGCTAGGGGACAGACTTGGGGACTTAACGGTAGTTGGAGATGTTCTTTGACACAGGGCTTTGTAAAGACCTGCTGAAAATAACTTTTCCTGTTTTGCCAATTAAAAACATAAGATGAGGGGCGCCTGGGTGGCTCAGTTGGTTGAGCGTCGGACTTTGACTCAGCTCACGTTCTCGTGGCTCATGGGTTCGAGCCCCGTGTCAGGCTCTGTGCTGACAACTCAGAGCCTGGAGCCTGCTTCAGATTCTGTGTCTCCCTCTGTTTCTGCCTCTCCCTCGCTCACGCTCTGTCTCTCTCCGTCTCTCAATAAATAAATAAATAAATAAATAAATGTTAAAAAAATTTTTTTTAAAAAAATAAGATGAGAGAGGACAGATTATTCACCCTCCCAGCTACTAAGTTGGACCTTACCAAAATTAACAGGACAGTGCCCAGGCCCAGGGCAGAGAAGATGTAAATAAACTTTTGTTAAAGCATTCTTTGGAATCCCTGCCAGGTGGGATATTAAAAGAGACAAATCATCTGAGTAAGTACTCAGGGGTTGGTGATTACATAGTACTTGTTTTCTATAATTTATGTGATAGGGCTTTCCAAAGAGTTATTCAATCACCTAGTAAGCACATATTTGGTACAGCCCGCATGTTTGCTGCAGAATACAATGAATAAAAAGTGTACAGGCAGAAGAACCCGGCCTCTTCAAATGGCAGTTCAGCGTCCTTCAAGAAAACGTGCTACCTTAGAGGACATCAAAGTCTGTTTGAAAGACAAACAGCTTCTCCAAAATGGGTCTTCAAAGATGGCAAGGTACAGCGGGACAGCTTTAAATTTAGGCTTTTTTTCTATGGTACTTTAAGTATAACAGATGGATCTTCATAATTAGCATCACATTTGCATTTTTCCCTCCACCAAAAAAAGAGCTAATAATCTTAGAAGGAGAATTAAAAAGCATCATTCCATCATATTTTATTGATCTTATTTATAATTTGCATGCCGAGTCTTTTTTATGGTCCCTCTTACTTGCAACCCCGCTACCTAGAAGATGAGCAAATTTACAAATGAGGAAATGTGTTCTCAGGAGCACAAACTTGAAAACGACTTTAGGACTAGAACTAACCGGAAAGCCCTGATAATGTAGAAGAAATGAGGAGATTCGGATGCAGCTTTGAGCCCACCGATGTAATTCCCTCCAATAGAATAGGTCTTTTTATCTCTTATGTACATTTCTGTGAGACTTCCGTCCTCTCCTTGTGCTATATAACTCCCACCACGCAGAACCATTCAGTTTAAAAGTGCTATTAGATAAATTAAATCATCAAACAAATTGCCCTCACAGGCAAGTCCTCCTGGTCAATGGCTTGAGACAGCAGGTGCCCGAACCAGGGCAGGGCACAGGGCTCGAGCAGTGGAGCCCTTTGCAGCAGTGAGTACAAGGGAAGAGGTCCTGGGGCATCGTGCGTGGGAGAAAACATACCCCAAGGGAGCCAGGCCAGGGAAAACAAGGATTGTATTCCACCCTGTGTCTTACAGTTGACATCTTGATAAGCTTCCTGACTTCCCCGTGAGGCTGATTTCATCCTTAGTTTGCAGATGGAGAAACTAAGACTCAGAGGAGTGAAACATCTCTCCCAAACATTCTCATAAAATGACAAAGAATGGTTTTGATGTAGGCTCTGTCCAAAAGCAAACATCTGATCGTGACTCCCGTGGCACTTTGACCTGCCAACTACATACAATCATTTGGCTCCAGTAACGGCTTTGCTTTGCTTCATTTATGCCCAATTCTCCATAATCAATAACATAACTTTGTAAGTCACCTGCGTAGGGATCAGGAGTGTAATCGATGGCCATGAAACAAGAGAAGATAAACTGGTCCACAGGGAAATTAAACCCTTGACCTTAAGCTCTTGCGGGCTGATTTCTAACCAAGTCACTTAATTAGCCACAGACTATTAAATGAACAAATTGAGATCCAAATCCTTTCAAACCACAAATCTAAGCTGACCCTTTCTAGGAGCACAGAGTTAACCTGCACTGTTTTGAGTGTGGTCCCATTTGTCACAATGCAGGCCCTCTGAGTGTCCCCAAACTATAAGCGAAGATCGTAATCTTATCTGGACATCCACTTGGAGTAATAATGCCTATGCTTTGCTACTTTTCTTTCTTTCTTTCTTTCTTTCTTTCTTTCTTTCTTTCTTTCTTTCTTTCTTTCCGTTGAAGATGTTATATCTAGCCTAGGAATCAGGGCCTTTAAAAGAGCTGTAGTCAAAGTGCCAATTTTTCATTAGATTCATTAAATCCCACCTCAAAGGCAAAATCAGACCTCAAATTCTTGAGTTGGAGAGTATCCGTTCATCTTGTGTCCAAAATGGCAAGCAACAGCACCCTACCCAGAACTGCCGAGATCTGTAAGGCCAGAGAGCCCGACAAAGGACTCCCCTTCCCAAACCTGTTGCTCCTGGGCTTTGGGCCTCTTCAACAGCACACTGAGCGGGTTCTCCACACACGCTCAGTCCTCGCCACCCACTTCTCATCCGAACCAGTCACTTCAGGGGTGAGGTCTTGAAGGGCAGAGGAGGAAAAGAGAAGGAAGCCACTAGGGGGTGTGGCATCCTCCAGCGGGTACAGTGTGTGGGCCATTGCTCTTCTCCACTCTCCACAAACTCCCCACAATTTTGAAAGGGCTAGAAAGTGAGAAACAGAAAGGCTAAAGGGCAGGAAGGCAGACAGGAAGGGAAGGGAACTCCTTTGGGGTTGTTTTTCCATTCTTCCTCCCTCAGTTCAAATCCTTTCTATCTTTCTACCTTTCTTTCTATCTCCTTTCTATCTTCATTGTAATTCCTGGCATTACGCTCTTACCAAATGCCTCGTCTCCTCCACAGTAGCAAGCCCGGGGCCATGGCAATCACACATTCAGATCTGTGGGCATCTCCTCAAGGCACAGATCTCAAAGCCACAGAGTTTCAGCCAAGACCAGATTTGTCAGTTGCATTTAATTTAGAAGTCTATCTTTTCATAGAAATAATGTTCTCCAAGGTGACTAAGTTTGATACAATGGTTATTCCGGAGTGCATTCTGATTTAAATAGGCTTTTGTGTGCTGGATTTAGATCTTTTTTTTAAATTTTCTTATTAATGTTTTTATTTATTTTTGAGACAGAGAGAGAGACACAGCATGAGCAGGGGAGGGGCAGAGAGAGAGAGGGAGACACAGAATCTGAAGCAGGCTCCAGGCTCTGAGCTGGCAGCACAGACCCTGACGTGGGGCTCGAACTCACAGACCGTGAGATCATGACCTGAGCCGAAGTTGGACGCTCAACCGACTGAGCCGCCCAGGCGCCCCTGGATTTAGATCTTAAACAGCATAACGTAACATTCTGAGTTCCAGTGTTTCTGCGGGGGAGCCTTGCCTGTAATACATTGTGCACATTTACTCATCAAGTAGAAAAATGAGGAAGAGTGTGAAATTGAGAATGCACTTGGAAGAGGCAGGAACAATGTTAGCTAAAGAATCTGGTACATTGAATAGTTTCTGTAATGATAAAAAGTAAGACCAGGCGTTACGTGCTCTAGAAATTCATCATTTCCTCCAATACCTCAGCTTTCATTTTCTGTAAACAATGTACAACTTTATGTACAAAATTGCTATCATAATGTCTGATGGTTACTCTATGTTTAGACATGGGAAAGCCTTATTAATAGAAATCACATGGCTATAATTCTTTTTAATGGAATTTGGGGCTGTTTAAACCATCATTCATGAGAGGAACTCTGAATCCAGAAAGGTGATGAATTCTGATTTACTTATGCTAATCTGACAAGATCCGTTGGAAATACTTAAACTGCCTGTAACAGAAATCATTTACTGGAAGGCTATCATAAATTCCTTAATGAGTTTCTTTCAGGACAAAAAGGAAGAGTAATGCTCTGTTTTTTAAAGGGAAAACAACTAATAGGATTGGATTTGCAATGAGAAGAGCCTGAGGGGAAGTTGGCCAGTTGGAGCTGCAAAACCATGTGAGCAGGTGCATCAGGAGTCATCTGATCTGAGAGCCCCTGATGCCAACACAGTCATACCTCCTAAAACAGCTTCAACCATGTGGGTGCAAAAAATGGAACCTTATTTCTGGTTTGCGGTTTCAGGAGAGCCAAAGAAGGTGCTACTTAGCTCACGGTTAGAGGGAGAAGCTTTTCAAAGGCATCTGACACATCTACTGCTCATTGAAACAGAAGTCCAGGTCGACTAGAAATTGAGCTGATGAGCAGTGATATTCCTTACTGTATTTCATGACAGTTGCACTTAAATATGCACTAAGCGGGGCGCCTGGGTGGCTCTGTCGGTTGAGCCTCTAACTTTGGCTCAGTTCGCGATCTCACAGTTCAGGGGTTCAAGCCCTGCAGCAGGCTCTGGGCTGACAGCTAGGAGCCTGGAGCCTGCTTCAGCTTCTGTGTCTCCCTCTCTCTCTCTGCCCCTCCCCCACTCCCCCCATCTCTCAAAAATAAACATACATTTAAAAAATTAAAAATAAATAAATAAATATGCACTAAGCACATAGATGTTTGAAATGTACTTTAATGTCAAACCCAAGAAATTAACACCTAATTCTAAATCAGCTAAGCTAATAAAGAAATTTTTACTTTTATAAAGGGTTACAAGGACTATAATTTTTCTACAATATTATTTACAAAAGTTGATGTCCAATTTTGCCATTTAAGAAAGATCATGACTATGGGGCGCCTGGGTGGCTGGGTTGGTTAAGCACCGACCGGCTCAGGTCATGATCTTGCAGTTCATGGGTTCGAGTCCCGCATGGGGCTCTGTGCATGGGGCTCTGTGTGTGGAGCCTGGAGCCTGCTTCTGATTCTGGGTCTCCCTCTTTCTCTGCTCCTCCCCCATTGTGCTCTGTCTGTCTCTTGACAATAAACGTTAAAAATTTTTTTTAATTAAAAATATCATGACTATGAAATATTTAACACTCACTTCAAGGTTTAGAATGAAAAAGAGCCTGAGTTTATGTTACACACTGCTCTACCTTGAATTTATATGGTGGGGCTTATTTTTAGGGACAAAATGTAAGAGGGATATATAGATAACGAGCCAAATATTCAAGTAGCTAAGCTTTTTATCCCTGTAGGCACTATCAGAAGCTGCACTGAAAAGTGAGGGAGACTCTGCCAACCTAGAGGTAATAAAACTCTATCTGTGATTCAATTGCTAAATCCACCCAAGGCTAATAGTGAAGGATTCAATGATTGCGAAGGGAAAAAATAAATAAGAAAGAATTCCAAATTAAAATGGAATAGTTTGGTAATTTCTACCAGCTCTGCATCAGATTTGCCATCCCTGGTTTCTTATTCTGGAATCTCACTTATCCACAAATACCTATCTGGCAATGTCACCTATTTGAAACATAACAGAACCGGTGAGTTAAGTCACAAGATAGAAGGACCAGAACGCTCCGTTGTGCTTTGGAGGAGAGCTTCTTGTACCAACAACTTCAAAGATTATTTGCTTTTATACTTTACCTAAAATTATGACAGGCCTAGTGACCTATTTTCTAAATCCAAAGAATATTAGAAGCCATAAGTAAGTGGGGGTTAGGGCTTGCAATGAGAACAGAGAGAAATAATGGCCACGACAGTAGAGAAAATAGAAAATATACTAAAACTGGCCAATAAAAAGCACAATATTCTGGAAGGTGAGCAAGATCTACCACAGCCCAGTAGGTCTTGCGGGTATCACAGTATTCCATACATGGCAGAATGGATAGTTGTTCTGATGTCTCATTCATTCGAGAAAGTTGATATTTTGTTTGGTTCGTCCATTTAACAAGTCATGAACGTGCTAAGTCATTTGAGGAAAGTATCCACTTAAAAGGCTTAAAACAGTATCTGCACGTATGTGCGTATGTGTGCAAGTGTGGACTGATGCGTAGGTACATCTCCCTATCTCTCTACCTATCTATTGAGAGAGATGCTTACATTCTTAAAAATTCAAACTGATTTTCATGAATTCAGTTTTCAATTCGTTACCTACCTCTTATATTTAGCAGTGTTTGGAATACATAAATAAAAATAAGAAGAAAACAAATCTTCTTTATTAGTTATATATAAAGTCCTACATACTATGGTAGTAGTTTCTTTTCATGTATTATTTCTCATTCTCTAAATAGCAGAGAAAGGTAGGTCGTGCTATCTCTGTTTTCTCAATGAAAATCTGGTCTCAGAAAAGGTGGCTAACTTGGCCTAAGTTTAGAGTCATAGGACCAGAATCTGGAGGAAAACATAGGACTGACTTACTCCACAGTTCATGCTCTTATCACAACACTAATCTCTGTCCTGTTAGCACTCAGTGGGTAGTTTCTTAACTTGAACCATTAAATAGCGGGGTGTGATCTAGGAGAATGCCACTTCTATAGGTCAAAAGCAGTCAAATAGCAAGTTCATAAGGCTATAGCTAACAGGATACATTTCAAAGCATTATGGACCATTTTGTGACCTGTTACCTTCTCTATATTCTATTCTACTTAGGCCAGTTATATAAACAGATGAGATTGTTAAGTATAAAGTAACTGGATAGTGGTGACCCTGGAATGAGAAGTATCATTGATATTCCAATGGAAACCATGGTGATGAAAACAAAGTTGATATTTGAAAGGTCATATATTTGGATACCCAATCAGCACAAATTTCAGCATGAAGAGTTTAATTTTCACTCACCTAGAACTTAGATAGTATTTGATTCCTATTACCCAGAAGATGGCTGGTTGTCGGCTTTAGGATCTCGGGAAGTTTCCACCAAAGCTGAACTGGAAGTTGTCAGGTTTTTCTTCCACTCATGAGTTCCATTTTGTTGTTTATTTGTTTGTTTGTTTAGCATGAGGGTAGGGTAGTTATAAATAGTTTGCAGAGCCAATGGAAGAAATTATTAAGTTATCTGGTAAAAGAAAATACCTTTGGTTTATTCTGCAGCAACAAAGATATTGGGTAATTGGCAATGGAAAAAAAAATCAAATGCCATTATTATTTTACTATAAGTAAATTTCTTTCTCAGCTTGGTGTATGCTTTTTGTTTTAAAAAAGATCAAGATTTATAATAATTGATCATCTAGTCTGCTAAATAACTGACCTGCATTCAATCTGTTACATAACTTAGCCAAAGAGAGAAGTGTTTGTAAGATTTCACTATACCAAATGCTTATACTATTTGTAGGCTATGAAACGAGCTTGTTTTGTACTGACGTATATGGTATTCAGAAGATTAAAGGAGTACATTTGAAAGTACATAAAGCTTGGTTTATAACCAAGCATGTTATTGTAACGGCAGTTTAATTTTTAACAGGTTCTATTAGCATGTGTCCTTACTGCTAATGTTCTCCTTCCAACAACGTCTTCTAGAATTAAACAAAATAGGGGGCCATCTGGGTGGCTCAGTTGGTTGAGTGTCCAATTCTTGACGCTCATCGGCTCAGGTCGTGACTTCATGGTTCATGGGATCAAGCCCCATGTCTGGCTCTGTGCTGACCACACGGAGCCTTTTTAGGATATCTCTCGCCCTCTTTTTCTGCCCCTAACCTGCTTGTGCAAGCTCTGCCTCTCAAAATAAAGCTAATAATTAAGCAAAACAAAACAAAACAAAGAATAAAACCAAAAGGTTTTATTTTCTTGTTTGTTTGTTTTCAGCCTTATCAAATTATACCCTTCACTCATATTCTTAAGATCTGAGTATATTCAAACATTCCTGTTAAATTTGGGAGAAGAAATCCTAGCTAAGAATAGTAATAGAACTACAGAAAGCAGAAGCATGAAACTATAGGGTGTGTGTGTGTGTGTGTGTGTGTGTGTGTGTGTGTGTACGTGGTATGTATTTCTCTCTTTTAAGAATAGATGGGCTTAAAAAATATTTTTGGATCAGGGCCATGAACCGAATGAACATTGACCTCATGGAGCCCCAGGCAGACTCCTGCATGTTAAAGGAACAAAAGCTTTTCCATAGAAAATTTGTTATGTACAGCTAGTTCATGTTAAAAAAAAAAAAAAAAAAAGGAGTATAAAACAGTGTAAAAGAGGTCAATTGAATTACACCAGCTGGTCCCACTCCCTACCAGGCTGCAGAGGGAAGTGAGGCAATCCACAGGATACCTGAGATTTAATCCAGACAAAGCTTCACCGAAAAAGAAAATCCATACAGTGAATTGTGCTTAAAAAAAAAAAAAAAAAAAAAAAAAAAAAAAAAAAATTCAGCCAGCCTAGATTACGGAGTCCTAATAGAAATTAACATTTTAATAATAATGTTCAATGTTTGCCCTTCAAGAGAAGCTCTTCCATAAGCCAGTCAGCTTGGGTTTTGATACAAATTGCTGAACTCAGAAATACCACCTTCAATTTAGAGCAGAGGAAGAGGCGACCTGCATTTCAGTTACTGCAAAAGTAAAAACACAGTTGCCAATATTACAAGGATGTTTTGAAACCTAAGGTTGAGCAGTGAGGGAGACCCTCTTCTGTTTCTTCACAAACACCAGTGCTGTGAAAATGGGGTGATAGAGGGACTTTTACAGGGCTTTGATGTGGCCCATTATGATCCCCAGATGCCAGGCGTCTCACACATTTCTCCCTGCCTCCTGAAGTCTCCCCTTTAGAGTTAACACGTTGAAGACTGTAATTGAAGCTAAAGGAAGAGCAGTAGGAACGGAGGCCAGTGTATAAATGTGGGAGACGTTAAACAGAGCCACCCATTGATTTTATTAATTGGAAAGGCAGTTCAATTATAACACAAGACACGCCCGCTCCTTGTTTACCTGGCCCTATTCTCTAACGTTCTGATCCATCGTCTGGCTCTGTCCATCTGTCCCAATTTCCTGCGCACCCCCCAGAGAGTGTGACCTTATTGCTACCCGGCGGAAAGGCATAAATGCATCCGCCAAGGACAGCCTGGGGAAAACTGAGATGCCGGCAACAAAGAAGTCTCCCTGGAATCCTGACCTTTCAAAAGCTTTTTATGGACACGTAGGATAAAGAGAAGCCTGCTGATTTCGTTCACCTACATACACTGTGCAGAGCAACGCACGAGGCCATTCTTTTTTTGGCTTTACCCTGGGAGTTGGGTCATTCTTCTACCTAAGAGAATACAATTCTCACTGAAGACCTCTACTTGAAGAACTACATTTAAGTGACAGCATTGTAGTTATGCCTTCAGGTCAGTCTTATTCAAATAAAATAAGTAACATATTGAATGTACAAGGGTGCAGTAAAAAGGCAGCATCAGGCTAATTAGGATAGATTAACTAAGCTACATATATAGGAATTTTATTATAAGCCTTGAAGTATATCATGATGTGCATTTAAATTCACGTAGTGCCTTTCCTCTAAAAATACAGAACCTATTATCTTGAAAAGCAAATAAAAACTTTTATGCAGCATGTTTTTTTTATAGTACGGAATTAAAAAAAGAAAATCTTAGGTTAATAATGTAACTTTCATTAGCATGTGGCATTGGCAAGGCAAGTATGATGATCCCCTGTTAAAGAGTACAAACTGATGTACAAAGGACCTAAATAAAAAGCAAGCTGCACAATTGGAAACAGACTGTCTCTACTTCTGCCTGGTCACCAGCATCCCTGAGGTGGCCATGCGCTCTCCCATTCTCAAATTCAATTCCAGGGCTATGGGCTGGATGATATAGAGGCACCACTGTTAAGCCTTCACCGTGACTGGAGAGAGAACTCAACATGTGAGTCATGTGTGTGGTTATCTTTGAAGAGAAGAAGAATCTAACCTTCTTTTCAAAAAAAATTTTTTTAACATTTATTTATTTTTGAGACAGAGAGAGACAGAGCATGAATGGGGGAGGGTCAGAGAGAGAGGGAGACACAGAATCTGAAACAGGCTCCAGGCTCTGAGCAGTCAGCACAGAGCCTGATGCGGGGCTTGAACCCACAGACCGCGAGATCATGACCTGAGCCGAAGTCAGCTGCTTAACCGACTGAGCCACCCAGGCACCCCCTAACCTTCTTTTCAATAACACTTAACCATCAGCACCTGAGAGAACTGGGAAAAGGCCAAAGTCAAGGTCAGGGCCAGAGGTTTTTAGTGTCCTCATGTGCGTGCTTGGCTATACTTCGGCTGACCTCTTTTACCTCATGCCCCAGGCAAATGCAGTTGATTTTGGAATTATCAACTGCTTAGAAAAATCCAGCCCAGCTTCCATCCCTGTGGATAATCGGGAACTAATGTAAAATTAAGAATTCAAGGAATACTAGACCTCAAAATACCAGTATAACTTTCTACTCTGTCTCCATTGTAAAATATTATACCTCTGTAGGACAGGTTAAGAGCCCAGAATAACATAACCAAGATTATCAAAACTTCTAGTTAAGCTTTAAAACATAACCCAACATCATTTAGTCTTCTGGGTTGGTGACACTTATATCCTCTATCATGTATACTTAAGAGTTGCAATCAAGGGATGTCTGGCTAAGAGTTGGGTTCACTTTAAGGATACGACTGAAGTTCTTCTTTCTTGAATTCCGTTTAACATTACTACTTTAAATGATTTTTTTTTCAGTTTATTTATTACTTGTATGTTTGTTTGTTTAGAATTCCAAGCAGGCTCCCCACTGTCAGCACAGAGCCTGGCACGGGGCTTGATCTCACGAACTATGAGATCATGATCTGAGCTGAGATCAAGAGTAGGACACTTAACCGACTGAGCCACCCAGGTGCCCCTAATAATAATAATACTTGAAAGAGCTGCTTTAAGTAAATAGAATGAATTTATTATTTTACATATTCATCACTTTTGGCTTCCTAGTGATACTGTGTAGAGAATGAAGATAACAATATTTTCATCCAAAAGGTCACAATGTTACCACTGCTGGCGTTTTAACTCATTTGGAAAACTAAATGTTACCACTATATTATTATAGAATGCCCTTCACTTTTTTCTTCTCATTATTGTAGCTTTAGAGATTCTGTTAGTAAACATCAAGTGGTTTTCAGTTTTTTGATGACTAAATCATTAAATAAAATTCACTGAGGGGCGCCTTGGGTGGCTCAGTCGGTTAAGCATCTGACTCCCGCTCAGGTCATGATCTCCTGGTTCGTGAGTTCGAGCCCCGTGTCGGGCTCTGTGCTGACAGCTCAGAGCCTGGAGCCTGCTTCGGATTCTGTGTCTCCCTCTCTCTCGGTCTCTCCCCCTCTTGTGCTCTGTCTCTCTCTCTCAAAAATAAATTAACATTAAACAATTTTTTAATTGATTTTTTATTGATTTTTAATAAATCAATAAAATTCACTGAGCAGCCAGACTACACAGAACTCTCTCCCTGTAGCTGCCACAGCCTGGTGAGAAACAGCAGCCCTGAACCCAACCTGGGTTCAGCACTGAAGAATACAGAAGGGAGAGAAGTTACAGTTTCCACAGCACCTCTGAAATAACTGGATATAAAGATACATCTGCTCTCACCAAAGAAGGAAAGGTGTGCCTTTGTTGTCACATACCATTGATATTTTCAACGTAAAACTAATTAAATTATTTGGATAATAAACTCTATTTTCCGTTTTATTAAAAATAATGGCCAAGAGTTTCATTAGTTCCAGAGAGAGCAGCCATGCTCAACACGGCAGCAATGACTCCAGAAGCCTAAGGAAGAGAAATGGTTTATGAGGACAATAATCTGATTTTATTTCACTAGGGAGCAAGGCTTTCGAGTCTCTTGTTGCTTCTCACAGTGTACGGTAATGTATTTATCAAATGTCATGAAGCGTTGACTTCATATGCTCCCCTCACCAATGGCAAATAAGATTAGCATGTGAGAGAGTAGAGAAAAAGAAGCTGCTTTTTCTAACCACATTAAACCCACACTACCAGTGCCGCTGTTGAAATAAACAAAACACATTTGAAAAATAACATAATCACAGAAATGTCATTAAATTTACGATGAGCCACACTGTGTGTGTACATGTGCATGCCTCTGAAATCCACCACAGTAGGGCAAAAACCATCATCCCCTACGCACTCTACAAAGGACACAGATACATTCAAGGAGACTGTTGCTTCTTAAGAGTTTTGACTGCCAGAGGCTGCAAAAGCTGGTAAAGGCTGTAATGCATGAGTCAGCATGGTAAAACAAGGAAATAAGAACAATCTACTAATGAGCAAGAGGAGAGCACAAGTTCTGGAGAGTAAAAGCCATTTCTAACACGTGTGGACTCACATCCAGACAAGTGTCAGTTTCTTAAATGTGTTTAGTAACCAACCACATCTTCCTGGGGAATAACTCGTGATTGGCAGAAAACTGAACCGTTTCGGAGATATACTTATTCTTCCAAATTTCAGAGGACTGTTTAGAAAATGACCATGAGTCAAGAATTTGACTTGATTCCCAAATCTGCAAAACAAAAAAGTGATCTTAGGTAACAAAAATACAAATTTTTACTCTGGGAAATTGGGAAAATCAACAAATCAATGGGAACAAATTGGGAAAATCACCAGATCAATGTATTTCCCCTACATGACTGCTTTGACCTAAGAGTCTAGAACAAGTCCAAAGATGAAAAGGGTTGAGGGAGGTATGTGGATATCTACACTAGTATATCATTCTCTTTGCGTTTATTTTTACATTTTGAAAACAAATATAGAAACAATGTCAGTCCTAACCAACTCCTTTAGAAACAGAAGATGGAACACATCCCAACTCATTTTATAAGACTAATAATACCCTGATGCCTGGTCAGCCAAAGACATCACAAGAAAAGAGAACTAAAGACCAGCAGATTCAAAATAAAAAAAAAAAAATTCTTAACAAAATATTACCAAATTGAATAAAGAATATATAATTAGTACAATATATCATGAGCAAGTGATGGCACCATCATGACCCAGAAATTTAAGGCAATAAATGGAATTCACTAAGGTAATCCAATGGGGGAAAAGAGACTTTTCAACAAATGATGCTAAATCAACTCGATATCTGTATGAAAAAAACAAAAACAAAAACAAAAAAACCTTTGAGCCTCAACCTTATAAAACATTAGAAAATTAAGTCTATATGGTTTATGGGGCTAAATATAGGAGCTACAAATCTTAAAAAAAAACATAGTAAAAAATATTTGTGACATTGGGTTAGGTAAAGATTTCTTAAACGATGATTTCTTAAGCACTATACAAGTTAAAAGAAATTGCTAAAGAGGACTTCATCAAGGCTAAAAACTTTATCCAAAAGATACAGTTAAGAAAAAAAATACAAGCAACAGACTGAGAGAAAATATTTGCAAAATACATATCCAACAAATAGCTTGTATCCAAAATATATAAAGAACTCTTGGGGTACTTGGATGGCTCAGTTGGTTAAGTGTATGAGTCTTGATTTCTGTTCAGGTCATGATCTCACAGTTTGTGAGATCGAGCACTGCTTTGGGCTCCACACTGACAGCAAGGAACCGCTTAGGATTCTCTCTCTCCCTCGCTCTCTCTGCCTCTCCCCCGCTTGTGCTCGTGCACTCTCTCTCAAAATAAATGAGCATTAAAAAAAAAGAAATCTAACAATTCGAGAAGGCAGACAAGCCAATTAAAAATAAGCGAATATGTGAACAAACAGTTCACAAAAGAAGGTATACAAATGGGCAATAGATACGTTAAAATGTGTTCAGTATCACTAGTCATTAGGGAAATATAAATTAAAACCGCAATGAGTGGGGCACCTGGGTGGCTCAGTTGGTTAAGCGTCTGACTTCAGCTCAGGTCATGATCTCACGGTCCGTGGGTTCGAGCCCCGCGTCGGCTCTGTGCTGACAGCTCAGAGCCTGGAGCCTGTTTCAGATTCTGTGTCTCCCTCTTTCTCTGCCCCACCCCTGTTCATGCTCTGTCTCTCTCTGTCTCAAAAATAAATAAATGTTAAAAAAAAAAAAAAAAAAAAAAACAACACAATGAGTTATGACTCCACACTAATTAGATTGGCTACAGTTAAAAAGACTGACAGTAACAAGTGCCGGAGAGGGTGCTGAGTAAATGGAGCTCCCATACACTGCTGTTGAGAATGAAAAATGGTAAGGATAACTTTGGAAGACACTATCACGACATCTTACAAAATTAAAGACATACTTATCATACAACTCAGCAGTTCCATTCCTAGAAATTTATCCAAAAGAAACGACAGCTTAAATCTGTTCAAACACAACACCACAGTGACAAAAAGCAGATCTGTGATGGAGAGTGAAGGAAGGGGAGTTACAAAATGGCACAAGGAAACTTCTTAGGATGAGGGGATCCTTCTGCCTCTTGATAGTGGGTGGTAGTAAAGCAACTGTACATGTTACACAAATTCCTCAAGTCATACCTTTAAAATGGGTCACTTTTATTGTAGGAAAAACCTTCATAAATAAAATTAAAACTGTATAAGTATTTCTCTTGATCTGCTGTCTCTTGGTAAAGAAAACGACACAGTCCCAAGGAAAACTACCCTGGAATAACATACCGAGGTTGAGATTTGGGGAAGAAAGTGATCAGAAATCCAGATCCTAAAATGTCAAGTCCAATCCAAGCAAACTACCTTCCAACGCCATGAAAGCATCCAGTAGCATTTTGTTTTCTGGAAAAGTGAGCCTCAGGGGGAAACAAAACAGTCGTAACAGCTGTTTCCGGGTATGCTGAATTACATAATGGGAAAGAGCTCAGTCCTATCTCAGACAGTGACAGTCTGCCCTTAGCAAACCTTGGAAGAGGGAGAGTAAAAAGTGGGAGCGGGGCTGGGGGGGGGGGGGGATGGGGAAGGCGGGGATCAATGCCAACCAGAGACAGGAAACTGACGAATAAACCAGCAGAAAAGTACCAGGGGAAAGGAGGTTAGGGAAAAGCCGAGGAAGAGCTGCAGGATAGATAGCAAAGGAAAAGCACAAGGAAAATAACAGATGTGAGAACGAATATGAAGGCAGTTGTGAAAGCAAGCAGAGTTGGAAACCAAACAGAGCAAGTAAGGAGAGAAAAGAAGGATGTGGGAATTTCAAAAAGAAAGAAAAAAGGGGGAAAAAATGAACTAAGGAGAGATGAGAAGTCCAAATTTGGATGAGAATGTAAGATGTGAGCCTGCCAGTGTATTATTTTGCCGCAAAATTAAAAATATTTTAAGGAAATACCAGAGAAATAACTTGAATTTCTTTCCAGATGTCCTCAACATATTTTCTTCCCTTCTATGAAATATAACCTTTCTGGGGCCTTTCAAAATCTTAGTTGGCTCCCTTAAACCTAAATCACTCAGTTTGAGACATGGATTCTCTTCCAAGGACATTTCAATCTACGCATTATTTTCTTGTAATTCTTTTCAAAGAATTCAAAACGCTTGTGGAATAATTTCCCCTGTGAAGCTGAGAGACAAGAAGGAGATATAGTATCAGGATATACCCATATTCTGGTTCCAGGTCTGTGAGCAACTGTGTGAGTTAGACAAGTCCCTCAACTTCTCTGTGTGTTGTGTGGACGCGTGTGTCCGTGTGCGCACATGCTCGTGTGTTTTAACAAAACAAACTCTCTTGCAGTCTATTTATTTTACCCTTCTTTCTCCCCTACTGCTTCCTTTGTTCCTTTTGTCCCTCAGGCTTCTTCTTTTCGCCCTCTCTCCTTCCCTTCTCTTGTCATCTCCTTCCGAACACCCAGCATACACCCTACTGAGCACCGTGCCAACCCTCCCGGAGACACAAAACCACAAGGCGTTCAGTTCCACTCAGGATTTGGAACTCACTTGGCGACAGCTAATTTCTCAGTAAATTTCAGTGTTTTGACATTTAGGAGAAGCAGTTACTAGCGGTTCCATCCTTCAGTGTTAATCCTTTTAAGTATAAACGCAAGACTTCATTTAACTGTGGGAATTTAAGCCTTTCTGGATACAGCAATTTTCTAGTTACACATTCTTATTTATCTCCCCATTTCCTCAACGACACGTCTTTACAATTCGGTTTGGAACTCTAAAGCTCAGCCCGACCAGACAGCCTGAGGGTCCTGCAGAGTTGAGGCTACAAACACAACCCTGTGAATTTCGAGATAATCATGTGTGGCAACAACGAAGTCTCCAACAACCTAAAACAAATATTTTCAGAAAAGAAAATGTGCCTCCTTTTAGCAAAGAATTGGCTGTGTAAGAAATCACTTAAAGTAGGTTGGAAAATACACTGTCGTTCGCATATCAACGAAGCTTTCAACATAACTTAGATTCCCGCAATTATCAGAAAGAATGTGATATAAGGATCTTTTTTAATTTTTTTTTTTTTTTTCCAACATTTTTTATTTATTTTTGGGACAGAGAGAGACAGAGCATGAACGGGGGAGGGGCAGAGAGAGAGGGAGACACAGAATCGGAAGCAGGCTCCAGGCTCCGAGCCATCAGCCCAGAGCCTGACGCGGGGCTCGAACTCACGGACCGCGAGATCGTGACCTGGCTGAAGTCGGACGCTTAACCGACTGCGCCACCCAGGCGCCCCATAAGGATCTTTTTTAAAAAGATAATATACCTTTGTATATCTCATTCCCTTCTCTTCTTAACCTACTTTGTGCCATTCAATAAACCCCTGGAGCACCTACTGAAAATTCTCTTCCCACGCTATGACTAATTGATCTCTGTAAACTGGCAGGCATCTCAACCAAAGCTTCACACAGGATGCTTGGTAGTCTACCTGATACAACCCTTGAGCCATGGCAGGCTGAAGAAGGAGGAAAGCTTACATGTCTCTGGATACAAGCCAAGGCTCAAGGATCCCATGGTGGATCATCTTAAAATAAGATTACGAAAAGCCTTCTGATTACACAGATAAGAAACTCCAATCCTTTCCTTTGGGACAAAAATGACATCCCTGCTTGTCTCGGAGTTTCTCCCTCTCTAGGTTTCCCTAGTGCTTTCCAATGATTGCTCAAAAGGAGACAATTCAACAAGAACCACAGGGAAAATATTAAAGGTGCAGGCTTGCAAGACAACATGCGCGCAGGTATTTAAAATGGGAAGAGAGAAAGCAACACAACAAACAAGCAGCCAGCTCAAGATTCATAGCATCTTCCAGCAATTCTAAATCATGATTTCTCAGAGCCATCACTGGCTCTTTTCAGTTACTTGGTACAAAACCCAGGACAACATTTGTGGGCATTTAATACACCATATTTGATGGCAAAACAAATGGAAACAGTGTTGGTTATTTTGGGAGTCATGCTCCTAAGTGATTTAAACTCTTAACAGATGCTCTACGTAGGAGTTAGTACCCTTGGTGTAGATACTTAGTTTGCTCTTTGGAAACATTAATGGGGAGAAAAGACTGTGGTCCTGCCAGTGCTGTAAAACCAAATGTCCTCTCATCTGTGTGTGTTCACAGCTACACGTGCAAGGGCAAGTTGGGGGGAGCATAACTCCACAGTCAACGGCCCATCTGGAGAACCTGAACATCCACAAGTCACTGTCCCCTGGGCAAGTTTTTCCTTATAGCTGAGGTTTGTATTCAGAGATGCTTAGGCTAATCTATACCCAGAAGGCAAACAACAACAACAACAACAACAACAACAACAACAACAACAACAAAAGACCCTTACAATAATTACACCAGGAGAAGGGACCAAGGAGGTTGGGATGGACAGATGATGGCAAAAACCAGCATAAAAATCCACCTGGGGCGGGGGGGGGGGGGGGGTGCCTGAGGGGCTCAGTCGGTTAAGTATCTGACTCTTGATTTAGGCTCAGATCATGATCTTGTGGTTCATGAGTTCATTTTTTTAAAAGAGTTAAAAAAATCCACCTGAAAACCTGCTGCTGATGGATATGTATTTAAAAAGTCTCAAAGCAGCAGACAATGGCACATCCAGTTGGAATTTCTTCCTCCCTTAATATGAACTTAGCATAGACATTTGTCAGGTTATCAACCATTACTATATTTTCAATCCCTGAAAAAAAAAAAAAAAAGAGTTAGAGAACTCTCACAACAAAAGAGCAGACTAAGATTTGTAGAAAAAAAAGCCCCACGGCTGGGTCCATCATCTGGGGATTATCGCAAAGTCAGTCCTCATCTCAGGTCAGTGCTTAGCAGAGGTAGGGCTGCCTCAGAGAGTTTCCTGCCTCAGAGGCTCAGGGAACTTGACCTTCTGCCAGGAGGCCAACCTTCTCTCACTGAACTAACCTGCATCCTATAACTCCTAATGGATGGAGCAGACACTTTGCCCTCATTATCTCCCTTTTCAGAAAGCCTGGAGATGACAGTGTGCTGACACTCCCTTAGAGTAAGGAGAAGGGAACGCTCAACCCTCAGAAACACTCTCCCAAGGGTTTATTTTTCCAAATGTCACTATGAAACAGTGCTCCTTGGATACAGCTTCTTTTGGACAATAGCTAAAATTCCTTTGCTTTTATTGCCTTTTCTTTCTTCCCCCTAACACGTTTCCTACTAGATCTCATGCACCATGTCTCTGGGAAAGTTTAGTGAGTTGACGGTATCTGGCCTTTGCTTTCACTTGCATAATTGTCAGGATGTTTAAAATGATCTCTCTCTACAAACATTCCCCAATTCTACTATCCTATCCCTAAAATGTTGTCTGTCATTCAAGGACTTTTAGAGAAAGGGAACGAACCCGTATGAAGCAACAAGCAAGTGTCACAGATTAGACTGTGTACTTTCCGTTCCTGTCTCACGCTATGAAGTGGGAAGTGGATATTACCGTCACTATTGCACAGATAAGGAAGCGAATTCAGGTAAGTCTCACAAGTGGCACATGGCAGAAGCAAGGATCAAACCCAAGTCCGTGTGATTCCAAGTTCCAGCAGTATCCTTTCCTCTGCTCATTCTGACTCTCAGAAATCTTGGGAGTTGAAGTTTTGTGAGGTCAAGGCGAGAGTCACTCCGGATAGGCTTGGGATCATTCTTCAGGTTAGGGCTGGGAGTCTTATCGTGGTCATCCTTAAGGAAAAAGCTAAACCAAACGAAGCTGCGATAATATAAGCTCTTATTGGCTAATGCCCTCTGGTTCTGCAAGAAGGGTCTCATGAGCACGTTTAGGAACGGCGAGTAGCTTCCAGGGGAACTTTATATCCTACGCAGGTATACTGTACCTCACCCCCAAAGCCATCCAAGGCTGCAACAGGAAATGGGTCTCCGTCACAACGGTCAACGCAGATTAAGAGATGCTATCAAGAGTGATGGGTTGAAAAGATTCTGGGTCATGACAAGAGTACAGAATCAATTATGAAAGGCTAACTGCCCTCCCTTCATTTGTGCGGCTATTAAGAGTCTGGCCAAGTAATTTCAACCTCATAAGACTTTAGTTTCTCTTACTATCATCCCTACAGCTTCTCCCCAACCGTGAAATGATCCTGTCCATCGGGAATTGACACATTTTCAAAACTGAGACAGTAGACCTAAGATCTACTGTGGATCCTACTGTACTTACTCCACTGATATTGATATAGTTGGTACAACCTGATTAGAGGCCACCTTGGCTGGGTACGTATATTGATTATAAAACTATGTAATGTAACATAATAGTATCCAATATAAAATGACCTAATCTATCCAAAACTTCCTATTAACACATACCTTGCATACAAATATTAATTTGGGTAGGGCCAAAGGTCATAGTACCTTAGTATCTCGGTGGGGGCTAGTGACAGTCCATGAGTCATCACGAGGTATGGAGGCTCTACTGTTAAATGAAAAAGGTCTAAAGATTTCAGCCAGAGACTTTCAATCCGGCAAGTTAGGAGAAGAGGGCAGGAGGGTGTGGAACATCCTAGCTCTTAATCTTAGTTGTGAGGAATTCCTGTGAAGTCACTGGTTTCCTGAGGGACTCTGTTGTAACCCATCCACACAATGATTGGCCGTGAACAAATGAACCGATCTTGATGTAAGCGCACACTGCACGCTTGGCCTGGGATTCCCACCCATCTGGCTGTAGGCTTTCTAGATGCACAAATCGAGCAACCCTAATATGTTGATGCTAATTGGACACAAAGCCCTCACTGTGACAACGTAGCCTTCATGTGTTCTTGTTGGCAAGGCTTTGGGGTCATAATCCCAATGTTCACAAGCTCCACACAAGTAAAATATGCCAGGCACAAAGGGAATTATGAACTAAGGAGCTGTTCAGAAAAAGTGAGTTTTCAAGTAGGTCAGTGATTTACATTTCTTTCTTATAAGCTCAGCGATGAAGTAGTTCATGAATTAGAACTCAAAGGAGTGACGCATTAAAAAAAAAATCTCTAGTTCAGCATAGAGACATCAGTGAGAATAAGTGGGGTATATCAAACTACAAGTGGTATTTTGGGGCCAATTAAATCTTTCCAGTGGTAATTTTTATGCAAATCAGTGAATTAAGGGACTGATGCTAGCAAACACACCCTATATAAAAGAGCAAAAGATAATCACTTCACATTTCACCCACACCAACAAAGTAAAAATAACTAAGTAAACAGAGATGTAAGTCAGATGAAACCAAGGGTAAACGCACAACCCCAAACACCATTAATATTGGGACTTCCACAGAAGACGTCAGAGTAAGAGGACCCTAAGCTCACCTCGTCCCATGGATACCACTAGATAACACCCACATCAGTGTAAATAACCCACAAAGGGACTCGAAGACTGGCAGAACAGACTTTCCACAGCTAAAGGGAGAGAAGAGGCCACATTGAAGAGGTTAGAAAGGGTGGAGACACTGTCGGGAGCGACACAGAGCTGCCGGACTGTGCAAAGGAGGGAAGGACTCTGTAGGTGTGGCAAGGGGAGAGGAGCAGAACTTCCACCAGGAAGCCCATATGGGGAAGATGAATCCTCCTAAAATTTGGCTTTGAAAATCAGAGGGGTTGAATTTTGCAAATTCTTACAACTAGTGGGGCTTCAAACCTAGAATTTTAAAAATCAGCAGGCTTGTGAGAGAGCCAGCCCAAGCAGTCATCAATAGATGGATGGATAAAAAAGAGGTGAGGGGCGCCTGGGTGGCTCAGTCGGTTAAGCGTCCGACTTCAGCTCAGGTCACGATCTCGCGGTCCGCGAGCTCGAGCCCCGCGTCGGGCTCTGGGCTGATGGCTCAGAGCCTGGAGCCTGCTTCCGATTCTGTGTCTCCCTCTCTCTCTGGCCCTCCCCCGTTCATGCTCTGTCTCTCTCTGTCTCAAAAATAAATAAACGTTAAAAAAAAAAAAAAAAAGAGGTGATATATATATATATATATATATATATATATATATATAATGTAATGCACTATATATATATGTATATATACATATATATATACAGCAATATATATATGGCTGTATATATATATAGCAATATATATATTGCAGTATATATATACAGCCATATATATATGTATATATATATGGCTGTATATATACATATATATTGCTATATATATATGTATATATACATATATATATATATATTGCACTATTACTCACCCATAAAAAAGAATAAAATCTTGCCATTTGCAAGATTCCATATATGATTTCATTCACATATGGAATTTAAGAAACAAAACAAACGAACAAAGAAAAAAGAGACAAAAAACAGACTCTTAACTATAGAGAACAAACCAATAGTTACCAGAGGGGAGGGAGGTGGTGCGGAAGGGTGATATAGGTGATGGGGACTGAAGAGTACGCTTATCAAGATGGGAGGTGAGCACTGAGTAACGTACAGAAGTGTTGAATCACTATATTGTATGTCTGAAACTAACATGGCACTGTATGTTAACTATATTGGAATTACATTTAAAAAAAAGTGGATGGAAATGTTTTACATCTTTAAAGAGAAAGACCATTATTACTGAATTTTGGAGGAACTGTAGTACTTGACTCCATGTGAAAGAATGGATGTAAAAAAAAGTTTTAAACCAAAATGCTCCAAAAAACGTATGAAAAACCAATCTGCAGTTCTTTTATTCTATTCACTAGTCTATTAATTAAAGGTGTAACTAAGAATTATTTTATTTCTGTAACATTTGAAAGTCTCAGTGTAAATAAATTCAAATATTAGGGGAAAAAACAGTCTTTTGTTAGACTTAATTTCTTGATTTGAGTTTTGAATATTTGCCCACTACAGAAATAAAGTATATAACCTATTTCCAGAGACTGGGAAATTGTGAACTTGTTCCTCTCCTTAATCAGTAACATACAAGGGGAGGGGAGGGGAGGAAACATGGTTTTAACTGTTATTCAAGCTAATTATGCCAGAATGAGATCTCTGATTCACGTGTTGAAGGAGTCCTTCAGATAATTCATTACCTATTATATCAGGGAATTCTGTCTTCTAAAAGGGGCGCTTATTAGCTAAAGAAGAACAAAAAGGCAATAATCTTCAGGGATGGCTGCTGTCAAACAACATAAATCAGAGACCATCATTGATTAACTAATTTGAGTAGTGAAGACAGATGTGGTTGCTATGGCAGTAAAGGAAGGGTTGAAGATTTGATCACCTGAATGATTCCTTATTCTCCTGGGATTTCACAGAAATCAGAAACCACAAAGAGAAACTGCCCACCAGGTTACTGACTGTAACTATAAAATAATAATACTTTGCAATCACTTCTATTCTGGAGAGTTTAAATGGCTTTACCGCTACTAATTTTTAGGGTGACCTGTGATAGCAAGGGGCATCCTAATCTATCATTAAGAGGACATTCAGTGAGGAGATTCCTGGATAGCACATCAGTGACAGCTTAAAAATTCTAGGGTCCTCTTATCTCTGTGGCTGCTAAAGAACTCACTCCCCTAATTTAGAAACTACCCAACATATTCAACAGTTTCAAATGGTTCTTTCTTACCCAATTAATGCAATTTTAGGTTAAAGAAAATGAGAGTCCCACTGTCTTGAAATCATATCTTCCATATTGTTGCCCTCCATCCTGGCAACCAACGCATTCCAGAAGGAATGTTTAGGAGCCAAGCACGCCATGGTATTAGAGATGCTCCTCCAGAAAAGACAAACTGAGAAATTACTTCATAATCCTAGTCTGAAGATATTTGAAATGTTGATCTGTAGGAAAAAAAAAAAGATCAAAGCTATTCTTTACATGGTTTCAAGGGACAGAATTGGAGGGTGGCCTCAGAGAACAGAGACATTCCATTATAAGGACGCTAGTTTGAACCAACATGAAGGAGAAAGGAGTCACCTGCATGGAGAAAGCATTCCTTTCACTGAAAAATGGTGTGGCAGTGGCCATTAATGAAACACTAATGTTTGGAAAATTTCTTCTCATTGCTCCAAGACTAGGCCAGAGAAGCTCAATGGTGGCTTCCTCTAAAGTCTGTGGCTGTGATCCTAAGTGTGGTACTGCTGGGTAGAACATTTAAGTCCTTCCCTGGAGCACTGCCTTCTATACTCTTTGAAAGAGTATTTTCCTTTTGAATGCCTGCCTTTTGATCTGAGTGGGCTCTCTTTTATGGAGAAAGACCACCTTACCATTCTTCAGATCTGTTCTTTCACTAGGAGGAGAGATTTGAAAACATTTTTAGAAAGTCTTGAAATGTTCAGCTAAAACATTTGTGAGTTTGACTGACGGTTGATTGATTTTCCTGTTTCTGTCAATATCGCCACATAATTCTAGACACTCCCAGATCGAGAAAAATGGAACACTCAGTCACGAAGACTGAGGTAGAGGGGAGAAGAGGGTGATATCCCAATTCAGATTCACCTCTACTTGGATATCAGCACAAATGCAAACCAGCAAATATTAATTATACACTAAGCACAGGAGAAAAGCAGGGATGAACATTTCTCTGTGTTTATACCTCATCATCTTGCGCAGACGATTTGAAGCACCAATAAGTATGATTAATACATAGTGCCTGACTTCACAAAGTTCACAGAGTAATAAGAGAAATAAGAAAATACTTAGAGTACTCTTCCTTGTGTGGTGCTTTTTAGGGAAGATTTATTTTATTTTACTTACTTAGTGTAATTTTAATTGTATTTAATTTTATTTATTTTCTTTTATTTTGAAACAGAGAGAGCATGTGCAGAGAGGGAGGGGCAGAGGGAGAGGCAGAGAGGGAGAGGGAGAGAGAGAACCTTAAGCAGGCTCCACGCACAGTGTGGAGCCCAAAGTGGGGCTTAATCTCACAAGCCGACCCAAAATCAAGAGTCAGACACTTAACCGACTGAGCCACCAAGCACCCCGGGAAGGATTTAATTAGTAGTTTGGAGCCCAGGCTTCAGAATCAGTTGGCCTGAGCTGAAATAAGACTCAGTCTATGACAAATAATGTGACCCTAGGTCATTCAGAATATCTCTTCATTTTGTAGCATTTATAAAAGTAACGAAAGCCTTCGCTCGTCATTCACCTCTCTGTAAAAATAAATAATAAGGTTATAGAAGATTCCATGGTTCATCAGCAAACACTTTTTCTGACCAAATCTCTCAAACATCTATCACATGGTGACATTGCAGAATAAATTGCTTTTGTTGTTCTTATATAGGTCTTTCTGGCTTTTATGTAACCATATATTAAATATATGAGGGCTAAACATAGAAATTTTGCACTATATTAATTCACCTATTGGCTTTATTCTTTAAGTCCTACATTTTTTTAAATTTTTTAAAATGTTTTATTTATTTTTGAGAGACAGAGAAAGACACACACACACACACACACACAGAGCACAAACGGGGGACGGGCAGAGAGAGAGGGAGACACGAAATCCAAGGCAGGCTCCAGGCTCTGGGCTGTCAGCACCGAGCCCGACATGGGGCTTGAACCCACGAACCATAAGATCATGACCTGAGCCGAAGTTGGACGCTTAACCGACTGAACCACCCAAGCACCCTAGTCCTATGCTATTTTTTTTTATAAACTGGCCTGGTTACTTAAGGACAGAATGATGAAGACAACTTATAGGTCTACCATGCTAAAAGAAAAAGAAAGGTGAGTTCTGATAAAGTCAGGCAAAGGGCTAGAGCAGTTATGATCCTTATTTACAGAGGGAGGCTGGGTTTGCTCTTCACCATCTCCTTGGTATCCCCACTGCATGGGACCTGTTCCCCATCACTGCCTTTATTCACTTAGGATTCCTATCTCTCTTCTAGATTCTTCTACATTCCAAGTTTCCTGAGTTTGAGTATCATGTCTTATTTGTGTTTTTATTCCTAAAGTTTAGTGCAACACTTGACATATGGAAAGCAAACATGTGTGTTGAATGGGTGAGTTAACGAATCTCCTCCCAATTATTTTCAACATTCATCTCTCATAATTTTTGAAGGGTGTCTTCACGCCCACAGGGTGAAGGACTCTTCTTGTCTGTCATGTTCATGCAGCGCTCATTCCTCCCAGTCCCATATTCTTTACATTCCATGCCATTAAAGGCTTCACAAGCACCGCCATCCTTGAAATTCTTGAAATGGCGCCCTACTGATGTCTTTCCACCAGTCTACGTTAAGCCCAAATCTTCCTAGTTATCCCCCACAGGGCAAACTTCTTGATTAGTATTAGCAGATCTGTGCAAGCCTCTGTTTCTGATATACCCTTATTGCCTTTTTCCTACTGCCTCTCTGAAAGTACTTTATTCTTTAATTCATTCCTCTTACCCCCTTTCATTTTCCCATAATAGACAATGAACGGATCCCTTTATAGCTGTTGTAAAGTAATCATGCACTTCGCCTGGCCTTAATCATTTTGCTCCAAACAGTGAGCTGGTGACCACAGCAGGGACTGGGGCTTAACTCCTGTGCTCCAGTCACCTGGCAGATCATCTAGTATTGAGTGGTTCCTGAAAGAAAAAAAAAAAAAAAATTTGGGCTGATTTCTCGGACTGAGCCGAGACTCACGGACTATCCTGACATTTCTGTCACCAGCATAATGCCTCCATGATGCATCTCTTCATCCTTGACCATGTCCTAAATATCATGTCATGATTTGCTCTCTGAAGTTCATGAGGATTATTCAGAGTCCCCAGGAAATTATTTGAATATAGCTTCTGGATTGAAAATATCCAACACTATCCTTTTATAACTACTTAGGGCTTCCCTACACATGATAAAAATTCTCAGAGAGAGCCCAGCCTTAGATGATTTGTCTTCTTATCAAAAACTTAATCTTGATTTCATCAGGGAATTAATGTTAGGACTAGCCTCCTCGTTTCACCATTCGTGTAGCTGGAAATGCCAAAACGTAAGAATACAAGCATTTTGAACCTATAACAGGTTCAGAATTCACCATTCTCTTCAAGTAAACACCTCAGCACGGTTTGCTACCCTGGAAATGTTGTAACTGAGTTTGTATGTCTCAAGCTGGCAGAATTGCGTAGAGCCTAGAAGGGCACAAACTATTCCAGGAGTCAAATCATATTCATAAACTTTCAACTGGAAGGTATCAGTCATCGGGGCATGACATTTGTTAACTCTCTTGCTGGGACAAGCTGTCTTCAAAGTCCTTCAAGTCAGACTCTGCCCTTTATTTCCTGACCTCCCCAACGGCTTCTTTCCCTTTTTCTCACACCCTCCACCCTACAACACACACCTTTACATTACCAGCAGCCAAGAAGTCATTTCGTATTGAAAATAGTCCTGAGATTCGCATTCTCGTGGTCATTCAGTTCAGAACTCTGTCCGGGCCTGCTTCATCAGATGCAAACCATCAGCCACCACCTTCTCTCCCTCTTTCACAGCAACACCATTCCCGGTCCCCTGGCTCTTTCCTCCTCCAAGGCGTCTAATGCCTTTCTTCAACTGCATTTGCCTCATATAAAATGTGGGACATGTCAAGTTCCCAGGATGTTTGTCTCCGTCTGGGAATGATCCCCCAATCCCCCCAACAATGGCCAGGCTTCCTTGCTAGCCTGGAGAGAAAGCAAAATGGGTAAGTGCTCCGGATGGAAAATAAATCAGGAGAAAGTCATCATAAAAATACATGATAATAAGTTCCGTCTTCGGAAATCCAAATAGGCCGCTGTGGTGAACTTGCAGTAGACATGTGTGGTTTTTGATTGACCACGTGAGCTAATCTATCCCTTCACCAAAGGAAAGCAGAATCAAGGAATAATTCCACAAAGTATTTGCTGAATATCTGCCGTGTGGTAGGCTTTAGGGAAACCAAAGACGACAGTGCTACAAACTGTCCCTTTCTATGAGGCTCTTACAACCAGGGGTGGTCGCAGTCACAAACATTCACAATCACAACAGGAGGGCATCATGATGACAGTGCTGTGAGAGCACAGATCACCAGCAACCAATTATGCCTTGGGAAGGGGTCAGAGAAATCTTGGGAACTCCTATAAGAGGGAAGAACTATCTCCAGAACCTCAAGATGGCATTTGGGGTTAAATAATCAAGGTAACCACATCATCTCTCTGCTCACTTTTAAAATATATACAATCAAAGTCATAATAGGCGAGCCAAAATGGAAAATTCCTGTGGTACAGTTTTGCTAAATCAAGTGGGCAAGATGAACCCCTCTTCAATATCTCCCATTTCAAGTAGAATATTTTGTGCTGGGTATGTTCAAAGAAGTGCAAAGGAAAATCATCTCGAATGTTTAATTTGTTAAGAAAGTTCCTATCGAATTTAGAGAATGGGGAGCTTCAACTGTATTTTAATATTTAGCAGTTTACCCTCAGTTTATATTCTATTTCTTTTCACCCTGTCAACTTTTTAATCGCCATTTTTTGGTCAGTTTTTCTGTAGAAAATTAAACACTGCGTGGCAAGAACTAAATTGAAAAGGAAATTTCTTTTAGTAACAAATGCAGGCTTTAAAAAGTCTCAGTAAATCAAAATGAAAATTTCTTTGGGGATTTAATGAATTGCATTTCAGCAACACACACGTTTCTGATTTACGAAGCAGAGGAATGGACACTTCCATAAATTTGTATTCTATGACATATGGATAAAAGAACTTATAATAAATAGTAATTAGACAGATCTCTCACACCATGCACAAAAGCCTGATTATTAGCTCAACAACCTTCTAAACTTAAACATCCGTTTAGAAAAGAATCTGGGTGAAAAAAAATACTGATTTCAAAACAAGTTTAATAATTCCTCAGGTTTTAGATAATGCCTTTCCATTTGTAAAATGTTATTACACAATAATAGTAAAATTCACCAATAATTACATAAAAGAGTAGCAACAGTAAAATAGTGAAATTTCAGTGAGCGATCCAAAACAGAAATCTGAACATCCCTCTCTGATTCAGGCCTTCAGACATTTGCTCAGCAAATATTGTGCAACCACAATTAGTAAGGCTCTGTTCTTGACACGTGGGCTATAACGTAAATAGGAGGATCCTTCTCCTGAAAGGACTTGGAGACAAGCCAGAGGGCCACCAAGGAAATCAACAACCACAGTGCAGGTCTGGTAAAAGTGGAAGCTGGATGCCAGGGGAGGGTCCAATCACAGTGAGGGAGAAAGTTTTCTGGAGGAAATGATGTCTGCGCTAAATTTTGAAAGATCGAAGAACGAGGAAATATTGGCCGGGAGGAGGAGAGAAGGCTATCTCAGGCAAAGGAAGCAAGAATTTCTATCACTCCCACTTTCTACCGTGCAAACACTGAAATGCGTTTTCTCCATCCTCCCTGTCATTGCATTATTTCACCCCCTCAACATTTTCTCCTGGAAGACGTTCATAAATGAATTCCCTAAAGGGCTTTAGGTACTGTGATAAGTTGAGACGTAGTGAAGGGAGAAAAGAGAGGTCACTGTACTATAGCAGACAGCAATGATGTCTTAATGGCCCTTTATCCATACACAGCCCATCCAGGAAGTCCTGTAAAAATGATAGCTATATGGGTCCCAGTGCCTCCAAGACTCTCTCACACCTCCTTGCCTCCCGGCCTCAGCTCTGAACCCCCATATGTACATTTATCAAGAGCACATATTGATCTGCTACCAAGTTGGATTTTGGCTCACTTTATGTTATGTATTGTTACTTATGCAGATATGGCACTCTATGTGTTGTGCATATTCCTGGGGGCCACATGGCCAACCTTGTCGAGAAATTAACCAGCCGACTGTAATTCACTTTTTAGGCATCAGAAGTTATTCTCGTAGCATAAAGCTTTAAACTAATGTAAACATGATTATCCTTCTCTTCTGTCGGCACCCTAGCAAAATCAAAAGTCATTTTCAATGAAAAAGGGACTTATTCTAAAATTTGAGCAACTCACCCCCAAATGATTCTCTCCTTTCCAGAAAATGGTGTGAACAGGAGACACAGGATGCATTTATTCTCTTTGACCTGGTGTCACCGGAAAGGAATAAATACTCCTGACAGGTGAGGTGGTATTCCCAAAACCACAGAACAACTTGGAGACTGAGCCTGGGACCTTTGGCACTCAATTCATTTTTCTTCCACTTCATCTTACTAGCCCTAGACTTTTAGTAGTTTATAAACACATCTGCTCCCTGCGGTTCCATGTAAACTTTCCCAAATATGTACTATTCAGTCATTTACCCAGGAGAAAAGAATCAGAGAGTAACTAAAATCATTGATGAGTTTAATAAAATTTAAAATGCTAGTTACTAGCACCCTCACCACTTTCTCTTCCACTCACCTTCCAAAAGGTTCTTCCCCCAAGATGTGGGTAAGAGAGACGGCTGCCCGCAGCCTGTCATTCTCCTGGTATCTTCACTGGTACAAAACTGGCACTTTAAAGTCTGATTGGCAATGCACACTTCTGTTTGTTTTATTTCCTGGGGAATATGCCAAGTCTCATCAGCGAGAGCGGGAACATTTTGTTTTCTCTTAATGAACCTTAAAGATTTCTCCCCTTCTTTATTAACAGTAGTCTGTGCATGGGTACAGCTCTTTCTGAAACTGCAGCTAAAATCCGTGGAAAGTATTAGCTCTCTAGTGATAACTGCATTATGGGAGTAGTGATTACAGAGTGAAAGGGGCGGCTGAAGCAAAGCCAGGATGTGTATCTCCATGTAACAGAGTGCTGTGGGACCCTTACACTGTCCGCTACACAGATGTGTGGGCTGGGGACAGAGCTCGGGGGTGCGCCGTGCGAAATGGAGGGTTTTACTTAACTCTCCTCTCAAACAAGAGTTCTAAAGATGCCCGGGGTCCCCTCCATATCCACAGCAGCCAGGACTTGAGGCCACTTCGCCTGCCCCCTTCAAACAGGTGTGCCTTAAGAACCAAAGCTCTTCAGGGAAATGTGCAACACTTCCAGAATAAGGATAGGAATATACAAGATCCACGCTCCCCCCCCCCCACCTTCCCTCTCTCTCTCTCTCTCTCTCTCACACACACACACACACACATTAAACACAAATACATTTTGTGTTTACCCATCCAACATGCCATGATGAGACATATATTATATAAAACTTGTAGGCAATCGCTGAGTTCCTTAGAAATTCTAGAGTGAAGGAAAGAAAGCCAATGACAGTTCAGGTGAAGGATGTGATGCTTCTGTTCCCCACAATGCTATTCATGCCTAATTTAATTTCTTCCAATATAAATGTGTCCAATCTCACTTTTTTAAAAAAATTAGGTTAATCTACAAGATTTGATATCGTGGAGTTTCTTGAAGTCCTTTTTCAGGCACCTTGACCACAGTCCCTCTCATTTCATTGATACAAGTTCTTCCTGAGTCATTGATGTGAACCTGTCACATACTGGTATTCAGTATGAAATAACCTTTCAAAGGAGAGTTAAACACAGGACAGAACTGTATTATTTAGAATTTAGGAGAGTCAGATACTATGTCCAGTTACACAGTAAATGCCACGGATATTATATCAGAACTCGAAATCATTCACGAGTGCTAGTGGTCTGCAAAAAGAATGGTTAGAATGGTTGAACGTATCCAAGTTCAGGCATTTACCTGCCTCAAGAAAACAGCTCCGCATGGGAACCGTGTTTACATGAGGATGTAAAATAAACATCCACAGGATACTCTTAGCCCATTTGCTTTAGCGATACAAATTCTCAGAGACAAGTCTGTAATTAGATGCGTAACTTAGAGCCAGGGCAAAGAGCAGCTTGAAAGTTGACTAAAACCTTCAATGCCCCTTCAGAATTTCCTTTGGATTCTTTTCATATGACTAAGGAGCATGCTGAGTCCACTTCATTTCTTTCTCTGCTTCTCTAAAGAAACAGAAATGGGGAGGAAATAAAAAAAACTTCCCCAAACTTATGACCATATTACACAAAATTTCCAGTTACACCAAATGTCCTCGGTATGTTGGGACAGAGTTTGAAGAAAGGATAACTATGCAACAGAAGTCGTGGATTCGAGGGCAATGCTGGATAGGTTATCTTCCTGAATAAAACTGTAATTGCAACACAAGAAGAGCTCTGCCACAAAGTCTCTGCTTACAGATATTTTATGAGTGTGCCTTTTTACCACCCTGCATTAAACATTCTGTATCTGTGATCTGTGAAAATATAACAACAACAAAAAAGGTTTAGTAATATCACTTTAGAAAGGAAAGGAACAAACTGTCTACTCGTTGAATAATACAGCTTTTCTATTTTAGGCGATTGTTTAAAATAATAATGCAAATTATTGTTCATGAAGACAATTTCACTTGTCCTTATTTTTCCATTTTCCCTGATCTGGGCCCATGGGCCAACTTGCACCTAAGAAGAAACTTAGCCAAGTGGGTGACAACTTTTCTTTTCATTCGTACTTGATTTTTATCTCATAACTTAAAATGTAATATTATCTTTCCCTCGCTTGTTTAGTGTTTAATTTAATTTCCTTTCTAAAAAAGAAGAAAATAATATTTCTGTACTCTCTTTCTTACCCTTCTAGAGTCAAATTAAGAGTTGGGTGTGACTTTAATTTGAAGGATGCATTAGGTGAATATAATGTCACGGTGCACTAATCCTGAGTTGGCGATGAACAAATAAATAAGCACTTAGTAAACCCGGCTTGCCACAAGACCTTGTGCTAAGTATGGGACAAAGGCAGCCGTCAGATGATGACCCAGCACACGAGGAGCTCGCAGACCAGCGGCAGGACAGACAGGTGCCACAGTCAGTGAAGTACCTCACACAACATGATGCTACAGGAGCGGGTGGAGAGGAGAGACCTTCTCCGCATGAGCACAGGGAGGAGAGACCCTGAGAATCAAGGAAGGATGGACAAGGATGGACAACAGTGGAATTGATTCTTCAAAGAAAGAATCTGTTTTGCAGATTGGTGGTTCTTACATTTGACATTGAATCAGTTAAAAATAGAGTCCTGCTCTGCTCTGCCAGAGACCCCTCTGCAATATATCTCAGTTGTGCCCCACAAATCTGTGTTTTTAATAAGCCTCCCATCTGATCTTGATTCAAGTGGTCCCAGGACCACCCTTGGAGAATCCTAAAGCAGACAGATGGGGAGAGGTAGTGTATGTGTGTGAGGGGAGCAGACCAAGTGGGAGAAACCATCTGTGAGATCCAAGTAGGGCAGTGTGCACGAGCATGGAGTGACTGGGAAATAAGAAGGGGAAAGTGGAAACGAAGGTAGGTGCCTGATCATGAAAGCCTTGCTGCCATGTGTAAGAGCATAAGCTTGATCCTGAACTTGATGGAGAATCAATCTCAGGGTTTAAAAAAATGAAAAATAAGATCAGAGGTACTTAGTAGTTTTCATGATAGTAACAATGTTAAGGGTCGGTGCTTTCAATCTGATTAGTTGATCCATTTTTTAACCAAACCATGAAGAAATGAGAAATCCCTTCTCGGTTGTTGTTTTTAATGCCGACGCTGATCTCAGAAGGCAATGGTTTAAAATGCCCACCGAAATCGTGGGAGCACCGCCGTGGCAGCCCATCTCCCGACGGGTGACGCCAGGTGGCCCCTGAATACCACAGACGCCATCTCCAGCCACACACAAGAACAGCACCCATCTTCTCGATGGCACCATGATGTGTCTCCATATCTTCCAAGTGAGATCACGCTGGAGGTGTCAGTCAGCATCACAGGGAGGCCCCCGCACGAAGCAGCAGCAACAGGCTAACTTTTAACACTTCACGCAAGTGAAAAAAATGAACTGCCTTTTTCCATAAACTGATTATTTACCGTTCCTATCAATGAATGATGGCAAAAACATATGATCAATGTTGTATTTAACCTAATGGAGCATTCACCCTTTTTTTTTTTTCAGTCTATAGGAGAACATCTACTTTCATTTAAACATGCATTCATTCAATTAAAAATCAAAATTTGAATTACAAAATACAAAATAAACTCTCTTTTAAATTCACTTACATAGTTACTATTTGAATAAAGGCTTGCAACTAACATAAGATACCGTGTGCCAAAGAGTTGTTTGGTTCTTGGCGTGACTTCTAAATTCTTACTAAAGATTGAGTAAGAAATTTGGCAAAGTAGCTGAGCCTAAGGACATTCCGACGAGAGTAAGTAAAAATGTTAATAAAAATCAAATTTAGAGCATAGTGCATTTTTAAAAAAAATTTTTTTTAACGTTTATTTATTTTTGAGACAGAGAGAGACAGAGCATGAACAGGGGAGGGGCAGAGAGAGAGGGAGACACAGAATCGGAAGCAGGCTCCAGGCTCTGAGCCATCAGCCCAGAGCCCGACGTGGGGCTCGAACTCACGGACCGCGAGATCGTGACCTGAGCTGAAGTCGGACGCTTAACCGACTGAGTCACCCAGGCACCCCGAGCGTAGTGCATTTTTAATGCATTTCCTCAAGCCTCCCATACAATTTACATCAACTGTGGTATCACCAGGAACAGAAGTCTGGTAAAAAAAAAAAAAAAAAAAAAAAATTGCAGGTCTGAAGAATTTGCAAACAATATTTGCAAAGCGACATCAGTAATAATATTCAATAATACATATGCTCAATATTCCTGAACCTGAGAGAAGCCTCTTCCCTCCACGATGATGGTAAACAGACTCCCGAGCTTAAAGGTAGTGTCTTAGTTTAATGAAATCCACGGTCCTCGAGTCTCATTGAATGCGAGGCCCGTTGCTCCAGTGCAAAAGTGAATACTCTGTTTTGTCTTTGCAGTTACCTAAACGGAATGTTTGATTAGCTGTTGACAATATTTGTAAAACTCAAACGGATCAAATGTGGGTAAAGAGGGGTGTCAGCAGTTGAAAAACTCTATCTCATTTCCCTTTGCTCCCCAGCATGCATACCATGCTTTCAGAACCTGGCCTTCTCACTGTCTGGCCGGTCTAACCACCCCCCACTTTCCCCTGACCTCACCCCCCACTGCTGCCCCTACCCAGCCTCTGTTTCTGAGCCAATGATGCACCTCATGACCAGACTCCCCTTCCCCCCACACCGCTATCCCCTGTGACTCCAAAGTCTTTTCCAGCTATTTCACCTTGGGTGGGTTCTCCCCTTTCCCTAAATCACGATCGTCTATACAATCAGCACGACATCATTTATTTATGTTACTACTTCATGTAGTTCTGCCTCTCTGTGTAGGTTTCATAGGAAGGGACTTTGTCGCAAGTGTTTTTAGATTTCTATTTGAAATCTACCATGGGAACTATGGAAAAATACGTTTAGCAGTAGAACTTGATCTACAAACTCTTTGTCCCAAGGAGGATTTGCCACGAGGAACATGACCTTGTTACCGAACTCCCCAGCCTCAGGATACTGTCCAGAAGGGAAGAACATTCTGTATGTTGTCCAAAGAGCCCTTTCATAGCACATAAGAGTTCATTCCTAGATGAGTCATGTTGTCTTTTGCTTGCTGATGTATCTACTTGCTTGGTTAAATGGAAAGAAAGTGTGACTTTTGAAAGAAAAAAAAAAGATCAATGGTTCTAGTTCTAGCATTGTCTCGTGGTTTATGAGAAGCACCTTAGTAGGGTGTCATGGAGTCAAAAGGTAGCTAATAATGATGGCCTTACTGAGCATGAATCATCTACATATCAATTTCCCTAAAAGTCAGCTGTGGATAAACTTAACAAAAAATTGATAAAATTATGAAGATACAATCCAATCAATGTCAGCTTAACAGCATCAACCTGGAAACCAATCTCCAGTTTTGAGAGAAAGTAAACTAAAAAAATATTCCAAAATGAGGACAGTCCTCCCATTTTCAAAATCAAACTAAAGACTGATTAGTGTTTACTGAGCACTTACTATATACGCAGCACCATTCTAAGGAGGAAGGGGAGGTTTTCTAAGGGGATTCTAAGAAGAGAATATCCCCCGCTCAAGGAGTGGGCATGCTCAACTCCACAATTAATGGAAGTTATAAAAAGTAGTACCTAAATGGAATTTAGAATATCCACAGAAGGCTTTGTGGAGTCAATTGGATATTTATTGGATTTTCCTTTAGGTAACCAGAACTAAACTATAAACATTGTTTTTTGTTTTTGTTTTTTTTTTTTTTTTTTGAGCCTCTGTGGGGTTCCAGGCACTGTGCTCAAAGCTGGAAATATAGTAATTAATAAAACAACACTTGAAAGAATGCACAGACTGGACCTTTGAATGCACAAGCATTACTACATAACTTGCATACTAATAGCACATTAAATGTACTTTGTGTGAGTATTTGGTCTTTTAAAAAATCTAGCTCAATTACCTGGTTAAAACCTACCTATAGTGATCATGAACAGAGAACAGCACATCAACACAAATGTCGTTTTGGAGTGAGAGAGAGGAAATAATTCTGAAAACATCTTTTGAGTAATGGGGAAACTAAGCAGAAGCAGACCCAGAAGTATTTTATCTAAATTCATAGAAGAGGTCTCTGATCCCTTCCCCAGAGGAGTTCAGTCGGTCATGATGTAAGGCAGGGACTGTGGAACTTTCCAGAGTTGTGTTGGGGTCACTGCAAAACTACTGTGTGATAACAATTTGGAATAGAAAAACAGAGACAAATAAAAGGAAAGGATAGAATAGGGATATGTAACAGAAGTGCCATCAGCAGTAATCAGCACTGTGTGTAGGGGGTCAGGAAACATATTTCAAGGGCAGACTGACGTTGACAATCCCTTGTCACTGACATGACCTCACTTCGATACACAAGTGCCAGGACAAGGCAGGCTACTGAAGAGCCAAAACCCCATTAACATGATCCGAGCATATTTTAAATTTTTTTTTTTAACGTTTATTTTATTTTTGAGACAGAGAGAGACAGAGCATGAACGGGGGAGGGGCAGAGAGAGAGGGAGACACAGAATCGGAAGCAGGCTCCAGGCTCTGAGCCATCAGCCCAGAGCCCGACACGGGGCTCGAACTCACAGACCGTGAGATCGTGACCTGAGCCGAAGTCGGATGCTTAACCGACTGAGCCACCCAGGTGCCCCTGGATCCGAGCATATTTATGTCCCATTTCATACAATAGCCACCTTTTTTTAACTTACAGTATAAAATTAGCATTTTCTCATATTATGGGAAACTCGGCAAACAAGTTAATTTGACAAACTAGAAAATACAAATAAAAATAAGGGGAAGCATAGAAAACCCTCATTAACATTTTGGCACAGATTCTTCCAATTTAAAGAAGGTCTTGTCTTGAGAAAGAAAAGAGTATTAGGAAAATAGAAGAAGAAAAGAATCTGAAATTAGACCTAGACTATGAGATAGGTCATGTTAACCTTTTGGATAGAGGTTTTTATGTACATTTAAGCGAAAATACTTACTCCCCAAAACACATGATAGTTACATCTGAATTCTATACTAACATCTTTTTAAAAAAATTTTTTTAATGTTTATTTATTTTACAGGCAGAGAGACAGAGCACAAGCCGGGAAGGGGCAGAGAGAGAGGGAGACACTGATTCTGAAGCAGGCTCCAGGCTCCAAGCTGTCAGCACAGCGTGTGACGCGGGGCTCGAACCACGAACCATGAGATCGTGACCTGAGCTGAAGTCAGACACTTAACTGACTGAGCCACCCAGGAGCCCCAACATCTTATACCAGTATACTAATATCTGCATATACCGTTGATGCAGAGTATTTACTTGCTATATTTCTTATCAATTGGCCTTGTCATTTTGTCCACTGTTGTCCCAAGAGAAAGGCTCCTTTCTGGTATTGTTAAGGAGGGATGCCACGCCAAACCTCTTTAGGTGAAGGGCATTTACTTTTACCCCCAAAAGAATATCTTAATTGGTAGCTTGTGAATAGATTAACTTAGAGAAAATGCCACAACAGGAATACCTTTGTGTGGGCTACTCAAGTCCTTCCTGCTTACAGGGACCTCTTGGTTTAAAAGGCCACCCTTCGTCACTCAAGAAAAATCCCAGTAGGGGCGCCTGGGTGGCTCAGTCAGTTAAGCGGCCGACTTCAGCTCAGGTCACGATCTCGCGGTCCGTGAGTTCGAGCCCCGCATCGGGCTCTGTGCTGAAAGCTCAGAGCCTGGAGCCTGTTTCAGATTCTGTGTCTCCCTCTCTCTCTGACCCTCCCCTGTTCATGCTCTGTCTCTCTCTGTCTCAAAAATAAATAAACGTTAAAAAAAAAAAATTAAAAAAAAAGAAAAATCCCAGTAGAAAGATAGATTCGGACACGGAAAGTCAAAGCAGAATCAGGCAACCGTGGTATCATTATATTATGATTATTAGCAAGGAGTACGCTCAACCAGACTACAAGCTTACTTCTCACCAATATTATTGAAAGAACGCATCTAAAATTACACACCTTTAAAATTATTTTGAAAGGTTAAAAAAGGGGTACACATTTTAGGGTGCCTGGCTGGCTTAGTCAAAAGAGCATTCTAGTTTAGTTGCATTGTGGTCTGAGAACACACTCTGTATGACTTCTGTTCTAGCAAGTATATTGCAGTATGTTTATGGCTCAGAATGTGGTCTCAGTGATCGTTCCAGGTGAGCAGATGCGGCAAATAATTAATGAGTGTATGGGTCAGTTTTCACTCTTATTTAACTTTACCTATATTTTTAAGTTTGCCCAACTAACTTATATTAGTTTTATAATAAAAAATACTTACAAAAATGCCTAATTACACAGGAAAATGATAATTTTATGTTGGTAGTTGGAAAAATGAGGCAATGGAGAGCTTTCTAAAATATGGTTACAAATAGTATTTCCGTTCATAGTAAAAATGGACTAGAGAAAAATACCTCAAATATTTGTTCAATAATCATTGAACCCATATTTATTAAGTACCTATTTCATACCAAACACTATTCTATTCTCTGAGCACAGAGTGGTCTAGCCAGGTACTTTCAGATGCTATGAAGAAAATGTAACAGGCGTATGTGATGGAAGGTAAGTGGGAGGGATGAGGCTACTTTAGACTGTGCAGTTAGGGTTTCTGCTTTGAGGAAAGGCATCTGGGATGGAACCTAAGTAGTAAGAGAAGCCGGAATGTGAAGGTGTAAGGACACAGAGAAATAAGAATAGTGAGGGCAAAGAACCTTGCACCAATGAGCCTGTTTAGAGCTGGGACACAGGGAGCAAGAAGGTGGGAGACTTGTACGGGACACATTCAGAGGAATAGGCAAGGGTCAGATCGTGCAAGGCCAGGGTGATGAGTCTGCATTTTATTTTATTTTAATTTAATTTTATTTTATTTTTTAATGTTTATTTATTTATGTTGAGGGAGAGCATGCACACAAGCAGGGGAGGGGCAGAGAGAGAGGGAGAGAATTCTGACACAAGGCTGGATCCCACAAACTGTGAGATTATGACCTGAGCTGAAATCAACAGTCAGAAGCTTAACTGACAGAGCCCCCCAGACACCCCTGCATTTCTTTAAAAATTTTGCCCCTAAAGTTTATTTATTTATTTATTTATTTATTTATTTATTTATTTATTGAGAGAGAGAGAGAGAGAGAGAGAGAGAGAAGTGGTGGGGCAGAGAGAGGGGGTGAGAGGATCCCAAGCAGGCTCCATGCTGCCAGTAGAGAGCCCATACAGGGCTCAAACCCACAAACTGTGAGATCATGACCTGAGCTGAAACCAAGAGTCGGATGTTTAACCGAGTGAGCCACCCAGGCACCCCGCCCCCTGCATTTTATTTTAATTAATGAGAATTCATCGTAAAGCTTTAAGCAAGGTTATGACATCATCTGAGTACTTGTTGATGGAGTAGAGGCAAAGTTGGGGGGAAGAAGAGACATCAAGCATGTGGAGCGATGGCCAGATGGTGGTGCCATCGTATGATGATCACTAAGCGTGAGACACATTTCAGGGTGGTGGAATGTGGATCTAAAGAATTAGCTATTCATTCTGGCCACGTTTTGTGGAACATACCATATGACGTGCCTAGGGGGGAGAGCTGGTTGTCTGAAGCTCAAGGAAGAGGATGAGACTGGTGAAAAACAGGAATTATCGGTATGTGGATGATGCTGAAAGCATAGTTCTGGATGCAATCACATAAAAAAGTAAGTGAAAACAGAGAATATTTGAGAAGAATTGATCCTGTCCAAATTGACAGGTAGAGCAGAGAACACAGAATAGCTGGTGAATTATCAAGATGGCTAGGGGGAAATGATATCTTGCAAGATGACCCGAAAGACCATTTCAAGAAGGAGAAAGAATCAATGTGTCAAATGCTGCACAGAAGTTCCATAAAAAGGACACAGAATTAACCACTGGATTTGCGACACTGAAGTCATGGGTGACCTGGACAAGGGCAGTGTTAATACGGTGATGAAGAAGGTAGATCCATTTGGAGTAGTAGGATGAGGAAAGAATGGGAGAGAAGGCAGCAAGAAGGGCAAATAGAGAAAATCCAATTGTATGAAAGTCAGCAAAGTAGTAGTAGTTGGAAGGGAATGTAGAGATTCATTAAAGGAGGGAGCCATGAAAGCTGACTGAAGGGGAAGGGATTAGACACAGGGCTACTCAAACGACTGGATTGCCCTTCATCCATTGTAACAAAGGGAAGTCAGCATAGTGGGACAAGTGCAGGGCATCTGGTCAACACTGTAGAGGATGAGTGGGGGGAGCGTCCATCTTTTATGCTTCCAATCTCAGCTGTCGTTATCCCTGATGGGCTGGCTTATTGGTGAATTTTATTTCAGCATTATAACACTTCCTTTTTCTATTTTCCAAAGTTTCTATCATGGGCATACATTACATTCATAATAAAAACAAACATAATTTGTAAACCAAATATTGAATAAAGCTTAAAAGTACACTGAAAACATCTGAAGACTTTAAAAGTTGTAATGTTAACCTAAGAAGTTTATTTGAACACACATTAAAAAGAGGAAACATTTTTGTGGCATAATCTCTGCACTGTTCCAGCTCTCCAGCTGTCAAACACACTTCCTTCCTTATCTATTTCTTTCTATGGGTTGTGTCTGGGGCAAGGGCTCGAGAAAATGCACCAGTATTGTGATTCTGGAACTCAACCAGAAAACGGAACTTTTCTTTGTCGCTAACTCAAGTCGAACACAAAAATGTCACATATACAAAAAAAATAAGTCTACATTATCCCGAACCCTTGTCCGTCTGGTCACAATTTTTTAACAAAACCACATCTTGTTGCTTTTCATCCAATTCTGCCTCAGGCAAAGGCATTTTATGATGTCATGAAACACAGAGTTTATTGGTATAGACTCTATTTCCTTTTAATTTTTTTTTTTTAGATGAAATACTGATGTAGTTTTCTTCACTGGCTTCAGAATCCAAGTAGACCCAATTTGGGATTTTACAAAAGCACCAAAAAATCAATGCAGAGAGGAAGAAAATGGAGCTGCCAATGTATATAGCTTATTGACTGATTAGCAGAGAGCGGCTGAGAGATTCAGCCATTACTTGCTTGTGACTATCTGTCACCCTATTCCTGCCATGGAAAACAAGTGGCTTGACACCTCCTGAAATTTGCCTTTTTACATTTATAAGAGACTTTAGATGTTTAAGGCAGTTTAAAATCTGGTACACCATAAGGAAGAGGCTATTACTGACTGCAGCCACAAGAATTATTAGTTATCTTCTCGGTTGGATAATAAATTATTTTTCTCTGTTTAAAAAGATTCACTTGGAGGAGCACAGTTACACAGGTACTTTTCACTTCTATTTTCCATGAACAGTTTTCTAAATTTCACTTTAGTTTGCTGCAGTTGTTAGAGATTTTAACGAGAGGAAATCCTGGTTGGTCGAAGAAGTCATTTCTTCAGTGCACATATAAGCAGGGCGGATCTTCTGGGGGAAGGCAGAGACTGACAGAAAATCAACAGCCCCTTTCCTTCCTTCTCTCTTTCCTTATATTCTTTCCCACCCTCCTTTCAGGTACTAAGATGATTTATTTTCCTTTTTTCCCCCCATTAATGTGAATTTCCTTTAAAAAAAAAAAAGCATCATAAGAGAAAGCTGTAGTCAAGTATGAGGGTTCTAAATATCCGCCTTAGCCTCATCCAATTTGCAAAAGACTACTCTCAGGATTCTTTTATTATATGCAGAAGTTCTCACTTTGCTGGGCGTGCAGGTCTGTGTGTGTGTGTGTGTGTGTGTGTGTGTGTGTGTGTGTGTGTGAGGCGAGTTCCCTTGAGGTTTGTATCTGTGACTGCCTACCATTGCCCTAACCTTCAGAATGACGGATGGGCTTTCCCCCTACCCCCTTCCTTGCATAGCAAGGGACAACTTACTGATATTTACAGTGATGAAAACAAATGACCAAACACAGCAGTTTTCATCTAGAGTCAACTCACAATTATCCACTTAGAAGCCTGTGGATTTTCCAGGCACAATTTTCAATTCCAAAAAGGTTTCCAGTGATACCTCCTATCCTTCAGGGTCACTTTCCCCTCATTAGTCAGTTACTGCTCAGGGAATACCAACTACGTTTAACATCAGATTAAGCAAAAACACACAGGAAGATGAATCAGTAGGAGAAATCATGTTGTATACAAAAGACAAAAAGGAATATTTTTGGTGTATCTCATTGTCTGCGTTATCGGCACCACGGTTTTGTAACTGAGCAATGTCTTAAAGGAATTTTAATACTCGCTAAAAATGTTATGTGTATACCTAATTCAGAGAAATGGGTTCAGCCATTTCAGGTATTCTACAATTAATTATCTCATTTATAGATGACTCAAGGGAAGTCCGTTCTTCCCCGCCGCCCAGTAGTCCTTGTTTCTTCGTTTCAGTAGACATTAGCCGCACCATGGACAATAAGAAAGAAATAGGGAAAGGAAGATGAAAACAGTTCATTTTGTTGCTTACTAGGTTTTTGATAGAATTCTGGTAAATGCAAGACTGAACCAGAAAATAGATGAAAATAAGATTTCCACTTTGGAACTTCATTTATTTGCGTGTTCCTTCGTCGCCACCACTGCGAACAGTGGGAAGGCAGTTATGAAAATCGATACATTTTTCAGGGGACAAGAAATCAGGATGGAACTAAAGGAAATGGCTAATGAGCTCAATTTTAACAATTATACCTTGTAGGGAGAGAAATTCAATTTGTTTTGACCTCTGATAGCACTTCATTTGTATCACCAAGTTCGCACTTAGCATGCACTGGTTTGTGCCATTAGTATTGTTAGTAATAGTAACAGTGGGCATTTATTGCCCTTTTACTGAGTTCTGGGCTATGTACAGCACCTTATGATGTTTCTAAGCCTTATTGCAACCTTTCCAGTGTTATCATTCCCACTTTACTGACAAGAAAACAAAGGCTCGGGGTAAGTAATACGCTGGAGGCCACAAAGTCTCCTGGGTCAGCGGTAGCATAAGGTTTGGACTAAGACTGGCTGACCCTCAAAGTCTCTCCACACAGGGGCACCTGGCCGGCTCAGTCACTTAAGTGTCTGACTTCTGCTCAGGTCATGATCTCGCAGTTCAGGAGTTTGAGCCCCACGTCGGGCTGGGTGCTGAGAGCTCAGAACCTGGAGCCTGCTTTGGATTCTTTGTCTCCCTCTGTCTCTGCCCCTCCCCTGCTTGCACTCCGTCCTCTCTCTCGAAAATAAATAAACACTAAAAAAAAAATTTTTTTTAAGTCTCTCCACACAACTTTCTCAATGTCAGGTGTAACTGTTTACACGCCTCATGCTCTTTCCTAATGAGACTATAAGCATCCAATGGATGCTGGAAGGGGAATTCCTAGGGGTGCAAGGACCTAGAAGTCCCGTATTTTTGCATCTTTCATTGTTTCCTGTGCACTGCTCCATAAGTGGTATTGAATGTGTCTCCATTTTGGTTGGGGATTTCTGTTTGTTTTAGCATCATTTTTGTTTGTACAAAAAGGCCAGCTGCAGCTGTGCAGTGGGTACAGATTCTTTTTTTAAGTGTATCTCAACTTTGTGCTATCATTTATAAGTGGGAAGTATATATATATATATATATATATATATATATATATATATATATATATATATATATATACACAGATCCATCCCAGGGGTACCTTGGAAGGAGACAGAGGGGTGTAAGCAGCATTATCCTAAGCGATCCCTGAGCATTGATGCCAACGTGGTGACTGTGGTCAGAGTGTCTTGCTCTACTCTAAAGATGGATTGGTCAGGACGACAGGCATCACCAGCTGTCACTGCAAGTGTAAGTGCCATCTTGCCAGCTTGAATTGCAGGGGTCACTCTGGGCCCCTTGTACAGAATAGAAAGCAAATGCTAACATGCCAGGGTGTCAGATTTCAAAAGAGAAAACAGTGTAGCTCCTTGCTGGATTACTCTGCCTCAATAATTTAGAACAAGTGGGTAGACCCAAAGAAAAAAATGAAATTGTGTCTTTGCTTATTAAAAAAAAAAATGGTAAAAGTTGTCTGAATAGTCTTGTTAATTTATTCAATGACACTTGATCAGCACACAACAGACACTCTAGTGCAGAGGCTACTTTGGAGGCAGCAGCGGCTTACATGAGGGTCAACACCCAACTCGGTGAATGTGTATTTACCTTAACTCGCTGATCAATGAAATGAGAGCTGTTTCTCAGAAATGAAGCGTATAATCTTGGAAGCTTTTGGAAACGATCACATGGACAGAAAGGGTCACTTTGGAAAGCTTTCTTCCAACAAGTATTAAGAACGATAAATGGGCCATCCGTCAGTTTGGGCAATACTCCCCTCCAACATTATTCAAGAAACAGATGGGGACGGAATAGAGATTCTTCAACTCCAAAGCCTTCTAGTGCCTTTTGGGTTTGATTTTTAGTAGAAAAAAAGAGCATTCTCTACATTTTTTAGTAGACAAAGGATGGTGCTTCAGCCTGGAGTCCTCCTGTCCTGCTCTAGCTGCACCACTGGTTTCCTCAGTGACCTTGGGTAAAGCACTTAACCTTCTTGCATTTTAGCGTGTCCAACTGTGAAATAAGAAAGATAATGACAACAACAATAATAAGGCTTAGCACCTACATACCTCACTGAAGTGTTTTATGAATTCATCATATTGGGCCTGGAAGGGGCGTTTATGCTTTAAAAGCATTTGACAATAGTCAGCAAATTTCCACATTAATGTAACATATATGGTCCAAAGAATTACCTGAGAGGTTTTGCCCAGGAAGTGGGCGCAGGTTACTCTGTGGGCAAGTAACACTAAAAGAAATACAATTGCTCTTGCTATTAACCCCCGGGGAGGGAGGTGGGGAGGGGAGGTAATTTTAAAACATTGTGTCCAGTTTGGCAAGAATTATAAAAAGATCCAAGTGCCAGATAAGCCTCTGACGGTTTCAGTGGAGGCTATGAGACTAGGTAATGGATCATCAGTGAGGTAGGTAATTCTTCCTATTATCGCAGAAGTTTGTTCTTTGTCCCAATCCCACCCTTAACACTATCACCATGCCCCCTTCTCTCACTCTCCAACATTTAACATCCTTCTCTCCCAGCAAAGATGCAACTTCTTTTTTTTTTTTAGGTTTATTTATTGAGAGAGAGAGAGAGAGAGAGGGACAGGGACAGAAAAAGAGGGAGAGAGAGAGAGAATCCCAAGTAGGCATCACACCATCAGTGCAGAGCCCGATGCGGGGCTCGAACCCAGGAACCTCAAGATCATGACTTGAGCCAAAGTTGGACGCTTAACCGACTGAGCCACCCAGGTGCCCCAAAGATGCAACTTCTAAGCAGACTTTTCAGGTTATATCCTGCTTCTATCACTCTAGCACACGGAGAAAATCTTAACTGCTAAACACAGCCCTAATTATGTCTTGTTAGATCATGGAATGCATTCTTACCTGTAACGAACTTTATGCCAGCACATGTCCTGTTAGACTGCCAGCATAGGTGCCAAGCCCAGAGCCCCCACTTCCTGAGAAGTTAACGTGAGCCAAGAACAGCACCCTCAGTTCTGGGACCATACAAGAAATGGTGCTAATTAGTTTTGAAGCAGTCTAGAAATTCATCATGTGGCAAGGTTTCAAAAGTACGTTGTCACCAATACATACTACTTGGACTCAACACATGTGACTTTGTAAATCACTTCAGATTCTATATCCTTCATCAGGAACGTGGAAGTTGTGGGCAAAAAACCTCCCTAATGGAAACCTGTTCAGGTTATGTGGCTCCTATACCTTCCTTTGTCTGTTGGGCTTACTTTCCTTTTGCTCCGTCTCTCATGCGTGATCCACACAGCATCACTTAAAGACTCCCATCTGTTGTTTCTTACACAAACAGATCTGCCAGCACGTTTGCTGAATCCTGATCCGTTCCTTGCTGTGGAAGGTCTTGTGGCATCTCATCAAGTGGTTGTGGTTGACGCCCACATTGTAACTGGTGTGCAGAAGCCATTGAACAATGACAATAGGACCTGGACGCTAACCATTGGGAGGTCTAGGATACTACTGTACAACCATGAAGAACTGCTTTGCAAAGCTGACACTTTCTTCTATTTCTAGAGCCAAAGAATCTCTTTGATGGAGCACTAACCTGGAAGTCAGGAGACCAACATTCTAGTCCCAGTGCTACCCCTGAGCAGGTGCGGGCACTAGACAAGGTACTTCAGTTCCCTAAGCCAATGTTTCTTCTAAAGGGTTGAACTTAATGATCTCTTAGCTCCCCATGAATCTTAAAAGAGATATGTAATAATATGATTCCATGACTTTTCATACTATGTGTACTTAAAAGATATATTAAAGGAATGGAGAAATAAGCTGTGCTTTTTTGAGTGAATGATTATGATTTTCTGTGCAACCTTTGGAGAGCTGGAGCAAAGCATAAACTTCTATTTAGAGATCCACAAAACAAACAAAAAACCAATCCACATAAATAAGAAAAGGTAACAGACATGAAATTAAAAGCAAGCACCAACTTAAGTATAAAATCCCAACGGCCATTTCAATACCAGAAATGAGAAAGCTGCAGACAACAAATAAAAGAGCAATAGCTAACAACAACAACAACAACAAACCATGAAATAATGGAATAAAGAGGATTCTATGGGGGTCGTGGCCCCCTCTCTACATCTCTCCTTCCTATTCACCAGTCCCCCAAAATGCAGGAATTGTTTGGGTGTTTTCCTATGCACTGAATAGAGAGAACACAGTCATAATAGAAGTACAAACCAGGAGGGGAATCTGTTCATAAAAAGCCAGGTAGGGAAACAAAGCAGGGTGGACAAAATCAGAATTCCTAAATGGGTGCATGAATGGATCAGCCTTATAAGATGCCCAAAGGAGAGACAGTCCTAGCTTGGCCAGTGGGAGGGTTTCTCAGGTGTGTCTATCTCTGTCTTTGCTGTCTCCACTCTGGAAAAAAATGATGCCGGGTGCAATGAGTGCAGCTCTTCTGGGGAGGTCAGGGAAGTAGTCACTAATGCTGGAATTACAGCCACATCTGTGGTCATGTCATTAGCTGTAAAGCCAAGCATCTGCCACAAAATTGCAACTATGATGTGTGAACCGCTAATACCAACAATTAAAACAATAACACCGCAAAGCCTCGAGGAATCTTTAATTATTCATTTATTTGGAAAGTAAGGCTAAAGAGGACAGCTGCTCAAGATAAAGCTCTTCCTTACTCATTCTTACTTATTTGGTTTTAGAACTTTTTCTGTTGATAATGTGACTCTCCTCCCTGTTTAATAAACCCTGATTTTCCTGCAAGTCCTACAAAAAGATCCATGTTAAATCCCAGTACTTCCCATTACATCAGGCATTGTGAGCAAAATATCAGCTCTCTAAAACAACCCAAACTTCACTAGCATAAGGGCCATACTGGTATTTAACACACTTGAATTTTACAATTAAAATATAGTGACTGCTGTGTGCCTCTAAATTTAGTCAACAAAAATTTGTAAGTCATATCCTGTGGCACACTTAAACTACTCTAAGACTTTACAGTCTAGAAGAGGGAAAAGGGGATGAGTGAGAAAAACAATACTGTTATGTTATAATCTGTTATGCAATAATGCCATGCAGGTATTACAGATTTTGAGCCATAAATAAGCAAGAAGGGGGAAGGGGTGACTTCTGAATGGGAATTAAAGAAAGACTCATGGCGGAGGCGGGCATGTAAAGTGATTCCTAGTCTGGGCAAAGAGGGAAAATGACATTTCTGACAGCTGGGTTAGCATGAAGGGTCACTCAGAAGCAAGTGAGAACAGAGGGAGCTTGGGAGATGGGGAATGGGAGCCACTAGCCAAAGTCGTGGATATGGCCTTGGAGGAATATGGAGGATGGGTTATAGAGGACTTACTTAAAGAGTCTGGAATTTATTTGGAAATCAAGAGATAAGTCAACTAACTTTTTTTTTTCTTTTTTGGTAATTGGGGAGCCACAGTTCATCACGGCCCTTTAAGGATTATCTGTCTCATAAGGATAAGCAAGATTGCTTGTGAGGGAAATCCCTGGAGTCTTCATGGGGGGCTACAATCCAAGTGTAAGAAGGACTTAGTGGGGACATGGAGTAGGGGTGATAGGAAAGGACAGTGACCTCCTTCCTCCAAGGGCAGGGCTGTGCAAAACAACTTTCTGCCGTGACGGAAACACTCTACATCCGCACCGTCTGACGTGGCAGCCACCAGCCACACATGCCCAATAAGCACTTGAAATGTGGCCCGTGGGACAAAAAACTTGAATTTAAAATTGTGTTTAATTGTAGTTAAGTTGAAAGGAGCACATGTATCTAGTGACTATTCTGTTAGCACAGTTGTCAAGTAATAAATACTGCACAGAGAAGATGTCAAAGAAACCGAAAGAAAGAAACTAAAGGTGTTTAAGTAACAGAAGGCAGAAATTCACATTAGTTTTGGTAACTTTCCAAAAATTCTGACAGGAGTCCGACATCTATTGAAGTACATTAAGCAGTGACCTTCTAGAGGGCAGGAATAGTCTCGTTCATCTTTTCCTCTTTTGGTCCCTAGTACAGTCTCAAGCGCTGCAAGCCCTCCATAAACAATTCGGAATGAATCCATGAATGAGTGAGTGAATGAACACAGTATGTATATGTAGCTTAGAGGTCGTCATTTAAAGAACCGAATTTAGGAAAATGTCCGAATGGGTGAAACTGGCAACTGTGGGCTATCTCTATAGCTTCATTCCCTGGTTGCTCCAAAAATCAAAATACCAGAGCATATGAACTGGGCAGCTGGAATAACTGAAGTTTCATTTTCTTAGTGAAATTGGGAATTTTATTTTTGCTCAAGAGCTTTAAAAAAAAACCAAAGGATTCATATGAATGGTAGAATCTTAACACCATCATGGTTTAATGCTTTGACAAAGCAATGTCCTGATTATAAAAGAAACACATACTTTTTATAGAAACTTTGGAATGTATCAAAATAATAAAAGGAAAAAATCAAAGTTATCCACAATTCTTTAAAAAAAATTTTTTTTTGATGTTTATTCATTTTTGAAAGACAGAGACAGAGAGCACAAGCAGGGGTGGGATGGAGAGAGAGGGGGACACAGAATCCGAAGCAGGCTCAGGCTCCGAGCTGTCAGCACAGAGCCCGACACAGGGCTCAAACTCACGAACCGTGAGAACATGACCTGAGCTCAAGTCGGATGCTTAACCGACTGAGCCACCCAGGCACCCCAAAAGTTATCCACAATTCTATAGCCAAAAACATTACCTGTTGAGATATTATTATATTTCCTTTGTCTTTTTCCACTATCCATCCTTCTTCTTTCCAAATAAGGCAAATCTTCATAGCATAAGCAATGTCCACATTCTTCTAACAGTCTTAATAGCTGCATAATATTCTGACACGTGAAAATGCCATAATTTACACAACTATACCCCTACTATTGGTCATCTACATTGTTTCCAATATTCTAGAATGCCATTTGGCAATTTATATCGAGACACTTAAAATAGCTAGTAACTACGTCAGGAAAATATCTTAAGGAAATAATCCTTAGTGGGCATCAAAGAATTATTTATAATAAATAGTATAAGGTTCTCAAAAGAATTTAACATCAAATAATAAAAGAATACTAGTAAACTATGTTACATGAACATTAAAACTTGTTAAAGTTGTTGTTGAAAAATTTGAAGTAAGATAGAAAATATTTATGAGAGTAAGTGAAAAACATGATATCAAATTACACAGGTAGTATAGTCACCAGTTTTTAAACCAAAAGAAAAACCTAGGCATTGAGAGTAAAAATAAAAGCCTGGGAAGCACACAGCAAAAATATCAGCAGTGTTTTGTTTCTGGTTTGTTTTTGTTTGTTTGTTTGTTTGTTTTTAAATTTCAGTAGAGTTAACACGCAGTGTTATATTAGTTTCAGGTGTACAACATAGAAATATTAGCAATGGTTATCCTTGGTTGAGAGGCTAGACAGCAATTACATTTGCTTCCATCCCCAACATTTCCATATGTTAAAATCTCTGTAACAGACACAATTATCTGTTAAGGAATTCACTGAGTGTCCTGGTTAAGACCTCAGAGTACTCTGATGCTGTCACAATGACCTCAAGGAAGACATCACGGTGACATCCAAGAACAACTCACTTAAGGTGTTTAGAACACTGTAACACAGGTCCTCCTATCCCTAAAAAGGGAAGCAAGCGAGCACGAGTGCTAAGCAGAGCCTTGGGGACTTTAAACATAGTGCACGTTCTTATCTCTCTTCTGAGAGAGGCACAAGGACTTGGTGACCGTGCTTAAAACCTTAGACGACAATCATCGAGTGTTAACTTCATCTGCTTCCCATTGGGAAGAAAAATCATTGGGGTGCCTGGGTGTCTCAGTCGGTTAAGCATCTGACTCTGGATTTTGGCTCGGGTCATGATCTCATGGTTTGTGAGATCGAGCCCCACATCAGGCTCCGTGCTGACAGCAAGGAGCCTGCTTGGGATTCTCTTCCTCCCTCTCTCTCTGCCCCTCGCCTGCGTGCGCACTCTCATGCACACACACACACACACACACACACACACACACACACTCTCTCTCTCTCTCTCTCTCTCTGTGTCTCTCAAAATAAATAAATAAACTTTAAAAAATTTAAAAAGAGAAAGAAAATCCATTATGTTACCATGTCAAAGAGCCTCACATCCCATGCAGGAGATTCTGTCAAGGGTCATCCATAATACAGCACAAATACACTGGGCAGGTGGTATTGGTTTATAGTCATGACCACAGTGCTGGACCAACTTCCCATGAGGAAAGGCAGTAAGTATGGCTAAAGCACAATGGCCTCGGGTGCTACTGTTGTCATTTGCAGGACTATTATTAGTGCTGTCTTTGTGCGCTGCACCTAAGGAAGGCACCGTGCTAAGCTTTCACCGTTTTGCAGATGAAGAAATATTAATTAAGAGCTTATTAATATCCCTGTTTTACATATGGGGAAACTGAAGGATGGAAAGGGTAAGTGGGTTGGCCGAGGTCCCTTACGAATGAAGTGTCAGAGGTGGGATTTCAACCCAGGCAGTCTGCCTCAGAGCCTGCCTCCAGAGTCTGCCTTTGCTCTCTCACCCCCGTCCAGCTCTGCCATGCTCTTAACCTCTGCTCCGAACACTGTTTACACAATCAAAATGAAGTTCACGTACTTATCTATATGTAAGCCATTTCCAGCCAATGTGAACAATTATCCCAATAACATCAAAGTGAACAGTAATTCAAAGAACCCCCCTTTAATAGATACAGCTCACAAAACCACAGATTCACTGGAATACATCGTTTGAATTACATTCCACAGTCATTTAAGACTTAATTTGAATAAGGGAGCCTGGATGGCTCAGTCAGTTAAGCATCCCACTCTTGATTTCTGCTCAGGTCATGATCTCAGGTTCATGGGATCGAGCCCCACATTGGGCTCTGCACTGACAGAGCGTGCTTAGGATTCTCTCTGTCTCTCTCTCTCTCTCTCTCTCTCTGCCCTCCCCTGCTCATGTGCTCACACTCTCTCTCTTAAAATAAGTTAATAAACATTTAAGATTTAATTTGAATAAAATTTAGCAAACTTACTGTATTGTAGTACCCACAGACAAATAGGATTGCCTGGGGCCAAAATAAATGTTTCTCTGACTGAGATTATGGGCATTCCTTTCCCATTACTTAGTACGGAATTTTCTATTTTTATTAGCACACTGTACCACTGATCACACGAGCTGGAAGCAAGAAAATCATTTAGCTATGTGACTGTGAATTGTCCGTACCTTCATGGCACTGCATTCCATTCGTCATCCTTAGACATTTAGTTAGAACAAGAAATGAGCACACCCCATTCTCCCATCCCAAATTCTCTTTGTCCTCCACATTCTTATCTGTTGGTAGAAGGGAGTGATCGAAAACACTCGTACAAGGGGCGCCTGGGTGGCTCAGCTGGTTAAATGTCCGACTTCGGCTCAGGTCACGATCGCATGAGTCATGGGTTCGAGTCCTGCATTGGGATCTGTGCTGACAGCTCAGAGCCTGGAGCCTGCTTTGGATTCTGTGTCTCCCTCTCTCTCGGCCCCTCCCCTGCTTAGACTCTCTCTCTCTCTTTCAGAAATGAACATTTAAAGAAAAAGTTGAACCAAGTCAATGTTGAAACAAAAGAAAAAGAAACAGACATTGTGTTTTCAGAAACAGACATTGTGACTCAAACAGGAAGTCTATTTTCCAAATACATTCACTGTATTGCCTTGGGACCTTGTAACACAGTTTATTGACATGAAAATGTGTCTCAAGTCAATGGATCTTTTCAGACTTCAGGGTGTGGGTCTCCCAGAACCTCTTTACTAAGTTATATTCCTAGTCTACAACCTCTGGCACTCTGACTTGTAGTCTTTCTTTCTTTCTTTTTTTAATGTTTATTTATTTATTTTGGCAGAAAGAGAGAAAGAGAGAGAGAGCCAGGGAGGGGTGGAGAAAGCGGGAGGGAGAGAATCCCAAGTAGGCTCTAAGCCTTCAGCTCAGAGCCTGACACGGGGCTGGAACCCACAAACCGCGAGATAATGAGTCATACGCTTAACCAATAGGCACCCCTGTGGTTTCGTTTAACAGGATTCTCTGCATCTAGTGAATCATGGTTTATAATAATAATATATTTCATTTGTGTTGTACTTTATAGTCTTGAAAGCATTTGTTGAGTGATCATAACATTTCAGTTATGGGCATAAAAAAAGAAACAATGTCCTTTTTAGAGGCTGGGTGTGACATAACATCAAAGTGAATAATAATTCGAAGGTTCTGGTCTTATAAAGACCGAAGAGTGGTGTTCTCACAAGGAGCAGGACTTAACTCCTTTCAACAGTCAGATTGGGATTTGCTGGTAAGTACATGGTCATCCTATGACTCGAGCGTTATAGACGGCTTACTACTTGCCAAGAATTGCTGGGTGTCAAATTAATATTTGTAACAGGCCTCCAAAGTGCTAGGTCCCAAGCCTGGGCTGGGGACAGGAGAAGCCTGCGATGTAACTCAAGGATGTTTTTCGTAACTTGCCAGCTTATGCTGCTGTACGTCCAAGGTTGGGACCATCAGTGCTGTGGAAAGAGGCTAGGCTTCAAGAAACCAGGTGACCTGGAATTAAAATCCCGTCTCAACTGCTTACCATCCAGGTGACCTTGAGAGTCATTTTACTTTCCTGAGTTTCATTTTCTTTATCTACAGCCAACAGAAACAACCTCTCAGGACAAATGTATAGGTAAGATAGGTAATGGATATAAAGGGCCTCGCACATGATTCAACTAATAGAAACTCTATGGAAAGGAGAGATTGGGGGGAAGAAAAAAATGACGGAGAGCTCAACCAACTCAATCGCTCGATACTCGATGAGACCAGTGTTATGAAACGTGACATAACAGACCCCAGAGAAGGCTCTTTCTACCTCAGCACCTCAAAAATGCATGCACGCACGTCATTTATACCTCCCAAATGCAGAGAAGGACCAAGTGTCTGAGTGCTGAAGAAAGACATCCCGCCAGCACGTGGCAGGCTGGTGAAGTCCCCAGCAGAGAGCTCTAGAAAAGAGTGCGCAGCTTTGTGAGCAGCCAGACCTAACACAGTCACCACAGGAAAGCAGGCAATCTGCTGTTAGTGAAAATAACAGTGACGCCCCATTTTTGAAAACAGTTGCCCTGCTGACCTCTACAGAGATCCAGGGGTCCCTCGTGCCACAGGCATCTTCAATGACCGATGGGCATCAAGTGCGGCCGTTACCTTCCAGGAGCCCTGGGTTTAGTGCAATCCCCAGAAGCAGAGAGCCCAGCACTGGGAGCATCTCTGCCATGCAGGCTGCAGGTGGCCCCATGAAACCTACGTACTAACTGGAATCCCAACACTTTCCAACCCAAAATGCAGACGCTTATCCCAAATCCAACATCTGGCTGGAAATCGTGGAGCCATAAAAAGAAGACTGAACAATTAAAACTTCAGGAGGGAAGAAGTATGGATTTAGTGATAGATCATTCAGCTCATGATCTTGAGCAAGTAAACTACTTTCTAAATCTACTAGTGGGCTCTAAGCCAGACCCCCACTTACTGCCGTCTGCAAGAGGCAGACCAGGGCACTATGTCAGGTTTTATGGTAATGACAAGCAAAAGTGAGGTAGGAAATCTGGTGATCGCTAAACCACGAGGGCTTCAGTTTGCAAACACTACAGAGGGGAAAGGTCAAGGTGAGAGAGGTCTGAAAGAGCTGATTTTACCCTCGATACGTGGGCTGTACTATTACGGACTTCACTCTGATCGAGGGAGAGAAATGAATTCTCTCACTCAATAGGATCTTCTTCTTCTCCTTCTCCTTCTCCTTCTCCTTCTCCTTCTCCTTCTTCTTTTACTGTTTACAGCCATGGGGAAAATTAGCTTGTGACTAATGAATTTTTAATATTTGTATAGGAGTCAATCACTCATAAGCCTTCCTGCTTTGATTTCATATTTAATCTTCTGGTATTTTGACAGTAATCCCAAAGACCGGGGAAGGAGCACACAGCTGTTTAACTTAGGGTTTATTTTTTCCACTCTCTTTACAGCATTAAGAGTGCCGGAGATGACGGTAATAGCATTATCTGATTTGATTTGAGTGGCAATCTTTTCAATTTAATAACTGATGTCAGCTTCTCTGTCATGTTGCCAAGTTTAATTCCCACTTCTACTGCGATGAATACTCTAATGAAGACACTGTCTGCTTTTAGTGCCAGTACATACTTGCAAAGCTTCGCTCTTCTGAGCTTACAATTGGAGCTTCTGCAGTGAACCATGATAAATCAACCCCAGCTAGAGTGCCTCTCGGTTAGGAGACTAAAAAAACCACTGAACATTCGCTCTAAATTTCGGTTCCCTATGGTATATTTAACATTATAGTATCACTTTATTTTTCCATTGTTTTACTCTACTCTTTGGTATCACTTTATTTTAGTACCACTTTCTTTTCCAGGGTTCTATTCTGTATTTTGGTAATTCTTCCCAACAACCTCACTAAAGGCAAGTAAGTGGTCTGGGTCCTAAGTAAGACCTACAAAGGTTCAGTGACTGTCCCCAGGGCAGAATTATCCAACGCCCTCTGAAGAACCAACTGAAAACTTTGTCTCCTGGTCCACAGCTCCATTAAGAGAAAGAGCATTTACAAGCACCTACGGTGAAGGGCTGAGCTGAACCTGGCTAACGAGAGTTACTCACGTCCCATTTGTTCAAGCGCTTCCAACATTTTGCACATTTTACATCCCCCTACAGAACAGGGACTATCAGGGTACTTAACAATTCTAGAGAGTCATATTAGCCACTTCTGCTCCTGAAATTATTTATTTCAAAAGTTAAAATTAAGGAGAGAAAATCGGCAGAGACTCAAAGTCTGAGTAATTGGAGTGTGGTTAGGAAATGCAAAACATAGCCCAGCTCTCAAAGCTTAGGGCTGCATGACAAAGGGATAAACAAGCCCCCAAATACCTAGTTTAACGAAGGAAACAAAAGGGCACGTAAACACTGCCAGTGCTCTGGGCTAAGAATTCAAGGATGAAGGATACAGGAGCAAACGTCCCCAGTTTACATCTCCGGCCAGGCACAGGCGGTGCCTCTTGAATTTCCCAGCGACAGCAGCACAAACCTCCCGGCGTGAGATCGTGAGGCTCTGCCATTTCTCCAAATTGCTTAACTCCACTACGGCTCAGAACAGCACCGGCCACTACTCTCTCCTATACTCCAGGCATGGCAATGAGGTGTTTTTCTTTTATTGCACTGTGAAAGTCATGGTGACTGTTTCTTTCCAGTGACGGTCAAAGTTTGTCCTCTTCAAGAGGTTTTTGAAGAAACCATTCCAAGCCCAGCGTTCATCAGTCTGTCCCTGAATCATGGCAGCAGCCCCCTGGCTGACCTTCCTTCCTCGAACCTTCCTTCAGTATCCCTGCAGAGGACACACCTGCTGCCCAGGACGCAGGCACCCCCCTCCCCTTTCCAATACCTGCCCTGCTGCGTACCGTCCATGAGATACAGCAGTCCGTGGCTTTATCTTCCTTCCTTCCAGAAGGGCCATGGACCTGGTCTAGCTTATCTGAACCCAAGGCTCAATTCTAGGACATTTCCTGGGTTTCTAGGGATTCAGTGTAGGCCCGAAGCTTCTGGCTACCAGCTTATTCCCAAGAAGGGCCCGTCCCTGAGAAAGGAGCTGACACGGAGAATGGCAAGGAGGGGACCCATAAGTAATGACCTTGCTGTCTTTGGGTTATCCTTGGACGTCAGTGACATGAGCCAATAAATCCTCCGTTTTTGATCTGGCCAGTTTGAATTGGGTTTCTGTCACTTGCGGCTAAAAAGAGCCTGCACCCCCAACCCCCCCCACACAGGTCTGACAAGGCATTCTTACTTGAGAACCCTTCTAATGTGCTGCTTGTTCAAGATTCTAACAGACTTGCCTGCAAAGTACAAACTGGTCCACTCTTCCTTTCCAAACTCTCTCTCTTTACAAATGGCTCCCTTCAGAGAGGCCAGTTTCTGTCTGCCTTGACCTTTCAGGACCTGGTTCAGTGATTTCCTCAACTTCGCTACTATCTCCCTTCCCAAATAAAAGTCCTTTACATTTTTCAGGGCTGTTTTCAGAACTCAACTGATTTCTTCCTACCACTGCCCATTAATACATTCATTCCCTGTATGCACTCATCAGGCACCCAATGACGGATTAATGGAGATATTGATTCCTCAATCAAATTACAAATTCCTTAATAAGGACCATAAATTGTACAAGGAGTGTCCTCAAACCTTTTGAAATTTACTCTTACTCTTTTTGATACCTAAAAATTCCACAGATCTCTTAATATTATCTGAAATTTCAAAATGAATTAAATATGGTGACCAAAACCAAGCTCCATATCTGGTATAACATTAAATATGCATTTTTAAACTCAACTTGGACAAGAAGACTGGATTGTATCCCCAAGACCAGTGGTGCTCCAACTTCAGGGAGCATCAGAACCACCTGCAGAGCCTGGGAAAACACAGATTGGTTGGCCCTACCCCTAGAGTTGGTTTTTCAGTAGGTCTGGGGTAGGGCATGAGAATGTACACTTCTAACGCATTCCCATGACACTGAGACTCTGGTTTGAGGACCCACTTTGAGAACTATTGAGCTAGAGGCATGTTCCTTCCTCCTCCATCTTGTATTGGAAAAGAGCATGGTCGGGGGACCTGGGTGACTCAATCAGTTAAGCGTCCAATTTCAGCTCAGGTCATGACCTCATGGTTTGTGAGTTTGAGCCCCTGCTTGGGATTCTCTCTCTTTCCGTCTCTCTCTGCCCCTCCCCCACTCGTGAGCGCATGCACGCGCTCTCTCTCTCTCTCTCTCTCTCAAAATAAATAACTGAACTTGAAGAAGAAGAAGAAGAAGAAGAAGAGGGGGAGGAGGAGGGGGAGGAGGAAGCAGAAGGAGAAGAAGGAGAAGGAGGAGGAGAAGAAGAAGAAAAAGAAGAAAGCACGGACTGGTCTTTGAGGTCTGGATCCAGAACTCCATCTCTTCCCCTCTATGACCATGCAAAGTTATGATCTGTGGCAATAGAGTGCAAAGCTCTGAGTATAAACTGTTACTCATACAGAATGGATGACCATCCAGATCTGCTATGTTGTTGGATAACACGTTGGATAACACTGATTATGGTTAAACTCCTTACTCTCTCTAAGCATCCATCCCTAATGTGTATAATGAGACAGTTATAGAACTTGTGTTCTTACCTCACAGACAAGAGTTCAAGGTAAAGTGCTTCTCACGAGGCTCAGCACATAGTAAGGGCACGGTAAATGCTGACTGTTACTACCGGGGGTGTTATCAATGGTGTTGCCAGTAGGTTGATGGTCTTCTAGTTCCCAGCCCAAGATTCTTTTCACTCAGCAATATCACTTTCAGAAAATTTTTAACTTTCTATATCTTTTAGGTGAATATACCTTTCACTACAGCACAGCCTCTAATATTAGCCTTTCTCCTATCTCACGCTATTACTCTGTTCGATTACAATATTTGAAATTGTCTTCCTTTGAACAGCCCAGAACTTTTCCCGTCCATCACAGAATGTACTTTTTTCCTTCAACTTAGTTCAATTAAAATTCAATTTTTAGAAAGTCTGTGCATTAAAGTAAATTAGATTCTGGGCCCAAAATAGCCCCATTTTCTTACCCAGTGACAAATTATTAACGGTTTTCCTACAAAATACATTTTGGCTTCCCAGAGACTCTGTCTATGGAATTCTCTCCCACAGTACCACAAATGCGATTTGTGGCAATTTCACAAAAACACAAAAACAAGAGGAAAACCAGATTCATTGTCTCCTGCTGTCTTTCATTCACTCCATGGAGTACAGGCTGGAAACTTGCTCTTCGTGTGGTCACGGAGTTTCTGAAGAGGCATCAACTATGTGTTCAGAAGCTTGACAAGAGGCTGGCCCAGGGTGAGCCAGGGCACAGAAGCATGATGCTCAGGAAAATGGGAGCCAAGAGTCAAGCAATTAACATTTTTTCCATGCTTCACTATAATTAGCCAGATCAAAGGGGACCTGGGCCTACGGATTTCAGCAGGCCGGCAGGACTCTCTGAGAACAGTTAGCAAACAGCACTGCAGACGTTCGGCGCGACTAACCGTTCACAAGCAGAACTCATTTTCTCACAAATCACTCCCTTGCGAATCCTTTACCAGTTACTCCCAGTCTGAAGGTCGCACTTCAGCAAATGTTCAGGACTCACACAGCTACCCTTTCCTGAACATTTTCCTGAGTGTTTACTGTGTCTTGCAGATTGCTCATGAACACCCCAAAGCAACCCTGCCAGGTGGGCTTTGTGCCTCCAAGTCACTTGACTTGACCAAGCCTCATTTCTAGGAAGTAGCAGGACTGCAACTCAGATCTCCCAAAAAGTCAGAGATTTGCAAACATTGTTGATCCTTAAAAAAGTCTCCCGAGCTGCTTGTTCAAAATCCACACGTTACTCTCAGGGCGCCTGGATGGTTCAGTTGGTTGAGCGTCAGACTCTTGATTTTGGTTCAGGTCATGATCTCACGGTTTGTGAGTTCAAGCCCAGCATCAGGCTCCGTGCTGACAGTGTGGAGTCTGCTTGGGATTCTCTGGCTCCTTTTCTCTCTGCCCCTTCCCTGTTCATGCTCTCTCTCTCTCTCTCAAAATAAATAAATAAACATTAAAAAAAGAAAGAAAGAAAGAAATATACGTATTACTCTAGTGGGTCTGAAATGAGGCTGGGAAACACGATCTTTAAAAAGCTCCAAGCGATTCTTATTTTCACTGAGGTTTGGTAAATCAATTGTGAAATTCAAGAGACCGTAATTCAAGAGTTCCGTAAATACGGAACTTTTTATTTCATTCCAACACACCGAAAACAGAAAGTCCATCTCATGGGAGTTTTACACTTTCATGACCTATCAGTCTCTTCTAGTCTTTTCTTCAAAGACCCAGACTTACTTCTGTCATAGTCCATACACATGGCAGTCCTCTGCCCAGAATCCTGAGTGGTTCCCAATTTCACTCAGCATGATGGCCAGAATCCTTACAATGGCCTACAAGTGCCACATGATCTGGTCCACACTTACTTCTTGGACATTATCACTTCTCCACTCATTCTTCTCTAGACACATGGCCCCTTGCCACTCCACAAACACTCTAGGAACTCCTGTCTTTGCACCTTTGCATTTACTATTCCCACTGCCTGGAACACTCTTCCTGCAGAAATGCACAGGGCCAGCTTCCTCATCTGCTGTAAGCCTCTGCTTCACTGTGGCTCAGTAAGGACTGCCCTGACTTAACACTACAACTGTGCCCCACTCCGGTTAACTTCTAATACCCTGTACTTTCTGCCATGCTTACTTTTTGTTGTACACTTTCACCTTATACCATGCCACATAACTTACTTATTATGTTCATTAGTTATTCACCATCTTCCCCTCCTACAGGGTAAACACCATGAGGGGATCTTTGTCTACTGATATATCCCAAGCACCTAAAACAGTGCCCGGTGTGTAGTAGGTGCTCAATAAATACACGCCGAATTAGTGAATATAATGGAAACAAAACTTCACACAACACTTAACCTTACTATGTTAATGCACTCTGATCCAGTCAATCCAATTCTATTCTAATTTATTTTATTAAAGTGTTGGCTACAACTCATGATTTGATCAGTAAAAATCACAGACAAAATCAAAATTCTGTTTCTTGTTTGCCAATAACTTGCTGGGTACCTACTTAAGTCAGGACCCCAATTCTCACAGTGTACCATTTGACTAGACAAATACAAAAAGTTTCCTCCAAAGGTTAAGACCATTATGATGGCTAAAAACCAGACATGATGGCAGCCCATGTGCCAATAAGAAAGATGTTAGGATGATGAAATCAGAAGCTTTGGCATATGAGTCCTTTGACAAAATGCTAACTTAGCTTTGAGGATGCATGGCTAAGCTGTGAGAAATACACAGGTATAGTAGGCAATGCATCCTTCAGTCAGCAAGAACAACACCAACATGTTTCAAATTCTATTAATTTAGTTGCAGCAAAGAATAATGCTTTAAAACCTATAGTTTAGGGGTGCCTCGGTGGCTCAGTCAGTCAGGCATCTACCTCTTGACTTCAGCTCAGGTCACGATCTCACTGTTTTCGAGATCAGGTCCCACGTTGGGCTCTGCACTGGGTGTTCAGCCTGCTTAAATTCTCTCTCTCCCTCACCCTTTGCCCCTCCGCTGTTTATGCTCTGTCTCTCAAAAATCAAAACAAAACAAAACAAAATCACCACATTTTGTAAATTTTCCTTTCAAAACTGTTCAAGGACAAGATTGGTTTTATTTCAGAAAAATAAATTTAGGTGAACAAATTCTGATGAACAAGATTAATAGACCCAATATTATCACCCATTATTATCTTTAGCTGTATCCTACAAGGTCTTAAGTATTCTATCTTCTTAGTTTGACTTCGTGTTTCAGAATTTACACTGTAAGCATTTCGTCACAGTATTTGCTCAGGCTTCTATGACAAAATACCACAGACTGGGTAGGTAAACAAGGGAAACACATTCTCTCATAGCTCTGGAGGCTGAAAGTCCAAGATCAAGGCACTGGCAGGTTGGGTTTCTTCTGAGGGTCCTCCCCTTGACTCACACATGGCCCTCTTCTCCCCATGTCCTCATGGGGTGGGTCTTCCCTACCTGTGGCTGTGTCCTAATTCCTCTGCCTATAAGGACACCAGTCATACTGGATTAGAAACTACCCTGATGTCTTCATTTTAACTTCGTTAGTTCTTTGAAGACCCTGTCTCCAAAAACAGTAGTCACGTTCTGAGATACTAGAGCTTAGGGCTTTAACATACGAATTTGGGGGGGGACACAGTTTAGCCCACCTACTAATTCTAATGCTTACAACATGCTCAGGCATAAGCATATTATTTTACATCTTTATCTGCTGTCATACATGCAACCAAAAGCTAAAAATACAAAACTTCACATTCAATATATGTGACATCTCCCCAAAGAAATGAACTAATGATACAAATTACTTAATTAAAATGAATTTTACTACAACTAAGAGTTTTAGATTTTCTCATCAACTAGAGAGAATAGAAGAACTTCTATTTTCCTTAAAACTCGAGCTTTCTTCCTAGACATTTCATTTCAGATTGGTTCACACAGACACCTTTTTTCTCCTAAACAGTCTTCTCTGGGCATTTGGTGAGAATTGAAAAGAGAAAAGAACATCCACCTGAGGGAGGATCCAGGAGGAAACGGGAGGCTTAAAATCAACCATATATAGATGTTTTGATGCCAAAACATCCCAGGAATCACTGCTGTCTCCAAGTTATATATGGTAGAATCTGAATGGAATACAGTCATCAGGCACGTCTCAGGGGGATTCAGGACAAAGCAGTGTGAGAATTTTGTCAAGTCAGACATTCCCCGAGGGCCTACTATGTGCAAGGAGTTGCGCAAGACCCTAAGGGAAATTTAGTAAGACACTACTGAAGGAAGTGAGGAACGTTCCCCGGAGGAATTAAAGATTTAGTGGAGATATGAGAGCTGTCCAAAAAACTTGAGGGCTCTCAGGCAGAAGAAGGATTCAATTTATTCTCAGAGCCTCCTGAATGCAGAGTTTAATCTCGTGGTTCAAACCCTGCTTAGCCTGCTTTTGGCTAAAAGAAAGACAAACTGTCTTCCAGAACTATCCAGTGACACTGAGGTAGTGAGTTCCCTCTCACCGAATATGTTCAAACGAAAGCCTGGGGCTCCGTGGAAGGATTCAGGTGTCAGGGAGAGAATACACAACTCCCTGATGCCTTCCAAATCCGAGACTGTCCCATCAGGTTCATTCTCTCCACAGGCTGGAGTGATGGAGTCAACAACAATAGCTACTTTTATACACTGTCTAAATAATATTTTGCCTGCAGTATCAGTAAAAATATCATCATCTATTCAATGATGCATGACCTACTATCACAAAGGAATTATCCATAACTTCTTCAGTCCTTACCAGTCACTGTAAAGGATCTGTGACACATCTCTCCCGCTATGGCCTGCCACTAAATTTCGATCAAGTCTATAATCAGGACTGACCGTTTTGTCATGAAGGTGGCCCAGACAAAATAACCCCAAGTATATCACTGCCAGAAGTAGAATTAAGAGGGGCGCCTGGGTGGCACAGTCGGTTAAGCGTCCGACTTCAGCCAGGTCACGATCTCACGGTCCGTGAGTTCGAGCCCCGCGTCGGGCTCTGGGCTGATGGCTCGGAGCCTGGAGCCTGTTTCCGATTCTGTGTCTCCCTCTCTCTCTGGCCCTCCCCCGTTCATGCTCTGTCTGTCTCTCTCTGTCCCAGAAATAAATTAAAAAAAAAAAAAATGTTGAAAAAAAAAAAGAAATAGAATTAAGATAACATAGCTTCATTTTACACTGTAATCTTACACGGTACCTTCATTACAAGACCACTTGCTTGGGAACAGCGTGATGGTTTCCAATATTCAGCACTGGCTTCATGGGCTTAATATTCCTATTCTGTGACCAACGAGGCAGTTACTTGTGATTAAGGGAGGACAAGAGGCAACCGTAAAATATATTTGGATGGGGGCCCGTTGTTACAGCTGCTAATACCTTTGCCAAGTCCTTAACGAGGGTTGAGGATCCTAATATACGGTGCTGAACTCAAAGCCCAACCTTGAGAACCGACCTCAGGGGTTGGAGCTCCAAATGGAAAGGGGTAAACATCTGTCAAAGTTAAGTTCCATCTGATTTCACGCTCCGATGAGCAGTGGAAACACGAATCACCTAATTTTCTACCCAGTGAGGCTAGTATGATGGTCTACTGTGAGACACGTTTCACAATCTTTTTTATTTTATTTTACTTTATTTTATTTTAATTTGTATTTGTATTTGTATTCTATTCTATTTTTTTGGCTCGTCACCCCTAAACTAATAAGGGCCACCGCCGTTCAGCAGCTTAGTCAACAGAGCTCCATCATTCTGTCGGCCCCTTAGGAGGGAAGGAAGTGTGCAGAAGAAAGCCTGGCTGGGAGAGGGGCGGGTGGGAGAGAAGGGAGGAGGTCGGATAGGGATTGAGAAAGGTGTGGAAAAAGAACGTGAGACCTCACATGTAATCTGAAGCTGAGGCAGCCATGTAATTATAAAGCTAGCTTTTCTTTCACTTGACAGCACAAGAAAAGGAGGTGAAGAGAGGCTCTTAAATGAAACATGACATTCCCTTATTAAAGTCTGATTTAGATTTTAAATGGCTTAGTGCTTTGCATTTACTTCCACACTCTGGGCTATCCACGGAGTAGGTGCTTAGTAGAAAGAAAAACTACAATTTTTACGGAACAGTAGGCATGTTTCTAAACAAACGCTTTCTTTATGAACATTTTTATGCTAGTTAAGAGCTTTTTAGATTAGCCAAGCCATAGGTGGCCACCTTTTGGTCAGCATAAATGTATCTTAGCTTCCAGGGAAAACACGCAGTATGCCTTGCATTGAAAAATGACATGATGCATAATGCGTGCAATGCATTAAGAATTTATTGCCCGTTCCTGCTGCAGTTCCTCTACTGGGGGTAGCCCACGGAAACTGCAAGTCTCTACAAGCAGCGCTCTGTGGCCCCCATGAAATCAGAGCATTGCATGCTGGGACCTGTAGCCCCCAAACAGGAGGGCAGCTGCTGTGCATTTCCCACATGGTGAGCGGTCCGACAAGTTTCAGGGTTTACTTTCCGCCCCACAGCCAACGATGGACGCCTCTTCTCTCCTCTCCACATCCACTTTAACCGCCCTCCCATCCCAAGGGACATTTCCTCCCAAAGTGGATATGAAATGCCCCAAATTGCTGCATCTGCTTGATAAATATTATCAATAAGATTCATAATAATGCATGATATTTATTGAACACCTTGCATATTGCCAAATATTTTATATACATCATCTACACATGACATGGATATTACTGACCTCACTTTATAGAAGAGGAAAGTGAGGCTCGAAGAACGCAATTTACTCACAGGTACATAGCAAGTAAGTGAGAGATCCAAGATCTCAGCCCAGGCCTCCGGCTTTCAGTCCAGGTCTTTCCTGAATTCCACCCTCCTTCCTCTTGTCCTTAATTTTCCTTTGTCCTTCTTATCCCTCCGCTTTCCTTCCTTTCCCTTTCTTTCTTTTTAACATCTTTACTCAGGTATAATTGACCTAGAATGACCCGAATTTACTTCACGTGTACAGTTTTATCAATTTTGACGCATATACAATAGTAACAACATCACCATAATTAAGATAATAAATATATCCAGCAGCCCATCAAGCTTCCTCCTGATCCTTTAGAACTCCTCCCTGCTCCCATTCCACAATCTCCTGTCCCAGGCAACCACTAGTTCTGTTTTTGTTCACTCCAGAGTAGTGTGACTTTTAATTTGATATAAATGGAATCATACAGTATACGCCCTTGTTTTCTCTAGCTTCTCCCACTTAGCATAATTATTTTGAGATCTGTCCATGCTGTCACATGTATCACCAATCCCTTCTTTTTTATTGCTACTATTCCGGTATATGCATATACGACAGTTTGTTCGTCCATTCACCTGTTGATGAACCTCTGGACTGTTTCCACTTCAGGGTTAGGACAAGCACTCACATACGTGTCACTGTATGAGTATACGCATTCATTTCTCTTTGGTAAATACCTAGGAGTGGCATGGCTGAGGAATACGGTATCTGTATGTTGAACGTCTTTAAAAAACTTTTTTTTAATGTTTATTTTTGAGACAAGAGAGAGACAGAGTGTGAGCAGGGGTGGCACAGAGAGAGAGGAGGCACAGAATCCGAAGCAGGCTCCAGGGTCTGAGCTGTCAGAGCAGAGCCCAACGTGGGGCTCAAACTCACAGGCCATGAGATCATGACCCGAGCCGAAGTTGGACGCTTAACCGACTGAGCCACCCAGGCTCCCCATGTATGCTTAACTTTTTGAGAAGCCGCCAAGTTGTTTTCCCAAGTGGCTGTACCATTTTGCATTGCCAGCAGCAGAGCGTGAGAGCTTTGGTTCATCCACATTCTCACTAACACTAGGTATGGGAGGCTTCTTAACTTTATTCATTCTGATGGGTGCCCAATGATATATCATTGTGGTTTTAATTTACACTGCTCTAATGACAAATGATGTTGAACATCTTTTCATGTGGCTATTTGCTACTTATGTATCTTCTTTGTTGAAACATTTTGCCCATTTTTAATTGCATCGTTTTTTTCTTATCCTTGAGTTTTGAGTGTTTTTAAACATTTTGGATACAAGTCCTTTATTGGATGCGCAATTTGCAAATATTTTCTCCCGGTGTGTTTCAAAGAAGAGATGTTCTTAATTTTGACAAAGTCAGATTTAGTCATTTTTTGTGTTTACGGATCATGCTTTTGATGTTGTAGCCAAGAAATCTTAGCCTAAGACAAGGTCACAAGTATTTCTTCCTGTGTTTTCTCCTAGAGGCTTTATAGTTTGGGGTTTTACATTTAGGAATACAGTATGTCTGGGGTTAATTCTGTTTTTTTTTTTAATTTTTTTTAATGTTTATTTATTTTTGAGACAGAGAGAGACAGAGCATGAACAGGGGAGGGGCAGAGAGAGGGAGACACAGAATCTGAAACAGGCTCCAGGCTCCGATCTGTCAGCACAGAGCCCGATGCGGGGCTCGAGCTCACGGACCGTGAGATCATGACCTGAGCCGAAGTCGGACGCTTAACCGACCGAGCCACCCAGGCGCCCCGGGGTTAATTCTGAACATGGTTTGAGGTGTGGGCTGAAGTTCTTGATTGCATATGTATTTTTTATTTGATTATTTTATTTCACTATTCTATATTTGACTATTTAAAATGTTTTCTTTTTGACTGTTTAAAAGTATCTTTCTCTTCCAATTCTATTATCAATTCTTTTTCTTCAGGAATGACAAGGTGATCAATAAAGAAGAGATTTTAAAATAAAGGCAGCATCAACCAGACAATATTAAAGTAACAACTGACGAATTATCAGACATCGAACAGGCTCTGTGAGAGGAACCCACTCCCTCACAGAGCATCCTGAGAGAAGGCTGAGCCTACTCGATTGCCCATCTGCTGGGGATCCAGTAAATGTGCACAGTCCTGCACACTTACAGGATCTTTGCAATCAAAGCGTCTCACCGGAGGCTGAAAAACTAAAGGTAATATCCGTTAAAGGCAGAGTTCAATCTGTTGAATGCTACATTCTGAGCAGTGCTGGTTTACAAGTAACGTTTCTCCAGTTTCTTTTGTCTTTGTTTTATTTTTCCCTCCAATTTTAAGACCCCTTTTTACAGGACACTTCCCCCCCCCCGCCCCCCCCCAGAAATGCTACTTTTGCCTGGGGCAACCTGCACCGGAAATGTCTATAGTAACTGCCAAGAGCACTGCTTTGTCTCTTCCCAGGGGTAGGTCACTAGAGACTCAAAATCTAGAAGAAACTATTTTTTCTGCTCCTCCAGGATTCTATTTTTAGCACTGCGAGGTGGCCATGATGGGCACCTGGGAGACTATTTTTTACAGGGCCTGAAATCAATGGATCTGTACCTTAAATTCTTCACCAAACCCTATGTTAATCAAGATATCAGCATGTATCTTTCCAGAAAAAAGTAAAGAAAAAAAAAGGAAAAAAAAAAAAAAGGCTGAATGGGGGAGAAGGTAAGAAGTTAGGGGTCAGAGAATTTAGTTGAAAGTAAGTATTCTTTACAGACAGTGATAACTTTTCTTCCTGGGTGGAAAATTTTAAGTAAAACAAAACAAAACAAAAAAAATAGTCAAAGAGAAAAACAGCAATTTAAAATACTGAATTTAAGGGGCACCTGGGTAGCTCAGTCAGTTAAGCTCTTGGTTTAGGCTCAGGTCATGATATGGTTTGTGGATTTGAGACCCACAATGGGCTTTGGGCAGGCAGCATGGAGCCTGCCTGGGATTCTCCCTTTCTCACTCTCTCTGCCCCTTCCCTGCTCACTCTCTCTCTCTGAGTAAATAAATTAACATTTTTAAAATAAGAATAAAATATTCAATTTAAATCTGAAATTAAATTACTGGAACTGGTATCCTTGATTATTATTTTTAAAATATTTTCTCATAAAGTATTACAAATATACAAAAAATCATGGGTATTTTAAGTCATGGACAATATAATGAGCATTTCTCTAACCACTTACCAATTTATTAATCTTAACATTTTACTAAATTTGTTTATTTCTTAATATAATATAATACTATAATAATCATTCTTGATTAAAAATTTACAAATAAGAATAAACTGCAAGGCAGGAAAAATATACTTCCTCCCATTTTCTACATGCATTGGTAATCAATCATGGCACTCTTTGTTTCTAACTGCTATCAATTGATTAAAATTGGTTCCAAAAAAAAAAAAAGGAAAGAAAGAAAATGTAATCCCCATTCCTGACACATGAATAAGAGGCATGAACAAAGGGTTCAACCTAAAGACAGGGAAAAATTGAACTTTCTAGACCAATTAGCTTGACTTTATGAATAATTACAGAAATTTTGCTTTATGAAAAATGAAGAACCTCAAGCCGTGCTATTTTCTTTCTGTGAAAAATGCAAAGTATTTAATGAAAAGACAAAGGTTAAGAAAGTAATGAAAACTATTCTTGTGTCTGAATTTTAGTAATGTTTAAGAATCAATCACTAATTTAAAGTCTAGTTTTCTCTGGATCGATGGTTATGTGGAAAAGGTATTTGCTATCTATTTTTCTGTGCTCCATAGTGAGATTTCATCTACCATTGGGTATCTGCCTCATGGAACAAAAAAAGGTGCAGAGCCGTCCTGAGAAATGCCTCTCGATAATACCAATGACTTAGGGTCCCTTCCTGCATCGTCCTTTGTAACTTCCTATCATTCCCTCACTATTTTCCAGCACTTTCTGGAGCACATGCCTGCTAAATTTCTCACCCAACCCAACCAATGCCTGCGGGTTCTCTGACAGTTTCCTTCTCCAGACAAGGGGTTCACAGGACTCCCCCCGAGACCATATACTCATACCTATCGTTTTCTGGTTCAGAAGTGGGATGAGTAGTTAAGATGCTTTTTATTGGAAGACATAAGAAATCCTAAGATTCAATCTTTAAATGTTTATCTATGACTCCAACAACTCCCCGATTCTTACTTTCTCCTTCATGCTCAATGCCCTGGCTTCATGTAACCTCTCATCTCACCCCAACACCTCCATCCTTGTGACCTCTGCTTCCCTGCCTGAACACCAAGCTGTCCCTGTCATAGTATGTAAAATATGAAAGAGAGAAAATTTCTCTCTGTCATCAGTTCCAAAATGATTAAGCCAATCGTATCCTCCTCTATTTTACTCTGTGAAGTTGTTTTTGGAAAATATTCATATCTTCTGACTGCTCTTCTATTCTAAAAACAGGTAGAGTGGCTTGACTGGGCTGGGACGTCTGGAATCTGGAAGACGATAATCTGGAAGAAATAAGAATGCAGGCTCTCTTCCTGACAGTTTTGTTCTGGGAAGTATCTCTTGCCTTGACAGGGTTTGGATGTCAGGCAGGAGTGGGAGAGGCCCACCCAGCCGTGTGCTACATTGTTCTGCCTTTCATTTCTCTGCTGTTGGCCACTAGACAAACCACATTCATCAGGACTTGCGGCCAGGGGCGCTTGCGTGGCTCATTTGGCTAAGTGCCCAACTCTTGATTTCAGCTCAGGTCATGATCAGCTCATGAGATCTAGCCCCGCATCAGGCCTTTGCTGATAGCTTGGAGCCTGCTTGGGGTTCGTTCTCTCTCTCTCTCTCTCTCTCTCTCTCTCTCTCTCTCTGCCTCTTCCCCTGCTCTCGCTCTCACTCTCTTAAAGACAAACAAACAAACATTAAGGGAAAAAAGAAAGCCTATGGCCCAAATGTGCTGGGTACTATTAGAGAAAAATATCCTCATTGGTTACTGACCTTGCCCCCCTGGTTCCCATTTCCTTCCTTTGGAAGCTCAAAGATCATTTTTTTGAATAATAGTAAATAAGCTTAAAATTTTACTAACTGGAAATAGTGGTTGGGAGAGTGTTTGTCCTAGATTAGGTTTCTTCCAGTTGGAAGTAGAAGGAAATGATACATTTGGTAACTCTTTTCTTCTAATCAACAAGGTAATTTTCTCAGCCCCCATCGCTCTTACTCCCAAATTGGTATCACCTTCTATACACAGTCCTGCTCCTCAGTTGTATTTCTGTTCTACATCTTCCAGTGGCCTTCTTTATTTGAATCTCTCAAAATCATCTTTGGAAGGCTTAAGGGCCAGAAGTACCTAAAGATAGAGGGGCACCTGGGTGGCTCAGTCAGGTAAGCATCCAATTCTTGATTTCGGCTTGATTTCGGCTCAGGGCATGATCTCACAGTTCGTGAGTTCGAGCCCCGAGTCGGGCTCCGTGCTAACAGCACAGAATCTGCTTGGGATTCTCTCTCCCTCCCTCTCTGCCCCTTCTCCCTGCTTCTCTCTCTAGAAATAAATAAATAAACTTAAAAAATCAAGATAGGCAATTCTGAGAGCAAAGAAATAAGTATACATGTTCTCATGTTCTCTTGGATGCTTAGAAAGCTGGTTCATGGGGAAATGTGAAAATGAGGAAGATAAACTGTACTTTATTGAGTGCCTACTATGTGCCAGGCACCGTAGAAGCTTTCATGTTCCCATATTTATCCTTCACAATAATGCTATGAAGTATTATTTCCACGCTATAGGTGGGAAACTTAACTTTTAGAGAGACTCAATTTCATTGCCCAGGGTAATAAATCTTCTTAGTCAAGATCTAAATCCAGAGCCTAGGATCCTGGTCCTTGTGATCACAACATGTAATGTGACCCCCATTACCTTGGATGCCTTTCTCCAACTGCACTCAGAAAGTATTTATTATGTGTTTTATGATTCCTACCAAACTGGTATATTGTGGGATAAATAATATATACAGTTTAGTCCTGCCCTCAACAGTTTTAGTGTGAATATATTCCATTACTTTCAATTAAGAGCCATGTAATCATAAAAAGTTGGGGGGAGGGCAAGAGGGCAGCAGAGAGTGAAATATAATCAATATGTTAGAAAAGGAAAGTCTTGATGGATTGAAGGAGACGTGGGAAACCCCACAAAAAAAGGGCTAATTAAAGTAAGCCTTAATGGAGCTTAAGATTTTATCTACGCTCACCCTCCCCTTGCACCTTCTTTAACAGATGATTCAGTGTTAGAGGCAGGGGGTCTCCCAACAGTAACTGTAGCTCAATCTTACCATTGCACAGATGAAGACCCTCAAGTCAAGAGGAAGCAACTCAATAAAATCTGCCCAGCTAAAGAGGATCAAACTTGGACTTTGAACTTCTCTGTTGTCCAATTTTATGCCTCTTCCACATGCTTTAGTGCAAAGTATTCTTAACATTCGTTCATTCATTCATTCATTCATTCTTCAAAAAAATATTAAGTCCCAAGTGTGTTCCAGATACAGTGATAGATGCTGGAGAAATAAGAGGGAACATGCCAAGTGTGGTCCCTGCCTCGCAGAGCTTATAGATGGATACAGATTCTCACCACCCCCATATAGCTAATAATAAAGTCATAGAATAGAGCTACAGAACATTTGTTTCTCCTTCCTTACGTTTAAATGATGATTAACTATCTGTGAATATTAGTCTATTTTCATACAAATGTTTCCTTTTAACTTTCTCAGTTCCATGACTACCATCTCTGCTGCAGGAAGGCAAGAAAGAATTGTTTAGATCAGTGGTTCTCAAACTTTAGTGTGCATGAAAATCACTTGGAAGATTAATTAAAACACAGATTGCCAGACTCTACCCCGGAGTTTGTGATATAGTACATAAGGGATAGGACCAAGGATTTACATTTCTCAAGAGTGACACTGATGCTGCTGTGGGCACCACACCTTGAGAACCACTGACTTAGATCAACCCCAGAATGAAGAGCCTCCCACACAAGAAACTTAGGACAGAGTGGATGGCTCAGATCATCTCTTACCCGTAGTAATGAGTACTATTATTCTGATTTCACACATGAGGAAGCTGAGGCAAGTGAAAATAGCAATGGCTTGTCCTAGAATGTGTCTCTTGACTAATAATGACTGCAACAAGTCAGATTTCTCCAAGCAAAATTGAAAAGGTGTTACAGAGACTAATACTTAGAGCTTTACGCAACATCCAAGGAATGGTCCCCTCTTTCCAACTCTTGAGAACCAGTCAAAAAAAACTAATGGGTCTGTCCTGAGTCCACTCTCCAACCTGATTCTTGAAGTCCAACAATTAATCTTCATAATCCCTACTCTTGGCTGTCCTACTTCTCCACGAGAAACTGGGTGATTCATGAAGGATCTTTTAGACTGAGAGTTAGGGGACCCACGTTCTGGTTCAGCCTTAGACACTAAGTATTTAAACTGGTTGAATTAAAGTAAGTAGGATCATTTCCTTCACCTGTGAACTGAATGATTGCCAAGATGACTTCTCAAGTCCCATCAATGGACTGTGAAGGGACTAAAAACTGGAGTAGAAGAAGGGGTGGAGCCACAAATGACAAAGTTCAAAGTGCAACGGTGTCTTCTGCAGACACAGGAGGAGAACGTCATCTTCTTCCTGCACCTGCAGACCGGCAGACTGGTAGTCTGCCTTCTTCGAGTCCATTCAGTCTACTCCCTGTTTACACTGACAAAGGAAAGGTGGTCTGGCATCGACACTGTCGCCCTGGCACCCCCGTTTGTACCTGTCACAAATGGGTTCCAGAATAATCTAAGCAGGAGCACAGCGCTAAATGTGAAAACAAAATTTACCAAAGAAACGTGAGCCGCGAAACCTGCCTGAGTCATTATTATTCAGCGAAGTTACCTGAGTGCCAAGGGATGGGAGGAGGGAAAGGCATACCCCTTTGTCAACTCAGCATAGCTCCAAAACCAGGGGCAGGGAAGGAGCAGCAGAGCACCAACAGAAATGCAAATGAATTTCTGCCCTTGCACAGAAAGGAAAGAATTTAATATTCCCAAAGCTGAAGAAACCAACCAAGGACACAACTGGTGGAGGTGAAAATTTTAATTCCAGCCAGCCAAAAGACAAAAGAAAAAATAGTGAAGTGCTAAAATAAAAGGACTCTTAGCTCCCATGTCATGCCACAAATTAGAAACAAGCTCAAAGAACGTGTAAAACGAACATGTGAGTTTTCTAGGCATTTGTAGGAATAGAAAAATCAATACGTAACTACCAAAGCTGTCCTACACATTCTTTTTAGGGCTGTCTGAGCCACTGCTGTTGAACTTCATTCATTTGATCCTGATGGGACTCGAAACCCCTTTCAATGGAGTGGCTGCACCTCTAACAGCTCTGTCCACTTCACCTATAAAGAAGCTTACTCTGTTTTACACTTGACGGTTTTTCTGACAAAATGCTGTCCCTGCCTGTTAGCTCCACTTACAAAGCAATCCAAACCCAGGAGAAGCCCTACTGCGGTCAAGAAGTGACGTGCCCTGGGGCGCCTGGGTGGCTCAGTCGGTTAAGCGTCCAACTTCGGCTCAGGTCATGATCTCACAGTCCGTGAGTTCAAGCCCCACGTCGGGCTCTGTGCTGACAGCTCAGAGCCTGGAGCCTGCTTCAGATTCTGTGTCTCCCTCTCTCTCTGACCCTCCCCCGTTCATGATCTGTCTCTCTCTGTCTCAAAAATAAACATTAAAAAAAATTAAAAAAAAAAAAAAAAAAAAAAGAAGTAATGGGCCCTAATAGCCAAAGTAATATTGAAGAAGAAGACCAAAGTGGGAGGCATCACAATCCCAGACTTTAGCCTCTACTACAAAGCTGTCATCATCAAGACAGCATGGTATGGGCACAAAAACAGACACATAGACCAATGGAATGGACTAGAGACTCCAGAATTGGACCCACAAAAGTACGGCCAACTAATCTTTGACAAAGCAGGAAAGAATATCCGTTGGAAAAAAGTCTCTTTAACAAATGGTGCTGGGAGAACTGGAAAGCAACATGAAGAAGAATGAAACTAGACCACTTTCTTACACCATTCACAAAAATAAACTCAAAATGGATGGAGGACCTGAATGTGAGACAGGAAAACCATCAAAACCCTAGAGGAGAAAGCAGGAAAAGACCTCTCTGACCTTAGCCACAGCAATTTCTTACTTGACACATCTCCAAAGGCAAGGGAATTAAAAGCAAAAATGAACTATTGGGACCTCATGAAGATAAAAAGCTTCTGCACTGCAAAGGAAACTATCAACAAAACTAAAAGGCAACCAACGGAATGGGAAAAGATATTTGCAAATGACATATCGGACAAAGGGCTAGTATCCAAAATCTATAAAGAGCTCACCAAACTCCACACCCGAAAAACAAATAATCCAGTGAAGAAATGGGCAGAAGACATGAATGGACACTTCTCTAAAGAAGATGTCCAGATGGCCAACAGACAAATGAAAAGATGCTCAATGTCACTCCTCATCAGGGAAATACAAATCAAAACCACACTGAGATATCACCTCACGCCAGTCAGAGTGGCTAAAATGAACAAATCAGGAGACTATAGGTGCTGGAGAGGATGTGGAGAAACAGGAACCCTGTTGCACTGTTGGTGGGAATGCAAACTGGTGCAGCCACTCTGGAAAACAGCGTGGAGGTTCCTCAAAAAATTTAAAATAGACCTACCCTATGACCCAGCAGTAGCACTGCTAGGAATTTACCCAAGGGATACAGGAGGGCTGATGCATAGGGGCACTTGTACCCCAATGTTTATAGCAGCACTCTCAACAATAGCCACATTATAGAAAGAGCCTAAATGTCCATCAACTGATGAATGGATAAAGAAGTTGTGGCTTATATATACAATGGAGTACTACTTGGCAATGAGAAAGAATGAAATATGGCCTTTTGTAGCAACGTGGATGGAACTGGAGAGTGTTATGCTAATTGAAATAAGTCAGGCAGAGAAAGACAGATACCATGTTTTCACTCTTATGTGAATCCTGAGAAACTTGACAGAAGACCATGGGCGAGCGGAAGGGGGAAAAAAGTTAGAGAGGGAGGGGGGCAAACCATAAGAGACTTTTAAAGACTGAGAATAAACTGAGGGTTGATGGCAGGCGGGAGGCAGGGGAAAGTGGGTGATGGGCATTGAGGAGGGCACCGGTTGGGATGAACACTGGGTGTTGTATGGAAACCAATTTGACAATAAATTTCATATTAAAAAAAGAAAAAAAGAAGTGACGTGCCCTAAGACTTCTAGAGTGACTTCAGGTTTTGCCCACTTTTCCTTAAGACTCCAGGATTTTTCCAGAAAGCAAAATAAAGCTTGAGACATACAAAGCCATAAGTCAGCATCAGGAAACAAGGTCATGCATTTTACAGCCTATGATCCAAACACGATGCCGTGCCAAACTGGCCTTTAGTCACTTGAATGGACATAAAATGTGCCCTGGCTGACACTTTATTTTTACCATTTGCCCTTATGGCAAGATAAAGGCTGTCACCTTTTTCCTTCCCGGGAATTTCTCTCTGGCTTAACAGCCTCCTAAATGCTTGCCTTTGTTTGATAATCATTTGAAGGTATTGCTTTAAATCACTTGTCTCCCTGTCTCATTTATCTCTGCCCGGCAGCAAAGCAGCTCCCTAGCGATCTGTGCTGAGGTAGGTGATTAGCTGGCTCACTGGTCACCCCCATATTAGCATCAACCTTGTCTTCCTAGCCACAGACACGTGAGAGGTGATGAGGGAAGGCCAGCAGAGACACAGAGTGAAGGAAGTGCTTAAACAAAAAGCGTTATTAATTGAGAAGGGAGACCAGTAATAGAAAACATTTGCTTTCATAAAAAATAATAAATTACTATGGGAATACAGTTTCACAGGAGAGAACTGTAGCGAGCGTGTAGTTTCAGATGAATTCATACCTCAAAACCAATACATAATCCCAGCATGCCACTCTCTTTATTCATGCTGCTCACTTAATATGTTTACATTGAATTTCAACCGAGAAATTTTTCAAAGCGTTTTTGCATTCTAGCATATCCTAGAAGACTCAAGACCGGGGAGGCTAATTACAGGCTCCTATTGTCTAATCCTTCTGGAATAGTCTCCTAGCTGGATTCCTGCGAGCTTCACATTTGGTGTCTGGGCAGACAAAGTCTTTCACAGCAGCAGCCGCACAAGTCTTACAGCTATGCCACGCTTCCAGCCGCCTCTAGGAAATGAATGCAAAACATTTCTCTCCTGGCAAAGGCTTTGTGCCCCTGGAATGAAGAAATTTATTTGCAAGCCATTCTGCCTTCTGCCATGCCAACTTCAAATACCAGACAGCACATGACTTATCAGCCCACCCCACACAGGCGTCCTAGTGCTGAACCCGGGCGCCCCACAGCTTGACTTTGCTGGCATGGGGTAACAAATCCCTAGAGAGCTGCATCTGCTATGCAGGAGATGATCAGCATTGATCTCTATATGTCTCTCATTTGCAGAGAAAAGATAATGCCGGAGCATGGAGACTTCCCAGAAAGTCCCACTGGTGTCGAGGGCCTTTACACACAGCCAGTTCATAAGGACAGCAAAAGGATGACTTCGATGTGACTTAACAGGCTGATGAATGTATAATGCAGGAATCAACGGGGACTAAAAGAAAACTCATCTGGAGCTAAGACGCTGACATGCTAGACAACGTTGGCCAAGACACTTGACCTCCGTAAACCTCATTTAGCTGAACAGTAAAACTGAGTAAAACAAAAACCTTCATGAAAATCAGATGCTGACTTTAATTTCCCCCGATGAGCTTGCTAGAGTAATTTACAGTCCCAAAGACAATAGTCAAAACACAGAGCAAACATCAAAAGTGCCAGCACAGTGGCTCAGTAGATTGAGAGTCTGACTCTTGATTTCGTCTGGGGTTGTGATCCCAGGGTCGTGAGATCGAGCCCCTAGGCAGCTCCACTGACCGTGGAGCCTGCTTGGGATTCTCATTCTCTTTCCCTCTTCCTCTCACAAACAACAAAACAAAACAAAACAACATCAAGAAAGAAAAAAAAAAAAGGAAAAAAAAGGAAAAGTGCCAGCACAGGAGGGAGTTCTAGGACTTCAACTGTCCAGCATATTACAAGAAGTCTCTGAAATCGGCCTGCGTAGCATGCTATTAACGTACAGCGTATTACATGGCTGCAACTGAAATCTTCCCTATTGGAAATATAGTGTGCTATGTAATTTTAAGGAGGAAAGGAGGGTAAAAAAAAAAAAAAAAAAAAAAAGAACCATCCTGATCTCCCTACGTGATCCAAAAATAGTACCTTTTCCTAGAAATTGCTTTAAAGAAACCCTACCATGGTGTTAAAGGAAAGGCCTGCCAAGTGTTCCAAGGGTTCCAAAGAAAAATACTGCAGACTGTAGGGGGTAATGAGAATGTTCACACTTCTACATTATATAATTAGTTCCCGAGTACCCAGAACTATTTAAAATGCAATTTGCTGATTGGAAAGGAAAAAAAAAAAAAAAAAAAAAAAAACAAAAAACAACGAAGTACAAAGAGAATAGATGGAGACAGTGCTTGTTAAGCCGGTGAACGTGCACGGTATGGGAAGGGGAGAAAAAAATAAGGATCCTATCTGCGCACACTCTAAGCATTTAAGACTTTCAAGAGGATCAGATTAAAAAATGTTCTTTGGAGCCCATTTCACAAATAGACACAGGGTCTTTGGCTGCCTTTTCTTTACTCAAAGTCTGAAATAACCTCAAGTAACCCAGGCATTAACCTTCATCACTACTGTCTGTACCGAAGATCTCAAATACAGGTCTCCAGCTCAGATATTTTCAAGATCCAAATTTCCGTCCAACTTTCCTTAACTTCTGGAAAATCCCTAGAAGTTGTCTCTATTCTCCCCACACTCAGTACCACTGTCTGTCTGGGACAGTTCCAGTCAGTTCCTGCTGTCCCGGGGTAATTATTAATAGTGCTTCCTTTCACTCTCCGAATGGCCCAGACTGGTGGGATAAATTATCCTGGTGGCATCTATCCACATTCTCCACCCCTCACAGCACCCACCCCAGCTCGAGGCAGGCCTGCATCCTCGGCTCTGGCTCAGACTTCTGAGATAAACTACTCACTGGGCTTCCAGTCTCTCTTCCCTTCCTCCGACTCAGCCAGCATAGGTGGGTCTTTTTTTTTTTTTTGTCTTTATTATTATTTTTTTAATATATGAAATCTATTGTCAAATTGGTTTCCATACAACACCCAGTGCTCATCCCAAAAGATGCCCTCTTCAATACCCATCACCTCCCCTCCCCTCCCCCCACCCCCCATCAACCCTCAGTTTGTTCTCAGTTTTTAAGAGTCTCTTATGCTTTGGCTCTCCATCTCTAACCTCTTTTTTTTTTTTTTTTTTTTTTTTTTTTTTGCTTCCCTTCCCCCATGGGTTTCTGTTAAGTTTCTCAGGATCCACATAAGAGTGCAAACATATGGTATCTGTCTTTCTCTGTATGGCTTATTTCACTTAGCATCACACTCTCCAGTTCCATCCACGTTGCTACAAAGGACCATATCTCATTCTTTCTCATTGCCACGTAGTACTCCATTGTGTATATAAACCACAATTTCTTTATCCATTCATCAGTTGATGGACATTTAGGCTCTTTCCACAATTTGGCTATTGTTGAGAGTGCTGCTATAAACATTGGGGTGCAAGTGCCCCTATGCATCAGCACTCCTGTATCCCTTGGGTAAATTCCTAGCAGTGCTACTGCTGGGTCATAGGGTAGGTCTATTTTTAATTTTTTGAGGAACCTCCACACTGTTTTCCAGAGTGGCTGCGCCAGTTTGCATTCATAGGTGGGTCTTTTAAGTGAAAATCTAATCAGGTCACCTCCCTGCTTCAATGGCCTTGCCTATTTTCAGAACAAAGTTCAAATGCTTTAGAGTACTAACATTCAAAGTCCTCTGTGAAGCGACTTCATTCAGTAACATCAACATGGTCTTTCCAGCCACACCAACACATGGGTGCTGAAGAGGGAAGGCAGGGAGAGATGCAAATTGAAAAAATTGCTTAAACAAAAAAATATTAGTAACTGAGAGGACAGCACAGTAATAATTTTTTTTTGCATGTTTGTTAACATTTTTGTTGAAAAATGTATTGCATATTTGTTGAATTTAACTGTATGAGAACCACCCCAGTGATAATGACAATGCACTTCCTAGAGTCAGTTTTCTCAAATCCTGAAGTGTTGATGAGCCAACATTTCAGGTCCCAGACAATGTTTTGGTAAATAAAAGACAAGAGATCTGGGCCAATCTGGCTACTGTCCCCAGTAGCTGCGTTTTCATAAAACTGTATGCCAGCCTTCTCATATTTAACAACTTAATTTTTTTTAAAAACAACTTATACTTTGAATGTACCAGAGAAGATTTCTATTTGAAATAGCTCTGTAGAAAATCCTTATGCAGGGTAAAGATTCTCTTATAATGTATATTTTTCTGTTTGTTAACTTCTCATCTTCCCCAAGTCCTCCAAATCTCTCTAAAACTTTCTGACACCTCACACTGGACCAACCTATAAGGCATCTCAGGATGCAAAATGTCTCTAAAGTCTGCACCTGTTTGGTATTTTCTTGAATAATGGTTTCTCAGCTTTGGTATACACTGGAATTACCTGGAGAGTTTTTCAAAAATACAGATGCTTAGACACCCCACCTGTGATTTAATGAATCAGAATCTCCAGGAATGAGGCCCAAACACGTGTGTTTGCTGATACTCCCTGAGGTGGGACAATGTTGAGTAACAGCCAGTCCACGACAGAACGCCCAGAGAACTAAAATAAACCAGCAGAACCAAAGCTTATTTGGTTTCAACGTGAAAACGGATTAATAAATCAGGTGTTAAGCAAAGTAGCTGCTTGGAAAGTCAAAACCCAAGTATGTAAGACACTAAAAGATGTAAATATTTTACAACTGGGGTTTATTTCTAATAATCTTGCTTCATACTATCCAAACTAGTCAAATGTTACACAATCCTAAAACTATGTCTATACACACTAAGAGCACAGTGGAGGTAAGCAGATTACCAATTTGTGTACATAAAGAGCTGTTAAGAGAAAGCTGGATGCATAATTCAAACTGGACTTCTGTCTTGATCATGTAAGTTTCACATGATGCACAGAGTTTATTTTGTTGGTTATGATATAATTGGTCCATGGTACATTCGAAGGACACATTCATCCGTACCAGCAAATGCTAACTTATGAGCTAACACATGTAAGTGAGAAAGCTAGAGGAAAAGGCCAAAGTCCTACCAGCATTTCCATTTTCTTTAGGGTTAAAAATTATTGCGAAAAAAATAAAAGGAGCTATCGTAAAACAAAACACGACTGAAAGCTATTTGATTTTTTAAAAAAAACAAAGCAAAAGAAGTCAGAGAGCCTCCCTTGTGTCAACTCTCAGCTCTTCCCGACTCATGACCTTCACAAGCTGATTCAACTAGGTTTCTCTCCCCAGGGTCACAGTTCAACCTGCCTGTCAAAAGATTTGTCAAATCAATGCACATCACTATAAAATGAGGCTTTCACTCAGAAAGGGTACTCAAAACTATTTAGTGGCCTTTTCGAATACTATAACACAACCAGGTTCTAATTCCCTTCAAACCAACCACAATAACAAAAAGCGACCTATTTAGAAGAGTCAAATCTTGATGACCAGCAATATTCCATCAAAATGGAAATACTGTCGTTAAATGTTTCTACTATGTTACCTCATAACCACAGATTACAAACATGTCCATGGAAAAGTGACATACATAAAATTAAAAATTTTGCAAGCCCAATTGAAAAATAGTTATGTTTGAGGAGTCTGCTCACGATAGAAATTCTACAATAAATTCACTTCTAAAGAGTCACTGATTTTTTTATTCTAAGCATTTACACCAGCTAAAATTGTGAAGCTAAGCATGACGTGTGAAAAATAAGTTATCAGGGCTGAAAATGGCAGCTTTAGTCCATTCCTACTCTTCTCCTTCTTCATTCCTACCTCTTCCATGTCAATAAAAGAGTGAGCATCTACAAATCCTAATAGTTTTCTGGGGGATAGATAACGTAATATATGAAGCACTCTGGGTATTATTATTTTGTGGGGGAGGGATTATTACCAGAAGAAAAAAACTGAAATGATGTTAAATCTACTCAAAGCAAGTCACTAATGTTGAAACCACTGCCTACAGACCTATGGTGCCCCTAGCTCTTTCAACAACCTCTGCACTCACCAGACGGAGAGATTCATAGGAATGGTCCACGCTAGAAAGAATTCCTAACCTTGTAAATCGGTGATCTTGGTGGAAAGCAGGATGTATCAGAATCCCCCAAAGGTGCCTTCTCTGTGCAGGAGTGTCACACTCAGAGCCTGGTCTTTGAAATGGGTTCATTTGATTTAACACCTTTCATCATGTAAAGGGCTATGTAAGATTCAATGACCAATGACTTTGTCCTTTGTTAAGACACAGGGACGTAGATTTGGAGGGGCCAAATGAAGAATTAAACCCAGCTCCTCAACTGGAACAAACACTGGAAAAACATGACAAGACCCAGCCTCAAGTGCATCAAGTCAAATCAACCAATACAAAGCTATCTGGGAACATGGCACCCAGTGGTTGTTCTGACCAACCATCATATCAGGGACACCCAATGGGAGCAAGAGTGTGTCTTAGAAAAAGAATACTGAAAGGGGGGCATTCAGTTATAGAACCTTGTAGAACATGTAGTTAGCACCAAGGAATTTTAGTGGCAATTCACCAAGCAAGGCTCCAATTCCTCCAGGGCAAAAAATAAAATTAAAAAATAAAAAATAAAAAAGCTTAGGTCTTTGAGAAACTGTGATGAACTGGGCAGACAGTTTGTGAACTCAACTACAGGGAAAGAAAGCAGGACTCGTTATTAAAAGTAGAGTCAAAGGGGACTTTGGCCTTTGATGCTGGTAGAGAAACCAGCCTTGAAAATGTAGCCACATCAAGGCCAAACAACAGAAAATCATGGCACTGCTGAGCCAAAGAGTATTCACCTCGATCTCCTTAGATCTCTCTTGTCTGAGGTGTAGATGGTCTCTCGCGCAGAGATTCTCAACCCTGACTGCCCATTAGAATCACTAATGTCTGGACCCCCTACCAATCTAATCACACCAAACTCTGGGTATAGAGCATGAGCAATGTTATTTTTTGGCATTCAAGGTGATTTCGTGGTGCAGCCAGGGTTGAGAATGACTGCAGGTCTTGGAAAGGGTCACTGGTGGGGCATGTGCAGTGTCAGCTATAGAAAAAAGGCAACTGAGCCCAAAATCAAAAGCACGCTGGGACCCAGGCAGGATCTGAGAACAGAGGCCCGTATTCAAATTCTACATAATCCTAAAACTGTGTCTACACAGACAGCATTTCTGCTCCTTTCTTTTAACAACTGTCTTACCTTCAAAGGTCTGAGGCAGCATAAGGTACCTGCAGCCTTTTAGAGAGAGCATTGGACAAATCAGACACAGAAACAAAGGCCCTCGCTCAGAGCTTCAATCAATACTTCCTCCAAGTTTGAAGACTCCCTCTTTTTAAACTACCTCGCTATCCAGGGCTGCATGTTACAATACTTATGTGATCCTTTTAACTTGAATTGAATCTTAGAAAGCAGAACTTCAGAGTGTCCTGAAATACCAACGTTAGGTAGAGCCAGGTTCTACTGTTAACCTATCATTTGCTGGACTGTGTGTTTCATGGACAACTCCTGTGACAAAAACGCATTTGGAAGCTAAACAATGAGAATCACAAATTTCTCTACTATATATTAAGAACTTCTGGCTCGGTTAGCAGGCTCGTATCATTTGGTCAGTTGCAGCCACAGGATTTTTACATAGTAATGGGACTGCTGATAAGATATGCTGCGCGTTGGAGTTTGTGTGTGTGTGTGTGTGTGTGTGTGTGTGTGTATGTGTGTGTTGTTGCTTATTAATCATGTCTACACAGACAGCAATGAACTGGACGCTTTCCTCAAATTACAGAGGTAAAATGCAGTCATGATAAAGCGTCATCATCTCCCTGGTATCGACAGCGTGGCCTGCTGTGCTGCCACTGGAGCAGTTGAACAATTCTTGACTGTTGACTGATTTTGCTGATAACTTCTTTTCTCAGAAGGTGGAGGAGAGAGGGCTTGTTCACTGAGACTTAATTCTGACCGACCAACAAGGACAAGCCAATTAGTGAAGGGCGATGAATGGAATACTGAATGAAGTGGCCCGCTCACTATTCTCTGTTAGACCTCCGCTCATTATACCTTGCCCATTCCACCTGTTTTCTAATTAGTTTCCCTGTAACCTCTCCCTTACCCCAACCTGCACACACACACAGCTTCTCACTAACCCATCACTCTTGCTGCCCCCAGAGTGAGCATTTTGTCATCCAACTTTTGTCACGTCACTTTCCTCCTCCAAAGACAAAAATCTCTCTTCTCTTTAACAAGAGAGATTCCGTAGGCATTTCGTAGGCATTGTGTAAGTGCTTAACAAATATTAATCCTACAAAATCCTACAACATCTTTAAGAGGTACTTGACATTTGAACTTCATTTTGCAGATAAGCAAACCAAGGCACAGCAGGTGTTAATAAGTCACCTAAGGTTGCATGGCTAGGATTCAAGCCCAGGCAGTCTGGCTCCAGAGTCTGCTCCTGACCAGTACACTGCTGTTAGCATGGCCAAGTGCAAGCTACTTAGCATGACAAAAGTCCCCCATGTCAGTTGTAGGGGAGCAAAATTTGCCACACCAAACTGTGTCTCTTTGGAATGTAGTTGATTTTAGGCTGATTATTTTTAAGAAACAGAAAGCTCCAGGAGAAACTTTGACCTTGTCCCTAATTGCCTAAAAGAATTTAGATAGAGGACCTGCTCCAGAAAGAGAGTTATCACCATGGGTGACTATAGTATAACATGAATTAGGCGTGGTAGACAGGGAGGAATATAGCAAAGTCTGTTGGAGTTCTCTCTGTGTCCCATTGTTTCCGGATGGCTCGGCAAACATTGGTTTACCAAATATTTACTCTTTTCCATCTTCCTGTGAGTTGTCTTTCTTCCCTCTCACGTCCCAGATTCCTACCCCCTTCTCCTTAGCTCTGGATGGCATATAAGCCTCAACTGCCTGACTGCCTATGGAACTCATATTCTTACAGATCCCTCATACATATGTAACTAAGTTAGATTTTCTCCTATTTGTCTTCATGTCAGTTTAATTCTTAGATCTGCCAGAAGAATCTTGAAAAATAGAGAAAATTTTCTGCTCCCCAACAGTACATGACCAGACCTCACCAACATTATACACATCATACACTACACTCTCCCCCTCCACCACGCACCCCATGCTTCCCAAATGAAAGCTTCGGGACTGAGTTCGCCATGGGACTGGATTCTGGAGAACATTTTGCGTCAAAAAGAAAACATAAAAGGCCTGAGAGAGGAATTCTAAGTGTAGAATTTACTTTTTCATCATTCCCTACCATAGCAGCTCTGCTCTCAAGTAGGTAGAGCAACAGAAGGCCCATTTATTTCATAAAAGATAAAAAATCAAGTATAAATTCTAGAATTCAGGCAGGTATTAGAATAAATGAGAGGGGGCACCTGGGCAGCTCAGTTGGTTAAGCATCCGACTTTGGCTCAGGTCATGATCTTGTGATTCGTGAGTTGAGCCCTGCATTGGGCTCTGTGCTGATAGCTCAGAGCCTGGAGCCTGCTTCAGATTCTGTCTGTCTGTCTCTCTCTCTACCCCTCGCCTGCTCACACTCTGTCTCTCTCTCCTTCAAAAATAAATAAACATTAAAAAAAATAATAATAAAATTAAAAAAGAATAAATGAGAGAAGAACAGAAAAGAGCTTCATGGAGCTGAGTCTTGAGAGTAAAAAGAAACTCCATAAATGCACTGGGTGAACTTCAAAGGAGAGTTAACATTATGGTAACACTGAAAGGGAAAGATGTTTGAAGAGTCATATTAGGGAATGACAGGTGAAGACAGCACATGTCTAAATAAAAAATAATAAAAATCAAGGGCCGATGATGGGATGGTTGAAATACAACAGGTCATACTTTAAAGATGTAAAGAATGTACGGATGGGATGAAACATGAAACCCAAGTTTAGATTAGACAAGAAAGAAGCTAAGGGTCCATGCCTAAGGAATGCCGTTTCATCCTTGAGAATTACATTTCCAGCAAAGATCTCTTTGGTACCTATACTGAAGAAAATACTGACAGGATTTTCTTCAATATAGGTACCAAAGAGATCTTTGTTGAATATTTAGTATAGACTGGAGTTTCCTCCTAATAAGTATAGTTTCATCAGTAGTTCTTTAGGAATGATGCAATTCACTAGCAGGGGCTGGAAAAGTGGGTTGGGCTGGGGTTGGGGGATTCTAAGTAGCTCCATAAGAACCTCATTTATTAGTACACCTTTCGAAATTCATTACAATTTTGTGCCATGTAATTTGCAGGACTTGAGCATATTTGGAGATGGTATCATTGCCTGACTCAAAGATTCACTGAGAGGGAAGAGAATGAGACCTTGATTCAACCCTCTGGAACATTCTGCAACTACTGTTTCTATCTATAGACAGTACCTTGGATGACAGGAGAAAGGTACCTTGACTTTTAGAAAAATCTCTGTCTTCTTTGAGCTAAGAGCACTTTGAAGGAATGGCATGAACATCAGCCATCTGGATTGCCTTTCTCCACACCTATTATGCAACAGTGGGTTCAGTGGGAAATGAGACTGTGGGTCCCCTACTCTCATGACCATCAGGAGAGGTGGACCTTAACGCAGCTAGGCACAGAAATAATGAACTGCTTCTGTGGGAAATGTTACAAGTAAATAGAAAGGGGCACTACGATAGAGTACAGTTTCTGTCTACGTCTGCAATATATGGAATGATGAGACAATCAGCAAAGGAAAGAACACTTCCTGCATTGTTCTATTATTTACCACGTGTGGCAACTTTACTACAAGGCTGATGAAATTATGGCTAGAAAATAAGCCCAGCTGACAGAAATGCAAGAGAACATGACTGGCGGAAAAAGAAAAATCCATTTGTGGACCACCTCTGGTAAATGCTCAGGGCATTTGAGTTCTGTACGGGAGCTGGAGAAGAGCCACAGTCCATGGGCAGAAGGTGGCCAAAGGAGCTGTGAACTGTTTCAAGACTATTTCCAGTCTTGATGTAACCCCACGAGTGACGTGTTTCCTTTTTTCCTCACTTTTTATTTATTTGTTTTCAGATGTGAATCATAGTTCTGCTTCTCAGATCCTTTTTTCCTTCATTTTTTAAATGTTTATTTTATAATTTGGGGGATAAAAAGAGAGAGAGAGAGAGAGAGAGAGAGTGGGGAAGGGGTAGAGAGAGAGGGAGACACAGAATCTGAAGCAGGCTCTAGCCTCTAAGCTGTGAGCACAGAGCCTGATGACGGGCTTGAACCCACGAACCATGAGATCATGACCTAAGCCGAAGTCAGATGCTTAACTGACTGAGCCACCCAGGCCCCCCTCTCAGATCCTTTTAAAAGTCATTGTCATTACATGAGTTTATTTCTGGGGTCATTGCCTAAGAAAGGATATTGTCTTTTTAAATTTGGATTTCAAAAATGAAAAGCATTGGGACACAGTTCTTCTGATTTAATTTTTATATTAAAGGAGATAATAAAATAACTCATTTCCATAAGAACATCTTTTGTCATAGTATTGTATTTCTGGAAGGATATTATCCAATTCGGTAATGAATTTCCTTTTGCATTTAATATTATCTTAAGCCTTCACGGCAGCCATAGTAACAACATTAGTGTTATTCACTAATTTCAGATGAGCCACTCACAGGGTAATTTAAAATGCATCGAGTCACTGGAAAGAGAGGGTGACCGGTAAATGTTGCTTAAGTGCCTACATCACCTTGCATCTTCTTTGTACACTTCGACACTGAAGAACAATGACGATATAAAATAAGGATGGCCAGGCTAGAGACACGTACCCCAAAGTCATATTACGTATTCAAGAAGCTTGATCTCTTTTGAAGCTGATCCATTAGGAGGCCTCATAACTGTATGACAGAAACAAGTGCACCGTTCAGGCAAAGGACTTTGTTACCGCCAACACAACACAAACACGGTCCTCATAAAAAGTCTCAAGGTTTCTAATTTGTAATAACAATTTTTTCTCATTTTGTTTAAAACTCGGTATATGATACACTGGGCACTAAAGGAAACGCTCTGACCAGTCACAGAGAGAGAATGTTGTCTAAGAGGTGCCAACCCTTAACAAATGCACATCCTGGATAGAACCGAGTCCTTCCGGTTAAAACGAAGATTCTCACCTTCCTCTACTAACATTGCTCCATAATATTATTTTTGTATGGGGTGCGAATAAATACATGCACTATCATGTCGTCAAATGTACAGAAATCTAACTATACTCCCGTTCAGTAGATTCCACACTTACATTGACGGATGAAAGCTCCAGGAACTTAGCTCCAATTGTATCCCAAGTTTGTAGTACAGGGACTAGTATATAATAAATTCTAGTAAGGGCTAGTACTCATATGGCTCAGTGACTTTTGGTATACTAAGAAGTATAAATATCTAGAAATTAGCATTCTGGGTTCGGAGCTTTTGTATTTTCCTTTGTCCAATCATTTCTTACCAAACGCTGGCTTTATGCATTCTCCCCAGTGTCTTCCTTCTCTCGATGGATCCCTAACCTACCATACATTCATGTCCATCCTTGACAAAGAGGATTTTGACCTTCATGCTATTGCCCAAAGTGGTCTACTTTCAACCAAAGCCACATATACTATCACGTAATAAGCAAGGGGAGCTCCATGGGACACAAGAATGGTACTTCGGGAAGAGACTATAAATAGTCTCAGTTACGGTTAACGTCATATTAATAAGGGATTTCTCCTGTCCACTTTCAAGCTATAGACAACATGGCCCCATCTGTTATCAATAAAGTGTATAATCCAGTGAAACCTAAATTCTGTATTCTTGAGCAGCTGACATTATGTCTGGGATTGTTTGTTCTTTGTGCTGGAAGATTTAGACCTACCTGGTTGGGGTCAGTTCCATGGGCAACACATGCTTCTAGGACCAGAAACCATTTAATGTTCTATGACCAGAACAAATTATGTCAGGTTTCAAGTTTTGCACTAAACCCAAGAGCTTCTTCATGTTGCTATCAAACTGAGGTATGCTTCTAGTTTTAGAGTTGTTATTTGCCTGTGTCCTTGATTCTTAGCTTTAACAGTTGCTTTGAACTTTCCCGAACTGATTATAAAATCAGTAGGGCAGGGACATACTCTCACAGATGTCTTTATTTACATCCCAGAAACTTTACTGCACATGCCAGGGGTTTGACCACATTGTCAGAATTCCAGGCTTAAGAACTTCCAATTACTTCTATTAGAAATAAGAAATTGCAGTCATAAAAATTTAAGCTAGAAAATGTAAGTTGTGTATCTGACCCGTCTTCTATTCTGTACAGATTCAGTAGCTCGTGTTCTGCTTCTAAGTAATACAGAATCTCATCTCCTTCCACTTGAGATGAACCTACAAAAAGAGCAGTCATCATTTGAACTTTTGTTGAGGGTAAGAAGGATCTAGGGGCCCACACAATGACTCAAGCCAGAACTCAAACAGAAGCTCTATTTGGCACATTCTCCATTCTATGCCTCAGAGTCCAAACCAGCTCTTTATTCACTGATATACTCTAGTCCTGTCCTGTCCTGTCCCTCAAAACAGGCTGAATCTGCTTCTCAGTGGGGACACCTCACTGCCACTCCTCAACCTCCAAATCCTTCCTCTCTCCTCTGGTTGAAAAGCATGAGGCTTTTGAATTTTGTACAAGCCGACCTAGCAAGGGAAATTAAAGGACTTCTGATCGGGTCCCACATCACCTCCTAATGCCCTCAACAGCAGCTTGGAGTCCCTAGAGAGTAACAGTGATGACAGGCTCAGTAGCATCCGGAAGGGTCTGAGTACCAGGCTGTAGGGCATCCCTCTGTCCCAGAAGCCAGACACCAAATTGGACAAGTGTCCCTGTAAGTGTTCATTCACCATAGTGTCCCCTTTACAAATAAAAGTGGAATTTTCCCATCTCTCTCTATGATATTAAAAACTAGTTCCACTTTAGGGAACGTGGCAGACAAGATAAAACATAGTGAGAAATGGAATTTATGAGCTGCTTCCCGGACATCTGAGCTACAATTCTTGCATTTGTCACCTCTGTTGACAAGCTTGAAATAAAACCATGATTTTTATTTTTAGGTCCCAGATATTCTTCCAGGAATTCCCTTTAAATTCATTTTTCTCCTTTGGCAACAAGAATTAACATGGAATGAATAATAAATGTACTTATTGCATTGCTTACACCCTATAGAAGGAAAAAAAAACTGCAGATGACTAGACATTGAAATAATTACTCTTTTTTAGCAAAGGAGAGAAAGATGGCTCAAGACAGCACCGGTTAGTTTTTGCTTAGGACAGGAGCTGGAGAGCAAGGTCACTACTTGCCTGCACAATGAGCCACTGCTAAGAAATAATACATAAAATTCATGCCAGTTCCCTCATTTCCATATAAACATATTTAGTGATAGATACCTTGTGGACCTTGTCCATTTATTCAATAAATATTCGTGAGTTCCTACTATGTTCAAAGTCCAGGCAAAGGAGAAGAAAAGCATTATCAATGGGGGACACCCAGTATTTTCATCCTCAGTGGGTAAGGTGCTGAACCAGGCATGTACAAACATGTTCTCGTTTAAAGTCTAGAGACACAGTAATAACAAATATACCTTGTTGAATTGATTTAATTTGATGTTCTTATCTCCAATATACAAATGGGGAATCCAGGATTTAGAGAAGCTAATTAACTTGCCCAGCTAGTAAGAGGTAAAGTTGGAATTCAAATGCCCTATTCGACTCTAATTTTTGTTTTTTCCAATTCACTGAGCTATTTGTTGGGAAATAAATAAAAAATAATATCTTGTACTCAGAGTATTTATGGTCTAGAGAGAAAAAAAATACACAGATAAACTGAGAGACCACAACATAGTATAAATGAAAATGAAGTGATAATTTAAAGGAAGTTTTGTACAAAGTGCCAAGAAGAAGAGGTAATTTAATGCTGAGGTTTCTCCAAGGATTAACTTATACATTTCAAGACTATAATCGAGTACTATTTACATGCTTAACATAATGCATGGTGCATGGGAGGTCGTCAGTAAATAATGTTGAATTATTGGATGAATAGTTAGGATTTCTTTAGGTGAACACAAAGTGGGGAAAGCATTACTAAAGCAGAGAGCAGCTTATGGATAGATACGGAGATCTCAGAAAAGCCCAGCTTCCTTTGGAGAACCGGAAGGTAAGGGGGCAGTGGGAAGAGAGGGCCTAGAGGGATGGGCAAGGGTAGACTGTGGAACGTTGTACTTTCCCGTGGTCAAGAATTTGAACTTGGGGTGACTGGGTGGCTCATGAGTGTCCAACTTTGGCTCAGGTCATGATCTCACAGCTTGTGAGTTCGAGCCCCGCGTCGGGCTCTGGGCTGACAGCTCGGAGCCTGGAGCCCGCTTTGGATTCTGTGTCTCCCTCTCTCTCTGCCCCTAACCCACTTGCAGTCTGTCTCTGTCTCTCTCAAAAATAAATAAACATTAAAGAATTTGAACTTTATCCCACTGGGGATGAGATGCATTCCATCACTGGAAAGTTTACAGTGGGGGCAATCAAGATCAGTGTCATCATATCCCACAAATCCAAAGGACACAATCCTCTTCATATTTATATGAATAAGGCATTGGGCAAATGTGACAAGGTAGATGGATGAATGATACAACACGCTTCGAACTGCATCTAGGGAAGCAGCATATGGAAAAGAGCCTAAAAGGCACAGTGAGAGTCCAAACTTCCAACTACCATCACATCCATGAGAAAGAAGGTTCATCAAAAGACATTCACTGTCAAAACTATAGTGCTGGTAATAGAATCAAGGAGAAACTCCACCTGAAAACACTTTCTCCTGCTTGCTATAGATAGGAAGACATTCAGTTAACTAAAAAATTGTAATAAGGGTGGCATTCATGAGACATCTAGAGTTTTACAAGCAAACTACACTTAACTGCCTCAGCTTTGCACAAATTATTTGCAAGTTAACTCATGCAGCATCCTGTATTACAGCTAATGAACAAACGACAGCTTTCTCCAATGATCTCTGTGAGGAAAGTTTATTGGCATAACTTAAGAGCAAGTATTGAAAACAATCTAGATACGGACCATAGTCCAGTGACATACTATTAGGAAACATCCTTTTCTTTCTGGATAAATTGCATCTAGCTTGTAATAGAAACGAGAGGCTGTACTGGTAGGAATGTTTTTCATGCGGATGAGAATTAATGAATCTCATCGTCTCTGGGTAGATGGCTGTCCTCACATCTTGTTTCCCTTTGGACACAACCTTTTAAAAACAGAGAAAAAATAAGAGTACACCCAAAGACAATGGAAAAGGTTATTTTAAATTAGCAAAACGTACTTTGAAGCTCTGGTAAGATTCCAGACAACTCAAATCGAAACATTCCACGGGGCTAAAGCAAGCATACACCTTGAGAAATAAAAATGTACCACGCAGGGGGTTCCGGAAGATGGCGGCGTAGGAGGACGCGGGGCTCACAGCGCGTCCTGCCGATCACTTAGATTCCACCTACACCTGCCTAAAGAACCCAGAAAACCGCCAGAGGATTAGCAGAAGGGAGTCTCCAGAGTCAAGCGCAGACTAGAGGCCCACGGAAGAGGGTAGGAAGGGCGGCGAGGCGGTGCGCGCTCCACGGACTGGCGGGAGGGAGCCGGGGCAGAGGGGCGGCTCGCCGGCCAAGCAGAGCCCCCGAGTCTGGCTGGCAAAAGCGGAGGGGCCGGACGGACTGTGTTCCGACAGCAAGCGCGACTTAGCGTCTGGGAGGTCAGAAGTTAACAGCTCTGCTCGGAAAGCGGGAAGGCTGGAGGACAAAGGGAGGGAGAGCTGCTGAGCCCCCGGACGGCAGAGCTCAGCTTGGCGGGGAACAAAGGCGCTCGCCAGCGCCATCTCCCCTGCCCATCCCCCAGCCAAAATCCCAAAGAGAACCAGTTCCTGCCAGGGAACTTGCTCGCTCCGCGCAAACACCCAACTCTGTGCTTCTGCAGAGCCAAACCTCCGGCAGCGGATCTGACTCCCTCCCGTGGCCACAGGGCCCCTCCTGAAGTGGATCACCTAAGGAGAAGCGAGCTAAGCCTGCCCCTCCCGCCCCCGTGCACCTTGCCTACCCACCCCAGCTAATACACCAGATCCCCAGCACCACAAGCCCGGCAGTGTGCAAGTAGCCCAGACGGGACACGCCACCCCACAGTGAATCCCGCCCCTAGGAGAGGGGAAGAGAAGGCACACACCAGTCTGACTGTGGCCCCAGCGGTGGGCTGGGGGCAGACATCAGGGCGGACTGCGGCCCCGCCCACTAACTCCAGTTATACACCACAGCACAGGGGAAGTGCCCTGCGGGTCCTCACCACTCCAGGGACTATACAAAATGACCAAACGGAAGAATTCCCCTCAGAAGAATATCCAGGAAATAACAACAGCTAATGAACTGATCAAAAAGGATTTAAATAATATAACAGAAAGTGAATTTAGAATAATAGTCATAAAATTAATCGCTGGGCTTGAAAACAGTATACAGGACAGCAGAGAATCTCTTGCCACAAAGATCGAGGGACTAAGGAACAGTCACGAGGAGTTGAAAAATGCTTTAAACGAAATGCAAAACAAAATGGAATCCACGATGGCTCGGCTTGAAGAGGCAGAGGAGAGAATAGGTGAACTAGAAGATAAAGTTATGGAGAAAGAGGAAGCTGAAAGAAAGAGAGATAAAAAAATCCAGGAGTATGAGGGGAAAATTAGAGAACTAAGTGATACACTAAAAAAAAATAATATACGCATAATTGGTATCCCAGAGGAGGAAGAGAGAGGGAAAGGTGCTGAAGGGGTACTTGAACAAATTATAGCTGAGAACTTCCCTGAACTGGGGAAGGAAAAAGGCATTGAAATCCAAGAGGCACAGAGAACTCCCTTCAGACGTAACTTGAATCGATCTTCTGCACGACATATCATAGTGAAACTGGCAAAATACAAGGATAAAGAGAAAATTCTGAAAGCAGCAAGGGATAAACGTGCCCTCACATATAAAGGGACACCTATAAGACTCGTGACTGATCTCTCCTTTGAAACTTGGCAGGCCAGAAAGGCTTGGCACGATATCTACAGTGTGCTAAACAGAAAAAATATGCAGCCGAGAATCCTTTATCCAGCAAGTCTGTCATTTAGAATAGAAGGAGAGATAAAGGTCTTCCCAAACAAACAAAAACTGAAGGAATTTGTCACCACGAAACCAGCCCTACAAGAGATCCTAAGGGGGATCCTGTGAGACAAAGTACCAGAGACATCACTACAAGCATAAAACATACAGACATCACAATGACTCTAAACCCATATCTTTCTATAATAACACTGAATGTAAATGGATTAAATGCGCCAACTAAAAGACATAGGGTATCAGAATGGATAAAAAAACAAGACCCATCTATTTGCTGTCTACAAGAGACTCATTTTAGATCTGAGGACACCTTTAGATTGAGAGTGAGGGGATGGAGAACTATCTATCATGCTCCTGGAAGCCAAAAGAAAGCTGGAGTAGCCATACTTATATCAGACAAACTAGACTTTAAATTAAAGGCTGTAACAAGAGATGAAGAAGGGCATTATATAATAATCACAGGGTCTATCCACCAGGAAGAGCTAACTATTATAAATGTCTATGCGCCAAATACCCGAGCCCCCAGATATATAAAACAATTACTCATAAACATAAGCAACCTTATTGATAAGAATGTGGTCATTGCAGGGGACTTTAACACCCCACTTACAGAAATGGATAGATCATCTAGACACACAGTCAATAAAGAAACAAGGGCCCTGAATGATACATTGGATCAGATGGACTTGACAGATATATTTAGAACTCTGCATCCCAAAGCAACAGAATATACTTTCTTCTCGAGTGCACATGGAACATTCTCCAAGATAGATCATATACTGGGTCACAAAACAGCCCTTCATAAGTTTACAAGAATTGAAATTATACCATGCATACTTTCAGACCACAATGCTATGAAGCTTGAAATCAACCAAAGGAAAAAGTCTGGAAAACCTCCAAAAGCATGGAGGTTAAAGAACACCCTACTAACGAATGAGTGGGTCAACCAGGCAATTAGAGAAGAAATTAAAACATATATGGAAACAAACGAAAATGAAAATACAACAGTCCAAACGCTTTGGGATGCAGCGAAGGCAGTCCTGAGAGGAAAATACATTGCAATCCAGGCCTATCTCAAGAAACAAGAAAAATCCCAAATACAAAATCTAACAGCACACCTAAAGGAAATAGAAGCAGAACAGCAAAGGCAGCCTAAACCCAGCAGAAGAAGAGAAATAATAAAGATCAGAGCAGAAATAAACAATATAGAATCTAAAAAAACTGTAGAGCAGATCAACGAAACCAAGAGTTGGTTTTTTGAAAAAATAAACAAAATTGACAAACCTCTAGCCAGGCTTCTCAAAAAGAAAAGGGAGATGACCCAAATAGATAAAATCATGAATGAAAATGGAATGATTACAACCAATCCCTCAGAGATACAAACAATTATCAGGGAATACTATGAAAAATTATATGCCAGCAAATTGGACAACCTGGAAGAAATGGACAAATTTCTAAACACCCACACTCTTCCAAAACTCAATCAGGAGGAAATAGAAAGCTTGAACAGACCCATAACCAGCGAAGAAATTGAATCGGTTATCAAAAATCTCCCAACAAATAAGAGTCCAGGACCAGATGGCTTCCCAGGGGAATTCTACCACACATTTAAAGCAGAGATAATACCTATCCTTCTCAAGCTATTCCAAGAAATAGAAAGGGAAGGAAAACTTCCAGACTCATTCTATGAAGCCAGTATTACTTTGATTCCTAAACCAGACAGAGACCCAGTAAAAAAAGAGAACTACAGGCCAATATCCCTGATGAATATGGATGCAAAAATTCTTAATAAGATACTAGCAAATCGAATTCAACAGCATATAAAAAGAATTATTCACCATGATCAAGTGGGATTCATTCCTGGGATGCAGGGCTGGTTCAACATTCGCAAATCGATCAACGTGATACATCACATTAACAAAAAAAAAGAGAAGAACCATATGATCCTGTCAATCGATGCAGAAAAGGCCTTTGACAAAATCCAGCACCCTTTCTTAATAAAAACCCTTGAGAAAGTCGGGATAGAAGGAACATACTTAAAGATCATAAAGGCCATTTATGAAAAGCCCACAGCTAACATCATCCTCAACGGGGAAAAACTGAGAGCTTTTTCCCTGAGATCAGGAACACGACAGGGATGCCCACTGTCACCGCTGCTGTTTAATATAGTGCTGGAAGTTCTAGCATCAGCAATCAGACAACAAAAGGAAATCAAAGGCATCAAAATTGGCAAAGATGAAGTCAAGCTTTCGCTTTTTGCAGATGACATGATATTATACATGGAAAATCCGATAGACTCCACCAAAAGTCTGCTAGAACTGATACATGAATTCAGCAAAGTTGCAGGATATAAAATCAATGTGCAGAAATCAGTTGCATTCTTATACACTAACAATGAAGCAACAGAAAGACAAATGAAGAAACTGATCCCATTCACAATTGCACCAAGAAGCATAAAATACCTAGGAATAAATCTAACCAAAGATGTAAAAGATCTGTATGCTGAAAACTATAGAAAGCTTATGCAGGTAATTGAAGAAGATATAAAGAAATGGAAAGACATTCCCTGCTCATGGATTGGAAGGATAAATATTGTCAAAATGTCAATACTACCCAAAGCTATCTACACATTCAATGCAATCCCAATCAAAATTGCACCAGCATTCTTCTCGAAACTAGAACAAGCAATCCTAAAATTCATATGGAACCACAAAAGGCCCCGAATAGCCAAAGTAATTTTGAAGAAGAAGACCAAAGCAGGAGGCATCACAATCCCAGACTTTAGCCTCTACTACAAAGCTGTCATCATCAAGACAGCATGGTATTGGCATAAAAACAGGCACATAGACCAATGGAATAGAATAGAAACCCCAGAACTAGACCCACAAACGTATGGCCAACTCATCTTTGACAAAGCAGGAAAGAACATCCAATGGAAAAAAGACAGTCTCTTTAACAAATGGTGCTGGGAGAACTGGACAGCAACATGCAGAAGGTTGAAACTAGACCACTTTCTCACACCATTCACAAAAATAAACTCAAAATGGATAAAGGACCTGAATGTGAGACAGGAAACCATCAAAACCTTAGAGGAGAAAGCAGGAAAAGACCTCTCTGACCTCAGCCGTAGCAATCTCTTACTCGGCACATCCCCAAAGGCAAGGGAATTAAAAGCAAAAGTGAATTACTGGGACCTTATGAAGATAAAAAGCTTCTGCACAGCAAAGGAAACAACCAACAAAACTAAAAGGCAACCAACGGAATGGGAAAAGATATTTGCAAATGACACATCGGACAAAGGGCTAGTATCCAAAATCTATAAAGAGCTCATCAAACTCCACACCCGAAAAACAAATAACCCAGTGAAGAAATGGGCAGAAAACATGAATAGACACTTCTCTAAAGAAGACATCCGGATGGCCAACAGGCACATGAAAAGATGTTCAACGTCGCTCCTTATCAGGGAAATACAAATCAAAACCACACTCAGATACCACCTCACGCCAGTCAGAGTGGCCAAAATGAAGAAATCAGGAGACTATAGATGCTGGAGAGGATGTGGAGAAACAGGAACCCTCTTGCACTGTTGGTGGGAATGCAAATTGGTGCAGCCGCTCTGGAAAGCAGTGTGGAGGTTCCTCAGAAAATTAAAAATAGACCTACCCTATGACCCAGCAATAGCACTGCTAGGAATTTATCCAAGGGATACAGGAGTACTGATGCATAGGGGCACCTGTACCCCAATGTTTATAGCGGCACTCTCAACAATAGCCAAATTATGGAAAGAGCCTAAATGTCCATCAACTGATGAATGGATAAAGAAATTGTGGTTTATATACACAATGGAATACTACGTGGCAATGAGAAAAAATGAAATATGGCCTTTTGTAGCAACATGGATGGAACTGGAGAGTGTGATGCTAAGTGAAATAAGCCATACAGAGAAAGACAGATACCATATGGTTTCACTCTTATGTGGATCCTGAGAAACATAACAGAAACCCATGGGGGAGGGGAAGGAAAAAAAAAAAAAAAAAGAGGTTAGAGTGGGAGAGAGCCAAAGCATAAGAGACTGTTAAAAACTGAGAACAAACTGAGGGTTGATGGGGGGTGGGAGGGAGGGCAGGGTGGGAGGGAGGGGAGGGTGGGTGATGGGTATTGAGGAGGGCACCTTTTGGGATGAGCACTGGGTGTTGTATGGAAACCAATTTGACAGTAAATTTCATATATTAAAAAAAAAAAAATGTACCACGCAGAAGTGCCGCATTTAAAGTAGAAATTTAAAAACCCTGAGCTTTAGGCAGAGACGCTAGTTGGGACTTCCTGTGGATTCCTTGCAAGCACCACACTCTCCATCAACTGCCACACAATGGCTGTGTGTCGCCTGGAGGCTTTGCAAATCTCCTAACAGAAGTTCAGCCGTCACATTAAGAGCACGAGAAATTCAACAAGAGTAAATAACTTGTGCTGAACAAATAACACTTTACCGAACATAATTTCATAATTCAACCCTTCTGCTGCAAGTGTGCTCGAGAAAGGAAAGTTAGGGACAAAAGGTCCCAAGACATAAACTAAGACTGTGAAGAACCGTCTGATGCCCTTTGCCAGTAGCCATCAAAAGGCAACCATTAAAACAGATATGGCTTTTATAGTCTCAGGTGTAGTCGTGTGCTTCTACTTTTTGATCTTTTATTATTGGTTGATGTTTATTTTTTTAATATTTTATTTATTTTTGAGAGAGACAGCATGAGTGAGGGAGGAACAGAGAGAGGGGGACAGAAGACTCCAAGCTAGGGCTAAGCCCTAAGAGCAGCAAACCTGATGTGGGGCTCGAACTCACAGACTGTGAGACCATGACCTGAGCTTGAGCTAAAGTCAGAAGCTTAACCCACTGACCCACCCAGGCGCCCCAATTGACTGATGTTTCTAAACGCCTACATGTCAGCTCTACATTAAATATAACGCCAACAGAAAGATTGTGGAACACAGAAATTCTGGAAATTCCCTTCTATCCCTCTCCCCTGGATGGTTGCGGTGGCTTCCTGCCTGATTGTCTGGCCTCCCTCCAGTATTTGCACAACCCTAAATCATTTTTGCTCCGATGTCAGATTGCTATTCTTAAAGAACAACACTAAACAGACTCCTGCCCAGGTCAGAAATCTTCAGTGGCTCCCAAATGCCCGCCAAATTAAGTGTAAATTCACCCCGCCTCCGTAAACCCCAATTGACGTTTTCCAACCTGACCAACACCACAGCTCTACTAACACCAACAATGGCTTTTTAACTAATCTTCATTACAGCATAGCCATTTTTGTCAATAAAATTTTATACATAATCCAAAAAACATAAAGGGAATAAAATGGTTTATTATTAGAATATACTTATTTTACATATTCAAATTTATACCATTTTCTTTTTTTAAAGGTAAATATTAATACTTTTTACTTGTACTGTGTATATAGCCATGAGACCGAATGTGAAGAACTCCTCCAGACTTTGAAAATAAGGTAAATATGGCTACCGTCCATGAGTTAAAGTTTCAATCAACCCAAAATGGATGAGGAACATAGTCATCTTTAAAAAAGAAAGATGGCTTATGGGAGCCTGGGTGGCTCAGTTGGTTAAGCGTCCGACTTTGGCTCAGTTGATGATCTCACGGTGTGTGAGGTCGAGCCCTGCATCGGGCTCTGCGCTGATAGCTGGAGCCTGGAAACTGCTTCAGATTCTGTGTCTTCCTCTCTCTGCCCCTCCCCTGCTCATGCTGTCTCTCTCTCCCTCTCTCTCGCTCTCTCTCTCTCTCTCTCTCTCTCTCTCAAAAATAAAAATAAACGTTAGAAAATTTAAAAAAATAAAATAAAAGAGATAGTTTATTGACCAATAAAACACAAGACAGTTGGAAACCATGTAACACTTGAACTCCAAGCTATGTGTCAGAAGAACACTGGTTCTAGCAAATATTAGTATCTGTTCCACAGAAAGAGATCCACACTTAAACAATATTGGAAAACATTGCATACTATATTATCCTGCTGGCAGATCAATAGTATTTGTTTCTCGTTATAAACTCTGAAGAAACTGGCTAAAGTTATTTGACCCACTCCTTTTCACACTTACTCTCTTCAAATCCTCTCCTACTCCTTTTTCAGAAGAACATTTCTGTGATACTGTGGTTTATAATAAATATAAATCTTGGTTTTCATTCAAGGCTCCTGGCTCTCAAGCTCCCCAAATCCTTGAAATTTCCGGGGCTATAAGAGCAGTGGGAGCATCTTTGGTTATAAGATTTGGTCTCTTGTCTTCAGTTTTGAAATTGTGTCAGAGCCATGAAGGCGAAGTGGGTATCTTATTATTCCCAACAAGACCCTTTGAACCACAACTGGGTTTATGTTAATGAGTGGCACTCAGAAAGCACCTGAGAATGCAGGTTGGTTGCCAGTGGACCCAATCATGAATAGCCCGGTGGAAATTTCAGTTCCGCCTCCTGATTTCCAGGGAGGGGAGAGGGACTGGAGGTTGAATCAATCACCAGTGGTCTGTGATATAATCAATCATGCCTGTGTAATGAAGCCTCCATAAAAACCCAAAAGGAGGGGTTTCTGAGAGCTTCCAAGTTGGGGAAGGAGCATATGGGAAAGCTTCCATATGCTATGGTGCCAGGCCCCAAACTCCAGGAAGATAGAAACCCCTTGTTCAAGATCTCCCCTTATGTATCTCTTCATTAGGCTGTTGACTCCTATCGTTTAATATCCTATGTAATAAACTTGTAAGCTAGTAAGTAAATGGGTTTCCTGAGTTTTGTGAGCTGCTCTAGCAAATTAATCAAACCCAAGGAGGGGGCCGTGGGAACCTGTGATATATAGCCAGTCCATCAGAAGCACAGGTAGAAACTTAAGCTTGTGATTGGCATCTGAAGTGGAGGGCAGGCTTGCAGGACTGAGCCTTTCGCCTATGGACACTGGTGCTATCTCTGCGTAAATGGTGTCCCACTGAATTGAATTGTAGGACTCTCAGCTGGTGTTGGAGAATTGCTTGTTGGTATGGAAGAATCCATCCCTCACATTGGAATTTGGTACTAAATCATAACCCATTAATACAGGTTTCTAGAAAAGCAGCTTGGAAAATATTACTGTAACCAACTGAATACTAACTAGTCTCCTTTCAGGCCACCGACATTTCTAAAACACAAAATTAAAAGGAAATGACAATTATTATCTTGGAATCTAGGTTGCTCTGACACTAGTAATTTGTATGTTTATTTAACAACAGACAAAGATGTGAGCGGTCTAGTTTTTGTTTGTTTGTTTTTTACCAATATCTGGGAATATGGGTGTATTACTTTAGGGCACAATCTAAGATGCTGAAACAATGAGCGCCTCCAAAATACAAGAGCTTAAACAAGACAGTGGCTTACTTCTCCCTTGAGGAACATTCGACGGTGGGAGGGCAGTTCTGCCATATTCAACATGTGGCTTCCCTCTAGAGCCCAAGGTGGCAGCTCCAGATTCCACCATCACATGTGTATCTGAGCAGCGGTAAATGAAATAGGAAAGGAATATACACCCATTCCTTTCAAGATACTGGAAGTACCCCACATCACTTCTATCTATATTTCCTGGCCAGAACTTGGTTATCTATCACACTTAGCCACAAAGGAAGCTGGTATAAACTCCCTAGGTACAGTGCTGATGGAAAACTATCAGTCTCTGCCACCACATAGCTCTAGCAAAGACATGACCAATTAAGAGAGAAGGGACTCTTCTCAATTATCGGAGATCGTGTCAAGAATGGAGATCTTTGGGTGTGCTTTCAGAAGTACTGGTTTTACCCTATTTCTACAGCAGATTAGAAGACGTACGGTCTTCCACATTTTCATGTCTGAAACAGGACAATAATGCCACAGATACTTCCCCACTCTTTGTGGCCACAGACAACATTCCACACCCTTCCAACTGCTCTCAAGTTTCCAGTGAAGAATCCACATTTGAACTCAGGATAGTAGCGATCATCAGAGTAATCTTATGGTGGCATATTGGGTTGTATATATAACTGGCTCACAATCTCAGTATAAAATACGTATGTACCCTTGCTTTGATCCTAGTTCAGAACTTTCGGAAAAATCAAAACCAGGCTCTGTTTTGCTGAGCATAAATTCTGTACAAAGAAAAATTAGATTTATGGCACGAAAGAATGTTTTTTTCAGCAATGACAAGTAAAAGACAAGAGATAAGGATTTTAACATAAAACTAACCTTAAGGCAGTGTGGCAGTAATCAGGACTACCTATAAAAATTCCCATTTTTATTCTTCTCAGGAGCCTACAGTTCAAATGGAACTTGATCCTGTTCTGATAGTAAACACTTATTTTATGTTTTGGGGGCAAGGAAATAGAAGCTTTCTTGTTAACCCTCCTACCCCCAACCAAGAACAAGTTAAATAAAATATGTAAATCACTTTGTGCAGTGCTTAGCACATGGTAGTTCTCAACACAGGGTAGTATTAAGCATTTCAAATATGATTGTGTCCTACGCTAACAACTAATGGTAATAGAAACAACTCTTGGGTCTCGTAAGCAAAGAATTCTATATAAATCAAATTTAAAGATTCCCTGTAACAAAGTAGCTCTACAAGTGTCCATATGCAAAGAACTCAAAGATACATTACGGATGAAAAACAGGGTTCAGAATGTGTAAATAGCATGTTGTCATTGGTTGAAAGAAGATGGGAAAGGAAACAGATATGCTTACATGGGCATAAAGGCCCATGAATGACACCCAAGAAAGTGGTAACAAGGGATGTCCTTTGGAGGAGACCTGCATAGGTGGGGGAAAATATAGCAAGAGATGCTTTTATACTTTTTTTAAAGCTTTCTTAAAACGTCATTTGAAGACAGATTCACTTTATCTTCCTTTCTGATTGCTTCCATTTAAAAAATTTTTGTATTTGGGTACAGGTGACACATGTTACATTAGCGTCAGGTTATACAACAGTCACTTAACAAGTCTGTACCTTAGGTTGTGCTCTCCACAAATTTCCCTCGGTTTATAAGGACATCAGCCATACTGGATTAGGGCCCGCCTTAGTCCACTGTGACTTCATCTTAATTTTACAGATGTATGATTACGTCTGTAATGATCCTGTTTCCAAACAAGGTCACAGTCACAGGTACTGGAGTTGACCTCAACATATCTTTTTGAGGGACACAATCAACTCATAACACTACTGTAATCCACATCATCAGCCACTATGTTCTACAGACCTTGTTTCTCTGTCCTTCCTTTTTGGGGAGAGCTTAAAACAGAAGAGTGGCTGGGTGACTCCAGTGACCACTTGTCTTCCCTTAAACATCCGGCTGGTGCCATAAAAGTGAGAATGCATCTCTTGGTGGAAGAAATGTAAGTAAAAATTTCAAAGAACAGAAGGGTAGATACGTTTCAGCTGTATTAATAGGAAAGGAAGGTCATTGTATATCACTAAATGGGAACATCAGGCACTTAATCGGGTTGCCATATGAATTCAGGGATAACACACTCTGCTTTACTGGCTGCCAATTTTTACCGCCTAATGTTGACCTACATGGATACATATGCTGTTATATTTTATAGTAAATTGAAGCAAATAAAGAATTAAGTTGAAGCTTTGTTAGAGACAGAAATACCTTTCTTCCGCTGTGATTTTTTTCTCTCCCTTTGAGAATCATAATTACCTGTTCTTAGTTACTACAGTGAACAAACAGTTAAGCTCAGAACACAAGAAAGAAAGGGCACAGGGTGAGACAGAGACCATCAGCATTCTCAATAAATAACTCAAGTTAAGTGGAGATCCGAATAAATTTACTCAACCATTCACAAAGCATTAAGTGATTACCTACATCAGCCCTCTACTTGGCACTATGTAGAAAAGGAAAAACCAGACACAATAATCTCACCACTCTCTTTATAGATTAAGTGTCCTTTTTATTACCTCGTTAGCAAAAGATCTACCTGTTTGTTAGGTCACAGCCCTAAGTTCACAAGCAGAAAGCGGTAAACTTGCATTATCAAAACATGGGAACAATCTCTAAAATGTTAAAGAAATATACATTGCACAGTGTCGTTCTCTTTGTTAAATTACACAAGCAAGTGATGCTCACAAGGGCATGGAAAACATGAATGAAGGGAGGAAGGAGTGACAGAGGTTGCTTTCATTGCCAGTCTTGTCATTGGCAAACGTGCAGTTGTAACACTCATGTGGGAGCAAGGTCAACAATGGATGCCAGCTGGTGTCCTCAGTCCCTCTGCCCTAATGCCAGAACCATGCCTCCCCAACGTTCTCCCAGCCAATGATTGAGTACTGTGGCACTGTGGGGATAATGCTAAGTCTACCCATTTTTGCCCAATTCAGTACTCTTCCAATGGACAATTCAGGCTCAGGGACTTCCCGCTGGCCTGGCTGAGGTCTTCTGAGAACTACACTGAAGTCTGAAGTTCTCCCCATCCAACCTTTCTTCCTTCCTTCTCCCTTTCACCGGCATCAGACTTACACCAAGTCCAGTAGTTGTCTCCACTGCCACCTGATCTCTCCCTTTTTAACCTTCCCCGGCATTTCCCCCTCCAACACAGCTCTCTTGCATGCTCGACCAGCAGAGTGCAATTCACATTCTACTTAAACTAGTATAGTAGTGACGTAGAGAATCAGTCAGTAATGAATCCAGTTCCGATATACCTTTTGTCTACTGAAGACTTCATGGGCAGATAGATGATAGCCAGCTTCTTTTTAGGCAGCCAGTTGTGCAAAAACAACGAAGCATGATTATTTTTCAAATCCTGATTCTTAGTTACCTCCTCTCTACACCTATTCGAACACATCCACTATCCAAGAGCAGCTCAGACACTTCCCCGAGGTCATTACAAGGCTGATCAGCATGTTCCCTCTGACAGGCTTATACCTCTGCATCTGTCATTTTGATTAACTCTCTTCCTACTGATGGCAGCCCCTGGGGAATTTTTAAAGTTCATTCACTGTTCTCTGTGGTGTCTTTCCACCTCTCACTCCATCCCTCCTCCTGCAAGACCCATAAATGCATTTTTGCCTGAAAATAATGGGACGGTTTAGGTCACTGGAGCTCCAAGTTTATAAACAGACACATCGAACAATATTATACAATTTTAGCTAAGATGTACAAAATGCTAGACGTGGGCTATAAAACACCAGTTCATGAACCAAAGAAATTATAGTTATGAGGCAAAATAGAAAACTCAGACGAACACAGTGAGAGCCCAGCATCAAAGGTCACGGGTTGCAGCGTGTGTCGGCCTCAGGCAGATTTATCCTCACGTGTCCAGTTCCTTTCGGACCAGAGAAGAAGCCTCTACCACCTTCCACGTTAAGAAATTCCAATGCCTTAAAACTGCATTGCAATGTTTTACAAGTTGTAATTACTTAACAGCAATTATTAACTTAGAGCTTGGGTTTCCCCATTTATTTGTTTGAATCTCAATCACAACTCCTTTCAATTTCCTTCACGTCTCATTACCAGCCTTTACAATCTTTTTTATCCATTTTGTGGGTTTTCTCTCACATCGCTTCACTTAAAAACAAAGAAAGAAATGCAACAAAAGCAAAACCCTCAACAACTCAGAGCGCAAACAAGACATAACTACCAGGAAGATGTGCCCAAGCCCACTCTACGAAACCATTACCACAGACCTTTGTTGATTCAGCATGTGATCCCGGGACAAAACCACTTTGAAAGGCAGTGGATAGGTTAACTATACTGGAATTAGACTAAAAAAAAAAGAATTAAAAGAAGGCAATGGAGAGTCAAGGTAAGGTTACCGTACCAAGGTCAGCCCGGAATACTACAGAGAGCAGGAAATCAATGCCAGGTTGCAAGTTCCATTTCTAACTTTCTACCTCTTACACTATGTTTTTGACTTCTTAGACACCATTTTTCTTATTTTTAAAATAACTTGACTAAGCTGATGGTCAATCTCTGCATGACCAGTGGTGACACGAGTCTTCAGATGTGATGTGGATTTGAGGATCACTTCTTATGACTTCTGGACAACCACGTTTAGGCTGAATTTAGTCAAGGTCTAACTTTCAGCTGACAGGAAATCTAGGGCAGGAACACACTGGTTGACAGCCCTCTAAAGGAATCAGATATTTTGCAGAAGATTAGACATCCTAGTGGACAAATAACATGGCCTTTTCAGAAAGTCAGTGTCATGAAGAAAGGGACATATCATGAATGAAGGGGGCTGAGGAGACACAAATATTAGATGCCAGGTATAGTTCCAATTGGCTCCTGGCTGGGGAAAAAAGTCGTAAATAGTATTTTAGAAATACTTCAGAAATGTTTATATGAACTGGTATCAAATCACATAAAGGAATTATTATTAACTTTGTTAGGCGTAAGAATTTTAATTTGACTATACAGAAAATGGGTTTTTTTTTTGAGATATCCACTGAAGAAATGAGAGGAAGAATGCAAAGATATCTGTAATTGACTTTAAAATACCTGGGCATTAAATGTGATCTATTCATCTGCCACACGGTTATTCATCTGCCCCAAAGATTAGCAAACGTCTTCTGTAAAGGGCAAAAGAGTAAATGTTTTAGGCTTCATGGACCAAACAGACACTGTTGCTCTTACTCAACTTTACTGCTGTAGCACAAAGGCAAATATAAACAATCCATAAATAAATGTGTGTGGTGTGTTTCAATAAAACTTTATCTACAAGAGCCTACAGGGCATAGTTTCCTGACCCCTGATCTATCCCCTTCATTTAAAAATAGATGCTGGGCTCATATGCAATATAATCCTTGGCCAAAATATACAACATGGCATTACCTTAGCCTTTTAGTTCTTTTTTCCTTTGCATTTGGAACAGCAGCAGCATATAGTTCTACTCTGAGATCCATTATATCTGGCAAGTGTTTTCCTACACAGCTAGTCTTTTCTCCATCATGTGACTCAGAGATTTCATTAAAAAAATCAATATGCTGGGGCATCCAGGTGGCTCAGTTGGTTAAGCGTCCAACTGTGCTCAGGTCATGATCTCACAGTTCATGAGTTCAAGCCCCGCATTGGGCTCTGTGCTGACGGCTCAGAGCCTAGAGCCTGCTTAGGATTCTGTGTCTCAGTCTCTCCCTGCCCCTCCCCTGCTTGCTTGTGCTCTCTCTCTCACTCTTTCTCTCAAATAAATAAACATTAAACAAAAATTTTTAAAAAATCAATATGTCTATAAAGTAAAATAACCATGTCAGAAGAAAATTCAACTCTGAGAAGGCTCGTCTAACCCATGGGCCATATTCACCAGACATCTCTGGCTCTAGAACTGATTAGCAGCTTTTACAGCTTTTGAAGATGAGTGGAATGGTCATTGGACCCTTCACCTCATTACACCGCTGAAAGCAAATACGCTCTTTTGGGTCCTTTGGACATTGGCTATGCAGTAAATCAGAATTATCCTGCACAGTATACTACATGTGCCCAGTGATGTAGGAGAATAAACACGGTTTCCCAATGCATCATGGTAAGCCACCATCCATGGATAAGCCACTGAGAAAACTGGACTCAACTTGCACACAGCAGAGGTGAGATCAGTATCTCTCACCAAGTAGGTACCAGTCCAATGACAATAGATATGTCTGTCAGGGTGCTCATAAATAAGTAATCCTTCAAGAATGATCCCTACAAACTCAGATATCTTCTTGAGATGACATTAGAAATATAGAAGCCAGGATAAAATATTTAGAGAATTAATTAATTTGGACCATTGATTCAGAATGCCTATTAAAAGTTTACCTATAATGGAAAGCTTTAGTCTATCCACCTTTGTGCTCTGCCATTAAAACCATGTGTAATAAACTTTTCTAGAATATGGCATGTCATGAAGTTTGAATAGATTTAGTTCCTAAAAGACTTTTGTAGGGATGATGAATAAAAACTGAGAGAAAATTCATGTTATACAGATTCTCTATTAATAAAAAGAAACCTAAATCATGGTTCAAATGTTTAGGGAAAAAAACCCACAGAGTTAAGATAGCCTATAAATTCTCTGGAAATGGGGGGCGGGCAGAGGTGGAGGAGTCGAATCCCTGCCAAGTTTCAAGGTCATAAAAGTAGTTGAAATAAAATACAAAGCTATATATAGGACCACATTTTTCATGGTAATATATTTTATGGTTCTAACTGGGCAGTTAAATAGGAAACTCGTGAAAAAATACATTAGAGTCTTCTAATTAATTCTATGGATTATTTAGGGATTCTTAATCTAAATTGATGGGTATAAGGAAAGATATAAGAATGAAATGACTACTGTTAATTCTTATAAGAAAGTTGTTTATAGAAACATGTTATTTGGCTTTAAAATATCTGCTTGTAAGTATGGTATTCACCCAGAACACAATACATACATTATTAGAAAAACTATCCTATTTCCACATAATCTGTGTGCTGAAATTTATGTAAATTTGTAGAGCAGAAGGGAAATTTATCTCTGCTCTGACCAAGCAGAAAGGAGATTTTGATGAGAAATAAAATCATCGGGGAATATATGTAATCTACTTAATACAGTAAGTTTTCACCCATATGGGAGTTTTTTGGGGTTAGCAATTAATATTATAATTGTAAAGCAGTTGCATCCTCTGTAAAATAGGCTTCCATTGGTCAGTATTTACCTAGAAGTTGCAAAAAAAATTTTTTTAGTGGAGAAGTAATAAAGTTACACTCCTTTCAAAGTATTTTAAATTGCTCAATCTCTGTTTAGCTAATTTGGGATTACCTCTTTCATTATCAACTCAGATAAAGGACAGTTTACCAGAAAGTAAACAAATGCAGTTACATTTTTTTTGTCCACAGAACATTAAAACACAAATGAACAGGGAGAGACGCTAAAATACACACTTCAGTCCTGAATAAAAGTTTAAAATGAAGTAAGGATGCTTAGGATTCACTTAGCAAGTATTGCCACTCAGTAACAGTTACATCGGATGCATACTTTTCTCTACAAGATAAGTAAATCCGACAAGATTAGTAAAGGTTTATTCCTGCTGTAATTTGGCAGGTTACGTTAAGGATGACCCTTGAGGTTCACAGCGTGGGGATCTAAGCAGCCTCTGGGCAACCCCACATCTCTCCCAAGAGCGAGAGCGCCTTCCATCTCTCCTCTCCAGCTGGGCCACAGCTGAGAAGGATCTCAGGGACAACCACACTGAGGGACTTTGGTTTTGGTGACTGCAAAGACACAGCTTGACACAAATCAAATCCTGCCATCCTTCTACATTTGCTCTTTATGAAAAATTTCAGACAGAAAAAAAATTAACAAATTAAATTCTGCAGGTATGTTTCATCATTCTGGTGTTCAAGGCTCTCCACACACTGTCCCCCACCTGTGTGATATTTATGTCATCAATTATGCAGTCATGAGGATTTGATAGCCTCCGTAACCCACTGCCACAATTACTCCTGCCTCTGAGCCTTAACTCCTGGTGTTCCCCTTACCTGGAGGCCTCATCATCTCACTGACTGTCCAAATCCTATCTCTTATTTTTCAGAGTCCAACTAAATTCTCACCTCTGATGCAGAGCCCTTTCTAACTACTCCGGCTCACGTGGGTCATCTGGGTCATCTTCCTTCTCTCTCACTGCCCCTTCTACATATATCTATTGGAGTAGACATCCCATTATTTATGTGTTTATTTCCATCTGATCTGCTCTGATCTGCTGGAGAGCAGGGATCACCTTATTCATCTGTGGACCTGCTCCAGTGCCTAGAATAGTAGATGCCTGACACATAGTAGATGCCCATTTAAAATGCATACAACAGGTTATCATGGGCAGGTAGTGGGGGGGGCAGTTAAATGGAAAGAGAGATTGGGGAGCCTCCTGGGGTGCTGGGAATACTCTTTATATTTACCGGGATGGTATGGTATGTGGTAGTTACATGATAAAAACTTACTGAGCTATGAATGTGTGTGTGTGTGTGTGTGTGTGTGTGTGTATCCATATCTCAATAAGATATATATATCTTATACATATATATATCTTATACATATGTATATATCATATATATATATATATATATATGTATATATATATATATATATATATATATACACACATATATAGTTGGATGAAATGAATGAATGAACTAGCAGCAGAAAATATACAAGGCTGCTTTCCTCTGAAAACATGGCTACAATGGACACACACACACACACACACACACATAGTAGAATGCCATTTCTGCTCAGATTGTCACTTCATAGTACTTCCTCAACACCTGCCACCAGCCTGGACTTCCAAAAATACTCCACTACTGACTATATAACAACCATTCTAGTGTTAGGATGCCAGACCTCACACCCTCGAGAACTGTCACCACACAGACACTCGTGACTCTTAAGTTGTGTGATTACAGATAGGCATGAATCTATTTATTTTCTTTGGGATCTTGGGCAAGTTACTACCATTTCTCAGTCCCATCACCTCAATGGTAGGAATAATAGTACCTCCTTTATAACGTTTAGAAAACCTGTAATAAAATAACATATTGTAAAGTGATAATAGAGAGCCTAGCCCATAGTAAGCCCAGAATAAATATTAGCTATTAGACTGTGAAATCTTATGATGAGATCACAGGTAAGAAAACAGAAACCAGGGCACCTGGGTGGCTCAGTCGGTTAAGCATCCGACTTTAGCTCAGGTCATGAGTTCGAGCCTCTCGTCAGGATCTGTGCTGACAGATCAGAACCTAGAGCCTGCCAATCTTGTTACTTTCCAATCCAGAGCTCCACCTAAATTGCAAAACCAACAATGTCACTTCCCTGCTTGGCACCCTTCAGTGGCTTCCTATTGGTTTTAGTGTTAAACATCACGAGCATAGCTTATGGATCCTTTTGTACTCTTCTTGTCTACTATTCCAGCTTTATAGAATCCTGTCCCCTGCCTCCAATTTTCCGCCCGACCAGCACAAAACCACTTAGAAGCTTCTCCACAAAGTTTATTTTCCACCTCTAAACTTCAGCACCTGCTGGTGTCTCCCCACATCCTGTACTCCCCACTCCACTGCCCTAGCTAACTGACTAGTTCTTCATCTTAAATGTCCTTGTTTTCTAGAAAAACATTTCCAAGCCCTTTTTACTCTTCTCCCAAGGTTGGGTTACATTTCATTGCATGGCGTCCAACAGATTGCCTCTGAGTCTTTGTCTGCCTATCTCCTTGTGTCTGTTTTACCCCCTCACTGCTCCATTCATCATTTTGTCCCCAATACCTAGCACAGTGCTTTGGCACAAAAAGATCTCAAAATATACTTGTTGAACCATTTATTCCGCCAATAACAAGCGTTTACTATGGTTGGTGGCTAAGGTGGGTGGTGTGGTCTGTGGCCAGGAGACTTCTCAATCTGGAGAGTCTGTCCAAGGAACTGGTCTTGAATTCATTTCCACTATGTTCAAATTAGCTAAATTAGTGAAACAGTGAACAGAGATATTTCCTGAACGTTCTGCAAGACAGTGAGATACTGCCACAAGCCTGAGCAGAACCAGCTACTAAGAAAAGAAGCTTCTCTTGATTGGGTGCGGGTGAACCTGAAACAAATTCACGGACAAAAAAGCTCAGCCAATTTTGCAATCACAATCCTTTTTACTAATCAAAGAACATCCCTAATGTTTCCAAGCTCTTTTTTCAATCTGTTCCTTCCTTTGTTTTCTACTATTATTAAGAATGAAGTGTCATTCTGATGGAAATCACTTATTTCAATTATCAGAATTGATAGGTTAAGTGAAGCCAAAATGCCCCAAAGTGGGAAATGCTGTGAAATCCTATACCTTAGTGTACATTTAAACCATTTTCCTCTTGGGAGAAAACAGATCTACAAATACCCATGCTCACCCCTCTCTACCCCACTTCCCAGAAAAGTAACAAAACTTTAGCTGGCAGACAAAACAATTCCAAGGCAAAACAAGAAGGGCGAGGAGATGTTCACAAAGTATTATGAAAGATTGTGTCTTCCAGACATACACTTAGGTAACCCAATTCAATTCAATTAAACAGAATATTATGCAAACATTACCTAGGAAAATACCCACTTCTAAATATTTAACAATAGAATATACTCTGGGAACATGAAGCAGCCATTGTTTCCCAATGACAAACCAATGGGCAAATTTAGGAATCAGAGACTGTGTCCCTATATGGTTTGATTGTTGTTATTCTGACAACGTGACAAGGAAAACTTTGGAAACAACAGGTTCCACAAGTAGTTCCGGAATCACAAATTGAAGAATCATCTGAATGGTTTTTTTAATGCTTATTTTTTTATTTTGAGAGAGAGAGAGAGAGAGAGAGAGAGGGAGGGAGGCAGTGCACAAGTGAGAGGGAAGGGGCAGAGAGGGAGAGACAGAATCGCAAGCAGGCTCCACGCTCAGCACAGAGCCTGATGCGGGGCTCGAACTCAGGACTGTGAGATCTTGACCTCAGCTGCAATCAAGAGTCAGACACTTAACCGACTGAGCCACCCGGGCACCTCCTGATTGTTTTTTAGATAAAGAAACGACCAGTGATCTTTTCTATCGTATTCCTACTATTTGGATACCAGCACGTGTCCCCATACTTGGTAACTGAGGTAGATTAGCTTATGGGACATATTGGGATCTGTCTTAAGACAACTCATAGTCACTGACAAACTTTTTTCCTTATTATTTCTTGGCTGGAAGTCATGATCCCTAACTTCAGAATAAAATTCATGCCCAAAATTATTATGCCAAATTACTCATGTCTACAGTACGTGTTTGGAAAAGAAAGAGATTTCTAAAAATCACCAGAATTCTGCCTTCTTAATGCCACGCCTCAGTAAAAGAAACTGGGGATTGTCTGGAGTAATGGCTGCTTCCAGGGTGGGCAGGGACGTCTTATTTTATTAGAAAATGAGAAAATAATTGAAAAAAAGATGAATGTGTGTCACAAGGGTGCAGGAGTTGGCTTGCCAGCATCAAAAGCACCGTCCATAAAAATTAGAAATAGAAATCAATAGACAAACAGAACTAATACTCAAAAAACAAACACTTCTACTCTTTGTAAAACACCGTTCAGAAGAAAATGAAAAGACAGGTCACAGACTGAGAAAATATTCACAAAATATGGATCTGATAAAGGACTTCTATGCAGGGTATATAAGAAACTCTCAAAACTTAGTCCTACTAAAATGATCCTATTACAAAAGTAACAAAGATTTTCAGGAGATGCATCATCAAAGAAGACACACAGATGGCAAATAGGCAAAATAATGCAAACTGATCATTAGGAAAATGCAAATTGAAAATGCATACATGGTCAATTGATTTTTCAACCAAAGTGCAAAGCCAATTCAAAGGAGAGGGGACGAATCTTCACAATACACGATATTGAAATAATTGTGTGTCAATATGAAAACAACAAGAAGCCCTTTGACTTCGACCATAGACCTAAGTGTCAAATCTGAAAAATTAAACTTCTAGACGAAAACAGGGAAAAGATCTTTGTGACCTTAGGTCAAGCAAAGACTTCTTCGATACAATACAAAAACCATAATGAGATACCACTACACCCACATAAGAATAGCTATAATTAGAAAGACAGATCATACGGAATGTTGGCAAGGAAGCAGTGCACTTGGAATTTTTCATATACCGCGGATGAGACGCAAAACGGTTCTGTCACTTGGGAAAACAGTCTGGCTCACGAAATTCAGCACACATATATATACAACGCAGCAATCATTCCTAGTCATTTAGCCAAGAGAAATAAACATGCATGTTCATACAAAACTTTTAAGCAAATGTTTATAGCACTATTATTCATGATCACTAAAAACTGAAGAGACAATAAAACAAATGCCTTTCAACCGGCACATATAATACCAAAGCGTGATACCTCCCTAAGAAGATACTACTCAGCAATGAAAGGAAACAACAACACACACGACGACATGGATGGTTCTCAGACGCATTATGTCAAGTGAAAGAAGCCAGATTCAGAAGGCTACATTAGACACCAGAAGTACATTAGTGGTTCCCCAGGGTTGGGAAGGTTGGAAGGAGATAGGAAGGGACCACTAGCAGGTGTTGGAATTTGGGAAGAGGGAAAATGTTCTAAAATTGGTCGTGATGGTGACTGCACAACTCTGCAAATGTACTAAAAACCATTGAATGGTACACTTTAAATGAGTAAATTGCATGGCGTGTGAACTGTGTCTCAAAGAAGCTGTTATTTTTAAAGAAGGTCGTATACCGTCCAATTCCACTTACACGACATTCTGCAAAAGGCAACCCTGTAGGCACAGAACACTGGCTGTCGGGGCTACGCTATGTGGAGGAATTGGCTACAAGGGACTTGAAGGAACTTTCGAGGGGTGGTGGAACCGTTGTGTATCTTGACTGCGGTCCAAGGTACACAGCTGTATGCGTTTGTCAAAACTCAGGCAACAGTTAACTGAGTGAGATGAATTTTACTGCAAGTAAATAATACCTTGGTAGACCTGATGTTCAAAAGAAAATGCAACTGTATTTCCTACCAGAAAAATAGTCATTACTTTTATGGGCTTGAATTTGTATGTTGGAGTCATAGTACTGTTCACCTTCCCCCAGATAGTATATTATCAGTGGTCTCTCACAAACATAACACCTATGAATATACATGGTTTGTCATTACATTCTTTAGAACTGAAGTGGTGTTATTCCACTTTTGAAACATTTTTGAATAAATGTAAGAGGCAATGCAGCACTATGCATTTCCAGTCACAGTTATAAAGCTATTAACTACCTCTGAGTCGATTTATTATGGTCTCATGAATAAGATAAATGTAGTTTACGTGTGCTTATCATGTTAACAATGGGCTTTATATTCTTAAAAAGCATAGGCAGAGGAAAATTGAATTGCCTCCTTAAGAGAAGTGTTCTAAAATCAAATGATTTCATCCTTGTAAACTTTCTTAAAGCATGTTAGATTTTTCTAATAGCAAAGCAGAATCTCTTTTAAGCTGAAAAAATGTCAAACACACAGAAAATCGGCAAGAATAAGAACAGTACATAAGACATCTACGTACCACTTACCCAGATTTACCTCATGGTGACCTTTTACCCTATTTGTTGTCTGGACTGTTCCATTCATCTACGTGGCTATCCTCTTACCAATACCACACTGACCTGATTAATGCAGCTTTCTAGTAAAGCTTGAAACAAATAGTGCGTCATCCAACTTTGTTCTTTTCTTTTCAAAACTGTTTTGGCCACTGCAGTTCCGTTACCTTCCCGTTTAAATGTTTGAATCAGCTTGTCAATCTACAAGAAGTCCAACTGGGATTTTGATTGGGAATGCACCGAATCTGCAGATCAGTTGGGGGATCAGTTGGGGGACGGGGAACTGACACCTTACCAATATTAACTCTTTCAACCCAAGCACATATTTTGTCTCTCCCTTTATGTAGGTCTTCTTTGTTTTTGTTTTTGTTTTTTTTCCCTAGGGGGAAATTTCTTTTTATTTCTGGCATCTTCTTTTTCATCGCTGCCTATCCCTCATGCCATTCCCCAAAGTCAAGTTTGACACATTAAAAAAATGTGCTTAAGACGTGAATAAAAAGTAATATTTTTATATTTTTACATTTTCAGCTACCAACGTAATGAGAGCCCTCTTTACTGAAAAGTTTCCACTTAATAATGACTCAGAACATCTTGGCTAACTCCCTTAATATCTGTGAATTAGCTAACTATAGTTGGCCTGGGCTTTTTGTTGGACAGGGCAATTATTCAAACATCAGGAAAAAAAATCATGAGAAGATAAAATTTTAAAAATCCGTACCCTCCGTGCCAGGGACCATTGCCTTCATGGATCAGAAACAGCATGCAATTATCTCACTCACAAAGTTTTCTGATCAAAATAAATTATACACATGGGTAACTTAACCCCAATGTCAACAAGCCAGCTTAAACATGCACCCTTGAAGCTGTCAGATCCAGGGGCCAGCATTAACATAAGAAGAATCCATTAACCGAGAGGAACACACAGGATCACATTCAAAGACTATGTTTGTGACAGTAATTGGTAAACTGAATATTTTTCAAAAAGTCCCTTTGTTCTTAATGGCATTGAAACCATTGTTAGGCTCTACCACTGTCACCAACAGGAACAGCAGTAGTGAGTATTGGTGCATGCAAAAGATCAAAAGCTGTGATGAAAGGGCCTATAATTAATAATAATTGCTTCCCAAGCGTCTATTTTACATAAAGATTCCACTTTATAAGGAACACATTCAAGTCCACTGGATAGACTCAATATTTTCCCTGTGGGTGGTCCTTTCTGGGAAAGTTATTCAAAGGCTCTGCATGGGGCTAGCAAAACATCATTAATAAGAATGATACAGAAGAATAACAGAGACAAAGCATACCTTTGCCAAAGGTGACATCTTACAAAGCAGCCCATGCAGTTTGGGAAGCAAATGAAATGCAGGGCTCCTAGAGACAGTGAGAGCACAGTCACTCCTTTAAATGCACCTTTTTTATTTAATGGGTGCTTTTTGGAGGTGGTGACCAAGAGTGCGGTTGACAGTTACAAGGCTTGGTTGTGTACTTAACTAATATTTTTCTGTGGGTGATTTTAAATAAAAGAGGAAAACTCTATTAATGCTTTTGAATGGAGTTAAATGCAGAAATAGAAAGCAGAATGAAACAAGCAAAGGGAAGCCAGAACAATATTCCTAGAACTCCAAAAAAAAAAAAAAATGATAAATTTAAATAAATGCCAATATTTTTAGGCTCCCATTACAAAATTATTCATTTCACTCTTCATTGGGAAACAGCTCAATACAGCTAATGGAATATAATTTTAAATTGTTTTGATAACCACTTAATAATCATGATGGTAATACTCACTGTGGTAAACTGATTAAAATAATAGCCTCCTTCTTCACTTGCCCCTCCCTATACATATCTTTCTTGAAATGAGATTTGCAGCTGATCTCTTGAAGTTGGACCGGGCTTGTGACTTGCTTTCGCCAAAGAATGCAGTGGAACTGAAATTATGTAAGTAACGAGACTAGATCTCAAAAGGCCTTGCATGCCTGGGAATTCTGCCTTGCTCTCATGAAAATAAGCCTGATGATGAGAAACAGATAAAGGAAAGCCATCTGAGCTGAGACCACCCAAACCAACCTGCCACTAGCCAACTTGTCTGTAGACATCAGACACGTGTGTGAGAACAGGTGAGACCTGATGAACTACCCTGTCAACACATAAGCTCATGAGCATAATGAATATACGGTTATTACACTGTCATGAAACTTGAGAGTTGTTTGTTACACAGTACAAGCTCGCTGATACAATCATCTACCTTTCCAAGTTTAGTAAGAAACTTAGATTTCATTCTGTATTTCTCTCTTTTCCTGACCTTGTGTTTTCTCAGTTACCACTATCACCATCAGTAGTCCTATGACTCCTGATTATTCAACCTACTTTGACCTTGGCCCCTCTCATATTTCCCATAATCAGCCACTTAGTTTTATAGCTTATGTACAGAAGCGGGTCTCATATCTGCTTTTCGGCATTCTTTCTGCCTTCCACTGGTAAAGGTTCTTCATTTGTCTTCTCAAAATTTTCCTTCCCTCATTCTTTTGTTTCTTTAATACATTACTAAAGCACAGTAATTTTCTTACTAAGTAGAAATCATTACTTTCTAAGTGAGAAATTATCTTAATAAAAGTAAGATGCATGTCGGGACATATATCCCATCTAAGATACTTCAACAGCTGCCAGTTGTCTTTACAATGTTCTGAAAGCTTAGCACCGGATTCAAGATGCTCCATCAACTGATCCCATCTTCCCTTTTAGTCACTTCCCACCGCATCCTTCCACACTTCTTCAGTAACATCAAGCTGGAATTATTACCCAAAAAGACTCCTTCACATTTCTGTGCCTCTGAGATGTTATTTTCATCCTCTCTTCCTTATCAAACACCCAGCCAATTCAACTACTGACAGCTCTCTGACCCTCTTCTGCAGTCCCCTCCACTCACACCTCCTTCCCAGTGCCTTGGGTGAATTTGTCCTTTCTCAAAAACACCTCGCATATGCCTCTATTACGGTAATTTTTTCGTTAAAGTTTAATCTATGCTTAGTTGAATGCTGGAAGGTTATAAATTCTTTGACAGCACAGCACATGAGTCTTCGTACCCCTCATATGCAGAGCACAATGCTTAATATGCCAAAAGTAATATCCTTGGAATCCTGGGGTACCAGGAGGAGAGGAACTGTTCAGAGCAAATTTAGTTTTCTGGCCAACAGACAAATCAGATATGGGTCAAATAAATCCCTTTGCTCCATGATCAGAAATGGAAAGTTATGCACAGAAAGTTAGTTTTTGACTCCTTTGAAATTCTAAACTTAAATATCACAATACACTATCAGCTACTTCACTCCTATTCGAGAAACCGACAACTACAGACTATGTTAAACTCATTTAGAACAAATAATCCAGTGAAGAAATGGGCAGAAAACATGAATAGACACTTCTCTAAAGAAGACATCCAGATGGCCAAAAGGCACATGAAAAGATGCTCAACATCGCTCCTCATCAGGGAAATACAGATCAAAACCACACTCAGATATCACCTCACGCCAGTCAGAGTGGCTAAAATGAACAAATCAGGAGACTATAGATGCTGGAGAGGTTGTGGAGAAATGGGAACCCTCTTGCACTGTTGGTGGGAATGCAAACTGGTACAGCCACTCTGGAAAACACTGTGGAGGTTCCTCAAAAATTAAAAATAGACCTACCCTATGACCCAGCAGTAGCACTGTTAGGAATTTACCCAAGGGATACAGGAGTGCTGATGCATAGGGGCACTTGTACCCCAATGTTTATAGCAGCACTCTCAACAATTGCCAAATTGTGGAAAGAGCCTAAATGTCCATCAACTGATGAATGGATAAAGAAACTGTGGTTTATATACACAATGGAGTACTATGTGGCAATGAGAAAGAATGAAATATGGCCCTTTGTAGCAACGTGGATGGAACTGGAAAGTGTGATGCTAAGTGAAATAAGCCATACAGAGAAAGACAGATACCATATGTTTGCACTCTTATGTGGATCCTGAGAAACTTAACAGAAACCC